>NC_064420.1:5032500-5632500 GCF_023375975.1 Astyanax mexicanus | reverse complement strand
GAAAGACTGCAGTGGACACAGACTCATTAATACTGGACAGTTCAGAGCTGATAAAAGTAGTCCAGCCTGATGAAGCTGCATTTTTGCTGAGGCTCACAGATGGTAGGGTTAGGATTTGGCACCAACAGCATGAAATCCATGGACCCATGAAACCTGCCTGGTTTGAATAGTGCAGGCTGGTGGAGGTGGTTTAATGGGGTGGGCAGGGTTTTCCTGGCTCACTTTGGGCTCGTAAATACCAATCAGTCATCACTTGAGTGCCACAGACTATTGGGGTATTGTCGCTGACCATGTGTCTCTTTTCATAGCCAGATTTTACTCTTCTTCTAATGACTATTTCCTTACTAATTGAGCTAAATCTGAGAATTTAAACATTAATTTTTTCAGCGCTTCTGTAAATATATGTACGTTTATGTGTATATAAAGCCATAAAGTTCTGAAAAAAAAGAGGAAGATGGATGATCACAAGCCTTCAAACCAAACTGAACTGCTTGAATTTATATATGTTGTCCGTTCATAGAATAAAACAACAGTGTTTATTTTACTCAAACATATACAGGAGTTGGACAATGAACATTAAACACCTGTCATTTTAGTGTGGGAGGTTTCATGGCTAAATTGGAGCAGCCTGGTGGCCAAACTTCATTAATTGCACATTGCACCAGTAAGAGCAGAGTGTGAAGGTTCAATTATCAGGGTAAGAGCACAGTTTTACTGCAATACTGCAATGCACACAACATTATGTGTGACATACCAGAGTTCAAAAGAGGACAAATTGTTGGTGCACGTCTTGCTGGTGCATCTGTGACCAAGACAGCAAGTCTTTGTGATGCATCAAGAGCCACGGTATCCAGGGTAACGTCAGCATACCACCAAGAAGAACGAACCACATCCAACAGGATTAACTGTGGATGCTGTAAGAGGAAGCTGTCTGAAAGGGATGTTCGGGTATTAAAAAAACATTAAATCATGGCTGCTCAAATCACGGCAGAACAATAAATTATCGTGGACTAAAACCAGGTGTTTCAGTTTCATTGTCCAACCCCTGTACCTATAAATAACAAAATTAGAGAAACTGATTCCTGATAGCTGTATAAAGTACATACACTGCCTAAAAACGTTTGTCTGGTACTTTATTGCATTTCCTTTTGGGATTGCACTTGTGTTGTCTTTGTAAAGCAAGACAAAAACATATTTAGGGTATTTGAATTATTCAGTGTTGAAAAATGTTTTTTAAAACAATGATAACCTTTGAAATGAATGTGTTTAGTATTCAGACTTCTTTATTTAATTTTTTATTTATTTGGTTTCGGTCAAAAACCTTGGTTTCGGTGCATCTCTGATTCTGCTGGATCACATGGTGTAAATTTGATGCTCTCAGTGACATTTTAGCCTTCAAACAGACACTTGTTGTATCGCGGCTTAAAAGCGGATCGGCACCTCTAGCCATGATTTAATGATGATAAGAGCGAGAGGCTGCATTCGTTATTTTTAAAGCCCGGCCACTGGCGTAACCTTGGGTCAGAGAATCTGTTGCTTTGCATTTTTTTAAGTATTTTCACTTTCGGAAAAAACAATTGCGCGAGCCGTCCGCGGGGAGAAATCGATTGAACAGAACTAAACACACATCCCGCTGCTTGTGCCTCGCCTCGCCGCAACCTTCCTCCGCACTAATGCGAATGTTATTGAACTGAAAAGCCCTCGCTAGGCCTGGGGATTTGTTGAAATCCACTGCTTTTTTCACTTTGAACTTTTTTAAATGCTGCATTTAAATGGAAGGCATAATGCTTTGCTAAAGTTGCAGCTATCACCCAGACACCTATACCACACGGGGGCAGGGCTGGAGGGGGAATGAGGCGGCACCAATTAGCAGTTACCAAAAGAACAGCGCTTGGTGGTGCATTCTCAACAGGGGGGAGGGATATCCAAAAGGCTGTTGTTAACAAGTGTAGTTCATTTTCTGGATTAAATACTGGAAACATAACACACATTAACACACACACACACACATACTCACACAGCGCTGTAGAGGGACTTTATTAGCGTGGGTTGGGGGGCAAGGGCACGACCAACATACATACATAAATATGTCTGGCTAGGCCTGACTCTGCTTGGAACTTCATCTCAAAGTGTGTGTGTGTATCTGTGTGTGTGCTTGTGTGCGTATGTGACCTGCTTGTGCTATCTCCATAACAGCAAAAAACAAAACAAAAAAAGAAATAAAACAAGACCCTGCATGGTGTTCAGGGCTGGCATGTGTTTAGGGTGTTAAAGGGCACAAGCCGGGCAGAATCCTGTACATGGCTCTGGGAACCGATGGATTTTCAAGGTCATACAAAGTCCTAGTGTCTTAGTGCGTTCACACTGTTTAGCATACTAGTGACTACACTATAAAATTTACTTACAAGAATTTAGAAAAGTTTAAGAAAATAAGAAAATAAGAAAAATGGCCTTGGTCAATTCTTCTTGCTTGTTGAACATCCTGTTCTTTATTTGTTGGTTTATTTCATGCAGAAACAATGCAGAAAAGAAAACAAGGGAAATAATTATGTAAGATATTTTACATCAATACATTTTTTAATTTGTTTGTTTTACTTCCTTTAGCAACAACTGCAATGTCTAATTTAACTATCTAATATAGCTTTCCATTTATAATAGCTGTGGACATTTAATTTAACCTTTTAACATCATCATCAACAAAAAAAAGCAGTTGAATATTTACAGTAAAAAAACACAGCCATGAAAAAATCATATCTGAGCCACATTGGGCAAAAAACAAATCAGATTTGATTCACTTCTGCCTGGTAATGTGAACGTAGACTTTGAGATCTGAATGTAATGAATATGATTTTTTTTTAGTTCCCGCAGTGCACAGATAATCCACTAGGGGAAACAGAAAATACAGTATATGTGTAAAGGGTTTTTCTTATTTATTTCTTAGTTATTTTAGTTATGGTGTATTGCATGTTAGATACATACTATTTAACATAATTATTTAATTTTCTTTTACTTTTCTATAGGTGTTGCTTTATTCACTGTGTAGAAAAATGGCCTTGGTCAATTCTTCTTGGTTGTTGAACATCCTGTTCTTTTTTTGTTTTGTTTATTTCATGCAAAAAAAAAAAAAACAATACAGAAAAAGAAAAAAAGGGGTAAAACTTATTTGAGATATTTTACATCAATACATTTTCATTTGTTTGTTTTACTTCTTTTTAGCAATAACTGTGTGGTGTAATATAGTTGTTTCATATATATTTCCATTTATAGTTGCAGTGGACATTCAATTTACTCCTTTAACATCATTATCAAAAAAAAAAAAAAAAAGTAGTGGCATATTTCATTTTTGGTGTTTTTTTTTGGTGTCGTTTAGGACAGTAACAAAAAAAGTTTTATTTTCAAATGTTTGATACAAATAATAAAAAATAATAGTAACTAAGCAAAATTCATTGATTAAAGCTGAGTATCATACTGCTTATGTTCTAAAACTACCAAAAACAGTCTAACCTGAGCTGATTGTTAAGGATAGTGCAATCCTTTCAAACCTTTCTTTAAAAATAACATGAATTAAATGTGCTCTAACAAATGGTTAAAGTTATATTATGTGAGTTATATTGCAGTGATGCAGAAACATAAAAATTGCCTTTAATGCAGAACAAGCAAAAGAGGAATGTAATACTCTAATATAAAGTCCAGTTAAATCAATATAACTAAAATATTTAATTGTTTTTTATGTCCATTGTAGTGGAAGCCTGTGTTTCACATTTTTATTTTATATTTTTTTTATATTGACCTTTTTTATTCCACAAACCATTCCTACACAGTAAAATAAACATGATTAACGTGTCTAAAAAAATAGCTCTTATTATTTTCCTTTATTGGGTTTAAGAGTGCTACTGATTTTTTCCAGTGAAGTGGGCGGGGCTAAGCTACTGTTTTATTGGCTTGTAAGCTTTTTTCATTGGCTGGTTCATGTTTCTCGCTCTATTCTAATAGACAACATTTATCAATCTCTATCAGTGGTATGTGCAACTCAACATTTAAAATAATTAAATAAAGTAATAAATATGTGATAAATAATACAAAAAAGGGTTAATTCAACGGTTAATTCAACATTTATTTAACATTTTAAATTTTTGCTCTTTTTTTTATTCTTCTTCCAAATCAGTATGCAGAAGAGGGGTCATGTGACTGCTCTGTGTCTTCTATGCTTCACACCACTGAAATCTGATTGGTTAGAGACACAGACTCCGGTGGAATGAAGGATAGAGTCCACAGATGTGCTCGGGTGCAGATTTGGAGTTGCTTGAAGGTCTGAGGGATCCTGTTAAAACAAAATTAGAGGTTAATTAAACAATGTGGATGGATGTAGAGCAAAAAAGAGGGTTTTTGTGTGTGTTTAGATTTTTATATTTGGGTATTTGTGTGTGTATTTATTGTGGGTTCCTCGAGACTCTTTAAGGTTCCCAAATATAGAACCATATAAAAGTAGTCCAACTGAAATATACACTGGAAAAAAAAACTTGATGCTCTGAAATAATGTTTGGAATGAAGACAAAAGCCTGTTGATATGTAATATATGCATATGTGTATTTTATTTAATATATAAATTATGTAATACATTTAATTTATGTGAACTATCTCTCAATGCAAGCGTTTCTCGGTTTAATGCACCATGCAGTAAAAAAAATCCTAATTTTAGTAGAATCTGGACGTTCGCCGTGCCCGTACGTGTGTGTGTGTGTGTGTGTGTGTGAGAGAGAGAGAGAGAAAGTTCAGCTAACTTCATGCCTTAGCATGACTTCTGTAACTTGACCTCTTGCCACAGCGAGCCCAGGCTTGCCTCCGCCTGAATGCCTCCAGGCCATGGAGGCGTCCGGGCCCGACTGCAGCAACCTCTACCGACACCAGTACAAAGCCCTGCGCCCTTCTTAGCTGAAACCCAACACCTCCACCCCACTGCTAACACCACTTACACACACACATATACACACACACACACCACCTGCACGGGCTTTTTTAGGGGAGCGTTTGCAGTTTTGCTTTTGATGGGAATCATAATACAAGCCCTTCCACCCACACGATTAGCAGTGAGGTCATGCTAAAGACTTCCTTTAGCTTTTTTTTTTGTTGTTGATTTTTTTAGATTCCAAAAATGATAAAATAGCCGATGGAAAACTTTGAATTAAGTATATTTGAGTATTATTGAGTATATTTAACTTTTTCCGTACAGCTTAAGCATTTAATGTGAGTATTTTAGTCCATTTTCATCCATTTAGTCTTAAAAATTACACTAGAAATGCTCAAATGTTTATATTAAATTAAATAAATAAATATATAGATATCATGTTATATCAACCCAGAACTGTTTAAAATTGACTAAAAGCTATAAGGATAATCTACATTGTTTTAATGTAGATTGTGTAAAGTATCAGTATATTTCTTGCACTTATCTTTAAATATAATAAAGCTCAGAAAAAGCTAAAAAAAAAAAATACAAAATAAATACAAAAAATATATATTCACACTCACCTCATCTGCCGCGATAGATCCACACATATATATTTTCAGCACAATTGTTAAAGTTAAATGTTCGACGGCATATACACCCAAAGTAAAAAAAAGAAAAAGAAAAAAAAGGTTTAAAATAAAAAAAGAGAGAGAGAGAGAGAAAAAAAGAAACACAGAAAAAAGACAGAAAGAAAGGAAGAAAAGGTAGATATGAGAGCAACAGCACTGTCTTCTCTCTGCACGTCTGCATGCCTTTATTTGCCTACCTGCCTCAGGTAGCCCTGCTTTACTTCTAAGCCTGGACCAATCAGAGTGCAGCGATTTGAAGTAAACCGCTCCCCTCACGGCCGCAAAGCGCAGCCACACCCAGAGTTGTCTCCAGAGCTGTATCTGTTTCTGAAGAAAACTAAAGAAAACTAAAGAAAAACAACAAAAATGTGACGAATAACTCAAAAAAAGCACATTTAAAGTGGTTTACGTGTGAATGTGATTTTTGCGTTGTGGTGTGAACGCATTTATTGATTCACTTTTATCATAGAACACAGTTAAAATGTACTGAATGTAATCAACCAACTATGTACACTTGCAGGTACAAGTTTCAGCACACCCCCATTTTTTTCAAGGATATTTTTGACATTTAAGCTCCTCAGGTTCAGTGAATGAACTGAAATAATGCAAAAAAACAGTTAACTTAAATGATAAAAAAAATGAATTTAACTGCCAGGGCTTTTTAATGATTTTTTTTATGTATTTTGTAAAAAAAAAAAAAAAAAAAAGGAGGAGGAGGGGAGCTTAAACATTTTGGTAGCACTGTACAATAAAGGTCACAATTAACAATACTAAACATTATTTGGTGGTCTCAACTTATGATTAATTGACATTAGTTAAGACTTTATTAAAACATTACTAAATTTTAAATGATTAATAATTCATCATATAAGACATTCTTACTTATTGTTAATTATTGTGCCCTTACTGTAAAGTGTATCTAATATGATAATTTATAAACTGTAAACCTAAATAAGTTGAATTTACTTAAATGATCTGAGGCAAATTTGATATAATCAGGGGAAAACATAGATTTGAAACACTTATAGATGATTAGATTGCATCAGCATCTTAAAACGTGAAGCTTGCTCTCACAGCCTACAACATCAAGACAGTACAGTTAATTTTACAACAGTTAGTTCCGATCCCGCAATGTGATTGGCTGAGAGATGTGTTCTATGAGTGCCGTTATTATTATGAGCCGGCAATGCACTGTAATGCACTATAACCGAAGCTCTCCATGTATTACTCTGCTGCGTACAGGTAACCTAGCAGAATGATGCAGCGCATACAAACCAAACAACACAGCTACAAATAGAGCAGCAAGGGAACTTTTTTAATTTGCGGAGTGTTTATAACCAAACAGATCATATTTTCTTTTTCGTCCTCTTCAACTCAAAATCTTTCAATGAACATTAATAACTGTGGTATAATCACAATAATACACTCGAGGTTTGTGCTATAACATGCAAATAAGCCACAACCAGTATGCAAATAGATAAACTGACCAATAGCAACAGACTAAACTCACTTTTTGCTAATAGTTAAACACATTAACAGCTACAGTGCAGCAACTCACACAGATTAAACCCCGGCCTTGTTCATTTCTCTTCAGTCTGGATCAAGTCTGAACCTGCTGTAGGAGCCCAGCCCTGCTGTGGATTTCAGGAGGGCAATCTGAGTCAAAGCAATGGGCTACAGGAAAAAGACTGGGGTGGGTGGGGGTGGGGAGGGAGGGGTTGGGGGCTTGGTGAGTCGGCCCGAAGCTCTTTCAGAATTCCTGAAGATCTATAGCTCCCTATCACCTGGCAGACTCCATCCCCAGTGTGTTTATTCCAACACTATCTTTGCCTCATATGATTTTATTGACGGGGCTCCAATAACTTTGAGTTATGAGCGCTTATTTACCGGCTCAGGCCTCGTGCACCGCCTGGAAAAGAAGAAGAGTGGAGGGCCAGACTTCTGTAATCTCGTTCGTGGAAGCTTTGGGCGGTTACTGATGAAAAACGAGCCACCAGGATAACTCTCTTACAGTAGAAATGATACAGACAGTACGGCCAGGAGTCAGCAGTCAGTGTAGAAGACATTCTCTAGAGCTATATAGTGATATAATGATAAATGTCTGCAAACTAGAGATGCACAATATATTAAAAATACCAGAATTTTCACTAGGTTCTACCAGAAATCCAATGCAGCAAAATGTCTAAAAGTTCTTTAACTCCCTACATTGTAAATCTAACCCTAATAGATTTAGAAGATTAGTTAATCAATATACAGGGGTTGGAAAATGAAACTGAAACACCTGTCATTTTAGTTTGGGAGGTTTTATGGCTAAATTGGAGCAGCCTGGTGTCCAATCTTCATTAATTACACATTGCACCAGTAAGAGCTGTAAAAGTGTGAAAGTTGTGAACAAGACAGCAAGTCTTTGTGATGCATCAAGAGCCACTGTATCCAGGGTAATGTCAGCATGTTACCAAGAAGGACCAACCACATCCAACAGGATTAACTGTGGACGCTGTTAGAGGAAGCTGTCTGAAAGAAAGGGATGTTCAGGTGTTAACCTGGATGGAATTCAATGTGCACCTCAACTCTCCTGTTTCCACCAAAAGATACTTGTTTTTCATTGGACAGCGATGATATGCACTCATTGCAATGATGATGCTGAAGGGATATAGCCTTGTGCAGCCGTACTGTAAATTTATTGAGTGTATGGATTGATTATATAAGTGGAACCATAGGTTATCCTTGTCGTTTCCATTGTGCTGTTCTAGTGGAACCCAACTAGTGAGATAAGAGTGTACCAATTAGACCAGTTTGTTCCAAAAGACTGGGTTGATGTTCTTAGCGTATTTGGAACTGGGGACAGAGAAGCCATTTAACTCAAATTTTCTGCTCATTACTTTTGATTAGAGTTTTATCATAAATGTTCCTCACAGGAGGTGCAGTTAAACTGAGAATTGTGTGGACTGTAGTGCTGTAGAGCTTAGTTTCTGAATCAGTTTCTCTGATTTTGCTATTTATAGGTTTATGTTTGAGTAAAATGAACATTGTTGTTTTATTCTATAAACCACAGACAACATTTCTCACAAATTCCAAATAAAAGTATTGTCATTTAAAGCATTTATTAGCAGAAAAAAGAGAAATGGCTGAAATAACAAAAAAAAAAGATGCAGAGCTTTCAGAAATCAAATTCTGCAAAAAAAAAAAAAAAAAAAAAAAAGTTAAAATTCATAAAGTTTTAAGAGTACAGAAATCAGTATTTGGTGGAATAACCCTGGTTTTTAATCACAGTTTTTTTCATGCATCTTGGCATCATGTTCTCCTCCACCAGTCTTACACACTGCTTTTGGATAACTTTATGCTGCTTTACTCCTGGTGCAACAATTTAAGAAGTTCAGTTTGGTGGTTTGATGGCTTGTGATCATCCATCTTCCTCTTGATTATATTCCAGAAGTTTTCAATTTGGTAAAATCAAAGAAACTCATAATTTTTTTGAGCTATATGTGTGTGTGGGTGTGTGGGGGTGTTTCAGCTGTGGGCCCTGGGTGTCTGGGGGTGGGGAGTGGTCCCAGATTAGATCTGATAAGATAGCAGGGACAGTGGGGGTGATATTGTGTCTTCACAGTGAATGGGGTGTGTGTGGGTGTGTGAGACAAACATTGACTCTTTATCTGTTACAGGATTGTGATGTCATCAGTCAATTCTGTGATATTCAGTTTATCTACACTAATCCAAGTTTGAAACAAAGGATTGATTAGACCCAGAATTTACATACTGCACTTTTATTTATTGATAATAACAAACTTGGGACAGTTTGAAAAATGCAACTAAATGAAAAACACAGTGTTTGTTACATTACCTTTCACGATTCCAAGATTTCATGTTTTATTTGGTCAACTGAATTTGTATTTGCCAGTATACTGTACACTACTGGTCAAAAGTTTAAGAACACCCCCATTTTTCCCCATTTAAGCTCTTTAGGTCAAGTTAATAACCTGAAATAGTACAAAATACAGTAGAAAAAAAAGTATACTATTAAGAAACAGCAACTTTTAAATGGTCTGTAGCAATGGAGAGAAACTTAGATTTAGATTGGAATGGAATTTAAAAAATGTAAATTCTGAAGCCTTTGTCTGTAGTTAAGCTGTATTAAAACAGATTCTATACCACAGCATTTACGTCAATATCTGTGATAAATGAAAGTAAATGTGCAATTTCCATACTGTCACTGATTTATCTCCTAATATATATATATATATATATATATCCCAAATCATCTAGTATTGCAACAAGCAGTCCAAGCAATGGACTCTAAAATTCTAAAATATAATTTTCTTTATACATTATGTATAAACAAAACATTGAACCCATGTGTTAAACTTATAAGAATCGAAATCTACTTAAAAAACAAAAAACAAAAGAGGATTTCAGGCCATAAAAAAGCAAAGGAATTTGCTATGGTTAAGACGTGTTTGCAGGAAAAATAGGACAAAATAACATTAAATTCCCTTCATCTCTTTGTAATGTTGGTGCCAAAATGCCTTTTATGTGCTAAGGAGAAGAAAAGGCAAAATGAAAAAAAAAAAAAAAAAAAAAAAAAAAACACTGAAACTACCACCCCCATGTGTTAAACCTATGAGAATGGAGACAAGGTGGTAATATGAAAATGTAAAAAAATCACTTCACGCATTTTTTACCAAGACAATGCAAAATTACATGCACACATATTACAAAGGCTGTGGAATTGCTGTGTTTAAGACGTATTTGCAGAAAAAAAAAATACAAAAAAACACCTAATACACTTCATCCCTTTGAACTTTTGGTGCCAAAATGTCTTTTATGTGTTTTAAAGAGAAGAATAGAAAGACTAGAAAGAGTAATATATATATAAAAAAAAAAATATATATATATATATATATAAATCAACACAGAGGCTACCACCCCCATGTGTTAAACCTATAAGAATGCAGAGGCTACTTTAAAAGATAAGGCACTGAAATGCAGGGACAGTGGTCACACCTGTCCAAACAGTCACGGACAATTACACCTGCACCTCGACACGCAGCAAACACAGCCTCCTGAGCATCGCTAAGAGTACACATCCTGTCACTGTCGAGAGGGTCACCAGGGTCACCATCTCTTTCTCTCCCTCGCCCATTGTCCCCCTGTGTGTCTCGTTTACCGAGCGTTACCCTGTCCATCCACGTCTCACCCGAACCAAACAGCCCAGCCCATAAATCACACCTCCTTTATTCTATCTGCTGCTGCTAATCCACCAAGATTCAGAGCGGCCGACATCCATCACAGGCGTGGAATCGCACTGTCTGAGAGCGAAGGAGCTGAAAATAAGGTCAAATATTGAGGCAAAATAAGGTCACGGAGGGTTAGCGTGATGAACGAGAAGGATTTAGAGTGATAGAGTCAGCATCCAAACAATCTTTTCTATAATAAATGAAATATTCAGTGCCTTATTCCATTTATCAAAAAGTCTAACTCTTTCTCTCTTTCAAGCTGTTCTATAATCTAATTAGACACAAAAAAAACATTTTAAAAAATCTACTTTAAAAGAGATTGCTTTATCTTCATTAATACCGTACTAATACAGTACTGGATGTACTTTGATGGGTCATTGAGGATGCTTTTGATAATCACTTTAAATTAGATTCAACTATATAGTATCTATTAAATTCTCCTGACTTTTATTTCATTGCAGATAGTACAGAGCAGGGGTGTCCAAACTTTTTTTGTTGGGGGCCAGAAGGAGAAATTTATTTAAAGTCACGGGCCACAGACTCCGTAATAAAACAAATAATGAAATATACCACTTTAAATAATACATTTACCTGATTATTTCATTTGCACACCATTTTACTTGACTTACTATCTTTATCTTTGACAGTGTTGTCTAAACTAAGATTTTTCAAATTAATGTTTAATTTTATGATGTCTCTTAATAATAAACTCCTTAATTACGGCAACTTTCAGACTCTTTTGCCGTGTTTTTCTGCGCTAGAAATGCGCACTCTCTCCGCTTTTAGACTCTTTTGCCGTGTTTTTCTGCGCTAGAAATGCGCACTCTCCGCTTTTAGACACTTTTGCCCCGTTTTTCTGCCCTAGAAATGCGCACTCTCTCCGCTTTTAGACTCTTTTGCCCCGTTTTTCTGAGCTAGAAATGCACACTCTCTCCGCTTTTAGACTTTTTGCCCCATTTTTCTGCGCTAGAAATGTGCACTCTCTGCTTTTAGACTCTTTTACCCCGTTTTTCTGCTCTAGAAATGCGCACTCTTTCCGCTTTTAGACTATTTTGCCCCATTTTTCTGCGCTAGAAATGCGCACTCTCTCCGCTTTTAGACTCTTTTGCCGTGTTTTTCTGCGCTAGAAATGCGCACTCTCTCCGCTTTTAGACTCTTTTGCCGTGTTTTTCTGCGCTAGAAATGCGCACTCTCTCCGCTTTTAGACTCTTTTGCCGTGTTTTTCTGCGCTAGAAATGCGCACTCTCCGCTTTTAGACACTTTTGCCCAGTTTTTCTGCCCTAGAAATGCGCACTCTCTCCGCTTTTAGACTCTTTTGCCCCGTTTTTCTGAGCTAGAAATGCACACTCTCTCCGCTTTTAGACTTTTTGCCCCATTTTTCTGCGCTAGAAATGCGCACTCTCTCCGCTTTTAGACTCTTTTACCCCGTTTTTCTGCTCTAGAAATGCACACTCTTTCCGCTTTTAGACTATTTTGCCCCATTTTTCTGCGCTAGAAATGCGCACTCTCTCCGCTTTTAGACTCTTTTGCCGTGTTTTTCTGCGCTAGAAATGCGCACTCTCTCCGCTTTTAGACTCTTTTGCCGTGTTTTTCTGCGCTAGAAATGCGCACTCTCTCCGCTTTTAGACTCTTTTGCCGTGTTTTTCTGCGCTAGAAATGCGCACTCTCTCCGCTTTTAGACTCTTTTGCCGTGTTTTTCTGCGCTAGAAATGCGCACTCTCTCCGCTTTTAGACTCTTTTGCCGTGTTTTTCTGCGCTAGAAATGCGCACTCTCTCCGCTTTTAGACTCTTTTGCCGTGTTTTTCTGCGCTAGAAATGCGCACTCTCTCCGCTTTTAGACTCTTTTGCCGTGTTTTTCTGCGCTAGAAATGCGCACTCTCTCCGCTTTGAGACTCTTTTGCCGTGTTTTTCTGCGCTAGAAATGCGCACTCTCTTCGCTTTTAGACTCTTTTGCTGTGTTTTTCTGTGCTAGAAATGCGCACTCTCTCTGCTTTTAGACTCTTTTGCCCCGTTTTTCTGCGCTAGAAATGCACACTCTCTCCGCTTTTAGACTCTTTGGCCCGTTTCTGACACCTAGCGTTCAAACTTTGAATCTCACATTATAAAAACCTCCTTAACAGCGGGCCAACTTTCATTCTATTTCTAAAATACCTTGTGGGCCGCTCCAAAAAAGGAAACGGGCCGCAAATGGCCCGCGGGACTTTGGACACCCCTGGTATAGATAGTATTAAGGGTGCACAATATGAAAACAAGAAAACATATGATGTGTAAAAACAATATGAACAAGTTAAACCCTCAGCTCAAATAAAAAAATGCTAAAAAAAAAAACAGGAGGAGTAGTTTGGGAGGGGCACTGGGTGATGTGTGGGTTTAGATGTGGGGCATATTGGAGAGCTATTGGTCTGAGCAGTATGCCTGTGTGAGACACAGATGATTGGACGTCAGCAGGGGGGCTGTATTAATTGTAATGTGTAATGTGTTCTTGTACTTTGGTCATTGAGGATGCTTTTGACGATCAGCTTAAAATATATTCAACTATATACTATCTATTAAATCCACCTGTTTTTTTTTTATCTAACTCCAGGGTGTAATTTTCTACTGTGTTTAAAAGGTATAATAATAATAATAATAATAATAATAATAATAATAATAATAATAATAATGATAATAATAATGCTTTCTTGTGCTTATTAATTAACATTTCTGTGAATTATGTAGTAGTGTTTCTTACATTACTGTCACTATTGTATTGTTACAGACAATATGAACTAAATACATGATGTGTGCTGCAGTTTAAAAAAATGTTCAATTAAACCACCATTTTTTTTAGCTGACTTCACCCTCAAACTTGAAAAATGCTCTGGGGGTGATGTATGGGTTTAGAGGTGGGGCAGACGGGAGAGCTATTGGGCTATTGAGATAACTCCTTTACCTCACTTGTATTCACTTGTTCTAGTAATCATCCAATCAGCTCTCTCTCCTGCCCTGCCTCTAAACCCATACATCACCCAGTGCCCCTTCCAAACTACTCCTCCCATTGTCAAATTTGAGCTTAGGGTGTTAGTAGAAGTTAGTAGCCAATTTAATATTGCAGGACTTCATTGGTAACTAAAGAACATAGCTATTGGCATTTAAAGCCAATATTTACAGTTTAATTATGCCAATATGTACTGTAATTCTCTGTAATTTGTTTGCAGTAAATTGATTTAATTTCACAATCCTTTATTGGCAACTTCTTTGACAATACACATATTTCTAAAACTGAGGATTATAGTCACATGGGCAGACAGTGTGACTAAAATATATATTTTCTTTTTTTGCACTGAGGGAACAGACAGTCTGTTAAAAAGCACAGTTTTGGTAAAACTGCTGTTTTAAGGTGGAATAGAGGTTAGATTGCGTCGCCCGTTGCTGCTCGGAGAGACACACTGCACTCGCTGCTCACGTCGTGAACAGGAAGAATTGAGTGCTCTGCTGCTCTTGGCCTGTTTGTCAATAAAACAGGGCCGCTGCCCGCCGGTGCTGGCGCCGGGTAGATGGTTAGTTGTTATATCTGAAGGTGCAGGTCTGGGCAGGAGGTGGGAGGGTAGAGATGGGGGTGGGGGGGCATTTTTGGGCTGCTAATGTTTGGTATGTGATGCCCCCCCCCCCACTCTTCCCTTTTCCCTACCCCCCACCCCTACCTGCTGCAGAGGTGACAGAGGTGCAGGGTTACAGACGCCCCTGCCTACAGGCAGAGAAATCTGCCTCCACATGCCCAGGAATGCGCGCTCTTCTGGAGTGTCTGCGCATACCTGCACACCTTAAAAAGAGAATATACAGCCATTCTTTTACAGTTTCTAAAAGTCTTGGTTTTGATTCAGACTAGAATTCTAAAAGTATTGGTCTTGATTCAGACTCGAATTCTAAAAGTCTTGGTCTTGATTCAGACTCAACAACTAAAAGTCTTGGTCTTGATTCAGACTAGAATTCTAAAAGTCTTGGTCTTGATTCAGACTCAACAACTAAAAGTCTTGGTCTTGATTCAGACTAGAATTCTAAAAGTCTTGGTCTTGATTCAGACTCAACAACTAAAAGTCTTGGTCTTGATTCAGACTCAACAACTAAAAGTCTTGGTCTTGATTCAGACTCGAATTCTAAAAGTCTTGGTCTTGATTCAGACTCAAATTCTAAAAGTCTTGGTCTTGATTCAGACTCGAATTATAAAAGTCTTGGTCTTGATTCAGACTCAACAACTAAAAGTCTTGGTCTTGATTCAGACTAGAATTCTAAAAGTCTTGGTCTTGATTCAGACTCAACAACTAAAAGTCTTGGTCTTGATTCAGACTCGAATTCTAAAAGTCTTGGTCTTGATTCAGACTCAACAACTAAAAGAGTTGGTCTTAATTCAGACTCGAATACTAAAAGTCCTGGTATTGATTCAGACTCGCATACTAAAAGTCTTGGTCTTGATTCAGACTCAACAACTAAAAGAGTTGGTCTTAATTCAGACTCGAATACTAAAAGTCCTGGTATTGATTCAGACTCGCATACTAAAAGTCTTGGTCTTGATTCAGACTCAACAACTAAAAGAGTTGGTCTTGATTCAGGCTCAAATACTAAATGTTTTGGCTTTGACCCAAACTTGCCTACTAAAAGTCTTGGTCATCATTTAAACTTAACTACAAAACGTATTGGTCTTGACTAAATAGACTTGGATTTAAGTACCAAAAGTCCTGGTCATCAGTCAGATTTGCCTACTAAAAGTCTTCGTCATAACTTGCATTTGACTGCCAAAAATCCTGGTCATCAATTGAACTCAACTACTAAAAGTCTTGGTTTTGACTCAGACTTCACTACTAAAAGTACTGGTCATCACTCAGACTTAACAACTAAAAGTCTTGGTCCTGACTCAGACTTATAGTCAACTACTAAAATTCCTGGTCATCACTCAGACTTTTCTACTAAAAGTCTTGGTCTTGACTCAGACTAAACTACTAAAAGTCTTGGCTTTGCCTCAGACTTGACTACTAAAAGTTCTTGTCATGACTTAGACTCGAATACTAAAAGTCGCAGTCATAACTTAGACTTGACGACTAAAACTCATGCTCATCACTCAGACTTAACTACTAAAAGTTGTGGTCTTTTAATTGGTCTCAACTGCTAAAAGTGCTGGTTGTGACTCAGACTCAACTTCTAAAAGTCTTGGTCTTGACGTTAACTTGACTTCTAAAAGTCCTTGCCATTCTAAATGTCTTAACTTCTAAATGTCTTAGACATGACTTTAAAATGACTACTAAAAGTCTTTCTCACTATGCAGACTTAACTACTTAAAGTCTTGGTCTTGACTTGAACTAGACTACTAAAAGTCTTGGTCTTGACTCAGATTTGACTACTAAAATTCTTGGTCATCACTCAGACCTAACTACTAAAAGTCTTGGTCTTGACTTGGATTTGAGTACTAAAAATCTTGATCATGACTCAGATTTGAGTAAAAAAAAGTTGTGGTCATCACTCTGACTGAACTACTAAAAGTCTTGGTCTTGACTTGAACTCAACATATTCTGCTGTTAATCTTAACTCGACTACTCCACTCTACTCCAACCTACTCGACTAGACTACTAAATTTCTAGCATTCTTGCCCCCCCCTACCCCCCCACTCTACCTCTTCATTCTACTCATTCAGTCTGATTCATTTACCCCCTGGTTTCTTTAATGAACACTCCTGGCACTTTTATTTTCTAAGAGTGTTCTATTACCAGACAACTCAATGACCTGGATGACGTAAAGCCTTCACAGCCACTTCACAGCCTCCTTATCTCGTCAGCTCATCAGAGCTTCTTCCTTGGTCTGGGATGGATCGTGCTGTTACCTGCAAGTGCTGCGAGCGCACTCCGGGTCCTGTATGAACCTGAACAGCACCTAATCCAGAGCAATAACACATCAAACAGGTCTACGCAGGGGTTATTAGTCATCACAGGTTGCTTCATGCAGCCTCGCGAGATCACTCCAGTGTGATGACTTTGAAGCCTGGGAGACGACACGGGGTAAGAGGGACGAGAGAGTGGGCTAAACTATTGCTTGTGAGCGCACCATATGGAGGATGGCATAAAGCTTGATTACCACTCCATAGTCACTATCTCTCTCTCTTTTTCTGTCTCTCTCTCTTTCTCTTTTGGTCTTTCTCTCGTGGCTAATGGGAATACGACGCCTCATTGCCCGAGTCTGTTCTGACTTGCCCATGCTGGAATGCGCCGGCCGTCTAATGCACTTTTATGTTCACGTAAATTGACAATGAAGAGTGCCATCATTTTACAGCATAAATATTTAATTCCCTATTTGGATGCAGATTCGAGGCGTCGCCTCCGGAATACAAACGAGCCCATCTTCTCCTATGGAAATGAGGGGCATCCTTCGTGAATATGATTTGTCTGAGTGGAAGTTGGAGTGTGTTTGTGTATGCGTCTGTGTGTGAGTGTGTGTGTGTGAGAGAGAAAGAGAGAGAGAGAGAGAGAGAGAGAAAGAGAGAGAGAGAGAGAGAAATAAAGTAGGTGTGTAGTAGAATATGAGAATTTTCTCTATCAAGAAAAATAGAGATTTTGTTTTTCATTCACAACAATAAAAATATATATTTTTAAACATTTAATGAAACTTTGCAATTTAATAAGAAGCATAATTTCCTATTATTAACATTTAATTATTCATAACAAAAAGGCAATTTGGTTCTGCTGCACATTAAACCCATTAGTTGTTAATTTAAGTTATACATATATTATATATATATATATATATATATTTAAATTGAGATCTTTGAGTTGAACCAAACTTATAATAATCGAGTTTAGTTTGAGTTTTTTACCACTTTAAAATAAGACTACCTTTATAAAGGGCTTATAAATGGTTTATTATTACAATTATTACAATTTTATTAATGGTTAATAACTAGGTTGTAAATGCCTTACAAATCATTAATAATCAGTTATAACACATACACATAGAAAGGGCAACAATATAGATGGCTGTAGGTTCACTACTTGGCAAACAACAGGTCATTGTTGCCCTTTCTATGTGTATTATATATGTGTTATAACTGATTATTAATGATTTGATTTTTAAGGCATTTTTTGCAACCTAATTAGTAACCATTAATACATTAATTGTAAACCAATTATAAACCCTTTATAAAGGTAGCCTTTTTTTTAAAAGTGGTACCGAGTTTTGCCAATGGCAGCTTCTTTTCCATTGGCTTCTGGCACAATCTATTTGCATACTGGGTGTGTCCCCCATTTTCTGACACAACACTCACACTCATCAGTGTGTAGTGATTCCCCTCCAGGCTACCTTAAAGGTAAACTTGTACAGTAGATCATATATAATGATTAGTTGCTATGTCTCTGTGTTGTAGGCTGTAAGAACAAGCATCATTTTCTGAGTTGCTATAGCTGTATAACTCTGTGTTGACTTTTTCAATACTGTTTACTCTAGAGCTAATTTAGGACTGGCATAAGATCACCCAAAAGCAGTGTGTAAGACTGATGGAGGAGAACATGCAAAGATACATGAAAACTGTGATTAAAAACCAGGGTTATTTCACCAAATATTGATTTCTAAACTATACTATTAAAACATTAGTATTGTTGTTTCTAAATAAATATGAACTTGAGGTCTGAAAGCACTGCGTTGTTTTCATTATTTTGAACATTTGTCATATTCTGCAAATACTAAATGCTGTAAATTGCATTATTTTTCTATTTGGAATTTGGGAGAAACGTTGTCAGCTGTTTCTAAAATAAAACAGCAATGTTTTTTTTTTTAACTCAAATCTATAAATAGCAACATCAAAGAAACTGATCATTTTGAAGTGGTTTCTTAATTTTTACAAAGCTTATACACCATTCAAGAAAGGTAATTTTGGTAGCACTTTCTATGAATGTCATCTCTTTAAGACTCAATAAACATACTCATAACACCTTATAATGCATTCATAAGGCATAAAAACATACATGGCTATACATAAAAATGTATAAAAATGTTTAATTCATCACAGCCATATTTATTATGCATCATGAACTGTGATTATAATGCATTAATAGCTGTGTTTATAACATATGTTATACATATGTCAATACCAAGAAACTATGACTAAAAAAGCTTCCAACTTATAAACACACCCTCAGTGATCCTATAAATATATTTTTAACCTCTCATGAATTGTTCTTGTCTTGAATATAATATTAGTTTTAGTCAGTTATAATGTATTATAACAGGTCTTTGTGCGCTCTCCAAGTAAAGTGCCAGACTTTCATTGTGGGACTAAATTATTAATGAATTATTAATTAGAAGTATAATGTATTATGATCACAATTATGTCATAATGCTTAATAAAAATGGCTATAATGGATTATGCGTGTTTATAAATATTTTTATCCACGTTTATAATGCCTTATGAATGCGTTATATGTTATAAATGTGATTTTAACCCCTTACTGCTGATCCATGTTTTTGCTCATTTTCATGCGATTTGCACTACTATGCTATCACACTGGATATCTTAAGTTTTACATATAGCACAATGACCAGTCAGGGCTTAAACTGAAGTAGACACTTGGGACAAAACAGTAATTCACTTTCAAGAGGGAATTTTCATTATTTAGGATCTATTTGAGAACATTAAATGCAGAGGAAAATGTAAAAAAAACAAAAAGCGCCTATTATATTTTGAGTTTATAGTGTGTGTATGGATGTTGGTGATGATTAGCTAATCATTCTCTACATTTCCTGGTTTATTAGGGTCTTGTCAAACAAAGTACAAAATTTGAAAACATTATTTTAACAGCATGGGAATTTATACTGCATTATATATAAGGTGTCCACCAGGCGTCACCAAAGGCTTAAAAACCTCTCCAGAGCGCCCGAGTCTGATACAGAGGTGAATCTGTCTCTATAAAACAACATTTTAATATTTTTTTGTTTCTTTGTGATAAAATAAATTAATGTGAGTCCATCTCAGGGTAATATTAATATTTTTTTGATGAAATGACACATAAAATCACATGTTTGCGCGCTGTGTGCGCTGTGTGTTTTAGCGTTTGGAGAGGGGTGTTTTTTTTGTGACTTGGTGACGGTTTGGCATGCCCCTCCCCCAGCCATTCGGAGACCAATCAGGGCAAATTACGTATCAGTGTTTTCGTCTAAGGGTGGACTATTGGTTGAAATAGGTGTCAATCACTTTTGTGACGCTGGAAAAAGCCTATGATCTGATTTGATTGGACAGCCCTGAACACCAGCGCGATCCAGCGCTCACGCCATTGGTTCAAAAGACGATCACTCAAGAAAAGTAGTGGATTGTAGACCAATAAAAACCACTGAATCTAGAAGAGGACACCCTTAGCTTTGTATTCACGTACAACTTTACGGAAAATATTCCATTGTGTAGTCGCTGGGAGCTTGAGAATACGACGTTACGGCTGCGCTGAAACTAAACGCATGTTTTTGAGGAGCCGTGAGCAGGCAAATAAAGGACTTTATGGGTATTTTATCTGCGGTTCAGTGCTGTACTGTGGATGCTGTGATAGTAAGTGAATTTTCAATAATATAATATGATGTTATTTTATACACTAATAATATTTTATAAGGCTATTTTGTTGGGGAGGCGTGTTTCTCGTGTAAACAATGTGAAAAAACAGGCTGTTTTCAGTTGGCGATTTCTGGCGACTGGTTTCATGTAGATGGCTGTAAATTTGCATGCAGGTAGTTAAAGTAGTACTAAAGAATATGAGTCGGTTATTTGGTCGGTATGTTTAGAATATTTGACGCTTTTAAGCGTTCTAATTTACATAGTCAGAACGGGCCCGCCGGCGGGCCCGCTAGAGGGCGCTTCTGCAGTAAGAGTTTTTTACCTGTGAGTTTTGTGTGTAAAAGGTACAACTGTGTTTTCTAGGGTACAAAATCTTTCTTTTAATCTGGAAACAGTAAGGATACACATTTTTCCCTATAAGTAAAAGTTCATATCTGTACTCTGAATGGGTTCTGCCACACTGACAAGCGATTCTACCACTTTAGTTACAGAATGGCACCATTTTTTACCACAAGTTGTGACTGCTGTCACAATTTAAGAACGAAAATTTGGTGTCAGAATAAAATATATCTTACCAGATACGAGAGACGCACAGACTACAATTTCCATCTATTTTGTGTTAAAGCCACGTGCGGCTCATGATCGGGGTCCTGTTCGGCCGACATGAGAAACCAGTGTTTTTCCGCCTCCCTCTCGGTCACGCTGTAATTAAAAGCTGGGTAATGATGGTGGAGGGCTGGCGTCCCAGCAGGCCATCATCAAAACGCTCTTTTCTCTTCTCTCCTCGTCGCGTTGGCTCGATCAGCGCATTAGTGACGTGCCACTAACTCCACAACACGCTGCTGGCAACTCCAGCCATCATCACCAAACTGAATCTGTTTTTTTTTTTTCATTTTTCAGTTCCAGTGTGTGTAAAGAGAGGAGTTGGGCAGTTATTGAAACACTGTGTGCGAGAGTATGTAGTGAAGAAAGAAGCTGCATGTCCTGCTTGTATTTATTCATTTTACTTTTTTTGT
Source organism: Astyanax mexicanus (assembly GCF_023375975.1). Classification (NCBI taxonomy): domain Eukaryota; kingdom Metazoa; phylum Chordata; class Actinopteri; order Characiformes; family Acestrorhamphidae; genus Astyanax; species Astyanax mexicanus. Next base: position 5,611,117 of record NC_064420.1, on the reverse strand, counting down.
ATTCTCGTTTTTTTTTTTGTATTTAATTGTAAGCTGCGACGCCATGAGCCATGTTGGCACTGTCCTCGCCTGCCCACAGATGCTGCTTCTGCTGCCGCTGCTGTTTGTGTGCACGCATAATAGAAGTGTGAAGGGCTGCTGCATACATAAACGGATATATTTGTTCGAGTCAGAGTGTATTTAGGGTATTTTAGGGTATTTATGCAACGGTACAGTGTGGCCACGGTTCAGTTCATATTGTACCGTATCGTATCACGGTTCTAGGGCGACTGTATCGGTTCGGTTTCAATATATCAATTTTATCTAACTCCAACATGCAGAAAGTTTTTAGCCCTTTCTATTTCAAATCAAAAAGGTGCTCCTACTCACACTTGCAGAGCCAATTAATAAATAGAAAAAGGACACAGATGAATTCAAATCAAAATATCTATTATAAAAAAGGAACAATTATTCTTACCATTAATCAAAAACAGGCAACTGATATCACACTGTGCTTTATCTACTGACTGTGTTTTTACCTTGTTAATTAAACTCAAGCCAAATTAAGCGTAAATGATCCCAAATAGCGGATTTATAAGCTGACGGCGCCTCTGCAAATGTGCAAATGTCCTTTTCCCCCTTTTTATTTGTTTAATTATCCTTTAAATCTTCAGCGTCTGCCTTCATGTTAGTTTGTACAGAAGAATGAACCAGTAGTCCTTGTAGAACTGTTTTGAACTAAAGGTCGGAAAGCAGGTCGCAGTTCTCGCGAGCGTCGGTCGCGGCCACCTCGGAAAACTTACAGAGTCTGGTTTGAGCTCAGAGGAGCTCTGGCACAGACAGGAAAGGACCGCTATTCCTCCTGTTACACCTCAATGCAGCGCTGCAGTGAGTTTCAAACTGTAATTTCACTTCTTTCAAAAGATAAAAAATCAAGGAAATCCTACCTAGTGGGGCTTTAAATAGAGCTATTCACTGTATTCCTGTAACCAAACCAAAGTAGCTCCACCCTCTATCAGTTCTGGATGAGGCCTGCCTTCCATCCCCCCCCACCTCCCATTTCATTTTTTGCACCTCTTGTTCATACCCGCTGTGTGATCCAGAAGCTGTGTGGATGGGCACAGTGCTGGTGAATCCTCGTCACTGTTTCTGCAGTTACTGCTGCCACACCAAGCAGCTGGAGGGCCTGATTAGAATAAAGCCGTGCTCTCTGTGGAAGACAGTGCATGCCTAATACAGGTTACAGGCTACAGTGTGTGCCTTCAAACGCTCTCCAGTACACCACCATCACAAGGACGCTTGCCTTTTTACTCTTCAATTCAATTGAGAATTGTGCGAATTAAAATTCCACAGCTTCATCTTTCCACCGTAGTTAATTTCCCACCATTATTATTGTACAATGCCACTGGTAGCACTTTCTATTAATGTAATCTCTTTAAGACTCTATAAACATACTCATAGCACATTATAATGCATTCATAAGGAATTATAAACATGGCTATACATATTTATAAAAATGTATAATCCATCGTAGCCATGCTTATTATGCATCATGAACTGTGATCATAATGCATTAATAGCTGTGTTTATAACATATGAGTTATGCATTATGACTAAAAAAGCTTTTAACTTTTAATCACAGCCTGCATAATGCTCTAAATATATTTTTAACCACTCCTCAATTATTGTTGTCTTGAATATAATATTAGTAATAATCAATTATAATGTATTATAACAGGTCTTTTATTGCGGGAACAGATTATTAATGATAGAAATATGCTATTTTAACATACATATTATAAGCACTGCTTATAATGTTTTATGATCACAAGTCATAAAGCTAAATAAACATGGCTGTAATGGGTTATGCATTTTTATGAATATTTATAGCCATGTTTATAATTCCTCTGCTGACAACTTTTATGGAGAAGCGGGTTTCATTTTCCAGCAGCACTTTGCACACTGCCCACACTGCCAAAAGTACCAATTGTTCTTATTAATATAATATTTAAATTTTCTGAGCCACTGTTTTTGGGTTTTTATTGGCTTTTTTTAGACCTTCGGTACTCGAAACCACTATATGTACATATATGCAAACTATATATAAAACCTATTAAAAATTGGAACACTTTAATGTATTGGCATGTTCTGTAAAAATGTATGGTTCTGTAGGTGAAAAACATGTTTTGAAATGTTTTGTTACACATATGTATGGCTCTAAACACAAACAAAAAAAAAAACATTAAAATGAAACAAAACATGCAACTGCACATATATTGAACATTTTATACAGAGTAATAGATGTTTAACGTATATTTTTTTTAATGGTTTACGTCACATTTAGAGAACTTTAAACTTTAAACCTTAATCAACCACAAGTCACAACTCAACAATACCAATAGTGGTGTTTCCATTTATGTTACCTATGAAATTATACAGTATTACCTCATATATACATCCCCTGAATATATGAAAATATAAGTTTTTAAATTAAATAAATGTTTTTTTCCACTGTTGTCCAGGCTCAAAGTAGCTCCACACCTCCTTGCTAGAATCCAGAGAGCCCTAACATTTAAAACGAGGCATTAATAACATAAAAAGTGCACAAGAAGCTTATTAAAAACCTTCGTTTTCTTCCTGTAAAACTAGCTTCAGCTCTGAGCGCCGCCATCACTGCACTAATAATAACATACGTACATAGACTCCACATAGCGTAGTAGCTTGTGCCAGGAGGCAGTCTATGCAGAGTCTTTGTATATATATGTCTATGTCATTATCAGTACAGTAATGGCGGCGCTCGGAGCTGAAGCTCGCGTTATAGGATGTAAACAGTGGTTTTTAATAAGCTTCTTGTGCACTTTTTAAGTTATTAATGCCTCGATTTAAACGTGTGGAGCTATGTGTGGAGCTACTTTAAACCTGGATAGTGTAAAAACACCGCTGTGGGAGAACGGACGTGTGCTATTCATCGAAGGTAAGTACTTTTTATCATGTTTTACTACACCAAAAAAAAATAAAAAATTAACACTACCGACAATAAAACAGTGTTCATATTTTAGTTTAGTCAGCTGGATGGCAATTAGTCAAGTACAGAGTAAAGCATAATTTCTTTTTCTGAAAAGCTGGAGAAAAAAAAATCCCATTGCCCTTCTTTCATTCTAATGTTCTCCTGCCACAGACCTTTTCATCACATTAGGGACATTTATTTTTATCAAGCTTTTAAACATTTATGAAGGGAGCGATCACCTGTCTGGCCCTATTTAACATTCTCTCGCTCCTCTGAAAGCTTTCTCCTAATTCCCCGCGGAGTGATGGCTCTCCGATTTGGGGCCGGAGAGCGTATGGATTTAAAGGACGTCTGAACGAGCGCGGGGGGAAACAGGGTTGCTGGAAGCTAATTTAGGCTTCTTCTTGGCTGAAGATTGGCAACCTGATCCAGAGACAAAACATAAAGAGGAAGGAGAGAGAGAGAGAGAGAGAGAGATAGAGAGAGAGAGAGAGAGAAAAGCTTTTTAAAACCTTTGTTTTCTTCCTGTGACACTAGCTTCAGCTCTGAGCGCCGCCATCACTGCACTAATAATAACATACATACAAAGACGCCACATAGCGTAGTAGCTTGTGCCAGGAGGCAGGCTATGCGGAGTCCATGCATATATATGTCTATGTCATTATCAGTACTGTAATGGCGGCACTCTGAGCTGAAGCTCGTGTTATAGGATGTAAACTGTGGTTTTTAAGAAGCTTTTTGTGCACTTTTTAAGGTTTTAATGCCTCGATTTAAACTTGTGGAGCTACTTTAAACCTGGATAGTGTAAAAACACCGCTGTGGGAGAACGGAGGTGTGCTATTAATTAAAGGTAAGTACTTTTTATCATGTTTTACTAGACCGATTTGGGCCGGATGGATCTAAAGGACGTCTGAACGAGCGCGGGGGGAAACAGGGTCGCTGGAAGCTAATTTAGGCTTCTTCTTGGCTGAAGATTGGCAACCTGATCCAGAGACAAAACATAAAGAGGAAGGAGAGAGAGAGAGAGAGAGAGAGAGAGAGAGAGAGAGAGAGAGAGAGAGAGAGAGGGCTGCGTGAGAATCAGACTCTACCCCATGGCAGCGAGTGCCACTCCCTGCAGCAGCTACAGGGCTAATTCAAAAGAGTGAGCTAAGAGTGAGCATTTGAATAGAGAATAGACATTTTGTTTATAGTGCAGAAAATCTCTTTTTGGCGGGTAGGAAGGAAAACACTGGTATGGTTTCTATGAATCACGATCATTTTGGAACAGACACATCATTCCCAAACATTTCAGAGCTTTCTTATCCCTGTTTTTAAGTCACTGAAGCCCCTTACTCACTGCTATTGTCCATTTTCTTCTCCTCTCATCTGTTATTAAATAAATAATAACTCACACGGACTAATGATTCACACGTATTAGCTTAAATTAATTGAAAATATATTGTTGATCCATGTAGATGAATCTGATTAATGTAAAACACCCCTTAATGTAAATTACACAACTTATTTTTTTGTCTGTCCTACATTCTATACTGAAAAATCCAAACATAATAAAAAGTTTGCATGACTTTTAAGAAATTATTTTAATACACACTGTAATCCCACAATTACAGTATAAAATAAGGCTATTTTATGTAAAATGTTATATTTCCAAACATTACTTAACTATTTTGAGTTAGGTGAACATTTGTGGGCACATATACAGCGCTGGAAAAAAAATAAGAGACCACTTAAAAATGATGAGTTTCTTTGATTTTATCTAATTAAAATTTCTGGAATAAAATGAAGGAAGGAAGATGGATGATCACAAGCCATCAAGCCAAGCTGAATTGCTTATACATATATATATATATAGAAAGAAACATTCTATAGAGAAAATACAATTTAGGCAAAATAAATAAATGTTTTTTGTAAACATTACTTAAAAATCTTAAGGTAACTGATTTTCTCTGAATTAGTTTTTTAATTTATTCTTGATTATTCTTTATTGAATTGCTTAAAATAATAAAAAAAAGTAATTAGCAGTCATACCACTAATTTTCTTAAAAAAACTTTATTTTGTGTATGTATGAATTTGTGTACATCTTGTATACAAATATTATATTATAGTACTTGTCTTTCTTTTTGTGTTGATTGCTTATTGTTTTTTTTTATTATTATTTATTTAGTTGTATAGAACTTTGTTTTTTGGTTATGTGCATTTAACTATGATACTATGAATTTATATTTGTTGTGTATGTGATGTCGGTTGGACCTCAAAGAAGAAACAGCAGCTATTGTTGTAGCAGCTAATGAGGATCCAAAAAAAAAACAATACAAAAATTAAGCTTAACTTTTTTAAGGTAATTGGTTTCCTTCATTTTTTTTATTTTAAGTAAGTAAGTTGCCAAATTAAAACCTCTGGAATAAAATTAGAAGGAAATTAGAAGGAAGATGGATGATCACAAGCCATCAAACCACCAAACTGAACTGCTTGAATTTTTGCACCAGGAGTAAAGCAGCATAAATTTATCCAAAAGCAGTGTGTAAGACTGGTGGAGGAGAACATGCCAAAAAAAAAAAAAACAGGGTTATTCCACCAAATATTGATTTCTTGTTGTTTTCTTTGCATTATTTGAGGTCTGAAAGCTCTGCATTTTTTTTTTTGGTATTTCAGACCAAAAATATACCTATAAATGTAAATCTGTACATTTTTAAGATGCACATTTAACTTCTCTGAGTTTACAGCCTTAAGCCTGATCCTCACTCTGTTGGAGAGCAGGTAACCGAGGCTGTGTAAAGTGTGTAAGAGCTATCAAAAGGAAGAAATGGAGGATAATAATATGAGGCGATGTTGAACGCTTTCACAGGAATAAAAATCCAATTTGCTACACCGTCCGCAGCAGGTCTTAGTGGCGGAGAAAGCCTAAGCTCATGAGATGTTCTAAGTGGCTTGAAAAAGCCCTCCCCTATGTCAGCACTGCGTGCTGCTTGTGGATTTTGGACGCTATAAATATTTGCTTTCGGTGGTCTACGGTAAATAATGTGCTTTACGGGCCCACTGATGACCGCGTGTAAGTGCTGTATTAGAGTGCAGCGGACCCCCGCTGTATCCGAGCTACAGGATTTTCTGCTCCAGTCCAGTCTGAGAACATTAATGCTGAGGATGGGATTATACACTCAGAGCCGTTACAAAAGAGGTGCTCCTGGATCATCCTGAGAAAAAAGACTATTTCACATTTATTTATTAATAAATCCCATTCAGCTGTAGTCTAAGTGCATAAAAGTGCAATAAAAAATAGAAATTTCGTATTATCAAGCCTTTTCAATTCTAACTGAAATAATGTAGCAGCATATAAACCCATGCAACCTCCCTATTGGTTCCTGGCATCATTTATTTGCATAGTGGGCACGTTCATTTTTCCAATCAATATATCAATATCTTGTATTAATGATGGGAGATTTGAAGTTCTGCACAAATTCTTCTCCAGCACATCCCAAAGATTCTCAATAGGGTTCAGGTTCACTTTCACAATCTAATCATCTTAAATCCTGCCATTATCATCTTGGAATATGGCCGTACCATCAGGAAAGAAATATAAAATCCATTGATCCAGGAATAACCTGGTCTATATTCAGTATATTCAAGTAGTCAGCTGACCTCATTCTTTCAGCACATACTGTTGCTGAACCTAAACCTGCAGACCACCTGCAGCATCAACCCCAGATCGTAGCCCCGCCCCCTCACAGGCTTGTACAGTAAACAGTAGGCAAGATGGGTATATCACTTCAGCTACCTTTCTTCTCTTGTTGATGCTCCATTACTCTGAAACAGGGTAAATCTGGACTCATCAGATCTTTTTATTTTCTCAAGAGTCCAAACTTTATGCTTCTGAACACATCAAAGCCGTTTTTGCTGGTTAATCTCACTGATTAATGGTTTTCTTAAAGCTACACAGATGATTATCCCCAATTTCTTGAGTCCCTTTAGCATTGGGCTTGTGTGGAAATGCTCTTACTTTCACTATTAAACATATCCCTAGTGTTGAGTTCTAGTGTTGTTTTTTTTCCATTTGATTTATTTCACTAAACTTTTAGATGATTTTAGTGATTGCCGTTAATTCAAAATGATTTTCTGACCACATTCCTTCCTAGAAGGTGATTTTTCTCCACGGTGCTTTCACTTTTTAATAATGCATTGGACAGTTCTTAACCTGATTTTAGTAGTTTCAGCTTTCATCTCCTTAGACTTTTTCTCTGCTTGATGCATGCCAAAGATTTAACCCTTCTGAAACAGGTTAACATCTTTTTCACGACCACAGGATACAGTATGTCTGTCCACATGGTTGTTTAACAGATGCAGATGAGAAGCTACTCACTGCCTCAGTTAGGGTTCAATAACCTATTGCAAATTCACCACACAGCAAAATAAACACATCCTGTCTTAAAGAAGAATTGAGAAAACAGTGTCGCTACAGCTACATTCATATAGCTGCTTTTCTTAGTTATGAAGACTTCAAAACTGATCAGAGGTCAGTGGTGGGGTGGAACATGCATTATGCAAATGAATGATGCCAGGACCCAATATTAAATACTAAATATAGTAGATAGATAAGCTATAGATCAGACTGTTGACATGTAGTGTCAAATTATGTGTATATAATTTGCCTTGCTGATGTATGAAGCATTGCAGAAATATTGATACACCTATTTTTTTCTTCCCAACCAGAAAAGTGAGAGAACATTGACTGTCGGTGCCACCCAGAAAACATCATTCTGATAAATATATTTTTTTTACCCAGGAAAAAGCATTTACTCGCGAGAGAAAGATAGATAGAGAGTCAGTATGACAGATGCATTGGTGATGTTGATTTAAATAGCTAATGTAAATTGTTCCTACAGCTGCCGTCAAAATAAAAAGGAGACCTGTACTCACAAAGACAGTTCAGACATTTCTACCACATAAAAAACATTACGAGGACATTACAAGAAACCTGCAAACCAGAGCCGGCAGCCCCCATTTAGCATGGCAGGGAGCCCCCAGTGACTGACAGGTGAAAACGTTGACGCAAGTCTTACATTGTTCCTTTTGGCGTGCGGTAATGGGAACAACAAAGCAGCCCACTGGGGTAAATATCTCCAAACGATACAGCCTGAGGTGCTTCACAACATTTCATTTATGGAAGAAAATACAGCTTTAGAAAAGTCACCAGAGTTTTATAGAGTCAAACCAAACAAGCAAACAGTTCTTATAGAGGAAGTGGAGGATCTGTATAAAAGTAAATTGTGTGTCATATATATTTTACTATAGATGTAGCCCAAGAAATCTGTAACATTTGCACAAAAAGTAACATTTGTAGATGTTTTGTACATATTTCTAAATTTACCCCACAGCTCCTGTAAACTATTGGCACTGTATTGCTAAACATACACATCCTGTCTTAAAGAAGAATTGAGAAAACAGTGTCGCTACAGCTACATTCATATAGCTGCTTTTCTCAGTTATAGAGCTTCTTACTAAAGCAGTCTTACTAAATAATGGATAATGAATATCTGCCTCTCTCTACCTCCCTCAGCCTCACTCTACCTTAGTCTACCTCTACCTTACTCTACCTTGTATTGCCTCATTGTACCTTGCTCAAACTTACTCTATTTCCCTTTGCATCCATTGATCTTACTCTGCTTCACTTTTCCTTAATCTATCTGCCTCGCAGTACCTTGCTGTTCCTTACTCTACCTTGCTCTGCCTCATTTTACCTTTACTTTACTTTATCTCCCTATGCATTCTTTTACCTTTCTCTTCCTTGCTCTACCTCTATATGCCTCACTCTACCTTAATGTACCTCAATGTACCTTAATTTACCTTACTCTACCTTACTCTATGCCACTCTACAACCCTTTGCCTTACTCTACCTTAATGTACATCACTCTACCTTACTGTATCTCACTTTACAGCCCTCTGACTCACTCTACCTTAATGTACCCTGCTCTACCTTGCTCTACCTTACTCTACCTTGCTCTACATCCTTCTGCCTCACTCTACCTTACTCTACCTCGCTCTACATCCATCTGCCTTACTCTACCTCGCTCTACATCCCTCTAACTTACTCTACCTCGCTCTCCCTCACTCTACCTCGCTCTACATCCCTCTAACTTACTCTACCTCGCTCTCCCTCACTCTACCTCGCTCTACATCCCTCTACCTTACTCTACCTCGCTCTCCCTCACTCTACCTTACTCTCCCTCACTCTACATCCCTCTAACTTACTCTACCTCGCTCTCCCTCACTCTACCTCGCTCTCCCTCACTCTACCTTACTCTACCTCACTCTACATCCCTCTGCCTTACTCTACCTCACTCTCCCTCACTCTACCTTACTCTACCTCAGTCTACCTCGCTCTCCCTCACTCTACCGTACTCTACCTCGCTCTCCCTCACTCTACCTTACTCTACCTTACTCTACCTCGCTCTCCCTCACTCTACCTCGCTCTCCCTCACTCTACCTTACTCTACCTCGCTCTACATCCCTCTGCCTTACTCTACCTCGCTCTCCCTCACTCTACCCTACTCTACCTTAGTCTACCTCGCTCTCCCTCACTCTACCTTACTCTACCTCGTTATCCCTCACTCTACCTTACTCTACCTCGCTCTACATCCCTCTGCCTTACTCTACCTTACTTTCCCTCATTTTACCTTACTCTACCTCGCTCTCCCTCACTCTACCTTACTCTACCTTACTCTACCTCGCTCTCCCTCACTCTACCTTACTCTACCTCGCTCTACATCCCTCTGCCTCACTATACCTTACTCTACCTAGCTCTGCCTCATTTTGCCTTGCTCTACCTTACTCTATGTGCCTCTGCATCCATCTACTTCATCCTACCTCACTCTGCCTCACTCTATATTACACTACCTTATGTTCTATTTCCATTTGTATCCATCTACCTTACTCCACCTTCCTTTGGATCACTCTACCTCACTCTACCTCGCTCTACCTCATCTACACCTAGCTTTACTGCACTATTACATACTTTGCTGTACCTCAGTCCACCTCACTGTCTTGGTCTGCCCTGCTCTACTGCCTCACTGTACCTCCCTTTTCTTTACTCTACCTCACACTGCCTAGCAGTACCTCAGTCTACTTCCATCTGTCTTGCTTTGTCTTGCTCTGCCTCACTCCACCTTACTCTACAACATCACAGCAACCACCTTGGACATCTTAGCAACCACTAAGCAACATTATAGAAGCCACATAGCAACAACATTGCAACCATCTGTGATACCATAGCACCTGAGGGAACCAGTTTAGCTGCACAACTCTCCAGTGTTTCCTTCAGGAAATGCACAAGTTATATTATTTGCTATAATATTTATGTATTTAATGTGTATTTATGTCTTTTTTTCAGACTGTGAAGGACCCTGAGGTTTTATTGTAGAAAATGGTTTTCACTGTTAAATAAGCATTCACATTCAATACAAACCCGGAGTAGACGTCTACTTATTTTTTGCACTGAGCGCACTTTTCTCCAGATCCAATGACACAGCAGCCACTCTGCGAATATTTACTTCTGAGCCAATTTACTTCTACCTACTCATTACTGATAACTACTTGTGGCTGCTTCAAAAAGCTCCGGGGCTCTTTAGATCCGTGCTGTTTCTTCCCATCAGAATGTGAGAGCGTCTTTCACTTCCCACTGTCACTGTAAACAAGCGCGAGTCTGAGAACAAAATAATTGCTATAATGCCGGCTGCACTCGCAGACATAGTACAGGATGGAAACGTGAGCATGGACTCTGGGTAGCACTGAAAACTACGTTTTAAACTGAGTTAAATTATTTCTAACATTTTTTTTGGGGTCAGATGAGGCCAATTTACAGTGAGCAAACTTACCTTTAGCTGTGCATAATAGTGCATGATATATATTTAATGTGTTTTATCCACTTTCTTGCATGCATTACCATTATGCATAAACATAGACAAGACATTTTGCCAAAAAAAATAAGGTAAAAAGACAATGGTGCAGTAATACAACATACAAATAACAGAACTAGGGTGACTCTACGGTACTGTGTGTCTCAACGATGGCCACGCCCAAAGAAAACAATGATTGTAGTGCCCCAAACTGGTCACTATTACTCTAAATAGTTTATAAATAATAGTCCACCATCTTTAAAAGTGTGTTCTTTATAGCTGATGTCTGTAAGTTTCAGGATTTTAAGGATTTAGGGCCCTCTCTGGTGATTTGGGTAATTGCACCATTGCAGCCTGCGGAGGAATCATTTTAAACTAGGTGGGTGTGATGCGGTCTCCTTTCAGAGTGGATGAATCCGATTCCAGGTTATGTTCAGTCAAAGAGAGAGAGAGAGAGAGAGAGAAACTTCACTCCTTCGTTTCTTTGGTTTTTACTATGAGTGAATGAGCTTCTGAGCTCTGAGTTTCCTCTTCTGAAGTCTCCAATGCTCCACCAGCCGCTCGTGTTCAGTAAAACTGAGCCGGATCCTCTTTTAGAGGCTGTACGTGTGACGTGGCCAGAAGAAGAACTCCCTCGAAAAAAAAAAAAAAAGTGACCGACACCCCAGTTTTTAGAATGAATATATAATTTTAGGCTTAGCAGAGATGGTCGTTTCAGCACACTGGTACCATTAAAATACAATATTTTATTCCTTCTCCTCTTAGAAATGCTTCTGCTTTCAGTTTAGAAACAAAATAATACAGATTGCCACTTTAATGTAGTGAGTATAATATACAATGTGTGCTTTGGGACACATCATGGATTTCTCCAGAGAACTTTTGTCCAGATAATATGTGTTTGTAGGAGAAGAAGGTTCGAGAAAATATTAAAATATTTAGATCATTTAATTATTTAGTTTTTTTTATCAATATGGTAAAATCGTGTTTTAATCAGGCACATGCACTTGAAAACCCTTTCAATTAACTGATTATTTAGCTGTTTTTATAATCATCTCGACAAAAATATCAATAAATACATGTATTGCAATAATAATTAATTAAATAAATAATAAAAAAAAACAATGAGAACAAAATAATTGTTAGGTACACCCTTGAGAAAAAAAAATATTATAATATGACAAAACTCTTTATCTTTAAATATTATTCATATAGTATATATTTTTTGCCGACCAGTTGCAGATGCCCGGCAAATATTCAACATGTCCCCACCCATAATGAATGAAATGACTGTTAAACTCTAGAGAGAGCCCATGAGCCAGTCCTCTATAAATAGGGGGGAGAATAGAGCTAAAAGATAAAAACTTAAAAATAAAAAATAAAAATGAATTACTTCTGAGTATTTCTTTAACCTGAGAAAATAGAATAATGTATTTTACCAAAATGCAAAGTGTGCCTGAAAAATTCAGTTTATCTACAGAAAACAGGTTTTACACGGTAAAGCACTAGCATTACTGCTGCTGTGAGCTGATTGGTTGGTGAGCTAATGCAGGAGAGACAGGTAGAGCATGTTAAAAATGCATATAACTGGAGTTAAAAATAATAAAGAATGGTGCCTCTGGTACTGAAAACTGATCAGGCATTAATAAACTCTGATCTTGCTCATTTGCTTCATATGAACCTTTTTATGTTGGACTCACTGTTAGTGTGTTTTCTCCTCTATAGAGATTCTCTGGCACGGCATCGCTAGTTCTTATATGCGTTTAGTTCTGGTGTGTTCTCGTGACCAAACGTGTTTCTGGAGAGCAGCCAGGTGAGTTGGTGATTTCCCACAGCGAGAAATGTTGTGTACTTTGTGACCCCGTGCCGCTGATCGTTGATGTAGTGTGAAAGTCACAACAACTAAAGGACTCGTGATTACAGCACAACCAGTCGTGTAGAGTGAACAGTACAATGACTGACTACTCAGAAAGTTGTTAAGTGTGAACCAGGCATTAGGTTCAAATTCATTTCCCTAAGGTACAGACAGCCAGGGTACACATACGTCCCTATAAGCAAAAGTTCCCATTTGTAGCCTAAAGGGGGACTGCCACAGTAAACTGCTGTTCACAGACACTCTTCTTAAAGTGTCTTAAAGAATGGGCAAAAATGTCAGCCTCTAGATGTGTAGAGTTGGTAGAAAGACCCCAAAAGATGTGTGTTGACTCAGTGGGTTGAATACAACAGCATTTTATTTTTTGTCTAGATTGTGGTAAAGAAGTATAGATCATTTAACCCCTTAAATGCCTTGTCCCTAATGGGGTGTCCAAACTACGGCCCGCGGGCCATTTGCGGCCCGTTTCCTTTTTTGGAGTGGCCCGCGAGGTATTTTAGAAATAGAATGAAAGTTGGCCCTCTGTTAATCAGGTTTTTATAATGTGAGATTCAAAGTTTGAACGATAGGTGTCAGAAACGGGCCAAAGAGTCTAAAAGCGGAGAGGGTGTGCATTTCTATCGCAGAAAAACAGGGCAAAGAGTCTAAAAGCAGAGAGGGTGCGCATTTCTAGCGCAGAAAAACGGGCCAAAGAGTCTAAAAGCGGAGAGAGTGCGCATTTCTAGCGCAGAAAAACGGGCCAAAGAGTCTAAAAGCGGAGAGAGTGCGCATTTCTAGGGCAGAAAAACAGGGCAAAGAGTCTAAAAGCGGAGAGAGTGCGCATTTCTAGCGCAGGAAAACAGGGCAAAGAGTCTAAAAGTGGAGAGGGTGCGCATTTCTAGCGCAGAAAAACGGGCCAAAGAGTCTAAAAGCGGAGAGAGTGCGCATTTCTAGGGCAGAAAAACAGGGCAAAGAGTCTAAAAGCGGAGAGGGTGCGCATTTCTAGCGCAGAAAAACAGGGCAAAAGAATCTAAAAGCGGAGAGGGTGCGCATTTTTAGCGCAGAAAAACGGGCCAAAGAGTCTAAAAGCGGAGAGAGTGCGCATTTCTAGCGCAGAAAAACAGGGCAAAGAGTCTAAAAGCGCAGAGAGTGCGCATTTCTAGCGCAGAAAAACGGGCCAAAGAGTCTAAAAGTTGCTGTAATTAAGAAGTTTAATATTAAGAGACATCATGAAATTAAACACCAATTTGAAAAATCTTAGTTTACACAACACTGTCAAAGATAAAGATAGTAAGTCAAGTAAAATGGTGTGTAAATGAAATAATCAGGAAAAAAGTATTATTTAAAGTGGTATATTTCATTATTTGTTTTATTACAGAGTCTGTGGCCCGTGACTTCAAATATATTTCTCCTTGTGGCCCCCAACAAAAAAAGTTTGGACACCCCTGGTGTAGATGAGACAAAACCCCTTAGTCTGCAGTAAAATAAGTTATTTAATTGATTTTAAATCTCCTACAGGGAACTTTGAAAAGCTGCCTGTTTTCCCTCTACTCCACTTAATAATTTCAGATCAGCAACAGGACTCAAACCCAAATTGTGCATGTTTAAAAAAAACTAGACAAACATATCTAAACTAAAGGTTTGGAAAAGATGAAGTGTTTGATTTGTATTTAGGAAAATATTCATTTTAAAATGACAATTTTATGATTTAATTCATTATATTTCAACATTAGCAGACTTACTTATTCTTTTATACTACAATTGCAATTGCAATGCTTTTCAGTAATGTTCCTCTTCAAACATCGAAGCTTTTTATGTAATGCTTAAATAGAAATCCTCAAGATTTAGTGGTGTAATGCCAGGTTAAAGGTTAAAGCTGAGACATTTCATCTAATCCATGAAAGTTACACTATTTTAGACCAATCTAACAATTCAAATTTCTCTGCAACACTGACTGATTGAAACCTGATCCTCGTGCAGTGCTAAAGATCGTTTTTCCACACTGTGATCCAGCCTGAAATCTGCTCCAGCTCCTCTGCATGTTCAACTGCTGAACTTTTTCCTTGTTTCTTCCCCAACAAAGGAATTTTCCATGACTTGGCGGAGAACGGCGAGTGCTGGAATGCAGACAGGACGAGACTTGCCCCCTGAGCTGTCATCTTCAAACCTGTAGAAACCAACTCTTCCATTTCACAAGACTGAACGCCTGCTCGGCTCTCCACAGAACTTACTGTACCTGCAGCTCAGCTTTAAACACTCCAAATATCCCTAGATTTATTCCATATTCTGATTATCTACCACATACTTAACTCTAATTTTGTTAGTTTGTGACTGACAGTTGTGGATGTGGTCCACTTCTGGCACAGATATGGCACTGTTCAGCCATTGTCAGTGCTGGCAACCTTCATGTGAGCCAATTGTGGCCCAAAAACTGAATTAAGTGCAAGTTTGGCCCACCTGTACTAAATCATATTTGGTCCACTAATAGGGCAGATGTGCTGGCAACCTCCATGTGAGCCAAAATTGGCCCACATATTGAAAACTCACATTTGGCCCACATGTACCAGAACATTTCTGGTCCACTTGTGGCAAAATGATACAAGCCAGATGATAATGGTGGATGTGGACCAAACCAGAGTCAGAATGATTTTGTTAAAAAAAAAAAATAATTGAAATCACACATTTGGCCCAGATTATCTAAAACATACCTGGTCTAAAATGTCAGAAATGTCAGTGAGGCATCTGGAAAACTGGGCCACCCAAGGGTCATCAATACATGTAGCAAGCTTGACAGATGAAAATGAAGCATGTGGTGAAAACTGCATGTGAGCCAAAAAGTGGCCCATATATTGAAATCACATATTTGGCCCAGATTATGTAAAACATAACTGGACCACTTCTGGAACAGAAATGTCAGTGAATCAGCTGTAAATCTGTGTAAGAGCCAAAAGTATCTGACATATTGAAATCACTCATTTGGCCTGCATGTGAGAAAAAATGTATCTGGTCCAGTTCTGGCACAGATATGGCACTGTTAGCCCAATATCGGCACTGGGAACCTTTGTCACTGACACTTGTGTATGTGGTCCACTTCTGGCACAGATATGCCACTGTTGCGCTAATGTCAGTGCTGGCAACCACCATATGAGCCAAAATTAGCCCACATGTACCAAACTCACATTTGGCCCACATGTTAAAAAGAAACATATCTGGCCTAGTTCTGGGTCTGTTTTAGACCAATGTCAGTGCTAGTAACCTGCATGTGAGCCAAAAGTAACACAAATTTGGCCCACATGTTCCAAAACATATCAGGTCCACTTCTGGCACAACGTAGGCCAAGTGATAATGGTGAATGTGAACCAGACCTGAGCCAGAATGATTTTGTTATCTGAAGAGAGTGGTTAGAATTTAATCTGGTTTAGGCCCAGTTGTGTTTCATGTTTGGCTGCAAGAGTGCCAGGTGAAAACTGCATGTGAGCCAAAAAGTGGCCCATATATTGAAATCACATATTTGGCCCAGATTATGTCAAACATAACTGGACCACTTCTGGAACAGAAATGTCAGTGAATCAGCTGTAAATCTGTGTAAGAGCCAAAAGTATCTGACATATTGAAATCACTCATTTGGCACACATGTGAGAAAAGATATATCTGGTCCAGTTCTGGCACAGATATGGCACTGTTAACCCAATATCAGCACTGGGAAACTTTGTCACTGACAGTTGCGAATGTGGGCAACGTCTGACACAGATTTGCCACTGTTGACCCAATGTCAGTGCTGGCAACCACCATATGAGCCAAAGGTAGCTCACATGTACCAAACTCACATTTGGCCCACATGTTAAAAAGAAACATATCTGGCCTAGTTCTGGGTCTGTTTTAGACCAATGTCAGTGCTAGTAACCTGCATGTGAGCCAAAAGTAACACAAATTTGGCCCACATGTTCCAAAACATATCAGGTCCACTTCTGGCACAACGTAGGCCAAGTGATAATGGTGAATGTGAACCAGACCTGAGCCAGAATGATTTTGTTATCTGAAGAGAGTGGTTAGAATTTAATCTGGTTTAGGCCCAGTTGTGTTTCATGTTTGGCTGCAAGAGTGCCAGGTGAAAACTGCATGTGAGCCAAAAAGTGGCCCATATATTGAAATCACATATTTGGCCCAGATTATGTCAAACATAACTGGACCACTTCTGGAACAGAAATGTCAGTGAATCAGCTGTAAATCTGTGTAAGAGCCAAAAGTATCTGACATATTGAAATCACTCATTTGGCACACATGTGAGAAAAGATATATCTGGTCCAGTTCTGGCACAGATATGGCACTGTTAACCCAATATCAGCACTGGGAAACTTTGTCACTGACAGTTGCGAATGTGGGCAACGTCTGACACAGATTTGCCACTGTTGACCCAATGTCAGTGCTGGCAACCACCATATGAGCCAAAGGTAGCTCACATGTACCAAACTCACATTTGGCCCACATGTTAAAAAGAAACATATCTGGCCTAGTTCTGGGTCTGTTTTAGACCAATGTCAGTGCTAGTAACCTGCATGTGAGCCAAAAGTAACACAAATTTGGCCCACATGTTCCAAAACATATCAGGTCCACTTCTGGCACAACGTAGGCCAAGTGATAATGGTGGATGTGGACGAGATCAGAGCCAGAATGACTTTGTTATCTGAAGAGAGTGGTTAAAATTTAGTCTGGTTTAGGCCCAGTTGTGTTTCATGTTTTGCTGCAAGAGTGCCAGGTGAAAACGGCATGTGAGCCAAAAAGTGGCCCATATATTGAAATCACATATTTGGCCCAGATTATGTAAAACATAACTGGACCACATCTGGAACAGAAATGTCAGTGAATCATCTGTAAATCTGCGTAAGAGCCAAAAGTATCTGAGATATTGAGAAAAATGTCAAAATATCGCCACTGGGAACCTTTGTCACTGACACTTGTGTATGTGGTCCAGTTCTGGCACAGATATGCCACTGTTGCGCTAATGTCAGTGCTGGCAACCACCATATGAGTCAAAAGTAGCCCACATATAGAAAACTTACATTTGGCCCACATGTACCAAAACCAACCTTGCACACAGACTGCACCACATGATAAAATTGGATGTAGACCAAACTTGGGCCAGATTTTGCGGTTAGCATCTGGCCCAGTTCTGTCCCAATTGTGTAGTTCATCATCGGCTGACACATCTTGCAAACGTGGTTCGGCCGCCCAAGTGCCATTAATCAATGCAGCTAGTGTAGTCCACCTACTATCAAAACATATTTGGTCCACTTCTGGCACAGATGAGCCATAATTGGCCCACATATTAAAAGCATACATTTGGCCCACATGTACCAAAATATATCTGGTCTAGATCTGACACAGATATGACAGTGCTGCCTAATAAAAACCTGAATCTGAGATTAAATTGGCTCACAGGTTTTAAAATATATCTGGTCCACTTCTGGCAAAAAGTGGGCCAGATGATAATGGTGGATGTGGGTTAAACCTGGGCCAGAAAAACGTTTATGAAGTGATTTTGTGCCAAAAGTTTTACACAAAAAAAATAAAATACACAATCGAAATTTTAAGAATCAAATGGAAAAATGTTATGTTGCAAATTCAAAAAAGAAAAAATATATAGCAAATATATATTTTTAAATATAATTGGTTACTTAATTATCCTTTGCAGTTATTTAAAAAACATATATTTTAGTTTGGATTTTGTCAGTTATTGCTTTTATTAGTGTGTTTTTGTGAATTTTCTGTAGATTCTTTGGGGATTTTTCTGTTAAAGACTTTTGTTTTTGGATTCTCTTGTTTGCTTTTGCTTCTGTTTTTTTCTTCTGAGTTTTTGGCACAGTTTTTACGGGTGGGCGGGGCTTAGAAGAAGGCATTCCAATTCTGCCCACCTGTGAAAACTGTGCCAAAACTCAGAAGCAAAAAAATGATTTAATTCTTTTTTTTATTGCGGATATTGCAAAAAGAAATTGCACATTTTTTTTTGGCACAAAATCCACTCCATACATGTTGCTATCTGAGTTGGAATTTACAGGAATGATGATCTAATGTAGGAAAATACATGAGATTATATCTTCACATTTCCACAGCCACAGCGCTGGAACAGGAGAACCTCGTACATTCACACAACTCCGCAAATGAGTGGAAGAGATTTTTCTTTGTTTGTCACGAACAGCCCTCCATTATGATGATTGTAATTGCGAAGCGAAGGGGACTTTATCTTTTATAAATGCCACAATAATCAGAATACAATGAATGAATCCCTCATTAGATAGATGAGCATTCAGGATGACTACCACCATCATTGCTTCACTCATATCATGCAGAAACTGTGTAATTTACTGGCAGGTGGAGGGTCTCAACAATAGCTGGATAATTAGTTGATGTTAAAAAAGACCCGCCTATATTTCCCAGTCCAAATACTCTTTTAACTCCAAGCTTTTAACTCCATGAAGCCAGGATTCTGAGAACCTGTGAAGATCGAGTAAAACATGACTTTTTAACATTTTATTTTGGCCATCTTTTCTTTTTCTTTTATTTATAGCTATGAAACATAATTGGCAATATTAAGTTGTTTCCATATATTTATATTCAATAAAGACATTGTTGTTGGTACATCTCAGTATACAGTTCTTTTAATAAATAAAAATCTGTAAAGTGTGGTGGGCATTTGTATTCAGCCCCCTGTACTCTAAAAACCTTAATGATATCTAGTGTGACTTTCTTCTCTGTAAAACTACAGCTTCTCTGTAACGTCTTCAGAGGTTTGTTAGAGAACATTAGTGAGCAAACAGCATCACGAAAACCAAGAAACACCCCAGACAGGTCAAAAATAAAGTTGTGGAGAAGACTAAAGCAGGGAAGAAACATGAATGTCCACCTAAACTGGCAGCCCAATAAGCAGAGAACTAATTAGCAAAGCAGCCAAGAGGCCCATGGTCACTCTGGAGGAGCTGCAGAGATCCAAAGCTCAGATGGGAGAATCTATCCACAGAACAACAAATTGGAAGAGTGGCAAGAAGAAAACCATTTTAAAAAGCGAGTCAAATGATAAGACCAAAGTTAAACTTTATGGCATAAATGTTCAACCAAATGTATGGTGGAAAACTAACCCCCCACATCACCCTGAACACATCAGATCCTCACTGTAAAACATGGTGGTGGCAGCATCATGCTGTAGGAATGCTTTTCTTCAACAGAGACACGTAATATGTTAAAAGCTGTTGGTATTTAGCTTCATTATGTTAGAGGCTGAAAAAGACTTGAGACTAGGAAGGAGCTTCACCTTCCAGCAAGACAATGACCCTAAACATGCCAGAGCTACATTGGAACGATTTAGATCAAAGAATATTATTATGTTAGAATGGTCAGTCAACGCTCTCCATCCAACCTGGCTGAGCTCGAGCTGTTTTATAAAGAAGAATGGACAAAACATTCAGCCTCTGGTTATGTAGAGTTGTATGCAGACATATCCCAAAAGATTTAAATCTAGGAGGTATTGATTTAGGGGGCTGAATACATATGCAAGCCACACTTTCCAGATTTTTGGAAACAATGTATAATTTTCTTTACCTTTTTTTGGTTGGTAAACAGTTGTATGCATTGGTGTAGGAACTGGGGAAATATCAGAAATAGGTGGATTGGTCCCCCTCAAAAATGATACCGAAAAAAGGAAGAAATTGTTTTGAAAATAAACTTTTATTTTGAAAGCGCGCCGAAATCCGCACCCCAGCCATGAAAAGCACCCCCTCTCAGGAGCGCGTTGCTAAGCAATTATTATATCGCTTTTATGAAGAAGATGGTGCATACGCACTGCCGAAAGGGGGTGTTTTTCATGGTGGGGGTGCAGATTTAGGCACTACTATGGTGCCGAATTCAGCACCCCCACCAGGAAAAGCACCCACTCTTGGGAGGTGCTTAAAACAGCATAGCTTAAAATAGTATTTTTGGTATTTCCATTTTCTAAGGAAAGTTACAGCCAAGAATACGTGGGCTTTCATGAGAGGGGGTGCTTTTCCTGGCGCGGATGCTGAATTTGGCACAACACCGGCTTTACACATGAGGTCAGCCTTGGCCTATGGCTTTTGGGTAATGTCTTGTTCTGCTAACAGACGTTTATATTAACTGATCCCAAAAATCTTGATGAAACGTAACGTTATTATTATTAGTATTTTTTTATTAAAAGGACACTACTGTAAGAAGTGCTCTCAGTAGACAAGATTACAAAAAAAAAAACAACACAGGACCCAATGCTACGAGTTTTTTTTGTTTTTTAAGTGTCGAAAATTGCTAAACGTTCTTATAGCATTCTCTGCTAGCTTGGTACATGCGATACATAATACAGCACACAAGGCACAAACCCTCACAGTAACAAGACCCTCTGCCCATCATAATTGAGACCACCAATAATGACCAGTCATCATTATTTACCCAGCATTCTCTGCAGTGTTTTGGGCTGTTTTTGTGGGAGGCAGCCACGCGTCTGGACAGGGCCATCCCACCCTAATCGCCCGCAGCCCTTTGTTAGCATCATCAGTGCTATCGAGAGCCTGGAGCTGCGCTGAAAGTTCGTAACTCCGTGAGTCATTCATCCTCTCCACCACTCAGCCTATTATGGAAGCGCGGCGGCGCGAGCGATCTCGCTAATGCTAATGGAGCAGAATTTAAATTTGCGATAATGGAGCCTAATTCAGGGCTGCGATTGGTTAGGGGGAGATATAACCCAGACGGTTCACACTGTCATTACCCTGCCGGCGCCGCGCGGTAAAAGCGCCGGAGAGCGTTCGGAGGCTTTCCTGACCTGTGTCCTTTATGATAGGTCTGAGAGATTTCATCTCCACCATCAGCTGAGCTCTTCACACATGTGAAATGGAAATACAGACAATGAGGAGGCAGAGTGGACGAGTGGACAGCCAGAGAATATCTATAGATACAAAAAAAAAATGCTTTTTTAAAGGTCAGACTAAAGTCTGCAGTGTATTTACTTCATTTATGGTGGAGACACCATATTTGGGGTTGAAACTTGACTGAACTGTCAAGGAAGCCGCTGTAGCGCCATCTTTTGGTGTTCTCTTCTTACTACCAATATGTCTCTATATCATAACAGGAGTTTATACATATATACAGTCACCTTCAAAAGTATTGGAACAGTGAGTCCATTCCCTTTCAGTCTATTTCTGCTGTAGACTGAAAACATTTGACGTTTGAGT
The DNA here is from genome assembly GCF_023375975.1 of Astyanax mexicanus. Lineage (NCBI taxonomy): Eukaryota > Metazoa > Chordata > Actinopteri > Characiformes > Acestrorhamphidae > Astyanax > Astyanax mexicanus. Next base: position 5,589,162 of record NC_064420.1, on the reverse strand, counting down.
TTGAAAATATTCATTAAAAGATGAATATGAGACAAATGACCAAAAATTCAGCTTTTATTTCCAGTTATTTCCATCTAGATCTGATACACAATTCAGAAGATACTGTAGTACCGTCTGTCTAAACCCACTCATTTTTATTATGAGAAAAAAAAGTATTGTGAGTATTGGAACAGATAAACTTAAAGTAAATTAAAGTCAAATTATTCACACTTATTTGCTTTCTTCTTCTGTGATGCTTTTCCAGATTGCAGTGAGTTTTGGCTCATTATCTTGCTGAATGATGAAGGATCTCCCAATCAGTTTGAAGAAAGACTTCTGTAAAGTTCACTTTACATCAATGAAGATTAATGAGCCCATCCCAGAATAAGCCATGCAAGCTTAAGCCATGACACTACCTCCACTGTGTTTCCCAGATGAGCCGGAGCCCTGAGAGAGCACAATTGGCTTGGCTCTCTCTGGATGGGTACAGTAGATGACGCTCTCTTTCCCCTTATCACTCCTAGGGTGATGTCGATCAGCACAAGGCTGCATCTGTGAGCTGATGTATCAGAACCGAGTTGCTGTGCTTTCCTCCGAGTGCACTTTGATGCTACTCGGCAATGCTTCACCAGCATCAGCTGGAAAAGAGGCGGTGGCTGGCTTCCCATGTATCGGAGAAGGTTTTGGTCTAGCTAAATTGGTAGAAAATGGCGAAAAATAGAAAAAAATGATAGAATATCTGCTTATTTGTATTGTAATGTATTTTTTGTGTGCAGAAATGCCATAATGTGCAAAAATGAATTCCCACCATCACGGCAGCGGTTGCCATAGCTCCACAATAAAATGCAGCTCTAATGCAGGAAACTCTTAACGGAGACCCTGTTCAAATTAGGTGCTGATAATTTCAGTTGTGCTAATTGTAATGATTCGTAATTAGTGAAGGAGTTACTTCAGAAGCAGCGACTCAAAGATTCGCTGAACACGGCTCTCATTAACGAATCCCACAGCAGAGTTTCTAATTACCAAGTTGGCTGCTAATTCAAGGGCTGGCCAGCGTATCTGATAAACACGGTTTGAGTTTTCTTCTTTAATTAATTCCAGAGTTCTGCACGCTAACAGAATCTTCTGTGGAGCTCGGGAGCTACAGTATGTGAGGGGTTTGGTGATGAACATGTCTTTGCTTTCTTTCCAGTGTTCCAGAGAACAGCTTTCACCTTTAATAGAAAGTTTAATAGAAATAGAAGAACAGCTGGCTGAATAATTAAAAAAAAAAAATCTGTGATACTTAAACAATAAAGAGTAAAAAAAAACATAATAATGTGTGGATTAGGGAGCTGGACAGGAGTTTAATCTGAAATTAAAAAAAAAAAAAAACTTTTTTTTTTTTTATTTTGTAAATGAAAATGACAATCCCTCGTATTGAATATTAAGACTTCTAATTTTAAGCACAATAACTCTTGATAAGAACTTTTAAAATTGATTTTTTTTAAGTTTAAAAGGATAAAAAAAGCTTTACTGATTTTATTGATAACCTTTTATTTTTATAACACCAATTAAGCACAATCTAATGACAATCTTCTTGTGTTTATACCCAATATTTATTTATTTCAGCTCTACTGAGCATATAGTAGAAGCACATTGGAGTTATTGTAATATAATAATCAATTTCTCTGTATACTTTATTATTATTGTTATTCTTTACTCTGGTCTTCAATACTCAGAACCCCACATCTGTCTGACTCTGAACTAGTACTAGGCGATATGGGAAAAATCATATATCACTATATGGAATTTTTTATATCATGATAACGATATATATCATGATATACCACATTTAAGTATGTTTTCAGTTATTCTTATTAAAATATGACAAAATAATATCATTGCTTACAATTTGTATATATATATATATATATATATATATATATATATATATATATATATATATATATATATATATATATATATATATAAGTGTATCAAATGAAAATAGATGAGTTAGATGCAGTAGCTAATTTTTTCTAAATTATACAGGTATTTAAATTGACTTATCAAAATAAACTCAATTGCCTTTTTTTTAAGTGTCTGTCAAATAATGTAAAGCAGCGTCATGTCGCAAAACATTATTATGAAGCTTATTTTGCGCAGATTACTTGAATATTGGATGAAATTACTGTAGAAACTATTTATCGTTATATCGCACAGCACTACTCTGAACTGTTCCGGACTCTGAACTACACAACAAAGTCTCTAATTCCCATCATGCACTCCCACCAGACTGCCCTAACTCTGCTGATCACGTAACACTATGGCGCTCCCTCTCCCCCAGTTACTGATTGTTTGCACCTGGTCTGTTTTGTATAAATACCCCTCTGTTTCTCTGTCTTCTAAATGTTTTTAGAACAAAAACAAATCTTCCTTGATGCACTTTAGGTTTAACTAAAGGTTCCTAGGAGCACTTTAAAAGGTTTGTCCACAATTCAAACCCCACCTGAACAGCACAACAACCTGACCACTCAAACAGTCCTGTAGTGCGCACCCAGCATAACATACACATTCTGTTTAAGTGTGTTTTTTAACCTGTTGTTTGTTTCTCTGGTGCGAATCAGTTGATGAGTTCGTTTACCTGGACCTGGAGTTTGTTTCCCCCTATTTTTGGTTTGGTTTCACACAGGCGCGAACCTAAACGCACCAAAACGTGCCCCCATAAACCACACAAGCACAAGATAGACACTGTAAAAAATATAGTAAACAGCTGAAAACCTTGCTGCTATCCTGCATTTTCAATAATTTAACAATTTCTTTTTTTTTTTTTACATTTTTACAGAATGGGAATGAATAGATATTTTTAGAGGTAAGCTGTATTCAAAGGTTGTAGAACAAATACAGATGCTAATATTCCACATCCATGTTCTCACTGTTTTCTTATAAAACAGCTATTAGGCTTATAAAATATTACATTTCCCACTCACCCAGGATAATAGCAGGAGCTCTGTGTGCAGTCTAAACAGTAACCACAGATCCCTCCCAGTCACAACCCTAATATAGCACTGGCTGGTATTACAGGTAAACCCAGCCGGGTCAAGGGGAGCTCTGGGACTCGTCTGGGACTCGTCTGGCTCGGCTGCTGATGAGACGGGTTTGTGCGGTGGTCCTGCTGATGAGAGGATGATTGTGTGAATTCCCGACAGAGATAAAAAAATAAAAAAAAAACACACACACTAAACCAGAGACACAGTGCAAGTGAAAAATCTTAACATAGGCATGTCACATTACAGCGTTCTGCCCTTTGTGCTCAGCTTGAACAAAGTGAACTGACAGCAGCATCCTGTAATAAACATCATTCAGTAACAGATGCTGTAAATACTGTATATCTCTTACAACACTTAAACTGTTTATTATAGTGCATGTATCTTTATTCACTTAAAAATGACAAAGAATGTATAGAAGATGGCTACACGTGTTAGATGGCTAACAGTTTTCCAAGCTGAATTAATCGCTAATTTTGAAAACAACTTTCCATAAACTGGCTGTGTTTACACCGTGTTCCATTTGAACTGGGAAGTGGGAATTTCCTAGTTCTGATTGGGAAGGTATTTTACTGTGTAAAATGTGTTTATTGCAGAAAAATGGATATATACAGGTAATTTTAATATGCCTTTTTAGCAAAAATTATGGTGTCTGAGAAAGCCCAATGCACTGCAAATTGAAAAGAGCTGCAAAAGTACAAAACACATGCATCAAAATGACAACACAGGCGCTGCAAATAGAGAATTGCACTGCAAATACAGAAATGCGCTGCAACTAGAGAAACGCGCTGCAAATACAGAAATGTGCTGCAAATAGAGAAATGCACTGCAACTAGAGAAATGTGCTGCAAATAGAGAAATGCACTGCAACTAGAGAAATGTGCTGCAACTAGAGAAATGCACTGCAACTAGAGAAACATGCTGCAACTAGAGAAATGCACTGCAACTAGAGAAATGCGCTGCAACTAGAGAAACGAGCTGCAACTAGAGAAATGCACTGCAACTAGAGAAACGTGCTGCAACTAGAGAAATGCACTGCAACTAGAGAAACGTGCTGCAACTAGAGAAATGCACTGCAACTAGAGAAACGTGCTGCAACTAGAGAAATGCACTGCAACTAGAGAAACGTGCTGCAACTAGAGAAATGCACTGCAACTAGAGAAACGAGCTGCAACTAGAGAAATGCACTGCAACTAGAGAAACGTGCTGCAACTAGAGAAATGCACTGCAACTAGAGAAATGCACTGCAACTAGAGAAACGAGCTGCAACTAGAGAAATGCACTGCAACTAGAGAAACGTGCTGCAACTAGAGAAATGCACTGCAACTAGAGAAATGCACTGCAACTAGAGAAATGCACTGCAACTAGAGAACCGAGCTGCAACTAGAGAAATGCACTGCAACTAGAGAAACGTGCTGCAACTAGAGAAATGCACTGCAACTAGAGAAATGCGCTGCAAATAGAGAAAAGCTCTGAAATATAGAGAAACTAAAAAAATAGAGAAACTAGAGAAATGCGCTGCAAATAGAGAAAAATGCGCTGCAAATACAGAAATGTGCTGCAAATCAGAAATGCCCTGCAACTATAGAAACGCGCTGCAAATACAGAAACATGCTGCAACTAGAGAAATGCGCTTCAAATAGAGAAATGCACTGCAACTACAGAAATGCGCTGCAACTAGAAAAACATGCTGCAACTAGAGAAATGCACTGCAAATAGAGAAAAGCTCTGAAATATAGAGAAACTAAAAAAAATAGAGAAACTAGAGAAAAAATAGAGAAACTAGAGAAAAAAATAGAGAAACTAGAGAAACGCGCTGCAAATAGAGAAACTCTACTTGCAGCGCGTTTCTCTATTTGCAGTGTCTGTATTGTCTTTTTTGATGGATGTGTTTTGTGCTTTTGCATTTCTTTTTAATTTGCAATGCATTGGACTTTCTCTCCCACTGTAAAAATACATCATTCTACTTTCCAAATGTTTTAATTTGTATTTTGAGCTGTTTAGTTCCATTCACTTCCATTCGTTTAGGACTCACTCGTGGGCTCCCTCTAGTGGTGAGCAGTAGTGATTCTGATATAACGGTGTGCCCAGAGACTGGCCTCTATAGAGACTATGGTCCATTTTACACAATGGCTTATTTCAGCTGACTCCACGCTATATTTGATCTCTGCTGGAAACAGAAAAACAGACGTAAAGAAATAAACAAAAAAAAAAAAACACATTTTCCCCAGGGTGTCTGTGATGTCTCTGACCGAAACCACTTGAACAGAAATCACGTCGTACTTACACTTATCTCCGGCGTCGTAAGTACAAACTTCCGAGATGGACACCGATGAAGGCACCGTAAGCCATGACCTTTTTGTGTAGTTCTTCCTAATGGCAGAGGAAGGAAAGTGTTATTTACTTACCGATGTGGGGAAAAGTAAGAGGAGAAGTTTAAATGGGGAACTTTTCGCTTGCCTGGCAGAAAATTGGATTCCTTGCGAACTTCCGAAAGGTACAAAAAGGCACGCCAGCCGCTCTCGGTTTCCTTCACGAGGCCGGGGAGAGAGAGAGTCTCCTTTTCGAGGTGTTTTCCCCAGGCTTGAGCAGACACATAAAAATGAATGATGGCAATATTAGCTCGGCAACCGAGTTGACGTTATTGCACTTTTATGCGCCCAGGGAAATCACTGTGTCCGTGGCAGCAGAAAATGATTATTGAGAGCTAATAGGGTGCGATGTTTAATATAAAGGAAAGAACAGACAAAATCACTCATCGCTCCGCGGGGAACAAATTAAGGAGGAGAGCGGGGAGCGGGAAGGTGTGTGCGCCGCCGCCGCGGCGGTGGATAGATGATCTTTATTATTGAGGCTGCGGTTGGATGTTGCACAATTATAGACACCCACCGCACATAACAGCACTTCTGGAGCGGCTGGAGGAACTGTCTAGTCGGTCGTGCTCTTCACGGACTTTGTTGTTGTTTGAATAGTGAAGGAGGAGGGATATGGCTTTTGGTTTTTGAAGGCGGCTATTGTGCTCAGTAGCTCACAATGCTAGAGAAGGGAACCCCTGGTGGACGTAAAACAACAGCACAGCAAATATCATCTGCAGGAGGTTTATAGACACAAGGATGGGCTGCTTTATTAAATTAAATGCTTAAACCAAAAAACAGTTGGTTACCTTTAATTTACACACATTTACAGTCACCTAGATCCTCCAGTTCTACATAAGAGCTGTTCCTTTGCTTTATTAGCAGAAGTAAAGTTGGGTAAATGTGAGTTTTTGGAGCTTTGATAACTTATTATGTTTGCTATCTCTATTTGTATGCCTTCAATTTGGGTTTTTTAGCTGGATAATGAGCTCTACACCAACTCTACGTAGGCTGGGTTTTAGCATTTCGGCTAACGGCTAACCTGCTCCAACCTTGCTGATCCTGGCTGCAGTGTTCAAGATGGTAAGATTGCAAATGGGACACTTCCCATCACAAATATGTCACTACTGTTTCTTGTTTTTTTTTTTGTCAGGCTTTCAGAATAAAAGTCCTGCATTAACTGTAACTGTAACATGTAAACGATCTAAAGAATTTTCTTCAGACAATTTTTTAACTAATTATTATGGCAAAGCATACTAAGAATAAGTGGAGCTATGTATTATAGCTTAGTTTTAGGAGTTGATCCACACCCTCACTCCTCCCACTTCCTTCCCTATTTAAACCGTCACTTCCTCTCTACCTGCTCGTTGAACAAACCTCGCACCCACCTCCGCCCCATCTTCCTCCTTCTTTAATTTAATTCTTTTCCTCATGTTTCTCTTCGTGAAGGAGGGGGCTTCGGCTTCACGCTTTACAGAGAAGCTGCCCGAACTCCACCCCAAATACTCTGAGTCCCCCCCCCCTCTTTTCTCCTTCTCTGCCCAGTCAAGGGCGTGGGTCAATACTAGCAAAAGGCCAATTTATACTTCTGCATCGAACCTAAAGCAAGGGGGGGGGGGGGCGAATAATATTGCACGCACCACTTTTCAGTTTTCACTTCACGATTGTGTCCCACTTGTGACTCTGGGATGAGACGGGAGGCGGATTTAAAAGCGGGTAAGAACAAGACTTTAATGAATAATAAGTAAACAAGTAAACAAACAGGGGAATAATGAATAAATATACATACATAAACAAACAGGGAAAACAAACAAAGAGCTAAACTAAACAGATAAGTACAAACAGGGCTAGGGATATATATACAGAGTTAAATAAGTGAATAATATACAAAACAAATAAATAACGTGACTAAGAAAGTGACCTGACAAATAACAGACTAGAAATAAACAATAACGTGTAAATACAAGAACATAGAAAGAGCAATAACGTGACGTAGTAAACAATAGCAAACGTGGCGAGACAAACGACAGAGGAAGGTGCAAAGACCGACGGAGGACAAGGTGGCAGAGGAGGGCTATTTATAGTAACATGAAACACTGAACACCTGGGGAAACAGGTAACGAGGGGCGGAGCTACACATTACACACACGTGATGGAAAAGTACTAGAGAAACACACTAGGAAACGGGGAAAACACAGGAAAACATAGCGAGGGCGTAACACCACTTGTTGCAGATTCTTCCAAAAAATTTGAATTTCATATCTTTATGTTTGAAGTCTGAAATGTGGCAAGAGGTTTAGTTACAGTGCTTTATTTTGCAGGACATACAGTATGAGTGCTTTTGGATTTTTTTAAGTATCTTGGGGAAACCAGATTAATTAAAAAAATGTGTTTTATCAATTGGGGAAAAACTGTAAAAGAAGAAATGTAATAAAACAAAAATGAATAAATAGCAGTTTATTGTCGTTATGTTATGAAAAAATGCACTAAATTTACATAAAATATGCACTGCTTGCACAGCGCTATGTTTCACTGGGTTATTATGTCATGAACATTATATTCACCACCCTCACCCTGCCCTCCGACACACACACACACACACACACACACCATGTGCTAAAGTTGCCCTTGTCTTTTGCTGATCTTCAGTCTGAGCCACTCTTTGTCCTTGTGCTGCAGAGTGACTCTCAGGGGAGATGCTGCAGGTGAACTCATCAGCTGGCACGAGAAGAGGAAGAGGAGAGAGGGAGAGAGAGAGAGGAGGAGAAGAAGAGAGAGAGAGAGAGAGAGAGAGAGAGAGGGAGGGAGGGAGGTAGAGAGAGAGAGAGAGAGACCTAATATCTCCTTTTCTTCAGTGAAGGGCAGCTGGGAGGCTGGAGAACAGGTGCAGGTGGCAGCAGTACGGATGGGCCTGAATAATGTGCCAGCCAGTGTGCATAATCACAATGCTATGGAGGAACATGTGCAGAATAATGCAAAGTATCTCTCTGTAAGAGGACACGTCAAAGTCATTTTTATACTGAAACCAGCACTATAATTAGGATTTTTATATTAGCATAATGGGGATCGTGTAATTTGCGCTGGTTTCAGGAAGTGGGTGCACAATGAAAGCGGTAGTGTTAGCATAACATTAAGAAAACCATTAGAAAAAGCATTGTTTTCATTTTTTAATTGGAATTCATTTACTATTAAACCTTTTATTTCACTTTTAGACTTAGACTTATCTCTACGACGTGTTCCAAAGTATTAATTGGGCTTTAGTCATTACCTGTTAACTAAAAATCCAATTTTATTAAACAAACCTCACAATAATATATATATATTTTTAAAATAATAAAAAAAGTCATTAGTCACTATTCCACATTATTAAGCAGGCCACAGGTTTCAAGCAATATGTGAAGCCTCTCTGCTGCTGAAAAGCATGGAATTGTGCAGTTCCTTGGACAAGGTATGAAAACTTTATATATTTTACAACAACAGAAGCGTGATCATACTACTGTAAAGAGATTTGATAGATAGATAGATAGATAGATAGATAGATAGATAGATAGATAGATAGATAGATAGATAGATAGATAGATAGATAGATAGATAGATAGATAGATAGCCAATCAGTTGGCAGAGCTAATATTGTGTTCTGGTTCCCGATTGAGCTACTGGTACAGAGACCCTACAATATAGTGTATATATTAGAGTATAAAGTTTATATTAGAGTGGACTGGACAACAGTGGTTGGAATTTGAAGCCACATTGAAAAAGTCTTGGATGCCCTCTGGTGGCTGGCTGCAGTACAACTTTATACCCACCCGTTCCAAGTATTTATTTATTGTCTTTGATTTAAAAAAAAAACAAACAAAAAAGCTTTCCATTCAGTATCCAGTATCTAATTTTTCATTTGCCATTTGCATTCTGTCAAAAAAAAGCAAAATAAAAACTTTCACTGCAGTCTCTTTCAGTTTGTTTCTGGGTGTTTTTTGGCTGTTTTGGGGGGGTTACTCCCTTTGGTCTCGTTTCGCTTCTCTGTGAAACCTCCCACACTAAAATGACAGGTGTTTCAGTATCATTGTCTAACCCCTGTATGTATGACTGTGCCCAGATATGGATTGGCACTCTGTTCTGATTAATTGCTGCAGTGCCCGATGCAGTCCTCCAGCTGGACGGTGGTTTCCGGTTAAGAGTACGCTGTTCGCTATTGGTGTGTGGATGAGTGCTGAGTATAAATGGTTGTGCGTAAAAGGGTGTAACTTGTAAAGCGCCCTTGGGTTTCTAGAAAGGCACTATATAAGTTGAACTTCATTCATTCACTCCTATATAAATAATAAATAAAAAAAACACTATAAAACTTGCAGCATGAGTAAGCGCGTGAACCTTAACGAAGCCGCCTGTGAGTCTGTTTTCTCTTTTAAAGAAGCAGAAGTGGGGATGTGGGGAGAGCACGTGCTACTATCAGCATCAGTGGTGTTTGTGTGTGTTTTGCCCGCGAGGCTTCACGCTCCCCGTGAGCTGTGCTGGTCTGTAGAGCCTGTGTTTTAGAGGTGTGAAGCAGGAGCTGAGCTGGGAGGCTGGCTGAGGTTAGGTTTTTCAGTGTGAGGTCAGCAGTGTGTTCCTCTGTCAGCTTCTGTATCTCAGCTACATGTGCTACCTGTCATCACACATCAGAGGCCCAGCGCGGCGACTGATTCTGGTCAGAGCCTCAGGAGGTTCAGGGTTTCATTAAGATCTGAATTTAACCTCTTAAGATATAGATATACTTTTTTTATACTAAGCATTATTAAGCTATAGTGCACTAAAGTGTTCTTGTGGCCACATTATATTATTAATCAGTATATTTAAAGAAAATGCTCAAATGGAACAACTTATTATTTTTGGTACTTTTTATTTATTATACTTGTATAAAAATAGTAGAAAAGTTTGATTCAAATTGTGCTAAGTGTACTGTACTACTGTACTAAAATGGGACTATTTTAAATATACTAAAGTAACATTTAAACATACTACGGTAGCACTTTAAAATAAGACTACCTTTATAAAGGGTTTATAAATGGTTTACAATTAGAAATCATTAATAATCAGTTATAACACATACGTAGAAAGGGCAACAATGACCTGATGTTTGCCAAATAGTGAACCCACAGCCATCTATACTAATTATCAATGATTTTTAAGGCATTTACGACCTTATTAGTAACCATTAACCCTTTACTGCAGATGCATTTTTTTGCTCATTTTTTCATGCGATTTGCACTACTATGATATCACACTGGTTATCTTAAGTTTTACATATAGCACAGTGACCATTCAGGGCTTAAACTGAAGTAGACACTTGGGACAAAACAGCTCGCGCCATTGGTTCAAAAGACGATCACTCAAGAAAAGTAGTGGGTTGTAGACCAATAAAAACCACAGAATCTAGAAGAGGGCATCCTTAGCTTTGTATTCACGTACAACTTTACGTGAAAACATTACATTGCGTGGTCGCTAGGAGCTTGAGAATATGACGTTCCGGTTGCGCTGGAACTAAACGCATGTTTTTGAGGAGCAGTGAGCAGGCGAATAAAGGACTTTATGGATATTTTATCTGCGGTTCAGTGCTGTACTGTGGATGCTGTGATAGTAAGGGAAATTTCTATAATATAATCTGATGTTATTTTACATACTAATAATATTTTATAAGGCTATTTTGTTGGGGAGGCGTGTTCCCCATATAAACAATGTGAAAAAACAGGCTGTTTTCAGTTGGAGATTTCTGGCGACTGGTTTCATGTAGATGGTTGTAAATTTGCATGCAGGTAGTTAAAGTAGTACTAATGAATATGAGTTGCTTAGTTGGTCGGTGTGTTTAGAATTTTTGATGCTTTTAAGCATTCTAATTCACATAGTCAGAATGGGCCCGCCGGCCGGCCCGCTAGAGGGCGCTTCTGCAGTAGGAGGCTAATAAACTGATTGTAAACCATTTATAAACCCTTTATAAAGGTAGTCTTATTTGAAAGTGGTACCCATACTACTTCATGTATGTAACCCCATATTTTAAATATGCTTAGAGTAATATAATACATTAAATAAGTATTACAACTGTATCACTATTTATTATACACCAGGCATATTAGAAATGCACTAAGTAGACAAAATTAAAAACACAGGACCAAAAGCTACTAGTTTTTTTTTTTTAAAGAGTGGAGAAAATTTCCTAAAATTTACTTTAAAAAGTTTCACACTTTCTGTATTTGCTTTTTTTTTTTAAATAATAATTTCATGTAAATTTAAGTAACTTAAACTCAGTTTCAAGACTTAAATGTTACACAAAGTAAATAAGTGAACTGAACTTCAGTCAATCCTTTCTTTTATTAAACTTTACTTAATTTCTACATACAAATAAATATTGCCTAATTACAATTGTTTAATTTATACAATATTATTATATATAATTTAAGTTAAAACACACATTCAAATATTTACATAATCTCAAAGATTTCTTTTGTAAAGAGACCAAGTCTCACTGTCTTACTGTCTCAACACGTGTATGGCATGTAATACATTCTTTTTTTTTTAGTATACTAATACAGTGTAATTTATGTGTGTTTTAAATCAAAATATTTCAATTTCAGGAATTATAATAATATATTATGCATCATAAATTAATTGAGTAATATTTTTAATTTCTAATTTAAATAATTGTAATTAGATAATATTGTATGCAGAAATTAAGTAAAGGTTACAAAAAGAAAATTTTAATTCAGAAAAAAATTAGTAAATTTTGTAAAGTTTAATAAAACTCTGTGTAACATTTAAGTCTTGAAAATGAGTTGAAGTTACTTAAACTTACATGAAATTAAATTTACTTTTTAAAAAAAAGCAAAAGCAGAAAATTGCGAAACGTTTTTTTTTTTAGGTAAATTTTACGCATAATTTTTTTTCAGTGTACTTTTGAACTAAATACAGTAGTGTCTCCCTAAATAGCGCTACACTAATACAGTAGGAAGTAAGGAGCCCTTTCGGTCAGAGCCCAGGTCACATGACTACTAGTGGAAGAAGCTAGCTAGCTAGCTGGTGGTGGTCGTCGCGGTTACCGCAGGAGGGAGGCTGCTGGCTTCGGAACTCTGTGACATCACACCACGCAGTCAGAAAGCAAGAGTTCCAAAAGCAGCAGTTTAGAAGAAGGCTATTAGAAGAAGGCTAGTTTCTGCTTTTGATCAGAACTACTTCCTGCTAAACAAGTGCGATGGAGTCAGTTTCAGTAATGAATCTGAACCAGAGGCCAGTTCAGCGCCGGTTTAAGCTGAACCGAGAGAGCTGGATTAATACCCCCCAGCATGGGCAGAACCAGCGTCCTTCTAGAAGGGACAGAAAACATGCCTGCAGAATCTCACCTGTTGACTCTGAGATTAATCAGACTATCAACAGGGGGATTAAACACAGGCTGCAGAACGAGGATGAAGTCATCCGGGAGAGTTCTGCAAAAAGGAAGGTGTTGGAGAAGACAGCAGGGTAATTATCATTAATTAACCATTAATTACAAATAATTATACAATTATTTACTTGCTGATGCTCATTGGAGCAAAGAACGTGTTCTTTAAGTTCAAGTTCAAGTTCAAGTAGTTTTTTATATATATATATATAAAAAGGAATGGGAGACACTATATGTACAATACAACACATAAATAGTTTATAAAAGAGATTATAAATGGTATTAAAGTGAGTAATGCAGTGGGATTATAAGCAGTAGTGCATGTCCCTTTTTAAAAAGTTTCAGTACTGTGTGTATTCTAGTACAGAGTTGTCCTCCTGTTGTTTTCCTGCAGGAGACTTGAGATCACCATTAATCAATCCACCAGGAAGTGGAAGAGCCATGACTCTGCTAAGGATACAGCACCACAGAAGAAACCAGAGGCCTATCTGAACACAGGTGCATTATGGGACAGAATTATGTTTAATTATGATGTTTGAGTATCCAATTTACCAGATCAATTTAGAGTATCCAATTTACCAGATCAATTTAGAGTATCCAATTTACCAGATTAATTTAGAGTATCCAATTTACCAGATCAATTAAGAGTATTCAATTTATCAGATCAATTTAGAGTATTCAATTCACCAGATCAATTTAGAGTATTCAATTTACCAGATCAATTTAGAGTATCCAATTTACCAGATCAATTTAGAGTATTCAATTTACCAGATCAATTTAGAGTATTCAATTTACCAGATTAATTTTTGAGTATCCAATTTACCAGATCAATTTAGAGTATCCAATTTACCAGATCAATTTAGAGTATTCAATTCACCAGATCAATTTAGAGTATTCAATTTACCAGATCAATTTAGAGTATTCAATTTACCAGATCAAAATAGAGTATTCAATTCACCAGATCAATTTAGAGTATTCAATTTACCAGATCAATTTAGAGTATCCAATTTACCAGATCAATTTAGAGTATTCAATTTACCAGATCAATTTAGAGTATTCAATTTACCAGATCAATTTAGAGTATTCAATTTACCAGATCAATTTAGAGTATTCAATTTACCAGATCAATTTAGAGTATTCAATTTACCAGATCAATTTAGAGTATTCAATTTACCAGATCAATTTAGAGTATTCAATTCACCAGATCAATTTAGAGTATTCAATTTACCGGATCAATTTAGAGTATTCAATTCACCAGATCAATTTAGAGTATTCAATTTACCAAATCAATTTAGAGTATTCAATTTACCAGATCAATTTAGAGTATTCAATTCACCAGATCAATTTAGAGTATTCAATTTACCAGATCAATTTAGAGTATTCAATTCACCAGATCAATTTAGAGTATTCAATTTACCGGATCAATTTAGAGTATTCAATTCACCAGATCAATTTAGAGTATTCAATTCACCAGATCAATTTAGAGTATTCAATTTACCAGATCAATTTAGAGTATTCAATTCACCAGATCAATTTAGAGTATTCAATTTACCAGATCAATTTAGAGTATTCAATTTACCAGATCAATTTAGAGTATTCAATTCACCAGATCAATTTAGAGTATTCAATTTACCGGATCAATTTAGAGTATTCAATTCACCAGATCAATTTAGAGTATTCAATTTACCAAATCAATTTAGAGTATTCAATTCACCAGATCAATTTAGAGTATTCAATTTACCAGATCAATTTAGAGTATTTCATTTTTTCTGGGCAAAATCTCCATGTTTTTGGGCTGTGGGAGGAAACCCACTTAGACACAGGGAGAACATGGAAACTCACACAGATAGGGACTTGAACCCAAGACCCCAGTGCTGGGAGGCAAACATGCTAACCAATAAACCACCGTACCGTCAAATATCACGTCACAGCTTAGCTTCAAAACTCTCATTTTCATACTGCAGTGTTTCTAACCTGTTAAAATGCCATTGATGTGTTTCAGATTCCTTCGTTGGTGCTCCAATTAAGAGGCGTGGCCGCAAGCGTCGCCGTAGGCCGAAGACAGCCTACGATCCAAGTCCTGCAAAACAAGCTCGACATGGACGGGCGGAGCTTCCTTCATTAAATGGTACGTTATACAAATATTTTATCTCTGATTTCTGGATTTAAGAAGTTAGAAAGCTGGAAAAGTAAAATTTGTATTTTTTTTTTGTGTACAATCTGTTGTTATAGGAGAAGACATAAAGATGATTGATAATCTGTGCAGATGCTTTTCACTCCTGAGGTGAGTTTTAAATATTAGAAAATAAACTGCAAGCGGTTGTAGTCAGTGATGGCGGAGTTACTTTTAAAAAGTAATCTGATTACTAATTACTGATTACTCTTTTAAAAAAGTACTTAATTAGTTAAGTTACTTAATTAGTTCTTTTTTTAGCAGTGAGTGTGAGTGTTCAGCCAGAGTGTTCGTTTTTTTAGCCTGTTAGCTTGTTAGCTCGCTAGCTTTTTTAAAATTAATTTACATTAACAACCACCTAGAGTACCTAAGCAACTGCGTAGCAACGCCTTAGCAACCACTTTAAAATTTATACCAACTACCTACCTTTTCCATTAGATCTTAATTTTATATTAGATTTTTTTGCTCAGGTGAGCTACTGTAGTTTCCACCGTAGCTAGCCAACTACACACCCACACTACAATTCCCAGAATACATTGCGTTTCAATGTGTCCAGCCGGTCGTTACAATATTTTTTTACTAAGAAAATGTAACTCACATAAACTTGGATAAGTATTTATCTTTAATCTGATTCATTTTAGATTATTTTCTTATTCTTATTATGATTCAGGGTTACTGAATAATCATTCAGGGCTGTGCCCCCCAGATGCCCAGGCCAGGCGACGCCCCTGATCTGCATATTACAGCAGTGACCTTCATCATCATCATCATCATCATCACAGATCCTGCCTCTTACTCAGCATTAAATGCTGGCTATGAATTTTACTTTCCTCAGTGACTGTGTGTTTTTTTTTATTATTTATTTCTTTATTTCTTTATTTATTATTTAATTTTATAATTTAACAGAAAGATGTTTCCACCTAGTGAAAAAAAAAATATATATATAAAAAAATATATATAAATAAAAAAAGTGTTCTTGTAGCCACATTATTATTAATCAGTATATTTAAAGAGTGCTACAATAAAACTTTTTTTTACACTTATTATACAGGTTCTATAAAAATAATATAAGTTATACAGTCATATGAAAAAGTTTGGGCACCCCATTAATCTTAATCATTTTTAGTTCTAAATATTAGGTTGTTTGCAACAGCCATTTCAGTTTGATATATGTAATAACTGATGAACACAGTAATATTTCAGGATTGAAATGAGGTTTATTGTACTAACAGAAAATGTGCAATATGCATTAAACCAAAATTTGACTGGTGCAAAAGTATGGGCATCATTTTATTGATTTGAATACTCCTAACTACTTTTTACTGACTTACTGAAGCACAACATTGGTTTGGTAACCTCATTGAGCTTTGAACTTCATAGCCAGGTGTATCCAATCATGAGAAAAGGTATTTAAGGTGGCCAATTGCAAGTTGTTCTCCTATTTGAATCTCCTCTGAAGAGTGGCATCATGGGCTCATCAAAACAACTCTCAAATGATCTAAAAACAAAGATTGTTCAACATAGTTGTTCAGGGGAAGGAGACAAAAAGTTGTCTCAGAGATTTAACCTGTCAGTTTCCACTGTGAGGAACATAGTAAGGAAATGGAAGAGCACAGGGACAGTTCTTGTTAAGCACAGAAGTGGCAGGCCAGGAAAAATATCAGAAAGGCAGAGAAGAAGAATGGTGAGAACAGTCGAGGACAATCCACGAACCACCTCCAAAGAGTTGCAGCATCATCTTGCTGCAGATGGCGTCACTGTGCATCGGTCAACAATACAGCGCACTTTGCACAAGGAGAAGCTATATGGGAGAGTGATGCGAAAGAAGCCATTTCTGCAAGCACGCCACAAACAGAGTCGCCTGAGGTATGCTTCAATGCTGAAATATTACTGTGTCCATCAGTTATTAGATATATCAAACTGAAATGGCTGTTGCAAACACCCAAATATTTAGAACTAAAAATGATTTAATGCTGCTATATATTTAATTTATAAAGTTTTGGACCTTCATACTCCTTACTGTCATCATACTTAAACACTTAATTAGTACAACGACAATCTCCTCTTCGCACAGAAGAGCTCAGAACACCAGGATCAGAACAGAGAACACAAGGTCAGCCATGCTGCTGCGTCTCTGGGTTAAGTGCCGTGCCGAAGCTCCCAAAACATGGGTTTTGAACCCAAAACCTTGTGATTGATTACCCAGTCTAACCGCTGCTCTTTAAACCCCATAAATAGAATCCACGCCTCCAGATGAGGCTGCGACTCCAATGCAGCACCTCGGACCACACTGCCAAGCTGCTGAGATGTTCCCGTACATGATAAGAATTAATTAGCGCCAGAAGTGTGTATTTCCCAGATAAGATCCCTGTGTGTGGAGAAAACCAGGCACTATTCATCCCCTGCCCAACACAATCCCAAAAGTGAAACATGGTGGTGGCAGTTTCATGATATGGGGGTGTTTTTCAGCTGCAAGGAGAGGACGACTGGTTGCTATTGAAGGAAAGATGAATGCAGCCAAGTACCAAGAAATATCCCGGAAGAAAAGCTCTTCCAGAGTGTTCTCGACCTCAGACTGGGCCAAAGGTGCACCTTCCAACAAGACAATGACCCTAAGCATACAGCTAAATTGTTAATGAAGGAGAACAGAAGGTCAGCCATGCTGCTGCGTCTCTGGGTTAAGTGCCGTGCCAAAGCAGCCAAAATGTGGGTTTTGAACCCACAACCTTGTGATTAATTACCCAGTCCTCTAACTTCTGCTCTTTAAACCCCATAAATAGAATCCACGCCTCCAGATGAGGCTGCGACCCCAATGCAGCGCCTCGGACCACACTGCCAAGCTGCTGAGAAGCATGTTCCTGTACATGATAAGAATTAATTAGCGCCAGAAGTGTGTGTTTCCCAGATAAGATCCCCATGTGACTCCTGTATATATATATATGATATATATATATATATATATATATATATATGAATAACCCAACTAGGAACCTAAAGGTTTTCTCCATGTGTTCCATTGTTGGCTATATATATACTGTATACAGTGGTATAAAACAGTTTGGGCACCCCTGATGATCATTTTCTTGGTTTTCCTTTATCAATCATTGGTTGTTTAGATCAGCAATTAAATCAGTTAAATCAGTTATATCATATATATGGCAGAGCTGTCATTAGCTAACAAAGTTAACTAGCTAGCTAACAACATCATTTCACTGTGGAACATATGTCAGTTTAAACTACAGCTTGCTAGCTACCATTATCTGGTGCTCACCACTTTTTACGTGAAAAAAACAACAACAAAACAAACGCCATGTCCCTTTAGGGGCTCTGTATTTAATAAATAAATTTTATGTTTTTTACTTGTACTGTATATTTATCTTTACATTTGTTTTTGTTTAGTTTTTTTACTGTAAGAATCACGTAAAAAAAAAAATACTTAAACCATTTACTAGTCTTAATATATATATAGGATATCAGATCCTCCCATAACCTTCTCATTTAAAACTTTTTAAAGCAGATAAGAATACGTCTCGCTAAGCGTAATAAAGCTCAGCACCTGAAACGCTGTGTCTAAGTGAGCCGGCGCGGTGAGGGCGGCTCTCGGAGCGGCAGAGGTCCCGGCAGGGCAGCAGTGGCGCGTGCGGTTATTAAGTCAGAAGGTCAGGCGGAATTGATTCCTTCTCTGCGCTCTGAGCCGAGCTCTGGAAGCGGCGGCAGTTGTTCTGGGTCTGTATCCTCATTTTGGGGAGGTCAGTCCTGGAACTCTTCCCCTGGGGTGCTCAGCTGAATCCAGCGGAGCCAGGTGTCCTGATTCTGACACGGCCCAAAACAAGCGCTAAATCTAAACGGGAATTTTACCAGAGAAACACTTTGTGACAGAAAAATCTTTCTTAACCTACTATAGTGCTGGGAGGTATACCGGTTCATAGTGTTGCCGACTCCTCAGTAAGGAAAGTTGCTATTGGCTGTGCTAAAAAAAGTCGCTAGAAGTTGCTAAATGACGTCATTGCCTAATTGGCATAATAGGTCTTTTTGATGCTGTAAAGGATTAACGTTGTGGGCAGGGGCGCAAAAAGGGGGTATGCAGCCTATGCGACGCATAGGGCCGCTGCACTAGAGGGGGCGGCAAATCTAAGCGGAGAAACAGCCAATCAGCTTGCTGGTTTGCGGAGCGCGTTGGAAAAGTAATGACAGGACGCTGACGATTTTAAAACGTATTTCTCCCCCACCCCCCTGGATGATTTTAAAACGTATCCATAACCCTGATGATTTTAACACGTATCACTCCCCCCAGGGGCGCAGGTACTACATTTGCATACACCCTAAAACAGATGTAGTTGCGCCCCTGGTTGTGGGAGAGAAGTATAATAAAATAACTTCATTTTTACATAAATTACATAAATCAGTTTTTTGCCTTGTTGTTAAATCATATTTTTTCAGAGATTTTTTTGTTGTTTGTTTTATTTTTATTTTATTTTTATTTTAAGGCTTCTTAAGTTTGTATTATTTTCAAACCTTTTATAGACAAAATGTTCATTGATGAGCTAGCTAGCTAGATGTTTAGCTTTTTACAAAGAGGCATGTGAATGAGGTGAGTGACAGGCTACGTGGTGAGTTAAATTCAGTGATTTAGTTTCATGTCACACGCATTTATTTTCCCGGTTCTTGCAGAGGACAGAGCATTTGAGACTTTTCAGAGTCTCTAAAAGTCTCCTATAACACCACAAAAAGTCCCTAGATTTGTCGCTAGTTGTTTTTTTTGTCGCTAGAGGGTCAGAAAAGTTGTTAAATATAGTGAAAAAAAGATGCTAAGTTGGCAACTTTGCCGGTTCGTTTGGTATACCACGGGGTGAACTTGAACCGGTATGTGTTTCTCTCATACTGCCATACCGCTAGAGGGCGCTGTGAACTGCCGTGCGGAACAGAACCAACAAAGAAGAGAGTCTAAGGCTGGTCTAGATCCATCCTGCAGAGAAATCAGAAACACCTTCTGCTTCTGTTTCTACTGTATGAGTGTTTTCATCCCAGTAAAATAGAGTAGCAACTACAGATATAACTAAATATATTAATATTGTAGCTTAAAGTATGATTTTAATGTATTTGTTAACTGGAGAAAGAAGGGAATTGTAGCTGATTTAAATACTGTAATGCCTCTAATGGCTTCATAAATAACATATAGTAAATTGACTTTAAACTTGTATCTAACTTGTGCAATAGAACTTTTGAAAAAAAAAAAAATCTCTTTGAATACTTAAACAATTTAGCGTATTTTAGGTTTGTTTATAGTGTTTATGGAACTATTTATTAAAATATTTCATTTTGTAAAGGCACCCGTGTTAAATTTGTTAGCGTCACTATTTTTAAGGTCTATTGTTTACATTCTTTAGCTATTTTTTCCTGATAATAAAGTCTGATTTCTTCATATATTGTGTGATTTTGTGGGGCAAAGTAAACCCAATACTAATCAAAGCCTTAAGTTAAAGCCTGAGTGTTTTATATTATATGAACTCCTAACAGTACAGTACAACTTACTAACCTAATATTAAAGCCCAGTCATGCAAATAATAATAATAATAATAATAAAAATACAGTGAAACCATCAGAATCTTGAAAAAAGAACTCTGAGATGCATTTTTGGCCACAACGCCCAGCACTAACCCTCTTTGGCCTGAATTATATTTTCGGGAGGAAAAATAGAATTTGCGGAAGCTAAGGAACCTTAGTCCATGTGTGATGCAGGTGTCCAGTGCTGCACTGTGGACTGCCAGCAGGGGGAGCTGGTAGACATAGGGGAAGAAATAGAGTAGAGATAGAGTTGGATCTCAAAACTCCAACTCCCAGAATCCCTGGCGGTGATTAGCCTTAACCAACTGCACCTGTGCAGCACCCTACTGTATATACATCCCAGTCAAGTCAGACTTTACTGTCGCACCTTTGTAGGGTGGTGATCGGTAACACTGGGGACAATACACAACACAAGGCGGGACAAGAAAAGAGAATATCATAAAAGGCGACCGATTTGAGTTTGTTTGTTTGTGTTTTAGTTTAGTTTGTTTGAAGCTAAATGCTGCCTTTTGTTTGTACATGCCATTTTGTGGAACTTCCTTTTGTTCTGTTTCCTGCCTTTTTTTGTACCCCCAGACCTCTTTTTTTTTCAGGTGTTTTTTTTATCCCTCCAGTCTCCTTTGTGGACGTTTGCTTTTTTAAACACACTTCTTATAACATTACAATTTTAAAACTATTAATAAAACTGACTAATAAATAACAGACCATATTCATTGAAGTAAATCATTAAATTAAATAATATATACATAAATATACATATACATAAATATATTCATTATCAATATATACACACATATATAATACAAAAAAAATCTTACTGTCTGCTCTGTACTTGGATCCAACACCTACCCCAACCATAACGCCATATGGATGTGTGTCACAAAAAGGGGTGTCAAGTCTATTTGAGTCAAAAAGCCAAAGGGCTCTATTGTACTCCCTGTCGCAAAGCTTGTTGCTGCCATTAAAATAGACATACATGTGCACTACTGACTGATTAAAACCCTGACAACAGTCACCAGTCAGCAGGTGGTTTTTGTTGCATCCTAAATCCAGCTGCACCATAAATTGCTAAAAATCCCAAGATTAAAAGTCACAAGTCTCATTGATTTTGTCAAGCTGAGTCGCACACACGTCTGGATTAACATACAGTAATTATACCAAGGCAAGGCAAAGTTTCCCGCTAAACTTTTTTTTTTTAAACAACCGATTCTCTCCATGCTCAGGCGAAGCCAAAATCAAGGACTTTTTTCCACTAAATCAAAAGTTCTGGAACTGTGGAAACACCTACTTTGATCTACTGCGTAGTCAAATTTGCACAGATTACCTTTTTTAAAAAGCGTAGACGCCGTGAAATATCACAGATTAATACAGCGATAGTTCATTCACTTTTTTCATTTAATTTCTCTTGACTTATGATTTGCATTACTTATCTTCGCTGAAATCCGCGCTGTGTACGGAGATAAATGAGAGATTTGCCTTTGGAACCTGGATGCTCTGGAATTATAGGCCCACATTTCAAAGCTCAGAAGGCAATAAACTGCAGCCACTGTGGCACAAGGTTAATGAGGGGAGTCTGAAGGTGCTTTATGAGAGATTTTATCTGGTAATATACACATAGACACACAGCTAGCCATTCACACACACACACACACACACACACACACACGTGCACCCACACATAAAAGTGAGTGTGTAGATATATGGTAGTCCATGTACTAGAAGAAGATTAGATGAAAAGAAGTCCAGTAGCATAAAGAGTACTGCATTTCAGTAAAGTAGAGTACACTTTAGACAGCTTGTAAAAAACAATACATAAAAAATAAATAATAATAATTTTTATTATTAATCATCTGACTTTGTACTTGTCTTTTATATTGGAGAAAATAAGAAACAGAGTAAGTTTCTTACTAATGTACTCTGAGTGCAGATTAATAAAATATCTAATTTTTTACCTTATTTATTTTGTGCAGTTTTGATATTTCATTTTATCGTAGTAACTTTCATACAAGTAGTCGTCATGTTCCTCCTCAGTTTCCTAATGCTAAAAAAAAAATGCTCTTAAATTCACTTTGCATACATGTGCATGCTTAAATGAGTTTTTGAAGGCTGTTTTATTTTTTTTAATTAATCTTAATAATTTTGCATTGTGTGAAAGTGGGATGTGACTTAAAGACCATGAAAAAATGTCCCGGGCAACACCGGTAAAAAAAAAAAAAAAAAACCTGCTATAGAGTATTGACAGTAATGTGATATTGAGGCCACTGTAAACTCCCATAATGCATTATGATTTGTAGTAAATATCGCCGCATACTATATGAGCTAAATGTGGACCAAAAAGCAGTGGGAGTCTCGTTTCTAAGCAACAGAAAGCAGAAAAAAAGAGAAAACCACCAAATTCACCAAAATTCAAAGAAACAAAACAGCTGATGTTCAGCGTATCAACAGAATTACAGTATTTATTTTATATTTAGTCAAAACTTTGGGCAAAGCTCTTCTCATTCAGTGTGTTTTCATCCTTGTTATGATTTTTTAACATTGAAATTTTTTATTTTGAAGACGTTAAAGCTGAAGAAAATCACTGAATTTATGGTGTATCCAAAATTTTGATTGGTACTGTTGATAACATATATGGAAACACCACTCCACTTGATATAGGGACACATACAACATGTCATACAGGTGCATCTAAAAAATATAAATAGAATATCATTGAAAAGTTACTTTATTTTTCAGTATTTCAGTACAAAATGTGAAACTCATATATTACACAGATGTATTTCACACACATTTTAAGCGTTTATTTATTTTATTGTTGATGATTATGATTATGGCTCACAGCCAATGAAAACCTAAAAATCAGTGTCTCAGAAAATTAGAATATTACAGTGTATAAGACCTGTTGGTACTTTTGGCAGCAGTGTGGGCAGTGTGCCAAAAGTCCTGCTGGAAAATGAAATCCGCATCTCTATAAAAGTTATAAAAGTCAGTAGCAGAGGGAAGAAGCATGAAGTGCTGTGAGATTTTGTGGGAAAACAAAACTGCACTGACTTTAGACTTGATATAAATAGAACACAGTGGATCAACACCAGCAGATGATGGACATGTCTCTCCAAACAAACCATCACTGATTGGTGGAAACTTCACACTAGACCCCAAAAAGTTTGGACTGTGTGTCTCTCCACTCTTCCTCCAGACTCTTCCAGGTCCCTTGATTGACAAATAAAAAAGGAAAATTTACTAAATTTACTGATGGTCAGTGACGGTTTTGTCATCTGCTGGTGTTGATCCACTGTGTTTTATTAAGTCTAAAGTCAATGCAGTTTTGTTTTACCGGAAAACCTTAGTTTAGTTGGTTGGTTGGTTGGTTTCCATATTGTTCATTGGTTTTTGGGCTAGATTGCTAGTCCTACTGGCTGCTACAAGTCAGTATTATTTGTTTGATAGTACTGCTTCCAAGTCTGAAAGTACTGATTATTTCTTTATTTTCTTTTTGTATAGTTTTTTTTTTCTTTCCTATTTTTGATTTTTTTTTTTTTTCCATTACAGCACTTCATGCTTCCCTCTGCTACTGACAACTTTTATGGAGATGCAGATTTCATTTTCCAGCAGGACTTGGCACACTGCCCACAGTACTGCCAAAAGTTGAGATGCACCAGTATATTGTATTTCTGTGTGGGATAGATAGATAAATATTCGGTTGGAAACCACTGGACTGTTCCTTCTAAGTAAATGCTAAGCAATAGTTCTCCACGGGTGCCTTAAGGACACGTCTTAACCTTAACCTGTGCTGGAGCTGAACGGCACTCTGGGACATAAAAAAATATATATATATATATAAATAAATAAATGTATAAACATATAAAATCATGCAGCGAGGCTGAGGAAAGCCTCCGCTCAGAATCTGAACGCCTCCATAATACTGGCAAGCCAACGTCTTCATAAATGCCTCCTGTTCTCTGGGGACTCAAGGTGGAAGCTTGTGCTCGGAGGACTTCGCGTGAGTGTGTGTGAGCGCGTGTGCCCGGCCTGCATGAATAAGCAAGTCCATGCGTGGATCGCGGTCTGTTTGCTCATTATGTATGTTTGGGGTGGAGGGGGGGTTGGGGGCACGCTCGGGCCATCCTCAGGAGATGAAAGTTTGTAAACATGAATAACAATTAGGTGCGGGTCTTTTGGGCAGGTAATCTGCATGTGAGCTCTGCTGGCATGCTTTTTTTTTTCCACACCCACTCTATATTCATTCACTTTGTAGTGGGGAGGGTGGAGGGGGGGGGTGGAGTTAGGTGTGGGCAAATTGTGTGGCGCATCTGCGTCTGTATTTGCATGTGATGGGCACACAAAAACATAGGCGACGTTTGGTTTTCCATTTGGGCAAAGACTAAATCTCCTCTTCTAAAATAGACTTTAAAGCAGATTAAGCCCAGGGATGGGTTCATAACATATTATAATGCATTCATAAGGCATTATAAACATGGCTATAAATGTTTATAAAAATGCATAACCTATTATGGCCATGTTTGTTAAGCATTATAACCTGTGATCATAATACATTATAAGCTGTGCTTATAATATATATATATATATATATATATATATATATATATATATATATATATATATATATATATATATATGTGTGTGTGTTAAAGTAGTATATCTCTATCATTCATAATCTACAATTCTACAACAAGTCTGGCACTTCACTTAGAGCACACAAAGTGCTGTTATAATACATTATAATTGACTATAACTAATATTATATTCAAGACAAGGACAATTTATGAGTGGTTAAAATATATTTATAGGATTATTGAGGGTGTGTTTATAAGTTGGAAGCTTTTTTAGTTATGATAAAGTCTGCAAGCTGGGACTGAGTTTCTTGGTATTGATGTATAACATGTTATAAACACAGCTATTAATGCTATTAATAATTATAATCACAGTTCATGATGCATAATAAACATGGTTATATATAAATATAAATATATATATATATATATATATATATATATATATATATATATATATATATATATATATATATATATATATATAAGTGAGATATCAGCGTAAGCCTGTGCACGTTACACCGTTTTACCGGCCAGTCTGGGCCTGGATAAATAACTGTTTACTCGCATGGAGAGACTGGTCTCTGGGGAGAAACGTGCAGGTGTTGCGCACCTGCCGAGTGGGCAAACAAATAAACAAACCCCTGTTAAAGAGGGAGGTGTGGGTAAAGCTCAGCTTAGAACAGTGTTGTTCAATCATAGTCTGGCTCCTTTTTTTTTTTGCACGTAAACTGATAAACATCATTACCAAAAAAAAAAAAAAAATTGTAATATAACAGATAGTACACTATAAGATCACTAAAATAAGAAACAAATGAGTGAATGAATGCCATGTGAGTTTTTGTGCTCATCTGGTATAATGCTGCTTTAGTCTGCTGTAGGAGTGAGCGGGGAGAAACAATAAGATTTTGGATCTTGCTCATGAATATTCATACATGCAAAAATATTGCCTAAACATATTGGCTAACAGCACTGCGACACCAGGAGGCAGCAAGACAGACAACAGTTTTGAAATAAAGCCCTAATGTTCTTTTTGCTCAGCAGAGGTTTTTGTCTTGGCGCTGCCATCCATGCAGACAATTTTTGACCAGTCTTTTTCTTATGGTGGAGTCATGAACGCTGACCTTTACTGAGGAAAGCGATGACTGCAGTTCTTTAGATGTTATTGTGGGGACTTTTGTGACCTTTTGGATGAGTCGTCACTGTGCTCTTGGGGTAACATTGGTCGGCCAGCCACTCCTGGGAAGGTTCACCACTGTTTTGTGGATAAAGCCTCTCACTGTGGTTTGTTGGAGTCCCAGAACTTTATAAATGGCTTTATAAACATTTCTAATAGAATAATAGATTCCAATTACTTTCTTTTCTTTTATTATTTGTTACTGAATTTCTTTACTGGTATGAAGTCTAGCTTTTGAGGATCTTTTGGTCTACTTGGCTTTGTCAGGCAGGTCTTATTTAAGTCATGTCTAGATTTTGAAAAGGTATGGCAGTAATCAGGTCTGGGTGTGGCTAGAGAAATTGAACTCAGATGTTTTAACTGGGAGGGCAAACTTTGGATTTGGATATTTTTCTCCCTTAATCATAAAAGTCTTCTTTTAAAAATAGCATGTGTTGTTTTTGATTAATATTTGAATTAGTTTAAGGGGGGGGGGGGGGCAGTGGATAAGGGTATTTGCCTGTGGACTCATGCTAGCTTTGGGTTTATGCTTCTTTTGGTTTAAAATAAAGTTGGTAAAGATGCCCTGCCCTTGTTACTCTAATTTAATGCTTTTAAATAAGTCAAATAATAGTTATTTAATAATAAAGCAATGATTCTTGGATTAAAGGTCTATAGGTTGCACTTTTTCTTTCAGCAAAAGGATTAAGGAGTTTTTGTTTCCAGTTGTGTCAAAGGAAATCGAATTTGATGTCCTTCAACTCCACTTTCTCCCGCATTGAGTTGAGTTGAGTGAAGCCTGAGAGCTTTGAGTGAGTGACACGGCCATAGGATGCATCAGCACGTCCAGCGGTCAGGCCGGCATCGGGGGAGCAGCTAAATTAGAACTCCAGGGCTTATAGGGTTTGATGGAGGGCAGCTGATGAGCTGACGGCAGTGCGCTTTATTGACACATTGATATGGCACTGATGATTAATTAAGAGCTCTGGGTGTAATCTGGGTGTTATCTCTCTGCCGAGATGGACCATGTGAAGGTGACTTTGGAGCGGCAAGCTCCCTTCCATCCTTCCTCCGTGGCCAAACCTCGCCTGAGCACTGGAAGGTCTATGCAGGTAAACAAACTACTGACTAACCCCCCCAAATCCCCCCCAACACACAAACACCCCTCCCTTTATTCTCCTTAGAGATAGGCTTAAGACTTTAATCCCGACCCAGTGACATGCTCATCCCCAGTCAATAGGGTAAAGAGATGCTTGTGTTGGGGATGTGTGCTGGAGTCCAAAGACTGGCACTAGAGGAAGCATCCTGCATCATAAATAGGGGCTCACTGTTCAATAAAAGGCATGTACAATATATACACTACTCAATAACAGTGCTATACACCAACCAGACACTTAGATAAAGGGGAACTCCGGTGTAAAATGGACTTTTATTGTGGTAAAACATGATAAAAAAAGTGCTTACCTTTGATGAATAGCTCCGTTATTCCACGGCGTTCTTAGATCCAGAAATTGTAACAGTTTGTCCAAACACCCTCCATACTGGGTGACACAGGGCATAATTTGCCCCGATAAAATGCTTTTCCAATGTTATCCAGCTCAAAGTAGCTCCATATCTCGTTACTAGAATCCCTAGAGAGCCCTGACATTTAAGACAAGGCATTAATAACTTAAAAAAGTGCAAGAAGCTTATTAAAAAAAAAACTGTTTACATCCTATAACGCTAGCTTCAGCTCCGAGTGCCGCCATTACTGTACTGATAATAACAGACAGATTTTTGGGGGCAAATTATGCCCTGTGTCACCCAGTGTTTGGACAAACTGTTTAGGATCTGCAGGTGCCTTGCACAGCTCAAAATGCGTAAAAGTGATGTACTAATTCTCTTAAAAAATCATGGCTGTCATCAGTGTGTCACTTGTCATTCCCTTTAAGAACCAGGTGAGCTCTGACTTTGGCGTGACTTTGGCAGCTCTGAACTTTTGTGCGTCTCAGCAGAGGACACTGACCTGCGCATTCACTGTCTGAAGATACACCAGCAGCTCATTTAAATGAACACCAATGTTATTTTATTCTTTATTCTGTTTATTGTTGAGGTAAAAGTTGGGTTTGTTGGTTGGCTGCTGTCAGGGTTTTAATCAGTCAGTAGAGTACCTGTGTTTCCCGCCACCAAAATAAAAAACACTCCATAAATTTACCTGAACACACCTCACTTCCAGACCACCACACCCATCAGTTTAGAAAATAGACTGTTGATGGGGTGTAGGATAGCAACGAGCATTGCGACGCGCCTTGTGCAGGGTGTATGATAGGGCCTTTTTTTATATTATTGAAATGAAAAAACTTATATGACTAAAGTTTAAAAATATAATATCCAGGCAAAACCTAGAAAACAATATAATCATAATATAAACAATGAGACTTTGATTATACTAAGCAAAATTACGTAAGCAAGGTACATACGTACTATGCAAAAAAATGGTGTCAGGAACCATATGCTTCTATGAGACGTTTAGATGCTCCCTTATTGTGATGTCACAAAAAGAATTCTGCATAGATCCATCCTGGCATCACTCCTCACCTGTCAACTCTCACCAGAGCCCTACCCAATAGATCAGATAAAGACATTTCCGTCTGCCGATTAAGGACCTCAGACAGTATACAGCAGGACTAGCCAGCAGACTTTGTCTGACGGGGGATCTGTATTTAAATTATGAGAATCAGAAGGTGTTGCCAAACTTTAGAATGTCCACTCTTTTATTTGATTTGGTTGGGGGCAAGCTGCATGACCTGGATTCGAACCAGCGAGCTACCAAACATAGTGGCAGTGCCTTAGTCCACTGGACCATCAGAGCCCAAAAACATAATCTTTTTAAAACACTAAGCTTTCCATCCCCAGTCTTTATATTACTTTATATTACTTATAAACATCATATTTATTAACCAAACAACAGGGTCAAGGTGAACAAAGTCTCCTACAACTAAAGTAGCGTTAATGCTAATAGAGTTCCCTTCACGCCTCTTCTCCTGTCTCTACTGCCTGATTTCTCTTATCCTCTCCAGCGTGCTCCGCGCTCAGTCCCGTTCCTCAGCTCTTGGCCGGAGGAGCTCGGAGGAGCTCCAGCTTAACGCTGTGCCCTCAGGTTTTTCATCCATCTTTGTTAGCACGCCGCATGCTAGCTCTCTGCAGGCTAGCCTAAGACTGATTACCTACCTCTTCTCAATCCAGCCCAGCTGCACGTATTACCATGCTCCAGCACTTTGTAATTGTCACAACTGCCACTTTCGCTTAAACACGGCTGTAGTATTTTGTTTCAGTGTGCCGCTGAAGCCGGTGATAGAGTTTCAAAGCCTGGAGTTATATTAGATGCAACTTTTTTGGAGCATCTATACACCTAACATTAACTTTATATAATATATATTCAGGGTAACACTTTATTTTAAGGAACACAAATTAGGCGCTTATTCATGTCTTATTATTTGCTTAATAACGCCTTAATTACACATTTGTAAATGATTTATTCACTACTTATTAGGCTTTATTATGTGCTATAAGTGTTATTGGTGCTTACTTTGGGGTCTGTTATGTGGAAATGATTAATAACAGCTGTATTAGTTCTTATAATGCACAATAAACAGTTATTATAGTTAGCACCCTGTTAAGCAGATTAGATTATTAAGCATTAACTATTAGCTAATTCTACATGTTATTAGTGTTATTATAATTGGCCGCAGTTTGATTTATGTGAGTTTATGGCAAGGTTATGGCTGTGCTGGAGTTTATTGAGTTAATAAGGGGTTAATAAGTCGCTAATAGACCAAGATGTGTACCATATTCTAAAGTGACGTTCTGTTTAACACCAATTAGACACTAAAAAGTACTGAATAAATATTTAATCAATCACAGACCCCTAATTAAAAAACACCAATAAC
Organism: Astyanax mexicanus; assembly: GCF_023375975.1. Lineage (NCBI taxonomy): Eukaryota > Metazoa > Chordata > Actinopteri > Characiformes > Acestrorhamphidae > Astyanax > Astyanax mexicanus. The sequence continues at coordinate 5,559,004 of NC_064420.1, read as the reverse complement.
ACTTAAAGGTCACCTTCCGTCGTTTTTTCTTTCATTTTAAAATGTCTAGTTGTGGTCTCTAGTATGAATGAATGACATGTGAGCCGTTTTTGTAAAAAAAAAAGTGCTCAGGTGTCTCTGTATAGCTCTTTTTTAATGGACTGTTTTAGGGGTGTGTCCAAAATGACCGGATTCCAGCTTTGCTCATGAATATTCATACATGCAAACAGCATGCAAATATCTCTCCTCTGATTGGCTAGGAGCACTGCGACGCCCCTCCACCGCTCTGCCGCTCACTGCGTCGCTTCAGCTCCGCCTCTGGGAGTTTCTCGAGCCAAGGTGGGCTGGTCTGTGAGTTTCTGCCTACGTAGGCAGAAAGATAATTCAAAATTCACCCGTTTTTCGGAGGGGGGGAGGGGGGATTTCTTTGCTTAGCTCCTGCAGACAATGGGGGCTGCAAAACAGTTTAATGTGCAGGTGTACACATTCAACTCGGAGAGACCTACTGTATTCCACAAAAAACAAGAAAAATCGGATTTTCGCGGAAGGTGACCTTTAATAACACAGAACAAAGCCTAATAAGTAGTGAATAAATCATTTATAAATGTCTAATTAAGGCTTTATTAAGCATAATAATAAGGCATTAATGAGTGCCTATTTTGTGTTCCTTAAAATAATGTGTTACCTAAATGAACATTGTTGTTTCTTTCTATAAACTACAGACAACATTTCTCCCAAATTCCAAATACAAATATTCTCATTTAGAGCATTTATTTGCAGAAAATGAGAAATGGCTGAAATAACAAAAAAGATGCAGAGCTTTCAGACCTCAAACAATGGAAATAAAACCACAAGTTCATATTCATAAAGTTTTAAAAGTCCAGAAATCAAGATTTGGTGGAATAAATAAATAAATGATTTTTAATCACAGTTTTCATGCACCTTGGCATCATTTTCTCCTCCACCAGTCTTGCACACTGCTTTTAATAAATGATCGACATCACCGTAGGAGTGATGAGGGGAAGGAGTGCCATCTACCCACTCAGAGAGAGCAAGGCTTAATGTGCTCTCTCAGGGCTCCGGCAGCTGATGGCATCGCATTACCAGGCATCATTTTACCAGTTTTGGCCCCAACATACTGCTGTAATTCATTGTTTTTATGGAATATTTTATGGATATGGATTAAATTTGGATACTGTTCTCGTTAATCCCACCACACATTTCCCAGGAATGTCTTCGCCAGACAATGACACTTCATTCCCAGACCTTCAAGGATTTATGGGACCAGCTGGAATGCCAGCTTCACTATGTGTTGCTACTAATAGCATGACGTCCAATTGGCAATTGCCATGGAACGCCATAAGGTTACACAATATTACAAATATATTCTATTTTGTTTCCTTAAAGACAAGAGCTGTGAGAGTTGTGCAATGACAATATTTTACCACTGGTACCAATAGTGTACCTCAGTCAATACTTCAATCAACAGTTGTCTTGTTAGTTTTGGGATGCTGCATTGACTTATAGAGTATTTACACCCAGTACGGTCCGCCCCCAGTGACCTGACAATAAGCAGGTGTGGTTTGCCTCAATAACTGGCATCATTGTTGATTTCCCAATATGGGAATTGTGCTTGTAATATAACCTGCATCTACACCCAGTCCCTGTCATTCTTCCAGTCAATTCCCACATCTTATTATGCCCTAAGCTATCGCATTTGGCCTATTCCCTGTGAGCTTGATGGTACGATCAAACACTAGATTGGATAAAGCAGAATATACATATGGAGAAGTGGCCATAATCCCCCCCGCTTCCCTCGACAAATCCAATCGCAGTCACAGATAGGTACAGTCAGCTGAGATGAGATTGAGGACCACGAGCGCTTAGGTTGACTTAATGCAATGTGACATTGTTATGAGCGGCGCCTTCGCGCTCCTCCAGTGATGCAATTTGAGCTCAGACAAAATGAAAAAGCGCCGCTACTGCAGACTGAAAGCATATGCGCTCCGGCTTTATGAAGAAAAAAAAAACGTCCAGATCATCTTTCCTCATACATGTGGATTTGATGACTGATGAAGGATCGAGTGTGCAGGTACTCTTTCTTAAGACTAGTAAGAATCGAGCCCAGGCTTAAGGACTTTTCCCTCTTATAGTTTTGCACTGAAGTTTGGGCAATTAAAATAGCCAGAAAGAAACAACTTTACAGACCTGTGAGTTCATTGTTAAATTAAGGACAAAAAAGGAGTGGGAGTCCCTGATGCACAACTGTGCAAGAAGCAGCTAGTAAAATAAAAAAAAAAATATTCTGAAATACGAGTCGATCAAGAAAAGCACCTGTGTCTACGTCAACTCGAGAATTAGTATTCATGGCCTCGCCCACATAGGCTCATGACTGCTCACAGGCAGAAGCCGGGCAGCAACGTTGTCTCGTCAGATAGGAGCTAACAGCGCTAGGAACAGCATGGCAGTTCATTCATGTGTTATTTGTGCAAATATCACATCAGTGTTCTATGCTTTACCCAGTCATTCAGAGCTAACGAACAAATGGTTAGAGTTTGTCTATGAAGGAACACCACCAGTCAAGTACAAAAGTAAAAATCCACCCCAGGGTTTTGTTGCAACTGCCTGGGCGGCTCTGCTGCAGCTCAGCCAAACAAAACCACGGGGTGGATTTTTACTTTCTGGACCTGAACTACCCACTTCTTTGTGTTTACATAGGTTTACACAGGATCTCCAGTGGATTTTGCGATTTACAGAGACTCTAAGACTAGATCAGTGACTGATCTGCACTTAGCATTGCATTACACATGTTGTAAAGCAACATATGACATTGCAATGACTGTTATTAGTGTAAAAAAAATATATATATATTTTAAAACGTTTTAACTGTTGTCCGTCTCGCTGCATCACAGTGCTGTTAGCCAATCAGATGCGATATGTTTGCATGTATGAATGTTCATGAGAAGCAGCGTTATACCCGATCACATGGCACCGTTAAGGGAAATGGCTACACATTAACAATGATTGTCAGTGTGTAGGAGGACACACAGTATGCAAATGAGAGTAAATGATGCCAGGAGCCAATGGATTAGATATTAGACTTAATCATCAAGGCAGTGCCCCCAAGAACCCTTTAAGATGCTTTTGTTTGTAAAAGTGCAGGAGTGTTTGTTTAATTTGTTCAATTAATGCAGCTTTATTTGCATTAAATAAATAAATGAGTAAATGAATAAATTAATAGCAAGACCTCCAGAGAAGAGCAGGAACATGAGAGAGAGAAGGGGGGGGCAGAGAGATGAACGGATGAAGAGAGAGACAGACGTAACGGACAGAGAGAGAGAGAGGCAGATGGATGGAGAGAGAGAGATGGACGGAGAGAAAGATGGATAGAGAGAGAGAGACAGACAGATGGATGGAGAGCGAGAGAAAGAGAGACGGACAGAGAGAGAGAGACAGACAGATGGATGGAGAGCGAGAGAAAGAGAGACGGACAGCGAGAGAGAGACAGACAAATGGATGGAGAGAGAGAGATGGACAGAGAAAGAGAGAGAAGGACGGAGAGTGAAAGACGGACAGGTGGACAGAGAGAGACAGACGGGGAAAGAGATGGACGGACAGAGGGATGACAGGACTGAGAGAGAGATGGACAAAGACAGACAAAGAGACAGATGGATGGAGAGAGAGAGACTGATGGATGGAGAGAGACAGACGGACATAGAGAGAGAGAGAGATTGACGGACGGAGAAAGTGAGAGAAGGACAGAGAGAGAAAGACGGACAGGTGGACTGAGAGAGAGACAAACAGATGGACAGAAAGATAGAGACAGACAAAGAGAGAGAGGGACAGATGGATGGATGGAGAGAGAGAGAGAAGGACGGACAGACGGAGAGACAGTGAGAGAAAGAGAGTGAGAGAAAGGGAGATCGACAGACAGAAAAAGAGGGAGAGAGAGAGAGAGAGAAATAGAGAAAGAGGGAGAGAAATGGACACAGACAACAAGAAAGATGGAGAGAGAGATAGAGAAACAAAGAGAGAAAGATGGAGAGAAATAGAGAGAAAGAGGGAGAGAGAGAGAGAGAGTCATGGCTCCCTGTGCCGCTTGCCCCCATGTGCTCGGGGATAAGGGTACACTAATTTGATTTCATGGCATGCTGTTGAAGATGCATTAATCTCTCTCAGACCATCATACACCCCTGAGCTGAGAGAGAGAGAGAGAGAGAGAGAGAGAGAGAAAGAGAGAGAGAGGAGGGAGGTAGTGGGTAGAGAGGGGTTGATGAGGGACAGGGTGGTGGGGTGGCGTAGAATACGTACGTGCCTTCCATGCAAAGCAGAGTCCCCTGCTGCCACTGGAACTGCATTTCATATATACACCACGGCACAATGCACCATCTAACTTATGCATTATCTACCTTTCCTTTATACCTCCTCTGGGTCATTAAAGATGACAAACACTCCATACACTCACTGACAAAAAGTAAGTAAATACAGCTCCACCAAGCTGAACTGCTTGAATTTTTTGCACCAGGAGTAAAGCAGCATAAAGTCATCCAAAAGCAGTGTGTAAGACTGGTGGAGGAGAACATGATGTCAAGATGCATGAAAACCTTCGATTTAAAACCAAATAATGATTTCTGAACTCTTAAAACTTTATAACCATAAACGTGTCTGCTTTGCATTATTTAAGTCCTGAAAGCTGCACTTCTTCAATATTCAAAAGAATTAGCCGGTAATTCACTCTAACTGAAGCTCTCCGTGTTCTACTCCACCACATACAGGTAACCTAGCAACAATGCAGCGCTTACAAACCAAACACAAACCAAATACGATTTGTCATTATACACCACTGGGAGCCGCTGGATCCCACAGGCACAGTGAGGAAATGCCCAAATTCCAGATAAAAATATTGTCATTTAGAGCATTTTTTTGCAGAAAATGAGACATGGCTGAAATTCAGACCTCAAATAATGCAAAGAAAAGTTTATATTCATGCAATTTTAACATGTTAATTTTAATTTTAATCACAGCATGTGTGCATCTTGGCATCATGTTCTCCTCCACCAGTCTTACACACTGCTTTTGGATACATTTATGCTGCTTCATATTCATAATTATTCATAAAATAATTCAAGCAGTTCAGATTGGTGGTTTGATGGCTTGTGATCATCCGTCTTCCTCTTGATTATATTTCAGAGGTTTTCAATTTGGTAAAATCAAAGAAACGATGAGTGTATTTCATTGCCATGTAAAAGTCAGAATCTGAAAGCAAACTTTTGCTCGTTTTTTTTTTTTTTTTTTTTTTTTGAAAGCAACCTTCTGCTACTTTGATAAATCACCATCAGTGGAAGTGTGTGACAGGGAGGTGGCCATGCCCGAAGGCCTGGCTTACTGTCGGCCTCGGCCGGCGTGAAAATAACCAAAGTCGAGCTATCAAAAGCAAAGAATTACAGCTCAGAGACTGCTTTCCATATCCGGTTTCAGAGGGGATAAAATAAACTTCCCGAAAGACCTAATATGCTCCACGCCACCGACAGTCTGTGGAAATCAAAGAAAGGAGGGCTGTGTGGTGGAATTAGATGCCTTCTTTTCTCAAACGGAACGTACCTCAGGGATCCTCCCTCCCTCCCCTCCCCTTCCCTCTGTTCCCCTCGGCCCGCCCAAATCAGCTTCTGGACACCCGACGCTGCTCTCCGCCGGCTTCTCTCGCCTCGCACGGGGCTCCATTTGAAGAAGCCGGTGGCGGAGGCATCAAACGCCTCGTGCCAAGTCAAACACGGACCCCCGCGCTCTCCGGCTTTACAAAGGGGCCACGATAAAGGCATGGAGATATGAAAATGCACTTCACAGGAGGTTGTGGAGAAGCAATTTCCACCCTCCCATTTCTGTCGCTTTGTGACCGGGTAAGAATTTCAGCCTCTGATGTGGCGCTGAATTTTGTCTCGTAGGGTCTGCCGCGACTAGGGCCGATCACGAGGGATGGACGCAGTGAAAGTGGGAGTGAAACAAGGGAATATATCTGTTTTATGGTCACTTTGATTTAGATTCAGTCTGGTCTGTGATCTCAGAGCTCATAATGCCTTGTGTTCCATACATTTTTACACAATTTTCTGAACTTTCTACTCCTTACATTTTAAAGAAATAGCCTCGTTACTTCATTCCGGCTTCTCATCGTTCAATAAAACCCCTATCCAGATAAATCTCTCCATCCAGATAGAGTGAATCTGATTGTGATTGGATGGAAGACAGCAAGTCTTCGTGATGCATCAAGAGCCACGGTATCCAGAGTAATATCAGCATTAACCACCAAGAAGGACAAACCACATCCAACAGGATTAACTGTGGACGCTGTAAGAGGAAGCTGTCTGAAAGGGATGTTCGGGTGCTAACCAGGATTGTATCCAATAAAAAACATAAAACCACGGCTGATTAAATCATGGCAGAATTCAATGTGCACCTCAACTCTCCTGTTCTCCTGTTCCTTACCTCTAACCTCTAAGTTAGTTAGGATAATTCACTCGTTTTTCATAAAAAAAAAACTTTTTTTAATGTTTCAGTACTTTATTACTTTTAAAAGACCAACATATAAAACAATAGTTTTACAAAACATTGAAACATAACACTGCAATTTTGTTTTAGTTTTTTTTTAGTTTTTTTAGCCGGAGATGGTTGCAAATATGTGATATGGACCATTTATTTATCATATTATATGTTGATTACACTGATTAAGGCAAGCAGGAGAAGTTTCATACTGGAAAAAATACTACGGACAACATTCCTTCCAAATTCCAAATAAAAATATTTTAATTTTGAGCATTTATGTGCAGAAAATTAAAAATGGCTGAAATAACGAAAAAAGATGCAGAGCTTTCAGATAATGTCAAATAATGCCAAATTTTTATGCATCTTGGCATCATGTTCTCCTCCTTCCACTAGTCTTACACACTGCTTTTGGATAACTTTGTGCTGCTTTACTCCTGGTGCAAAAATTCAAGCAGTTCAGCTTGGTTTAATGGCTTGTGATCATCCATCTTCCTCTTGATTATTATATTCCAGAGCTTTCAATTTGGTAAAATAAAAAAAACTCATCATTAAGTGGTCACTTTTTCATTTTTTTTCCAGAGCTGTATATGTCCTATAATATGTCCTATTTCCTGTCAGAAAGTGACAATACACATGTATGATATAAAAGATGATGTGAGGGATCTGAGAGAGTGGGAGGCAAGAAATACTTCAAAATTTCGACGAGGGTTTTTTTAATTATAGAAGGATTAACGCAAGGGCCGTGTTGACATTTGTTGGTGGATAAACACAATTAAGGGAAAGGTTGTTGGTATTCGAGGATCACAAGCACTCCTCTTGTGTTTTCACAGATGTGCGTTTCCCGCAGACTATCGTAACTGATTTGACATAGCAGCACGGGTGTAGCAGCTCTTCGGGCGAGCATGGTGGTGCTTTTTTTTGAACGCACCTCGGCGCATGATGGGCTGCTGCATATCAACATCTCGTCAGCCATGAAAAGGGCCGCTGGGAGGTTAATTCAAGTGCCCAATGCATGAAGAACGGCTAGCCGCGGCGGAATTTGATTAGCTTCCCGTGCTCGGTAAATAAGTGAATTAATGGAAGCTATTGTCCTTGAGATTTATTCTCTGAAAGCCCTCGTGGGACGCGGAGAGCAAATGAACCTCCGTTAGAGGGTCCGTCTGCGTGGAGAGGATGCGTGTTAGAAGTAGGGAATTATATTATGCAGCCCTGGAAGAAGCTGGTAGTTTTGCAGCACTAGTGGAGGAAATGTCCTCTCATTAGTATACGGGACATTCCAGGATTTTGGTACATTTCAGTCATATATTTATTAAATACAGGTAATAGACTATCAAGACAAAGTTTGATTCGTCAAGCTCAGGTATCAAAGCAGTTTTTTTTTTTGTTAAATTAGATTATGCAATATATTTGGCAACTTACAGTAACAGGGTTGCGAGTAACAAGGTTGCAAGCATGCTAACTGTAAAATGTAGCTATGTATACAAGATCAAGGACAAATATGGTTACATAAGTATATAAAGTCAATTTTGACTCTACTCATTATTACGAGTCTTACAATATGAGTAACAGGGTTGCGAGTAACAGGGTTGCAAATCTAGGCTAAGTTGTGGTTTACCCCAGGAACAGTTAGCATGCTAACTGTAAAATGTAGCTATGTATACAAGATCAAGGACAAACATGGTTATATAAGTATATAAAGTCAATTTTGACTCTACTCATTATTACGAGTCTTACAATATGAGTAACAGGGTTGCGAGTAACAGGGTTGCAAATCTAGGCTAAGTTGTGGTTTAACCCAGGAACAGTTAGCATGCTAACTGTAAAATGTAGCTATGTATACAAGATCAAGGACAAACATGGTTATATAAGTATATAAAGTCAATTTTGACTCTACTCATTATTACGAGTCTTACAATATGAGTAACAGGGTTGCGAGTAACAGGGTTGCAAATTTAGGCTAAGTTGTGGTTTACTCCAGGAACAGTTAGCATGCTAACTGTAAAATGTAGCTATGTATACAAGATCAAGGACAAACATGGTTATATAAGTATATAAAGTAAATTTAGACTCTACTCATTATTACGAGTCTTACAATATGAGTAACAGGGTTGAGTTCACTGAGTGACACACACAACTTGGACAAAACTCAAAAAAATTGTTAGAGCACTTACTCTTGGTCTTGCCATGTGAACAGAAAATGCCCTTGTGATGTCACTTCCTTTGTGCCAGTAGACAATAAATATTTTGAACTCTTTCTCTGCCAGGTAAAATTCCTTATGGTAACAGGGTTGAGCGCATGTTGTTGTGGGACACGACTTAATAGCATAAAAATTTGAACATGCAATACAGTGTAGACCAAAGAAGTAGTTTTCATAAAGGAGTAAAGGAGATGCATATCAACAATATAAAAGAGGCAGTGATTTATTTAGAGCTTATTTTAATTGTTAAATTTGCCAAAGGATTTGGTCACCCAATATGTGTGGGACAAGAGAAAACGGCCATTTTTTGAGGTGGTCCAAAGGTGTTTGGTCTTTTGAATGATATCTAAAGAGCTCATTTTTCCACCATATTTTACAGTTTGTCTTACTGTAAATGATCTCATGCCCCCTGAACTTTGAACTCTTCTACAATTCCAGCCCCATGAATCCTGACATTATCGTCTTGGAATGTGGTCGTGTCATCAGGGAAAGAAATATAAAATCCATTGATCCAGGAATAAGCTATATAATATATTCAGTATATTCAGGTAGTCAGCTGACCTCATTCTTTCAGCACATACTGTTGCTGAACCTAAACCTGACCAACCAAGTCTTTCCCCACAGGCTTGTCTGGTAGGCACTTGTGTGTCTTGTGTTCCCAGTCATGTGCTTTTTTGAGCACATGGCATTGTTTTGTTGCTGTTCTGTCTCCACCCTAGCCCCGCCCTGACCATTAGTGATCTCACCTTGTGTCTGGTTTGTAACCCCGCCCCCTCATTATCCTGGCCCAGGTGTTCCACTGTCAGGTCTGTTGTTTTTTGTGCTGCTTGTTTGTTGTTTCTTATTTTAAGTCTTCTTTGTTTTGTTTCCTTAATATACTTTTTTTTGGTCATGTTTTTCTTGTTTTTTTGTAGTTGAGTTTTCTTAGTTCTATATTGTGTTTTATATTTCGTTACCCGTGTTTGCTTTCAGTTTTGATTTACCTGCATAACAGCGCTAGACGTGATGAAGAACATTCGCTGCTTTGCTGCTTCAGGGTCTAGACAACTTACTGTAATAGATGGAACCTAAAAGTCTGCTGTTTACCAGAAAATCCAGAAAGAGAATGTCCGGCCATCTGTTTGTGACCTCAAGCTCAGAATTACTTGGGTTCTGCAGCAGGACAATGACCCAAAGCATACAAACCAATCCACTCACTGAATCGCTTAAAATTAGGTGAATTAAAACAGTTCTTTGAATAAAATCCTCCACAGAGATGTGAAAGACTCGTTGCCAGTTATCAGTAAAGGTTGATTGCAGCTGCCAAGGGTGACACAACCAAGGTATTAGGTTTTTTACACAGTTATTAAAGTGTTATTATTACACTTTTTTTCCACAGGGCTCAATTGATTTGTTTTTTTTTTTAATTCCTTTTTTTGTACTTTAATAAATACAATTATCGTTCAAAAAGTCTTTTCTTATATATTTTTTTATTTAGGTTACCTTTGTGTGATATTAATGTTTGTTTGATAATCTGAAAAATGTCAATATGACAAAAAAGCAAAAACAAAAATCAAAAATCTCTATAGAGCAAATGCTTTTTCATGCCACTGTATATTCTTCACATTTCTGTTCTGCAAATACAATTATTTAATTGAATACTCATGAAATATACTGTATATTTTGTGTGAATACCATAAAGACAAACATAAAAAAACTGCTTTTTTAACTGCTCATTAAAAATTTCATGAGCTGGATCAGGTGTGTTGAGGCAGCACATAGTTTGAAACAGTGGTGGGCACCGGGTCCCTGGGAGAAAACGCTGATTTAGAGGGGTGCAAGCTGTGGCTGAGGCGATGATCGGCATTGTTTAAATATTAATTCATTTGTAATAATTGAGTGTACCACCTGTGCCCAATATGGCCCTATCTGCCTGGAGACACAGGCTTCGCTTTTTTGAAAACCGAGCAGCCATTTTTCTCTCCCACATCATGCGGAGAAAACGGTGTTAAAGTGTGATATAAAGAGCTTTGTTGGCAATTAGGCTCAGATTACATATGGGACTAAAGCCTATCTGACTGTATTTGCTAATATTATCGCTCAGTCGTGTGTTAATATTTGTTCTGGCTGAGCTGAGCTGAGCTGTGTGCGGGGTTTGGACTGCGTTCAGCAGGCTTTAGTCTGGTTAATTCCTCTCTGAAGAGGATTTCGCTCTCTGGGCGGCTGCATGGGTACAGTTATTACTTTACAACTTGCCTCTAGAGCAGATGACCTTGGAGGCTGACATGACGTAGTACTTAACAGTAGATCATCTGATCAGCAAGGTCAGCTCATTCTGTCCTTGTATGCAAATGTGTTATTATGTATCTATTACAGTTTATTTATTGGCTAAATAATAGTTTTAAATGCTTTTTTATTTTATTACTAAGTACATTACATCTATAAGAGATTGGTCACTGTAATACACTTTGTAAAATAATAAATGGGAGCATAGAGCGTATACAGTATTATAGGGTAGTATAGGAACTATATGGTAGAATAGTGGTATACTGTATACTGTAGTATGAGGTTATATTGGGGTAGTATAGGGATAGTAAAGGGAAGTAAATGGTGGTATAGGGGAGTGTATGATTGTATAGGGGAGTATGGGATAGTATAGGGGAGTATGTGATTGTATAGGGGAGTATATGATGGTATAGGGGAGTTTATGATTGTAAAAGGGAGTATAGGATAGTATAGGGGAGTATATGACAGTATAGGGGAGTGTATGATTGTATAGGAGAGTATATGATAGTATGGGGGAGTATATGATTGTACAAGAAAGTAAAGGATAGTATTGAGGAGTATATGATAGTATAGGGGAGTATATGATTGTACAGGAAAGTAAATGATAGTATAGAGGAGTATATGATAGTATAGGAGAGTATATGATAGTATAGGGGAGTATATGATTGTCCAGGAAAGTAAAGGATAGTATAGAGGAGTATATAATAGTATAGGAGAGTATATGATAGTATAGAGAAGTATATGATAGTATAGGGGAGTATATGCTTTTACAGGAAAGTAAATTATAGTATAGAGGAGTATATAATAGTATAGGAGAGTATATGATAGTATAGGGGAGTATATGATTGTACAGGAAAGTAAAGGATAGTATAGAGGAGTATATGATAGTATAGGGAAGTATGTGATAGTACAGGGGAGTACATGATTATACAGGAGAGTGTAGGGTAATATAGGGGAGTATATGATTGTATAGGAAAGTATATGATTGTATAGGAGAGTATAGGGGAGTATAGAATAGGAATGGGGGTATATGATAGTACAGACAGAGTATATGATTGTATAGGAGAGTATAGGGGAGTATATGATAGTATAGAAGAGTGTAGGATAGTATAGGGGAGTATATGATAGTATAGAGGAGTATATGATAGTATAGAAGAGTGTAGGATAGTATAGGGGAGTATATGATAGTATAGAGGAGTATATGATTGTATAGGAGAGTATAGGGCAGTATATGATAGTACAGAGGAGTATATGATTGTATAGGAGAGTATAGGTGAGTATATGATAGTACAGAGGAGTATATGATTGTATAGGAGAGTATAGGGCAGTATATGATAGTACAGAGGAGTATATGATTGTATAGGAGAGTATAGGGGAGTATATGATAGTACAGAGGAGTATATGATTGTATAGGAGAGTATAGGTGAGTATATGATTGTACTGGAGAGGGTATGGTAGTATAGGGGAGTATATGATTGTATAGGGAAGTTTATGATTGTATAGGGGAGTATAGGATATGAATGGGGGAGTATATGATTGTATAGGAGAGTATAGGGGAGTATATGATAGTATAGAGGAGTATATGATAGTATAGAAGAGTATAGAATAGTATAGGGGAGTATGAGATAGTACAGTGAAGAAAAGGATAGTATAGGGGAGTATGGAATAGTATATGGGAGTATAAGGTAGTGTAGGGGTTGTACAGTCGTGTAGGTTAACATATAGGTAGGAAAAGGATCTATGGAGGATTATATTGTAGTATGGAACGTATATGGTAGAGAATGCTATTATAGAGAAGTATAGGATAGTATAGGGGAGTATAGGATAGTGTAGAAAGCATATTGTATTATTGACAGTAAATGGTATAATTGGGGTATAGGGTGGAATAGGTTTGGGAGTTTATGGTAGTACCTGAAATATGGTATATTGTAGAATAGGGTACTATAGAGTAGTATAGGGAGTATAGAGCTGTATATATATATATATATATATATATATATATATAATATAAGATAGCATATGATAGTATATGATAGAGGAGAATATTGTTGCTGTCCAATTAAAAATTAGCTGCTTTGGAGATACTTGTTTTTCATTGGACAGCGACGATATGGAGTATAGTCTAGTATTGGGAGTATACAATAGTGTAGGGTCGTTTATGGAAATATAGGGCAGTGTAGAAAGCTAATTTAGTGCTTATTCTGATGGTTCTTTCAGACACACCTATTTTTCTGTATTTTATTAACTATATATAAGATAAAATATAAATATATAAAGTCTGATACAGTGTTGGATGTGTTTCAGGTCAGATGTAGTGCAGGTTTCTCTATAACTCCAGCTTGGTTCCTGGGTTCTCAGTTACAGCAGAGTAAGAGTGCGGCCCCGGAGCCTCGGTTCTCGTATATTAATGCCTCTCGCAGTAATTGCCTTTGCCATTAAGGAAGTGCATTAGCTATCGGGGGGAGTACACACACACACACACACATACACACACATCGTTATTACTCAGCACAACACCTCATTAATATCTGTTGTTGTTTTACTCCCCCTCACGTCGTGTGCCGGGGCGGAACAGGCGGAGACGGCAGAGAGATGAATTTCTCTGACTGCGGGCAGATGCTTCCTGTTTGCCGTCTAAATGAAAGACACGCCCCCCAGCGCACGCGCGGCAACGCAGCCGCCATCGGAGGTCCTTTGTAGTGAATTGTAAGTTGTGGAGCTCCGTTTATGAAGACAGAATGGCCTGCTGGTGGCGTGTGATTCGTCAAGCGTGCGGCGTTAATCTACATATCTGCCCAAACATGGCGCTCGCTCTCTCATTTGGCACGGCTGCGGGCTGTCAGTGTACTGTATAAATATAAATATAAATTCATACACAGAAAAGGTTCATGTATTTCAATTTTATATTTTTGGTTTAATTCCTGCCTCTCATAATCTGAATTTGAGGAAAAATTAAAAATTAAAAATTGATCTTGACTGAAATTGAAATCTGAATTATCTGGAATCTGGAATTAATAAAGGAAAAAAATATGTAATAAATTGATAAAAGTATCTATTCTTATTTTATTTTTAGCAGTATAACGTACTATAGTGTAGTATAGAGGAGTATTGTGTGCCATAAGGTCTATATTATATAGTAGGAGAGCTGTCACTCATGTTCATATATGTGCGAAAACAGATGAGCAAATACTTTTGTATTGTATTGTATTTTGTACAATATAGGTGCATTTTTAAAACTTCTTCCAATAGCACTATATATATATATATATATATATATATATATATATATATATATATATATACTGTATATATTATTATACCAGAGTTATATATTATTATACCAGAGTTAGGTAGACCCTGCAATGTTGCAAAATTGGCTGAAAGGCGTTCTACGAGTGCCATTATCAGCTGGTAATGAATGCACTGTATCCGAAGCTCTCCATGTATTACTCCGCCACATACGGGTAACCTAGCAATATATTATATTGTGATTTAGAGCATTTAGTTGCAGAACATTTGCAGAGAAATGGCTGAAATAACAAAAAAAAAAGAAGCAGAGAGTTCAAGTTTTGAGTTCAGAAATCAATATTTGGTTGGAAAACCCTTTTGTTTTTTAATACAGTTTTTTCATGCATCTTGGCATCATGTTCTCCTCCTCCACCAGTTTTACACACTGCTTTTGGATAACTTTATGCAAAAATTCAAGCAGTTCAGTTTGGTGGTTTGATGGCCATTAATAAACTGTAAAATATGCAGTTCTTCGCTGGCAGCCATTCTCGTTCAGATCTTTTTTCATCTGCACATTAAAGCCCAACTCATCCATCACACCGCCAACATGAAGACTGCTGTTGCCTCCAGTAGCTGGAGAGCACAGATGGGCAAATTGGTCCCGGCCTCTGGAAAAAAAACGAGGGGAATCAGGATCATCAACCACACACTGTTAATTGCTAAAAGCAATAAAAGTAATAAGTTATGGAGCCACCGCACGTGAGATTCTGCTGGCTAAGCCCTGCGTCGCCGTGCTGAGGCTGTATATTCCAGACCGTGGAGAATCAGTCATGGTTAGATGGCTCTATAGCTGACTCTGGGACTTCCATTGGATGGAATGGTCATGAGCTTTTGACACCTATGGAGCCCTATAAGAGCAAGCTGGCAGTGCTGCCATTTCTAGGCTTTGTTCCCAATTCGGTAGAAATGATGACCTTTGCTCACTTCAACGTGACTTCTCCACCAACAGGGCCTCAACAAATTTGTAGAGTGAGCTCCACTACTCCACTAGTTTGCAGGGCTCTCTCTGTGAACACACAGTGTTCAGGCATGATTTATGAGGTATAGAGTACTGAGGTTTAGACTGGCTGCTTGAGAGCTAAAACATTTACAAGGATTTGGTCTTAAAAATAAAGTATTTAGAGAGAGAAATCAATTCCTAAAAGAGTCACACAAAATCACTTTTAAGAATGATTACAGCATATTATTACTGTATAATAAGCAGAGGTAGAAAGTAATGAATTACATGTACTCAAGTTACTGTAATTGAGTAGATGTTATGAGTAATTTGTCATTTTTAAAGTAGTTTTTAAAATAGGTAGTTTTATTTTTATTCTAAGTACATTTAGACACAAGTAATTTACTTCGCTACATTGGAAAACTCTCCATTACTGAGTAAAAAATAAAATGCTGGAGGAAAAAAAACAATTGTCTGAAAAAAACTTTTACTCAAAGTACATTTTAAATTGAGTACTTTTTTACTTTTACTCGAGTAGATTTTTAGATGGGTACTTTAACTTTTACTTGAGTAGAATTTTAGCAAAGTAAAGGTACTTTTACTTAATTACAATTTTTCAGTACTTTTTCCTCTGATAATAAGTACTATAAATATAATACTCGCAGCAGAAACACTGCAGTCCGCCTCCACGTCTTCCCTGCACCGCAGCATGACACTATGGTCCCACCCATACAGTCATTGGTCCCACCCCAGCTAGGTGTAAGCCAGCCCTTTTACAATAACCACACCTTCTTGAATAGAGTGAATTCTGTGGGGATATAAAAATTTGACAATATAAGCAGAGGCTACGCTAGCTGCTGCTTTTAAATAATAATGGAGGTAGAATTCCACAGTATATTGGAAGAAAACGCGATTGATTTTGCCTGTTTTTGAAACCTATGGGGATGGGTGGGGTTACACAGCTTTCTGCAACCGAACAGCAGGGGGCGCCTCTTTTAAGAGACGATACTCTGTCCAGCTGTACATAGTCTATGGTATCAACATCTGCGTTTTTGGTGAAACTGTCCCTTTTATGCAGTTTTTCAATTACATTTACAGCGTTTTACTGCAGAACTGTGGGTTTTAGTTCTTTAGTGCTACTTGTACTGAAGTTAATCAGCTGTGGTCAGTGGGAGTGAGAGCAGGGCTGGGTGGGAGAGAGAAAGTGAAGGAGAGCACAGACTCTGAGAGCCATAAAACTCTCCTCCATTATGTTTCTTTATTGTTTTGCGCCTACGCAAGCCGTCGGCGGGGGGAAATATAAACTGCCTTTAATAAGAAGCAAATCTCATCAGCTGGCGAGAGAGAGAGAGAGACATCATTTTCTCCCCCTCTCCTCTCCTCTAATTATGCAGAATGAAATAAAGTTCTGCGCATTCCGAGCCTGAGAGTTGCAGAGTTTTATTGTGGCAATATTTCCCCCCGCTCTCGCTGCGTTATACTGTGCGCACAGATTGAGAAAATGGATGGTTGTGCCGCGGCAAATGGCGTTTTTTTAAAGTTTCATCAGTAGACTGGCACAGAACATTCTGCCCACTCTTTTGAAGCACATGCTGTCAGTCCCGCAGAGCCGAGCGACTCTCACGGAAAACAACAATAGCCGTGTGACACCATAAAAAAAAAGAGATGCGTTCTCGTCTGACACTTTTCTCGTCTAAGTCGAGGCTTCTCAGGTCATCTGCTGAAAGATTCCAGTTTCTTGTAGCAGACTCATCTTTACCATCTGTATGCATTTGTTTGTTTTAGCTTTTCCTCACGCCTCTCACGCCTGCCATCGTCAAATTTAAAAATACTATATATATATATATATATATATATTGTGACCGGAACCGTCAGAGGGCAGAACACACAGAGGCCAGGAAACCAAATTGGGCAAACCACAGTACTTTTATTTTCCAAATTACAAACAAAACTGTTCAGATTAGGCCGTAGCCTGAAAACGGGTGCAAAAAAAAATGGGCTTACGAAAACTACACCTCCTTTGAGGCGGGAAGAAATCAACATAAAGCTTATACCAAAAGTCCCAATCTGCTCCTATTTAGAGGGCACGGCTTTTAATTGGCTCTCCATTCAAGGCAGGCAGGGCCGATCCTCTTAGTTTTGGAGGCAGTGGCGAGCAGAGGGAAGGACGGGTGAATGGAGAAGCACAGAGGGAGCAGCTCCAGCCAGAGGGACGTTCCTTATGGGTCCGAGTCCGTTGCCGAACCTGTGTGGAAAGAGGACAAGAGAGAAAGCCGTCAGTATGTGTGGTCTCCTCGGGAACTCGCCTCCCAATGCGGCTCCTCTGGCCCTTTTTATGCTTCCCGTCCTGCATTGCAGCTGGTCTCGTTATCGCACGCCAGCCGTGTCTAGTTCCAGTCTCCGCCCTCCGCCTCCATGTGCTGTTTGTTTTGTTTGACTTCAGCACATGGGTTAACAGGTTGGACTGCTGTCGTGGCTCGGCTTTGTTTTGTTGATGGGGAAGTAGGCCTTCCCGGTGACAATATATATATATATATATATATATATATATATATATATATATATATATATATATATATATATATATATATACACACAGCATGCTGCAATTGACGAAACATGATAATGAGAAAAGACAAGAGAAGTTCTGTTGCTGATGTTTGGGGTGTAAAATAGATTTAAAAAAAAAAGATGGTGTTTGTTCTTTTAAACAGCTGTTTGGCTTTTTTTTGAAAGACGGAGATGCTCGGCCATGAATCTCTACCGTTCTTGAGCTTATCTGAAAGCTACATGAAAATTGGAGGTCTGTAGATGTTGGCGGCCCTATTTAAATGATTTATAGTGCACAATTGAGGATGTGTCTGTGTCTTTGGTATTGTGAGGGCACAAAAAAAAATAACACTTTGCGCGCCTCGAAACACGCAAAAGGCATGTACTAATTCTCTTAATTGATCTCTTAATTGGGTTTGTTTTGGGAGTAATGTGAAATAAACCCATAAATGTGCCAGTTTTTTACTTGTTTTGGCTACTGTACTTGCAGGTGCAGGTCTCCTCATAATTCTCTTTAACTTGCAGTGCAATCAGCAAGCTGATTGGCTCTTTTATTTCTCTTTTTTTTGAAGGGCAAGACTTTATCCTTGAACCGACACTGGGTTGAGCACTATATAAATAAACTGCTAGACCAGGTTATTCCATCAATGGATTTTATATTTCTTCCCTGATGATGAACACGGCCATATTCCAAGATCACAATGTCAGGATTCATGGTTCTGGAACTGTGAAAGAGTTCAGGGTTCAGGGAGCATGAGATCATCATTTTCACACATGGATTTAGAGAGAGAGAGTTCACCACAGAGTCCAGATCTTAACCTCATTGAGAATCTTTGGGATGTGCTGGATGGAGAAGAGCTGCTTTGTGCAGTGGTCAGACTCTACCATCATCAATGCTGCTGCAAGATCTTGGTTAAAAAAAAAAAAAAAATCCAGCAGCACCGGATTTAAATAAATCTTGTGACATTGCAGAAGCTTATCGAAACAATGCCACAGTGAATGCTTGCGGTGAAAGGTGGTGGATATTTGACTGTGTGACCTTTTTTTTTTTTTGGCCAGGCAGTGTGTACTGCATTGTACCAAAAATGTATTTATGGCATTTTTTCCTCATTTTACATTACGTTTACGTTTATACTTTAAGTAGCTTTGAAACCAGTGCTTTTTAAACACTTTTACTTAAAGAGTTAAAAGCTTGAGTGTCATGTCTGGTGCTGAAAGCACTCCTGTTCCTCCCACACTCAGCTCTAACGGAGGTTCTAAGCCTAACAACAGCCTTCACAAACACCCGATCACGTGACACATCACCTGCCTCCTCCAGGAAGTCCCAAATACTGATTACCTGCACTATAAAAGAGCACACCACGCGCACACCTGTGCCGAGTATTGTTGGTTCTACCTCATTACAAAGCGTTCTATCTCTAGTCTCTGTTATTTCGTGTATGCTTTTTGTTTTCTCGACGCTGATTACTGCCTGTTCCTCTGATACTGGTATTGCTGTGTTTGACAAAAAAATATCTGGATACCTGTGGCCTTTAATCTAAAATCTCTAATTTCTCTAATTGTTTTGTATCTGAATAAGTTCCACTTTCACAAAGAACGCTCTGACAGCGAGAATATCAGCCTCACGCTTCAGAAGTGTCCGCACAGGGACAGACTGTGCCGGAATAAAGTAACAGAGGTTGGTACCTTATGGAACTCTCTGGAACTTTAAATAGAAAGCCGAGCTCTGGTTGAGAGTGATGTATCCGCTGCAACTTTTACAGATTTGACCCTTAGAACCCTTTGGACGGATGCCGTGATTTGGGCAGCAGTGGTTTTATGTTTTTTTGGACAGCTTCCTCTTACAGCGTCCACAGTTAATCCTGTTGGATGTGGCTCATTCTTCTTGGTGGTATGCTGACATTACCCTGGATACCGTGGCTCTTGATTCATCACAAAGACTTGCTGTCTTGGTCACAGATGCTCCAGCAAGACGTGCACCAACAATTTGTCCTCTTTTATACTCTGGTATGTCACCCATAATGTTGTGTACATGGCAATATGTAATATTTAATCCTGCTAATTGAACCTTCACCCTCTTACAGCTCTTACTGGTGCAATGTGCAATTAATGAAGATTGGCCACCAGGCTGCTCCAATTTAGCCATGAAACCTAAAATCCCACACTAAAATGACAGGTGTTTCAGTTTCATTATCCAACCCCTGTATGGCCTAATCTGTAATCTCTAATTTTTTAATAGTTTTGTATCTGAATAAATCCCACTTTCACAAAGAACGCTCTGACAGCGAGAATATCAGCCTCACGCTTCAGAAGTGTCGGCACAGGGACAGACTGTGCCGGAATAAAGTAGCAGAGGTTGGTCCCTTATGGAACTCTCCGGAACTTTAAATAGAAAGCCGAGCTCTGGCTGAGAGTGATGTGTCTGCAGCAGCTTTTACAGGTTTATAAGTAGTCCTGTACTGTAGGAGCCTGAGGCGGATATCAGTGCTGCATTTCTTATAGAGAGTTACACAGGATAAAAATACCTTCCAGCTGTTCTTTTCCAGTCAATATCAGGTCAAATGAGCTGCTTTATCACTTAACCCCCCACCCCCCCGTCAGACGCTCCGCAGCGACCCAGTGCAGGACCCAGCTCAGCCCTTATCCTGCAGTGATCTCCGTACTGTAATATATTTATTGCTTTGTTTACAGTCGGATTCCGCTTCGCCTTAACGCTCATCCATCTTGGGCCCCTTATTACCGTTATTTGCAATAAGATAACAATTTCACTGCAATTTCCCTGGCTCTAACTAGACCTGCTGGGAATATGTGTGTTCTAAACTCAGTGACTGGAAGACACGGCCATCACTCCAGCCCCATATTACTGTCACGTAATAGCGTGGCAATGTAATTATTCCATATGAATTATACCGTGCAGCATCTCCCTCCCCAGTAAATGATCTGGGAGGCTAAATTGGCTCCTCAAGATAATTGAAGTCTCCCAAATAAGAAGTATTAGATAAATTACCTCCCCCCCCAGTCTCAGATTGTTTTCTCCCACAACTTAATTTTAAAGTGTATTACTTTACAAGGCCCTTGACAAAAAAACATGAGATGTAAAAGTTCATGCAGATACCTAACGAGGCGCAAATTCACACTTTGCAAATTACCTAAAACGATTATTTAATTTCCTCCGCGTCTCAAATGTTAACTAACTAAAGACGGCACAAACAATTCGGTCACTCGGTAATTGGATTTCAAAATAATCCACCCCGAAGCAAAGAAACCCAATGACTTCTGTAGATTGTAAATGCTGCACAGTTGCAAGAAAAATATGTGAAAATGCCTCTGGAATCTGGATTTTTTTGCGCGAATTGGACATCAAATGTGTTCTGATCTGGTCCATCTTCAAGTCACAACAATAGACAAACACAGTCGGCTTGAACTTAAACTGTGTGCTAACACCACACAGAAAAGTATATGTTGGGATGGTTTTATTGAACACAAGATGTTAACCTGTTAAGATTAACAGTGCATGGTAGAAATGCCGAGAAGAAGAATGGTGAGAACAGTCAAGGACAATCCACAGACCACCTCCAAAGAGCTGCAGCATCCATCATCTTGCTGCAGATGGTGTCACTGTGCATCGGTCAACAATACAGCGCACTTTGCACAGGGAGAAGCTGTATGGGAGAGTGATGCGAAAGAAGCCACAAACAGAGTCGCCTGAGGTATGCAAAAGCATAAGGCTTCTTTCGCATCACTCTCCCATACAGCTTCTCCTTGTGCAAAGTGCACTGTATTGTTGACCGATGCACAGTGACACCATCTGCAGCAAGATGATGCTGCAGCTCTTTGGAGGTGGTCTGTGGATTGTCCTTGACTGTTCTCACCATTCTTCTTCTCTGCCTTTCTGATATTTTTCTTGGCCTGCCACTTCTGGGCTTAACAAGAACTGTCCCTGTGCTCTTTCGATTCCTTACTATGTTCCTCACAGTGGAAACTGACAGGTTAAATCTCTAAGACAACTTTTGGTATCCTTCCCCTGAACAACTATGTTGAACAATCTTTGTTTTTAGATCATTTGAGAGTTGTTTTGATGAGCCCATGATGCCACTCTTCACAGGAGATTCAAATAGGAGAACAACTTGCAATTGGCCACCTTAAATACCTTTTCTCATGATTGGATACACCTGGCTATGAAGTTCAAAGCTCAATGAGGTTACCAAACAAAAAATACAATTGTGTGCTTCAGTAAGTCAGTAAAAAGTAGTTAGCAGTATTCAAATCAATAAAATGATAAGGGTGCCCATACTTTTGCACCGGTCACATTTTGGTTTAATGCATATTGCACATTTTCTGTTACAGTACAATAAACCTCATTTCAATCCTGAAATATTACTGTGTTCATCAGTTATTAGATATATCAAACTGAAATGGCTGTTGCAAACACCCAAATATTTAGAACTAAAAATGATTACGATTAATAGGGGTGCCCAAACTTTTTCATATGACTGTATGTTCAAGTCAACTGTTGACTTGCATGAAGCTGGAAAGGGTTACTAAAGTTCCTCTAAAAGCCTTGATGTTCATATTTTAATGGAATTCCATCATTTAGGTCACTGAGTGGTCCAGGGGTCTAAAGCGCTGCTACTATGTTTGGGACATGGCTGGTTCGAATCCCTTATCACTCACATTGTGCATTTCGTGGTAAAAATATTGAATATTAGAACTGTTTTGGTACTCAGTAATAACGAGACATTTCAGTAAAATTAAAATCCCAACAGTACGATATCTGCCTTCATACACCTTTATATTCCTGTGGATATACATCTATTGCATTAAGCAATCAAAGGGATTCAGTAAATCTGTACTCTCTGTGCTCTTTTATGGTTGGCATTATTAGAATTCCATTGTGTTTATGGTGTGAGTGGTCTTGCTGTCTAAAGCGCTGCCGCTATGATCGGGAGATTGATGGTTTCGAATCCCAGTCATGCAGCTTGCCATCAGCTGCCGGTGCACTAAGAGAGCACAATTGGCCTTGCTCTCTCTCTGGGAGGGTAGATGGTGCTCTTTACCCCTCATCACTTCTAGGGTGATGTCGACCAGGACAAGGCTACATCTGTGAGCTGGTGTATCGGAACCGAGTTGCTGCGCTTTCCTCCAAACGCGCTGTGATGCTACTCAGTTAGAAAAGAAGTGGTGGCTGACTTCACATGTGTCCTAGGAGGCATGCGCTAGTCTTTACCCTGGTAAAAAAATAATTCCATCATTTGTCAGCTGCTTAAAAAGTCTGCTCCTGCCACTCCATTTCTGCAGTTACCTTCCTCCACAGCACCGCTGCCACTTTGCCCTGCGACTCCAACATGCTCTAATCCCCTGACATTTCAGACTCATTCCTAAAATACAGAGTGGAGATAAGCTTCTAATGAAAGATTCTTCTCATGCCGGTCCTGTTTGACTGCTGCGCCCGTTGCTCTTTTTCTTTGGCCTCTATTTCCATATTTTTGCCTGTGCGGAGATCGTAATCCAATTGTGCATCCCTGAAACTGGATAAAGCTGTAAGTGTACTTTTAGAGGAGGGGGGGAAAATGGCACGGAAAAGTGCTGAAAATCACTGTGCCATAATCCAATTAAGCCCAGAATATGCTGCAGCAGGCAGATTTATAAGAAGGACCTTCCGCACTCTCAGCTCTGGCATCTGCAGCTCTGCAGGGAGTCAGAATAGAGAGAGAGTTACTCCCCCCCCCCCCCCCCCCGGAGTGGACGAGAGGAGGGATACAGAAATCTACTGCAATAAAAAATTATTCGAAAAACTCACAAAAGAACAAAAGGATTCAGTTCTTTTTATAATTTTTTTCTTTAGCAGGTGTTTAGCAGGTCTTGACTGCTATTATATTTAAAGAAATTGTTTTCCCAGTCACTCACTCACCAGGACTTCCACTATCACTTCATTCAGGACAAGCGCATGCCTCCTCCGATACATCCCATAAAAAAATGCAATGTAATTGTGCACATTGCAAAGTCTAAGGCTCAATGCCATTTCCTTTTTGTACATCTACCCCTTTTTTTCAAGGCTAACCCTTCCCCTTGGAACAGAGTTATTGTACATAGGGAAGGTGTGAAATCTTCCCAATTAGAATTGGGACAAACCAAACCGAAAGTTCAGCAACCTAGCTGCCGCTTATCTAGTCAACTTTAGATCATCATACAATATAAAGGTGTTCTACCAGGTTGAGGTCAGTCAAGTTCTTCCACACCAAACTAATATGGACTCTGTAATGCATTATTATTTTGGTAACACTTCCTTTGAATGTCATCTATATAAGAATCTATAAACATATTCATAACACATTATAATGCATTCATAAGGCATTATAAACATTCATAAAAATGTATAATTCATTATAGCCATGTTTATCATGCATCATGAACTCTGATTATAATGCATTAATAGTGGTGTTTATAACATGTTATACACTAATACTTAGAAACTCAGTCCCTGCTTGCAGACTTTATCATGTCTAAAAAAAAAGCTTCCAACTTATAAACACCCTCAATAATCCTATAAATATATTTTTAACCACTCATAAATTATTCTTGTCTTGAATATAATATTAATTATAGCCAATCATAATGTATCATAACAGGTCTTTGTGCGCTCTAAGTAAAGTGCCAGACTTTCATTGTAGGACTAGATCATTAATGATAGAGATATACTATTTTAACATATATATATATATATATTATAAGCACAGCTTATAATGTATTATGATCACAGGTCATAATGCTTAACAAACATGGCTATAATGGGGTATGCATTTTTATAAACATTTATAGCCATGTTTATAATGCCTTATGAATGCATTATAATATGTTATGAATGTGGTTATAGCGTCTAATAAAGAGGACATTCACAGAAAGTGTTACCGTTATTTTTTTTACTCAAGTAATTACACCATCAAGTTTGATCCCAACTTGCCCAACACAAACCTATTCACCCCAGCTATCAAATGTGGCTTCTTTAATTGAGCTATATATGCTGATAAGATGCAGTTTAATATTATATATATTAGCCCGATAATATACTGCTATAATCAAACTCTGTCTCTGCTGCTCCATGCTGTTTACACACTAAGAGCTGAGTATGGGTGCAGCATTCACTGCTCACAGCGGCACATTTTCAAATTTTCGGCACCCGCACCAGACAGCTCTGACCAATCAGAGGAGACAATCTGTTCACCTGGTTTACTGGTGCGTATTTTGGTGTGTTTAGGTTTGTGCCTGTGTGAAACCAAAGCAAATAGAGTGAGAAAACGCCCTGATAGTAGCGGAGTAATACATGGAGAGCTTTGGTTGCAGTGCATTATGGGCTGATAATGGCACTCCTAGAACGCCTCTCAGCCAATCACATTGCAGGGTCGGAACTAACTGTGGTATGATCGCAGTTAACTGATGTAAATATATAAATATTATATAAAAAACTGTTGCTTATGTATTAATACTATGTAATTTCTGTAATAGTCAACATACTATGTAATTTCTTTTTTCAACGTTTTAATGTTTTGCCACATCACCCATCCTGCCATGTGGTTTTGCAGTGTGTGGTTAAAAAGATCCAAAGATCCCAGAGCCAATTTCATTTTTTTTTTTTTTTTCTTTTCCATTTTAAAATTGCTTTGGTGTGAATTACCATGTGACACGCCTCTAAAGTCTCATGAATATTATAATTGTACTCGTAATCACATCCAGGATCATATTTCCATTTTAGCCCAAAACGTGAAGGCCCCTCAACCGTGCAAACTTTGTAAATTAGTGATCTTCCCGGTTCGAAAGGACAGCGGGGGTCTCGCCGGAGCTTTGCCCACGCCTCTTTTTGTTCACCAACGTGTACCCGTTTATCTGCGGCACAAAAGGAATGTCTGTCACCGCTCGACGGAAATATCAATTATGTCGTGTAATAGAAAGCCGGCACGCGCCGCCCAGGGGGGACCGGCCCAACCTCCACGCAATCATCCCAAATCTGGCCCTCTGCTCCCGCGCTCCTCCCTCCTCCACCCTCAGCTCCAGACTCCACCTAATTAGTCACCACGAGGAGCTGGAGCTTTATTAAGGTCGGTGATGAATCATTATCTGTTGTAATTGGCCCTCCGGTCCCCCAGGAGGTGCCCTGCTCCAGCCTGCCCGGCTGCAGGGGCCTCCCACTCCTCCGCAGAAAAGCTGCAGCTGGAGCCGCAGCCGAAGTTTCCCCGGCATCGCCTCCATTAATAATCCTTTACGTCAGCCTGTGCTAATAGGTTCATATTAATCATTGTTTAGGTGATGCTCTCCTGTAATTGAGAGCAGCCTTAAGAAGATTAATATGCCATAATATTCCATAGCAGAGGGGAAAAACAGTTATTGGTATTCATTAGGAATAAACTCGTCGGGCCGAGTTTAGCATGGGCCGCTGGTGCGTATTGTTGTCGCAGGCTCATTAAGTGACCTAAAACGTCTATCAGTGTTAAAAATAGCCCTAAAAAAATATATATATGAATAATATAGAGCGCAGTGTAATCCAATTAGCTGCAAAAGCCACACTGCAAAAAAAAAAAAATTGTTGAGGTTAGAGTATAGATTCTATATTAAGAGGGAAAATATATATACATATATATATATATAGCTCTGATTCTGCTATATATAGCTATATGTTTGAGTAAAATGAACATTTATTTTATTCTATAAACAATAAACTACAGACAACATTTCTCCCAAATTCCAAATAAAAATATTGTCATTCACAGCATTTATTTGCAGAAAATGAGGAATTGAAAAAAAAAAAATGTGCAGAGCTTTCAGACCTCAAATAAAGCACAGAAAACATTTTAGTACAAATTCATAAAGTTTTAAGGGATAAGAAATCAATATTTGGTGGAATAACCCTGTTTTTTATGACTTCACAGTTTTCATTCATCTTGGCACCATGTTCTCCTCCACCAGTCTTACACACTGCTTTTGGATAACGTTATGTAAATTGTGATTCAGGTTTAATGTGTGTGATGACATCACATAGTTCACCATGCAGAAGATCACTATCACCATTATTTTTCAGACTTAATGATATGATTGTTTTCACCCACTTAGTGCTTTTTAAGCTCTGAAGTCTCCTTTATATATGCTAACATGACTATATCATACGTAATGCTATATATTCCAAAATATAACAAACATATGTAATTTATATTTGTACCCATACATATGTGTGACATATGTATTTCACATGCATAACCATACATGGGTTATGGGTCAGACATATGTGTCAATTTTGAATAGGTTTCTGAGCGTAACTTCTGCAAAACAGTCCCGCTTTACCATAATACCCCTTTCTGTCAGTTTATATCTTTTTTTTTTTTATTTGACTCTCAAATTGGGTGCTTGTTCTGTATGGAAACACTGTAACTCAAGTCATACTGTAGTCATACTGAGTGCCGTTATCAGCCCGTAATGCACTGCAACCAAAGCTCTACATGTATTACTCCGCCACATACAGGTAACCTAGCAATGATGCAGCGCTTACAAGCCAAACAAAACAGCTACAAACAGAGCAGCAATGGAACTATTTTAACTCGTGGAGTGTTTATAACCAAACAGATCCTATTTTCTCGTCCTCCTTATCTCAGAATCTTTCAATAAATAGTGATAATGGAAATGTGGTATAATTGCAATAATAAGACCCTGCAATGTGATTGGCTGTGAGGCTTTCCATGAGAGCTGGTAATGCACTGTAACCGAAGCTCTCCATGTATTACTCTAGTAATGATGCAGCACTTACAAGCCAAACAGTGCAGCAACAAACAGAGCAGAAATGGAACTACTTTAACTTGGGGAGTGTTTAGAACCAAACAGATGCTATTTTCTCGTGCTCTTTAACTTAAAATCTTTTAATAAATAGTGATAATGGAACTGTGGTGTAATCACAATAATACACTCAATGTTTATTGTGCCATAATGTAATATCATCACTGTTGTGCTGCAGTTGTAGTCCAAATATTATAGTTATAGCACTCCCTCTTATGTATTATTGCTTAATTATACGACAGTCAGATCCAGCCCTGCACTGTGATTGGCTGAGGGGCGTTTTATGAGTGACATGCACTGCAACCGAAGCTCTCCATGTATTACTCTGCAACATACAGGTAACCTAGCAATGATGCAGCGCTTACAAGCCAAACAGCGTAGCTACAAACAGAGCAGTAATGTAACTGTAACTGTAACTCACAGAGTGTTTACAACTGCAGCACAGCAGTGCCAATATGACATGTTATAGCACTCCCACTCGTACCACTCGTGTATTAGCGCTTAAGTATGTCACTGGAGAACTCTGCAACTTCATGGTTGCACAAACATTAACATTTGCACCAAAATGTTTTTCTCCAGTCCAATAATACTTAACAAAATCCAGGAGTAAGCAGATTATGTAAAGCATTTTTAAATGCACTCGTCTTTTGAACAAAAAAAATCATAAAAATAATGAATGTTTACCACTTTTCTAAGAAAGCGTTTCTCAAAGGAGCACTAAACAGCGCGCCGGCGCCGAGCTCCTCCAGAGCCATTGTTGTTTGCAGCTTATCCACACGGTTTGAGGAGTCCTCCCTGAATTGTTAGGTTGAAGCTAATTTCTTTGTTTGGTGAGACGCTGTGTTTATGTTGCCTGCGAGTGTAGATTAGACTTTGGGAAATGGTGAAACGTCTGCTAATTTCCTGTAGCACTGCTCGCTGCTCTGAATTATCATGTGTTAATAACAGAACCGCGCCGCCGCTGAGCCGCCATGGCCGCTGTTTACAGCTCAGTAATGGGAAGGTGTGAAGCGCAGTGTGGAGAGGGTCAGATTCTGAAAACACTGAGCACTAAATTCACCTTCAGAATCTGTACATTTCCCTCCAGACTAACTGTGCACTCGCTAATTAGCACAAAAACAATACTGTTGCAGTTTTCTGAAGTTTTGTTCACACTAATGTCTTTTTAGTTAACATTTTTAGAATGTTCAGTCTGTTTTCTGGATGTACTTTTTCATTTAAAGCTGATGTCTATATAAGCGGGTGTGATGCGGTTTCCTTTCAGAGCGGATGAATCTGATTCCAGGTTATGTTCAGTCAGAGAGAAAGAGAGAGAGAGAGAGAGAGAGAGAGAGAGAAAAAGAGAAAGCTCAGTCAGGAACTTCACTCCTTCGTTTCTTTTGTTTTACTATGACTGAATGAGGAAATGAGCTACTGAGCTCCGAGCTTCCTCTTCTGAAGTTCCCAATGCTCCACCAGTTGCTCGCGTTCAGTAAATCTGAGCCCGATCTTCTTTTAGAGGCTGTACGTGTGACGTAAGTACGTAAAGACGCGTGACGTGGCCAGAAGAAGAACTCCTGCGAAAAGTGACCGACTTTTAATTACCTGCATTTTAATGACCTGAATTTTAATTACCTGCATTTTTACAACCTGAATTTTAATTACCTGAATTTTGATTACCTGAATTACAACCTGAATTTAATGACTTACATTTTTACAACCTCAATTTTAATGACCTGAACTTTTAAAACTTGAATTTAAATGACCTAAGTTTTTACATTGTGAATTTTAACAACCTGAATTTTAACAACCTGAATTTTTCCAACCTGAATTTTAACAACCTGAATTTTAACAACCTGAATTTTAACAACCTGAATTTTAACAACCTGAATTTTAACAACCTGAATTTTTCCAACCTGAATTTTTCCAACCTGAATTTTAACAACCTGAATTTTAACAACCTGAATTTTAACAACCTGAATTTTAACAACCTGAATTTTTCCAACCTGAATTTTAACAACCTGAATTTTAACGACCTGAATTTTAACGACCTGAATTTTAATGACCTGAATTTTAATGACCTGAATTTTAATTACCTCAATTTTAATTACCTGATTTTTTACAAAATCAATTTTAATGACCTGAACTTTTAAAACTTGAATTTAAGTGACCTATTTTTTTACATTGTGAATTCTAACGACCTGAATTTTTCCAATCTGAATTTTTCCAACCTGAATTTTAACAACCTGATTTTTCCAACCTGAATTTTAACAACCTGAATTTTTCTGACCTGAATTTTAATTACCTCAATTTTAATTACCTGATTTTTTACAAAATCAATTTTAATGACCTGAACTTTTAAAACTTGAATTTAAGTGACCTATTTTTTTACATTGTGAATTCTAACGACCTGAATTTTTCCAATCTGAATTTTTCCAACCTGAATTTTAACAACCTGATTTTTCCAACCTGAATTTTAACAACCTGAATTTTTCCAACCTGATTTTAACAACCTGAATTTTAACAACCTGATTTTAACAACCTGAATGTTAACAACTTGAATTTTAACGACCTGAATTTTAACGACCTGAATTTTTCCAACCTGACTTTTTCCAACCTTAATTTTAAAGACCTGAATTTTTCCAACCTGATTTTTAATGACCTGATTTTAACAACCTGAATTTTAACAACCTGAATTTTAACAACCTGAATTTTTCCTACCTGAATTTTAACAACCTGAATTTTAAAAACCTGAATTTTAACAACCAGAATTTTAACAACCTGAATTTTAACAACCAGAATTTTAACAACCTGAATTTTAACAACCTGAATTTTAACAACCTGAATTTTTGCAACCTGAATTTTAACAACCTGAATTTTAACAACCTGAATTTTAACAACCTGATTTTTAACGACCTGAATTTTAACAACCTGAATTTTAACAACCTGAATTTTTGCAACCTGAATTTTAGCAACCTGAATTTTAACAACCTGAATTTTTCCAACCTGATTTTTTCCAACCTGAATTTTAACAACCTGAATTTTAACAACCTGAATTTTAACAACCTGAATTTTAACAATCTGAATTTTTGCAACCTGAATTTTAGCAACCTGAATTTTAACAACCTGATTTTAACAACCTGAATTTTAACAACCTGAATTTTAACAACCTGATTTTTAACAATCTGAATTTTTGCAACCTGAATTTTAGCAACCTGAATTTTAACAACCTGATTTTAACAACCTGAATTTTAACAACCTGAATTTTAACAACCTGAATTTTAACAACCTGAATTTTAACAACCTGAATTTTAACAACCTGAATTTTAACAACCTGAATTTTTCCAACCTGAATTTTAACAACCTGATTTTTAACGACCTGGATGTTAACAACCTGAATTTTTACAACCTGAATTTTTCCAACCTGAATTTTAACAACCTGGATTTTAACAACCTGATTTTAACAACCTGAATTTTAACAACTTGAATTTAAATGACCTAAGTTTTTACATTGTGAATTTTAACAACCTGAATTTTAATGACCTGAATTTTAACAACCTGAATTTTTCCAATCTGAATTTTTAATCCCTAAATTATTTTTTTGCTACATTATTTTTTTTTACTTAAAAATTTGGTCCCAGAATTATTTTACTTTAGCTGCAATTTGGGATATCTATCATTTTAAAATTTTAAATATCTAAATATTTAAAGGTACATTTTTCAAGAACACCGGATTTCACACCCTTTATTTTTGTAAGAATCAGGTTTTCTGTTTCAGGTTATGGTGACACTGATTTAACTCCATAGGCTTCCTTTCTCTCTCTCTTTCTCTCTCTCTCTCTCTCTCTCTCTCTCTCTCTCTCATTTTCCCCGGTCTCATTTCTAATGCGTTTGCTGGAGATGAGCTCCCCCTCAGAATGATTTTGTAGAGCTGATTGCTAATTGAAAGAACATTAGAAATGCAATTAGAGGATGGATATCTAATTAAAGTGGAATTGAATGGAAGACTCACTCAACTCAATTGCCCACTCTATATCTAATCTCCTCAAAACAATGGTTCCTCTCGTTAGTGCAGCTCTCTCTCTCTCTATTTTTGCCTCAGGCTAGATCAGTTCATCAAAAAAAGAAAAGAATAAGAAAACCTGCAGTCAGATCCAGTCCATGTGATTTTCAATGGTTTTGCTTTAATTTCAGGATCCACTTGTGTCATTTGTGTAGTCTTTACATCGTAAAATTAAATAAGTTGTTACTATAGATAGTTATGAGTGGATGATGAACTGCTGATGTAAAAAAAAGCATTAAATTAAACACTAAGCCACTAAACCTCAAACCATATTTTTAATTTATCACTGAAATATGTTCCTATAAAGTAATGAAACATACCAGTATAAACATTTCCTAACCTTTAAAAAAATGCTTTTATTGTGGTAATTTCTGCCTCTGCAGCACCCTCTCAGGTTCAACTGTGCTATAGGCGTAGACACATCACAATATGCAGATCAGTCAATCAATAATACCGCCCCCCTGCTGACGTCTGTTCATCTGCGTCTCACCGCTATCAGAGGCACACCAATCAGCTCAGCCAATCAGCTCTCGCTCCTGCGCTGCCTCTAAACCCATACATCACCCAGTGCCCATACCAAACTACTCCTCCCATGTTTTAGCCTTTTTCAAATTTGAGCTGAGGGTGGAGTCAGCTAAAATCAGGGGGTTTAGTTATCCTTTAAAGCATTTCTTACTCATTTATCAATATTTGGTGGAATAACCCTGGTGGTTTTTAATCACAGTTTTCTTCATGCATCTTGGCATCATGTTCTCCTCCACCAGTCTTACACACTGCTTTTGGATAACTTTATGCTGCTTTACTCCTGGTGCAAACATTCAAGCAGTTCAGCTTGGTGGTTTGATGCCTTGTGATCATCCATCTTCCTCTTGATTAAATTCCAGAGTTTTTTTCATTTGGTAAATCAAAGAAACTCATCATTTTTATGTGCTCTCTTATTTATTTTTTTTTCCAGAGCTGTAGATTGCCTTTAGGGAGTGATGATAAATTCAAGGATTGTTTTAACACTTTCACATTAGAACTACCTGTAACTAAGCATTCAGAATTATTAGCTCTTTACAAACTGTCTGTTTTCCAGCTGAAATGAATAAGCTGTACAGAGCTGGTATAGTAACTTTAGCTAAACTAAATGTCATTAAATGTCATTCATAAGTTATCTACTGTGGCTTCTTTCTGTGTCTCCATATGTCTTTAATTTACCTTTCCCTCTGTGACATTTAATATGTACATATTATATTATAATATATTATATTATTTTTTCACTGTATAATTTTCAGATTCTATTATAAACAATCCAGTGTAGGTTCAGCCTCATAATGAATGTCATTAATAAAGCAGAACAGCTAGCAGCTAGTATTTACAAGAGCATCTCATCAAATTAGAATATCGTTAAAAAAGTTACTTTAATTTAGTAATTCAGTTCAAAATGTGAAACTCATATATTATATGGATGTATTACGAACAGAGAGATCTATTTCTTTTTATTGCTGATGATTATGGCTTACAGCCAATACAAATTAGAGTATTATATAAGACCAATTGGTACTTTTGGCAGTGTGGGCAGTGTGCCAAGTCCTGCTGGAAAATGAAATCCACATCTCCATAAAAGTTGTCAGCAGAGGGAAGACTTTCTGGGAAAACACTGTACTCACTTTAGACTTTGAACTTGATATAACACAGTGGATCAACACCAGCAGATGACAGACATGTCTCTCCAAGCCGTCACTGATTGTGGAAACAATCAGAGCAAGGTAAGAGCACAGTTTTGCTCAAAATATTGCCATGCACACAACATTACGGGTGACATAGCAGAGTTCAAAAGAGGACAAATTGTTGGTGCACGTCTTGCTGGCGCATCTGTGACCAAGACAGCAAGTCTTTGTGATGTATCAAGAGCCACGGTATCCAGGGTGATATCAGCATACAGTACCACCAAGAAGGAACGAACCAACTCCAACGGGATTAACTGTGGACGCTGTAAGAGGAAGCTGTCTGAAAGGGATGTTCGGGTGCTAATCACGGCAAAATTCACTGTGCACCTCAACTCTCCCGTTTAATATAAATGTAAGTTATTGTGGTCTAAAACCAGGTGTTTCAGTTTCATTGTCTAACCCCTGTACATTGTACCGATTTCTAGGATATTGAAT
The DNA here is from genome assembly GCF_023375975.1 of Astyanax mexicanus. Lineage (NCBI taxonomy): Eukaryota > Metazoa > Chordata > Actinopteri > Characiformes > Acestrorhamphidae > Astyanax > Astyanax mexicanus. The sequence continues at coordinate 5,525,245 of NC_064420.1, read as the reverse complement.
ATGATTTTAATGCTAAATTTGAGTGCACTGCTTTTTGTAACATCGCAAACCAAGAAATTCCAAACAAGTTGTTTTTTAAAGCTTAGTTTCCTAATGTGGGCAATGCCAGCTGGGATATGAATGATGCATTTCAGACCTCTCCTGTGCTGACAGTCACGCAGTAGCTGGAAAGTCTGGAAATGAAAGTGGCGTCTGAGAAGCGCTGCGTCTCCACGGCTGGGAGAGCCTCTCAGAACGTCTTTGTTAAGCCCCTCGCCACTGCGCTCGGAGGAATCGATGGCGGAATGAAGATGTCAGTCATGACAAACTGGCTGGCATGCTGCGAGCTCGTAGCCCATCAGTTACGTTGTCAGTGTGTGTGTGTGTGTGTGTGTACTGCAGTGCGGCCTGTGTGTTAATGTGTTTCTCCAATCTGGGATCTATGGCTTCCCTCGAGTGCTGTGGCCCACACACACACACACACACACACAGCATTGTTTACTTGTTGGTTTGCCGTGCGCATGCAGGTGGCGGGGGTCTGTTAATTATAAGTAAACTGTTCCCCCCATCGGGGGCCAGATAAGGCATCGACTGGCCCTGTGCTTGGTTGCCAAAGAGAGGGAAAAAAACCAACAACAACAAACAAAAAAACCCTGCAAATGTGCCGTGGTGGCTCACCGGGAGCCCTTTTGACAAACAGCTGAGAAATAGAGAGAGGAAATGCTCAGGTTGCCAGATATGATCCATAGCCCTCCGTTCTGGGTTTGCCTTTCGATTGAGAAGTTATTTCTGGAAAGAAAGATATGAAGTTCTTCTCCGATAGATGAAAATAAACCTACGAAACTTTGAAAGGAATTTATGAAAATAATTTATATTCATGATGATTTTTTTTTATGTTGATAGTTACTAGTATTTTTAATTTTGGTTTTTAGTTTTGGACTAGATCATTTTTACTGTATTATAATATATCAGGGTAGAGAGAGAGAAAAAGAGACGGGGGAGAGAAAGCTCTGGAAAAAAAATTGACAACACTTAAAAATGATGAGTTTCTTTGATTTTGCCAAATTGAAAACCTCTGAAATATAATCAAGAGGAAGATGGATGATCACAAGCCATCAAACCAAACTGAACTGCTTGAATTTTTGCACCAGGAGTAAAGCAGCATAAAGTTATCCAAAAGCAGTGTGTAAGACTGGTGGAGGAGAACATGATGCTAAGATGCATGAAAAAAACTGTGATTAAAAACCAACCAGGGTTATTCCACCAAATATTGATTATTTCTGAACTCTTAAAACTCTTTATGAATATGAACTTGTTTTCTTTGCATTATTTGATATTTGAAAGCTCTGCATCTTTTTTTGTTATTTCAGCCATTTCTCATTTTTTGCAAATAAATCAAATAAATGCTCTAAATGACGATATTTTTTATTTGGAATTTGGGAGAAATGTTGTCTGTAGTTTATAGAATAAAACAACAGTGTTCATTTAACTCAAACATAAACTTATAAATAGCAAAATCAGAGAAACCGATTCAGAAACTGAAGTGATCTCTTCATTTTTGTGGTCTCTTAACGTTCTCTTTCTTTTCCAAGTTGTGGAAGGTGGAATATGGAGCTAGCAATACAGAGAGGTACTTGGATTTAACCATTTTTTAAACGTGATTTTAGCAGAGGCGGAAAAAGTGATGAAAATTGTAATTAAGTAAAAGTACCCTGGCACATCCGTGCCACTTTTTTTTACTTTTATTCAGAAAATTGTTTTTTTTTTCCCAGCATTTTATTTTTTTACTCAGTAATTGGGAGTTTTCCAATGTAGCAAAGTGAATTACTTGTGTCAAAATGTACTTGAGTAAACGTAAAATGACCTATTTTAAAAACTACTTTAAAAATGACAAATTACTCATAAAATCTACTCAATTACAGTAACTTTAGTACATGTAATTCATTACTTTCCACCTCTGGATTTCAGTCACAGAATATTGTTGGGATTAATACACATTTTGGTAACACTTTCTATGAATGTCGTCTCTATAAGACTCTATAAACATATTCATAACACATTATAATGCATTCATAAGGCATTATAAACATGGCTATACATATTTATAAAACTCTATAATTCATCATAGCCATGTTTATTATGCATTGTGAACTGTGATTATAATGCATTAATAGCTGTGTTTATAACATGTTATACATCAATACCAAAAAACTCAGTCCCAGCTTGTAGACTTGTATCATAACTAAAAAAGCTACCAACTTATAAACACACCCTCAGTAATCCTATAAATATATTTTTAACCACTCATGAATTATACTTGTCTTGAATATAATATTAGTTATAGTCAATTATAATGTATTATAACAGGTCTTTGTGCGCTCTAAGTAAAGTGCCAGACTTTCATTGTGGGACTAGATTTTTAACGATAGATATAAACTATTTTAACATGTATATCATAAGCAGAGCTTATAATGTATTATGATCACAAGTCATAATGCTTAATAAACATGGCTATAGTGGGTTATGCATTTTTATAAATATTTATAGCCATGTTCATAATGCCTTATGAATGCATTATAATATGTTATTAATGTAGTTATAGAGTCTAATAAAGAGGACATTCATAGGAAGTGTTACCCACATTTTAAGCAATTTACACAACTATATATATATATTTTTTTTAATGCTTGTTTTAATTTTTAGGCTTAATGAACTCTGACAGGGAGTTCAGCATTAAACACAGCACTCTATGAACTATGAACTGGGGACTAATAGGCCGGCAGCTTGAGACTGACCTTATGTGGAAAGTCTGGAAACAATTTCTTTTTCTTCTCCAGAACAAGGTCAGGCCCAAACATGAGCACAGGACTATAGTTCACTCACTGCATTTAAAAACCGCTAACATATGGCCTGTATATATTACTGCTGAACTTAAATAAACAATAAGAGACGTACTTGACAGAAACTGTGGGTTTAATATTAGTGAACAGTAGACTGAGGGCAGGAAAATATTGTCCGAAAAAGTTCTGGGAACACTTCCTATGAACCCTGCATTCATAGCGCATTATATGACATGCATATTAAAATGACTGTAATTAGTCTGTATAATAACTCTGTGCATAACACATTATAAAGCCTTATATACAGTCATTACTGGCTTTAAGTGAAGTGAGTTTTTAATATGCTTTTGAAACATGAAGTATATTTTATTATGCCTCACTATAATGTCTTATAGAACATTATGAGTGCTCATTATTGGCTTCAAGTGAAGTGTAAAGTAAGGCATAATAACATTTACTTCACGTTAAAACTAACCTCACTTAAAGCCAGTAATGACTGTACTGTACTGTATCATTTTTTATTATGCCTCACTGTAATGTCTTATAGAGCATTATGAGCGTTCTTTACTGGCTTTAAGTCAAGTGTGTTTTAAACGTGAAGTAAATGTTATTATGCCTTACTTTAGGCACTTGAAAACAAACTTCACTTGAAGACATAATGTTCTATAAGACATTATAGTGAGGCATAATACAATTTACTTCATGTTTAAAAAGCATATTAAAAACTCACTTCACTTAAAGCCAGTAATGACTGTATATAAGGCTTTATAATGTGTTACACACTTATATAAAAGCTTATGTTCTTATGAACAGATTTTATAAGGCATTATAAGCCCTTTCTTTATAAACCCTTACACTTGTAGTTTATACTGTGTTATGAATGTATAATACAGCCCTATTACAGTAATTATAAGGTAATATATGCATGTCATACAATGCACTATGAATGCATTTATAATGCATTATGAATACAGGGTTCATAGGAAGCGCTACCAAAGTTCTCACCAGTGCTATCAATGCTCCCTCTCTCTGAAAAACGACGCTAATTAAACGGACTACTCAGAAAACTCAAATAAGCTCTAAAAGTGTGTTATTCTCCACTCACTGCCCTGCTCACCATCAAGCTGTCACTACAGGAAGTGTGCGGACGACTCCACACGTTCTCAGTTTGTTTCTTCAGCGTCTGGATCTGCTGTTTAAAAAAACTCAGGGAAAGAAAAAACACACACTTCTCCAGCTAATGGCTTTTATGAGCCCAGAAGGGAATTGATGGTAATGAATGATGAGGCGCGCTCTAACGAGTCGGTGAGTAAAACAGTCAGGGGCTCTTATTAACGACGGCCAGCCGCAGCCACTTCATACAAAAACATTAACCGAAATTCGTTTGTTAATATTTATTAGAGTGGGCCGTGAGCGAGGAATCAGTGGAGGGTGAGCGCAGTTGTAATTAGGCTCCGGGCTGAAAACGACTTCATGAGATTTTTTTTTTCTATTTCCCAGCGATTTCACCAACGATTTGTCTGCAGTACTGTGAAGGATCTGAGGGGCACTGCAGATGATCTACACCAGGGGTGTCCAAACTTTTTTTGTTGGGGGCCAGAAGGAGAAATATATTTGAAGTCAAGGGCCACAGACTCTATAATAAAACAAATAATGAAATATACCATTTTAAATAATACATTTTCCTGATTATTTCATTTACACACCATTTTACTTGACTTACTATCTTTATCTTTGACAGTGTTGTGTAAACTAAGATTTTTCAAATTGATGTTTCATTTCATGATGTCTCTTAACACTCTCTCCGCTTTTAGAATCTTCGCCCGTTTTTCTGCGCTAGAAAAGCGCACTCTCTCCGCTTTTAGAATCTTCGCCCCGTTTTTCTGCGCTAGAACTGTGCACTCTCTCCGCTTTTAGACTCTTTGGCCCGTTTTTCTGCGCTAGAAATGCGCACTCTCTCCGCTTTTAGACTCTTTGGCCCGTTTTTCTGCGCTAGAACTGCGCACTCTCTCCGCTTTTAGACTCTTTGCCCCTTTTTTCTGCGCTAGAACTGCGCACTCTCTCCGCTTTTAGACTCTTTGGCCCGTTTTTCTGCGCTAGAACTGCGCACTCTCTCCGCTTTTAGACTCTTTGGCCCGTTTTTCTGCGCTAGAACTGCGCACTCTCTCCGCTTTTAGACTCTTTGGCCCGTTTTTCTGCGCTAGGATTAACCCTTGTGTGGTGTTCGGGTCTGTGGGACCCGTTTTCATTTTTCATCAAATGATACTAAAAGAATATTTTTTCTAACTCAAACTCATTGGCATTGGCTCATTTTTTGGTGAAAAATATATATCAAAACACATTATATAAACACACAGATAAACACACACTGTACACCCCCCCCCCCCCCCACCCTACACATTTATATTGCATACAGTATGTTTGGCCAAGGGCTAATAAACATTGCTTCATTTGTAAATTTGAAACTAAACAAATTTTCTACTCATATCTTGAGTTTAATTCATTTTCTTTTACATTTTACTAAAAAACTAATAAAAAAAGAGTAGCACTTTTTGAAAGAAATGTAACATAAGAAAGGTAAAGGGCAAATATTAACCATGTAAGCTGTTTATATTGCTTGCAATTTAGGTGAAGCGAGCATGTGTAAAGCATTTTAATGTAAAATTGCTTAATTTTGCTGAATTAAATACAAGTAACAAAGTAAACGAGTAACAAAAATATGAACACCACACAAGGGTTAAGGCAGTTCTGAAGGCAAAAGGAGTATAATTTAAGTAAGTTTATACATTAAGTGTATTAAGTGTTACAGGCTGCAGAGTGCAGTCTGGGTGTATATATACAGTAGAGACTCTGAGCTGTGTATCCGTGTATTTGGTTTTCCAGCCCCCCCCCCCCCCCCGTGGGCAGAGTGGGCAGCGTGGCCGGACCCCACATGCTCTGGCCGGGTCGCCGTGCCTGCAGACAGCTGAGGGTGACAGACCCCGCGGAGAGGAGAGACAGAGCAGTCACTCGCATCTGGTTCAGTCCCATCAGCGCAGTCAGACCAGGGGGGGCATGAGGGCACACGCCCCCCCGTCCCCCCCCCCAATTCACACCAAACCCCCTCCACCTTAAAAATACATACACTTTACAATACTGACAACTACTGTGATATAAATATATACTGCTTATAGTTACAGAGTTACAGAAATGATTAAAACAGTTAGCCATGCTATAAAAAACCTACCAAAAATATAAAATACACAAATAAAAAATATACAAACAAAAAAAAAAACACGATGTGCTTCATCTCATCCCAAATCACACCAAACCCCCTCCAATTTCAAATACACACACTTTACCATACTGACAACTACTCTAATACAGATATCCACTGCTTATACTTATGGAATTACAAAAATTATGAAAACGATTTTTTAAAAACAGTTAAAACATTTACCAATGATATAAAACACTTACAAAATATAAAATGCACAAATTTAAAGGAGAAAAAACGTATATACCTAATATAGATATCTAGTTTGAGTATACCCATGTACCCATTTAATTACAGAAAAAAATGAAAAAAAAAAAAAAATTCTTTGCCTGTGCTCATCCAATTATTAAAAAAAAAACCAGAATGCTTTTATTATTTATCAGTCAGTGCATTTTCTTCATTTGATATCACCGCAGCTAATAATATTATCCGTGTGAACACGCTTTAATGCAGTTCAGTGTATTCTGTGTATTAATAATTTAATGATATGTTTTATAGCTGAATTGATCGATTGTCTTGCCTTGATGGTTTGGAGTAAGATCTTTAAATAGGGAACTAGGGCTGCTTTTATCCTGCTGTTAATGTGTGTGATTTTTTTTTAAGTGTTGCAGTTGATTGTCTAAATTATTTTCAGCTTGTTTACACATTTTCTCAAGCCAAAATGTGTGTGTGTGTGTTTGTGAAAGGCCTGCGCTAACAATAATCCTGATAATCAAGACCCCCTGCAGTTTGTGTAACGCATCAGTTTTTTGTTTCACAAGTGCCGTCGTATGACTGCAAAGATATTTTGAGGAGGGAATAAATTAAAAGTGTATTTTTGATCCCTCTAGAACAGTGGTGTCCAAACTACAGGCCAAAGAGTCTAAAAGCGGAGAGAGTGTGCATTTCTAGCGCAGAAAAACAGGCCAAAGAGTCTAAAAGCGGAGAGGGTGCGCATTGCTAGAGCAGAAAAACAGGGCAAAGAGTCTAAAAGCGGAGAGAGTGTGCATTTCTAGCGCAGAAAAACAGGCCAAAGAGTCTAAAAGCGGAGAGGGTGCGCATTGCTAGAGCAGAAAAACAGGGCAAAGAGTCTAAAAGCAGAGAGGGTGCGCATTGCTAGCGCAGAAAAACAGGCCAAAGAGTCTAAAAGCGGAGAGAGTGCGCATTTCTAGCGCAGAAAAACAGGGCAAAGAGTCTAAAAGCAGAGAGGGTGCACATTGCTAGAGCAGAAAAACAGGCCAAAGAGTCTAAAAGCAGAGAGGGTGCGCATTTTCTAGCGCAGAAAAAACGGGCCAAAGAGTCTAAAAGCGGAGAGAGTGCGCATTTCTAGCGCAGAAAAACAGGCCAAAGAGTCTAAAAGCAGAGAGAGTGCGCATTGCTAGTGCAGAAAAACGGGCCAAAGAGTCTAAAAGCAGAGAGGGTGCACATTTCAAGCTCAGAAAAAACAGGCCAAAGAGTCTGAAAGCGGAGAGGGTGCGCATTGCTAGTGCAGAAAAACAGGGCAAAAGAGTCTAAAAGCGGAGAGAGTGCACATTTCTAGCGCAGAAAAACGGGCCAAAGAGTCTAAAAGTTGCCGTAATTAAGGAGTTTAATATTAAGAGACATCATGAAATTAATTTGAAAAATCTTAGTTTACACAACACTGTCAAAAATAAAAATAGTACTGTATGTCAAGTAAAATGGTGTGTAAATGAAAGTAATCAGGAAAAAAGTATTATTTAAAGTGGTATATTTCATTATTTGTTTTATTACAGAGTCTGTGGCCCTTGACTTCAAATATATTTCTCCTTCTGGCCCCCAACAAAAAAAGTTTGGACACCCCTGCTCTAGAACCAATATATTCAGTGACTAATTAATATAAATAAATAAATAAATACATAAATAACACTTCCTAGATTGCTGCAAATCTAAGCATGTAAAAAAAAAGAGAACACTGAAGAGTTTCTGAATCAGTTCCTCTGATTTTGCTATTTATAGGTATATATTTATGTTTGAGTAAAATTAACATTTTGTTGTTTTATTCTATAAACTAAGAACACCATTTCTCCCAAATTTTAAATAAAAATAGTGTCTTTTATTTTTTTATGCATTTATTAGCAGAAAATGAGTTTAGAAATCAATAATTGGTGGTTTTTAATCACAGTTTTTTTTATGCATCTTGGCATCATGTTCTCCTCCACCAGTCTTACACACTGCTTTTGGATAACTTTATGCTGCTTTACTCCTGGTGCAAAAATTCAAGCAGTTCAGTTTGGTGGTTTAATGGCTTGTGATCATCCTTCTTCCTCTTGATTATACTCCAGAGGTTTTCAATATTTGGTGGAATAACCCTGTTTTTTAATTACAGTTTTCATACATCTTGGCACCATGTTCTCTCCTCCACCAGTCTTACACACTGCTTTTGGAGGATAACTCTATGCTGCTTTACTCCTGGTGCAAAAATTCAAGCAGTTCAGTTTGGTGGTTTGATGGCTTGTGATCATCCATCTTCCTCTTGATTATATTCCAGAGGTTTTCAATTTGGTAGAATCGAAGAATCTCATCGTTTTTAAGTGGTCTTCTATTTTTTCCAGAGCTGGTTTTTAATCACAGTTTTTTTTTCGTGCATCTTGGCACCATGTTCTCCTCCACCAGTCTTACACACTGCTTTTGGAGGATAACTTTATGCTGCTTTACTCCTGGTGCAAAAATTCAAGCAGTTCAGTTTGGTGGTTTGATGGCTTGTGATCATCCATCTTCCTCTTGATTTTTAATTTGATAAAATCAAAGAATCTCATCGTTTAAATAAAAATAAAATATAAATTATTGCATGCTCGCCTCTAGAGTGTTACTGTTAGAAATCAACAAAGATTAGTTGTTTCTCCTTCATTAGCATAACCATACAACACCCTGCGTTCTCAAATAAACACTTCCTGTGTTAATTTTTCCTTTTTTATTCCGTTTTTCTCCCTTTAGCAAGTTGTATTAAACACACATCCACCGACCAGCCCTGTCTGCACGATTAGCTGCTGGCTATCAGTGAGAAGCTGGATTTGAGGCGTCAGACGGAGCTCAGTGACGGAGCAGAACTGGTATTGTTTTAAGCAGGTTGTAATTAGCATTGTGGGTAATTGTGTCTGGAGGAAAACACGGGGTTAAAGAGGACAAACGCACCCGCTTTCAGATTAACTGTTGGCCCACAAAGGGAGCAAATAAGCGTAACATTTTATTTGGGGAGATAATGACTCATCTCCTCAGGCTTTCTCTCTCCCCAACACTCTCTTACTCCCTCTGTTTTGCTCTCTTTCTCTCTGTATTTCTCTATTTCTATCTGTTTCTCTCTTTCTCTATTTGTTTTACTCTGTCTCTTTTTCTTTCTCTATTTCTCTCTCTCTCTATTTTACTCTTCTCTTTGTCTGTATCTCTCTCTCTGTTTCTTTATTCCCCAGTTTTTCTCTTTCACTCTTTGACTCTCTCTGTTTCTCTCTGTCTGTATCTCTCTCTCTGTTTCTTTATTTCTTTTTCTCTCTCTCTCTCTCTTTTACTCTTTGACTCTCTCTGTTTCTTTATTTCTCTGTTTCTCTCTCTCTCTCTCTTTCACTCGCTTTGTCTCTCTCTGTCTGTATTTCTCTCTGTTTTTTATTTCTCAGTTTTTTCTCTCTCTCTCTCTCTTTCAGTCTTGGCTCTCTCTGTTTCTTTCTGAGTCTGTATCACTCTCTGTTTCTTTATTTCTCTTTTTTTCTCTCTCTCTTTCAGTCTTTGACGTTCTCTGTGTTCTCTGTTTCTCACTGCCTGTATCTCTCACTCAGTTTGTTTCTCTATTTCTCTCTGTTTCTTTTTTTTGTTTGTCTATCTCTCTATTTCACTTTCTGACTGTTTCTCTCTCTCTCTCTGTTTCTCTGTCTGTATCTCTCTCTGTTTCTTTATTTCTCAGTTTTTTCTCTCTCTCTCCTTCACTCTTTGACTCTCTGTTTCTCTCTGTCTGTATCTCTTTCTGTTTTTTATTTCTCTGTTTTTTTCTCTCGCTCTCTTTCAGTCTTTAACTCTTTCTGTTTCTCTCAGCTTGTAAATCTCTCTGTTTCTTTATTTCTCTGTTTTTATCTCTCTCTCTTTCACTTTCTGACTGTTTCTCTCTGTCTGTATCTCTCTCTCTTTTCCTTTATTTCTCTGTTTTTATCTCTCTCTCTCTTTCACTTTCTGACTGTTTCTCTCTGTCTGTATCTCTCTCTCTTTTCCTTTATTCCCTTTATTTCTCTTTTTTTCTCTCTCTCTCTCTTTCAGTCTTTGACTCTTTCTGTTTCTTTATTTCTCTGTTTTTATCTCTCTCTCTTTCACTCTCTGACTCTGTTTCTCTCTCAATCTGTATCTCTCACTCACTCTGTTTCTCTATGTCTGTTTTTATCTCTCTCGTTTACTCTGTTACTCTCTCTCTCTGTCTGTATCTCTCTCTGTTTCTTTATTTCTCTGTTCTTTTTTCTTTCTCTCTTTCTATCTCTCTCTCTTTCACTCTCTGACTCTGTTTCTCTCTGTATTTCTCTCTGTTTCTTTATTTCTTTGTTTTTTTTTCTCTTTTTTACTATTTGACTCTCTCTGTTTCTCTGTCTGTATCTCTCCTTCTTTATTTCTGTTTTTCTCTCTCTCTCTCTCTCTCTTTCACGCTGACTGTTTCTCTGTCTGTATCTCTCTCTGTTTCTTTATTTCTTCGTTTTTTCTCTCTCTCTTTCACTTTCTGTTTCTCTCTGTCTGTATATCTCTCTGTTTCATTATTCCTCATTTTTTTTATCTCTCTTTCTTTCACTCTGTGTCTCTCTCTGTTTCTTTCCGTCTGTATTTTTCTCTGTTTCTTTATTTCTCAGATTTTTTTCTCTCTCTTTCATTCACTCTCTTTCATTCACTCTCTCTCTCATTCACTGTTTCTCTATTTCTCTATTTCTCTCTCTCTCTCCCCAACTCTGTTTCCCTCTTTGACTTTATCTCTCTATTTCACTTTCAGACTCTGTTTCTCTCTCTGTCCATCTTCCTCTCTCACTGACTCTCTCTTTCTTTTTCTCTCTCTTTCTCTCTTTGACTCCATCCCTCTATTTCACTCACTGACACTGACAATTACTTCATTTATACAATATTACTCAAATTTAAATATTTTTAGTTAAAACACACATTCAAATATTTACATGGACAGCATTTAATACATTCTTTTTAGTATACTAAATACAGTGTAATTTAAGTGTGTTTTAAGTAAAAATATTAAAAATTCAGGAATTAAAATATATTATGTATCATAAATTATTTGAGTAATATTGTATAAATTAAGTAATTGTAATTAGGTAATATTGTATGCAGAAATGAAGTAAAGTTTACTAAAAGAAAGGATTGACTGTAGTTGAGTTCACTTATTTACTCTATGTAACATAATAGCTGTAGTTACTTAAATTTACATGAAATTCAATTAACTGAAAAAAAAGCAAATGCAGGAAGTTGTGAAACTTTTTAACAGTAAATTTTACGCATTATTTTTTTCAGTGTAGTCTCTCTCTATATATCTCTAAATTTCTCTCTCTTTTTAACTAACTCTTATTTTTTTTTTATCTTTCTCTGGTATCTGATACTCTCCTCGCCCCGTCTCTCAGTGTTTCTGGTAGTGCGCCAGTCTCTAATTGCGGAGTGAGTAGGTGGACGCGTGGTACGTGCGGGCGTTGAGCTGGCGTCTCGTTTCCGGGGGTAACCCGGTGTGAAGGGCACTGGTGGAGCAAATAATGCGGCTTATGCTCTTAATTATAGCAGTGTTGGATGCCCCCGGGCTCATTAGCTCGTGGAAGAAGCTTCTACCTCCAGAGCTAGCAGCCAACGCCGACATTAAAATTTCATTAAACACTTTAACAAAGGGGAGCTGGGTAGTATCGAGCATCAGCAAAGCCCACTCCATTTAGATTTGGAGAATACAAGAAAAACTCATTACTGATGAAATCCTCCCGCCCATCACTGTGGGGGGGGGGGTGTTAATTTTGTTTAAATCCACTGGTGCTCCAATAAAAATCCAGTCAATTTCAATTGGATTAAGATCCTCAGCGGCTCTGAGATTTGCTGAGCAAGACTAAACTCGCAGATCCTTTTTTACTGTGAACAAAAAGCTGAAAAATCATCCCTAATATTAAAGTAGCGCGCTGTATAATTTGATGAGGTGATTTTACTCATTAAAATTTGAGAAAAATTGAAAAAAAAAACAAAGTATATTTATTTATGTATTTATATAATTTCTTTTCTATTGGTTCCTGTCACGATTTATTTATTTACTCACCTCTTCAGTGTGTAGATTTGCTACCTTTTCTTATGTATTTGATCAATAAGAACACAAAAAATTGCCAGTATATTTTCAGCATATATTATATATTATATTAGCATTTATACATACGTATTTATGTAAGATTAGCTAGGGGTTTTTTTTTATTAGTTTATATTATTCCATAGAGGAAATGGTTCTGAATCCACTCAGCCAGACTATTTTCAGACTATTTTCCCATGAGTCTTTGCAGCTCTTATCCAGAATGAAGTCAAGCCAGTAACTTGTTCTTAAGACCTACAACAGTGCAGCCAGCCAATAAGAGACAAATGCACAAAAATATAAATGATTACTCAAGGGAAAGTAGCATTGGTGGGCAAGGGTACACACTGATGATTGGTTAGTGGTGGGGGACACGCCCATTATGCAAAAATAAAAAAAAATAAAAATGTCAGGAACTAATAAGGAAGATGCATATGGTGCTAATATGGTGCTAAAATGGTGCTACATTGTTGCACATGCTCACTGAAGAACCTGAAAGGGTGGAGTTTAGTTTAATTAAGTATATTTAGTTATAGATATGAGTTAAATCATTAGGATATGTATTTATGTAATGTCAACATTTTATAATAAGGGTCAAAAAAATAACAGTACTTATGACAGTAATAGAAATTGTTAAATGGTTAAGTAATGTCTCGAATAAGTATTATTTTACACTAATTAAGACATTATTAAACATTACTCAATTTTAATGCTTAAGAATGTTGTAAAAAATAATGTGTTGAGTTTGTTTGATTTTATCAGCTTGAAAACCTCTAGAAATATAATCTAGAGGAAGATGGATGATCACAAGCCATCAAACCACCAAACTGAACTGCTTGAATTTTTTGCACCAGGAGTGTAAAAAGGCACAAAGTTATCCTCCAAAAGCAATGTGTAAGACTGGTGGAGGAGAAGAACATGATGCCAAGATGCATGAAAACTGAAAACAGGGTTATTCCACCAAATATTGATTTCTGAACTCTTAAAACTTAATGAACAAGAACTTTTTTTTTCCTTTGCATTATTTGTATCTTTTTTGTTATTTCAGCCATTTCTCAGTTTTTTGCAAATAAATGCTCTAAATGATGTTTTATTTGAATTTTGGGAGAAACGATGTCCGTAGTTTATAGAATAAAACAACAATGTTTATTTTACTCAAACATATAACTATAAGTTGTCACGTAGACCCAGGCAGGGAGACGAGGAGGCGGACACAAGTGCAGGTAGGGTGAAAATAAATAATAATTTAATAAATAAATAACAAGAAAAACAAGGAACAAGTAACATGAAACAAAGATACACAAATAACCAATAACCAAAACAAATCAAAGAACCTAAACTAAACCAACTAGAGATAATAAATAAACAAACAGGGAATATATACAAGGAGCTAAACTAGGAATCAACACAAGCAGGGTATATACAGGGAGATATAAAAACAAGAAACTAGAAATAAACAAGAAACTAGAAATAAACAAGGAAATAAACTATAAACGAGAAAACAAGAAATAAACAAGAAACAAGGAACCAAGGCTAAGAGAGACACTGAGAAACGTTATGAAAACACAGAGAGACGAACGACAGGGGAAGGTGCAAAGACCGACGGAGGACAAGGTGGCAGAGGAGGGCTATTTATAGTAACATAAAACACACTAGAATTGGAAACACCTGGGGAAGGGGCGGAGCTACAAATGAGAAACACATGGTGGAAATCTACTGACAGGAGACACAGAGAGGCACAGGTCACGTGGGGAAGACACACAGAGACATGAGACAGGGCTAAGACGTGACATAAGTGGCCTCTTAGTTTTTTCCAGAGCTGTATATAATGTTTTTCTGCAATTAAACTTACTCAGGCAAATGTCATTTCTTACATAATTAAAGAGGTAATATATGAATTACATTATAATTACATACTAAACTGACAGCCATAATTTATAATATTAACTAAGCTTTTTTTTCGTTTTTAAAGCAAATATGTAAATCTGGGGAGATGCCATTGGTTGATACATACGTGTAGATGAGCAGAAATGGCGTAATCAGAGCATGAAATTATGCAAAACAGAAGAAAAGTCAAGGATGAGACAAAACAGATAAATCAGACAGGTTGAGAAGAGCTCGGCGCGATGGAACGGGTGAATAAAGGAGATATAAATGCTTCCGTATCTCTCCGCACTTCAAACTTTCAGCATTTTTTTGTTGTTTTTTTTTTTTTTTGGGATGGTTGGTACCAGAACTGGGTCTCGCTTTGTCATCCCAAATAGATGTCTCAGCTCTCTGCTCTGCCATTTCTGCAAATCAAAAAGAAAAATGGTAATGAAAAGTGAACAAACGAAATCAAATAAAACAGGGTCACACATCACTGGAAGGGCAACGAATGGTCACTGGCATGGAAGTAATCTTTTTTTCCTTGTGTTTCCACGGAAAAAAAGCCTCTGAAAAAAAAACAAAAAAAAAAACATCGGCCCCGGTTTTAGAAAAGAAAAAAAAAGCAAGTTGTTATTTTGCCCGAAGCGAAGCTAACTGCGTAAAAAAAAAAGAAAAAAAAAAAAAAGAAAAAAAAAAAAAAGTAGGTCTGGGCGGAGGGGTGCGGGACAGAGAAGGGCCGTTCGCTTTAACAGAAAAGGACAGTTCTTTTGTGAAAAAGTGCTGAGCGCCGGGGAACGCAGGCGGCCCGAAAAAAAAAAAAAAAAAGTAGAAATAACCTGAGTTTTATTCTATCTGATCTGTATTTAACCGCGTGCTGGTGGAGCTACTTTAAGAGCATGGAAATCAGGAGCTGCTCTAAGTGATCCTCTGGGAGATGAGCAGAATTGTGGAACATCCACTGAATTTATTTAACTTACTGACAGAGACCGGTTCCTGCCTTTGAATTTATCCAACGCAGTTCAGCTTCATTTCTATTCTTCTGCTCTCGGCAGGAGCTGAAATTTACATATCAGGGGGTTTAGGTTTAAAATCGTCTTGCCCTTGAAAACAATTAAAAATGAACAAAACATATTTTACTAGTTGCTTTTCTAAGTTCCAGATCATTTTTACACTTTATCGTTTTATATGATGTATGTTAATAATAAACTATGAACTATATACATCAATTTATTTACAGTGGTGTGAAAAAAAAAGTGTTGGCCTGTTTTTTTTTTTTTTTTGCATGTTTCAAATTCATCAAAGAAATTTAAATATTAGTTGAAGACAACACAAGTAAACACAAAAAAATGCATTTTTTCCTTTTTTTTAAATAATTTTATTTCTAATTTTATCACTAGTTATCATAGTTATATAGTGATGCCCCAATTCCAGGAGGGACTAGAGAAGGACTAGAACATGCCTCTTTTAAAACATGTGAAGTCAGACTCCGCCTCTTTACAAACTGTTGCCGAGTAGCATCACAGTGCGCTCAGAATAAAAGCGCATCGACTCGGTTCTGATACATCAGCTCACAGATGCAACATTGTGCTGATCGACATCACCCTTAGAAGTGATGAGGGGAAAGAGCACTGTCTACTGTACCCACCCAGAGAGAGCAAGGACAATTGTGCTCTCTCAGGACTCTGGGAGCTGATTGCAAGCTGCATAAACAGGATTCAAACTGGCAATTGTACATAACACTGTTTGAGAGCTGTTGTCCATCAGAATAGACCATGAATCATCCAATGAACAAGTGTACAAACTAATGAAACAGTAACTTGGCTCCACCCACTGCAAAAACACTGGAAAAACAGTGGTACTAAAGCCATTAAGGCAAAGTAACAGCTAATTCAATTCAATTCAATTAAAGTGATTTAGAACACGTTTTAGAACAGTAATGTTTTTTTTTTACTGTTTCGGGATGGTTTATAAAATAAAAAGGTCAACATTAAGTATTACATGCAGGCTTTCAATGCAATGTATGTAAAAAAAAAAAATAGAATGCTGTAGGTCAGGTATTCTACCTGCTAAAAATGAGACTGAAGGGAGTAACCCCCAAAACAAACAACAACTAAAAGAGCTGTTAACTGTAAAAGATAGAACGGGTGCTTATATTTAAAATATTAAAATTCAAATATAATTTCCCAGTAATGTATTGTGAGCGTCCTAAATTTGACTAATTTATTACTCTATATTTTGGGGGTATTTTTTCAAATATTACCTAAATTAAACGGCTAAGACTCACTAAAACATCGAACTTTCTTGTATTACACAAAATGTACATCTTTTATATTGGCCAATTTGCATAATTGGTACTCTGATGTAAAGAAATTTTACTTGATATCTTAATTTTGCTATTTCATATATTTTTTGAAAATACACATTAAATATACTTTCTTTGAAAGGCAAGGCAAGATTTTTTATATAACACCTTTCATACAATGGTCATTCAAAGTGTTTTATATAAAAGTATTTTTTTAAGGAATATTCTATAAATTATACAGTTTGTTGATCAAAAATATATATAGTGACAATAAATACTGTTTAAAGTGCACTTTAGTGTAGTTTTTTCCCCTATCTATCTATCTATCTATCTATCTATCTATCTATCTATCTATCTATCTATCTATCTATCTATCTATCTATCTATCTATCTATCTATCTATCTATCTATCTATCTATCTATCTATCTAAAAAAAACAGATTAACCCTCACCCTTTCAGACCTGAATTATCTGTAGTGATAAAAAATTGAAAAAAAAAAAAAATAAGAATGCTTTTTTCTGTCTGCACAACAAAAACAAGACACTAATATTCTACTGTGAAATCTATATAGCAAATAAACTAATTTAACAAAAATATTTAATAGTTTATTTTTGATTTTAATTGCATTGGAAGGCTGTATGTAATACTTTATAGTGACCTTTTTGTTTTGGAAACCATCCTGAAACATAAAAAAAAAAAAAACATTGCTGTTCTAAAACGTGTTTTAAATCACTTTAATTGAATTGAATTGAATTGAATTAGCTGTAATATTTCTGTTATTACAGCTATGGAAACTAAGCTGTATAAGAGATGTGTAAAGGTTGTGTTAAAAGTCTGAATTCATGCAGTAAATGCAGGCTGGCACTATCAGATAACAGGTTCTGACAGTTGGAGATGACAAGCCTCGGAACAAAATCACAGAAATTGGACAATAAACTGTAAAACTGTGTTGTCGTCCCCCCCCACAACCCACCGTCTCTGTAAACGCACAGATCAGCGCGAATGAGCCGTAATTCTTTACGAATCTTTGAGGCCATCGCGTCTGGAAGTTTAACACTATCACATCATCCTAATCTAACCTCAAATTCCAGCGTGTTCACCCAACAACTCAACACCACAAAATCTTTAATGGATGAAATGGCAATGTTTCTACTGACTGAATTCAGCATCACATGAAGGGGATAAAGATGCAGTGATGCAGTAATCTTTAGTCTAGAATGTAGGCGAGCGTAACTTCTTACTCCTTTAGGCAGCGGAAAAATTGAGTTAATTTAGGTGTAAATTAATTTAACGTTATCTAAAGGTTACTTTAACTTAATTAAAATGAAATTCTATTTTTCTCTTATATTGAACACATTTAAACTGATATTTTTTTATACAGTGCCAGTCAAAAGTTCGGACACATATGCCCGTTACTGTATTTTTCACACTATAACTTTTAGACTCTTTGGTCTGTTTTTCTGAGCTAGAAATGCGCACTCTCTCCGCTTTTAGACTCTTTGGCCCGTTTTCTGTGCTAGAAATGCGCACCCTCTCTGAATATAGACTCTTTGGCCTGTTTTTCTGAGCTAGAAATGCGCCCTCTCTCCGCTTTTAGACTCTTTGGCCCGTTTTTCTGCGCTAGAAATGCGCCCTCTCTCTGCTTTTAGACTATTTTGCCACGTTTTTCAGCGCTAGAAATGCGCACTCTCTCCGCTTTTAGACTCTTTGGCCAGTTTCTGACACCTAGCGTTCAAACTTTGAATCTCACATTATAAAAACCTGCTTAACAGCGGGCCAACTTTCATTCTATTTCTAAAATACCTCGCGGGCCACTCCAAAAAAGGAAACGGGCCACAAATGGCCCGCGGGCCGTAGTTTTTGGACACCCTTGCACTAGACCAAATAAATCGTTTGATTTATATAAGATGTTTGACTTCTTTTTAAAGTCAAACAAGCGCTAGATGTTAATCTACACAGATTTCTCTCCTGAAAACAGTTTATTTAATTGAGTAAAGTGCTTCCATTTATCTACAGTAACCTTAGATTTCCAGGTTTTCACTAAGGCTAGCCCGACAGCGCTACACTGAGGAACCCTGAGTTTTCCAGTAAGCCAGGGTGATATTAGCTAGCGGTTTGTTTGTAGCTTGTTTTAACACGATAAACGAGAAGGCTACAATCCCATACACATTATTCACCTCTGAACAGCAAAAGAGCTAACTAGAGGTTAGTGCGGTCAGCGGGTAATGCTAATGCTGCTCCAGTAGTGCTAGCCAGGGTTAGCAGCAGGCTACAGTCTGATATACTCACCTCTGAATGACAGAAGAGCTAACTAGCGATTAGCACGGTTAACGGGTAATGCTAATACTGTCTTAAGTCTCGGTGCTGGAGACTTTTTTTTTGCTTAATATGCATATATTTTTCTTAATTTGCATATATTTTGTCTAGTTTTGCCAATGGATTTTTTGCAGTGTAACCATTTAGTGAAACACCATAGAAACCATTTAGCAACCTCTGAACAGCAAAAGAGCTAACTAGAGGTTAGTGCGGTTAGCGGGCAATGCTAATGCTGCTCCAGTAGTGCTAGCCAGGGTTAGCTGAATGGATTTTTTGCGGTGTAACCATTAAGCAACACCATAGAAACCATTTAGCAACACCATTGAACCATCGTAACATCATATTAACTACAATTGTACAATTAGTATTGAGAAAGCTGCTTAATTTACATTAAATAAGTTAAACAGACGTCCCCAAGGCTGTGTTTCCCCACATCGTCACCTCATTCTGGGTTCAGAAATAGGAAAATAGGAGTGAATTTACAGAAAATTCACAGAAAGCCTGTGGCGGAGTTCATTGTTGTTGCAGTTATGAAACAATCACTCCAAGCTAGAAAAAGTGCATTTACACGAGCAGCAGCCACTGTTCCGACCCCGAGCTAGTTATTAATAGAACTGTTTACCGGCTGTGTTAGACTCCTAGACTCGGAGAAAATGAGCGTGCTCCTACACTTTCCTTCCAAGAATAGGACGACGCGCACAATGGCCAATTAGACGCTGTGCTTTGTGTGGTGAGGAAAAGGTGCTGTGTGCTCCTTTGCTCGGAAAATGGAAACGCTCTTTAACATTCGCGCTCGGCCCGGACGCTCGCATGATAATAAATCATTCGCCGCACTTCTGAAAGCTCACCAATCCCTATTTTCTTACTTCCTTCCCTTTGTTTTTGCCTTCCTATCCTTTTTTTTCTCCTTTTTTTCCCTTTTCGATATTGCTTTTTTCCGGGGTGTGACTTCTCTCCCAGGATGGGATGAATGAGGAGTCAGCGTTCGCAGGTTAACACCAGTCCAACACATGACGAATTGTTCAAAGGGAAGCAGAGCGGAAACAAATCTGCATAAAACGGTGAATGGCAGTGAAGTGTCAGCTGTTTTTCTATTGGTGTATCTGGAGCTGTAACAGTCTCAGTGGACGCGTTTACCACCTTAGTTAATGCCCATCCTTTTTGTTGCTTAATGTACACTTAATTAAAATTATATATACAGTACAGGCCACCTTTATTTTCTTTATTTTCATGATTATTTTCATTGTAGATTTTTCGCTGAAGGCAAATCAAAACTATGAATGAACACTTATGTATGTGGAGTTTTATTTACTTAACAAAAAATTAACCCAATCCAGATTTGAGGTTTGGGGTGAGCTGGAGCACAGAGTGAAGAAGGCAAAGGAACCAACAAGTGCTACTAAACACCTCTGGGAACTCCTTCTCCTTCAAAGACTGTTGGAAAACAGTCCCTATTTCAGGTGGCCACCTCTTTGGTGAAGCTCATTGAGAGAATGACGCCAAGAGTGTGCAAAGCAGTAATCAGAGCAAAGGGTGGCTATTTTCAAGAAACTGGAATATCAGTTATTTCACCTTTTACCTTTTTTTTTTTGTTAAGAACAAAAAAACTCTACTCTACTCTATGTGTTTATTCATAGTTTTGATGCCTTCAGTGAGAATAATCTACAATGTAAATAGTCATGAAAATAAAGAAAACGCATTGAAAAAGAGAAGGTGTGTCCAAACTTTTGGCCTATACTCCATTATGTAGGAAATAAATAGAAGTTTGTCATGTTTTAGTGCTTTTCACATGTTTCCTGCCAGAGGAAGTGACATCACTGAGTGTGGCTCACATGTTTTTTATTACAACTGTTTGTGTGGAGAGAGAGAGAGACATAACATATATACATTTTAATTAATAAATTGATTTATTCTACAGAAAACACACCTTAAATTCATCTTGTCATCTTGTCATCTTTTATAATACATTTTTTTTCTGCATTGTAGATTAACACTAAAATCATCCAAACTATGAATAAATAAAAAGATTTAATTATTTAGTGAACAAAAAAGTGTTAAACAAACTAGAATATGTTTTATATATTTTAGATTCTTCAAAGTTGGCTCCTCTTGCTTCGATTTTATAGTTTTACACATCTTAGCTGGATTTTCTCAGTCAGTTTTATGAGGTAGAGTCACCTGGAATTCAGGCTTTCAGTTAACAGCTGTGCTGAACTCGTCAAGAGTTAATTATTATTTGAATTTTTTTGTCTCTTAATAAAGTGTTTGAGAGCATCAGTTAAAGTAAAGTAGTGAAGAGGTAGAGTTACAGGTATACAGTGAATAGTGAATATTTTTGAGTAAAGTTCTAATCCAGGTTATGAGAAGCAACAACTACTCAACTACGTACAGAAAAGTAAAGAAAAATGCAGTCGCAAAGACCATCAAAAATCTTATGATGGAACTGGCACTCATCAGGAAGATCAAGAGTTATCTCTGTTTAACACGTTTAGGTTACTACTTGATGCCTTAGGTGTGTTCAAGCTTTGGCTGGTACTGTATGTAACTGATTAACCATAAAAAAACTAAAATTACACTTAATTATTTTAAATAAAATTAATACATATCATTAGTATGTTAATATAATTTTATCATTATTGAAAATTTGATAAACTGAGTCAATAATGTTTTTTTTTTCTTGGTAAAAAACAAAAGGCTAATCTGTGAGATGAAAAAAATGTTCTCCTAATTCTAGAATGACTCATATATATATATATATTTTTATTTTTAATATAAATGATGCAATACTCAAACAGGGCATACTGTTCTTTATATAAAGCCAGAGCCAATCATCCAGCATGAACATACAGCTGTTTCTGAGGTTTCTGCCCTGAAACTCTTACAGAAACTACAGGAAAAGTCAGGACTGAGGTTATGTGTAAGATGTTATTGTGTGTAAATGTCCGTGGAGAGAGGAACACAGTGCCTGTAGCTGATGCAGTTGATGTATTGGAGCAGACAGAAGGCCTGGCATGGCCGTAAGGTGGGTGGTTTATGGGCACCCCGCTCCCCCTGCGCGCTCCCTCATGCGGAGACCCGTTCGCTTTAACTCCTGCAGGCACGTCACATGTGTGCCTTATAATTGATTCATTACTAATGTGAGCAGATGTTAGCTTTCCTGACTGGTGGATGTCCAGCTCTCCAGTTTAAACTGCTTTAATTCCATGCCATCATTCTATAGTTTCCCTTTTTTTAAAGTTTTTTAAGGCTATATATATATTTTTTTTTACAAGGTTTATACTATTCAATTCAAATTTGGGCTTGCCGTTTGTTCATAACAATAGAAAAACGTAGAAATGATCAGTCAGGATGCTAAAAATACACTTAACACCCAACCCACCACATGGGATACCACAACAACCACTTGACAACCACCAAAGATACCCAAGCAACCATCTCAGAGACCACAGTAACCGCAAATCAACGCTATAGCAACCACAAAAGACACCAATGCAACCATCTGCAAAGCATCATTATAGCAACCATCTGCTACACCATATTAACCACAAAGCAGTGCCATAGCAACCTCACAAGACACCCAAGCAACTATTTGGCAGACCATAATGACCGCAAAGCAACACTATAGCCACTACACAAGACACCAGTGGAAAATGTCTGGGAGACCATATTAACCATAAAGCAATGCTATAGTAACCACACAAGACACCCAAGCAACCATCTGATATCTCATCTTGACCGAAAAAGCAACGCCATAGCAACCACACGAGACACCCAAGCAACTGTCTGGGAGACCATAGTAATTACAAAACAACGCTATAGCAACCACATTAGACACCAAAAGCAAAACTATAGCAACCACACAAGACAACACTTTCGAAACCATCTGGAAGACCACAGTAACAGCAAAGCAACGCTATAGCAACTGCACAAGACACCAAAGCAACCATCTGGGTGACCATATTAACCTCAAAGCAATAGTATACCAACCACACAAAATGTCCAAGCAACCATCTGAGAATCCGTAGTACCTGCAATGCAACACTATTTCATTCACAGAACCCACTTAACCATATTAACCATAAAACATCGCTATAGCAACCACAGTAAACACCCGAGCAACCTTGGGTGCCTTGGTTTGGTACCAACCACAGCGCTAGGAACAGTACGGCAGTTCGTTCCTGTGTTGTTTGTGCAAATAACACATCAGTGTTTCTGGACCTGGATTATCACCTCTGTGTGTTTACATAGGTTTAAATAGGATCTCCGGTGGATTTTGCATCCGGTGGATCGGCACTTAGCAGGGCATTATTACACATGTTGTAAAGTAATATATGACATTGCAAAGGCTGTTATTAGTGTAAAAAAATATATATATATTTTTGGGACTAAAGCACGTACGTTTCACAACCATTCATTCATACTTGAGACTAGACAAAATGTTAAAATAAATGTAAAAAAAAAAACGATGGAATGACATCTTTAATAACACTTTTTAAGTGAGTCTTTGGCTCATTTTACTTTTGTATAGAAATATACTTTTTTATTTTAAATTTTCCTGCTCCACCAATTACAGCTCACTGCAGCTATTCTCTCGACTGGGTGTTCTGTATGGAAATGAAATAAAAACCAAATTTATCATAATTTATCTTTGCAATGAAAGTAAAATATCACATGTCACACTGTGGATCGTCCTGGTGAGGACAATTACGGTCAATTTTCATCTCTTTATCTTTTTTTTTTTTCTCGCCGAGCCGTGATTGCCTTTCCCCCCGCTGGCTGAAGTCTAGCGTATAAAAGTGTGACTCGCAAATAAAATCAGATGGCGGCAAAGCACCGGAGAGAGTGGCCTCCTTCTCCCGCCCCGGCCCCGGAGAGAGGGGCCCGCTCCCCGGAGAGCCTCGTCGCCGCGCCCCGCTAAATGTCACGCGTCTCCACCGCGGCAACAAGCCACGCCAAAGTCTTAATGTCAGACAGCGAGGCCAGGGATAAAGATCAGCTGGAAAGTGCTGCTGCGAAAGGATAATAAGTACTGTAGCTAAAAATGCTCGCTCCTCCACTTTAATGAGGTGACGTGAAGTGCATTAAAGCTCACGGTTAGGGCCTAATTAATCATTCTCCATGTCAGACTCCCACACTTATCCATTAGCAGTTAGTTTTCTTCTAGAGGCCACCATACCTCCACTGTTCCACCATAGAGAGTCCAGGAGAGTCATTGTTAATGAGGACAGTGTAAACAGGATTAGTTGCTCATGATTAAAAAAAAAAACAATGAGATAAACAATGATACACGTCTCTCTCTCTATTATTTACACTCATTACAAATCAACAAATACGAAAACAATCACGCATCATAGTTTGCTGCAAAACTGGGAATGCAGCTATGTGTCAGTCGTACATACATATATACATGCACTGTATGTACGATTTAATTAAACGCAGATAAATTATGGTCTACAACATACAGTCGCTGTCCAGTGAAAAACACTTATTTCCAAAACAGCAACTTTACAGGAGAGAGAGAAAAAATATTTTTAACTTTCAATAGAAGTCAATGCAAAAAGAGTTTATTTCAGGTCATTTTGAAGAGTTTCTATTGGTCCGTTCACCAAGAAATGTTGGCACAGTGTACGAGACGTTTTGTCTGTTCAAATTATGTACTAAACTAAGAATCGACAAAAATGGAGATAAGTGTTTTTCATAGCACAGCGACGATATGAAACATGATTATATCCGTTATATATTAAGAATATATACTCAAGAAAAGTTGGTAGAAAGAGACATGCCTATATTAGAAACATAAATGATGACAGGAAGTAAGTAAATCCAGGAAGTAAAATGTACTAAAGATAAGGCAACTTAAAATATACTTCAGTGAGCAGCGTGAGTTACAAAGTGTGAATAAGTGTTTAAATTTGACTAATTTAATTAAAATATTTAGAATTTGTATTGAACTTGAAGTGCAAATTCACTGCTCACCAGTCAGGTTTTAAGAAGCAGTAAAGCCACTCCACTGAAGTACAGAGTTATACAGGAGTTTCTGTTTAGTTTAGCATTAGCATTAGCCTCTATTAACCACTATTTCCCCTTACAGAGGGAAGTATTATTGGCCTGTAGCTTGCTGCTAACACCGACTAGCACTGCTGGAAGGGTTTGCCGCTAATGCTAATGCTCTGGCCTTTTTGTATTCAGAAATTCGGTATTCTAAGCTTACTGTACATACACAGAAGCACTTCACTCACCCAAATAAACAGTTTTCAGGAGAGAAATCTGCGAAGATTTACATCCAGCATTCGTTTGAAAGTCTTTGTTTTATTACAGTTTTGTTTACTTAGCTTGGCCTCACTTAATTTAGTTAGCTAGCAAATCAACACATTTGAGTGTACGTATGTATAAATGCTCTCAACTCACCCCCAAATGTGACATACAATTGTGTGAAACTAAAACCAATAAATCCATAATTCCTGCATAATTCCTGCTATTTACTTACTTAGAAGTATTTTTTTTCTCAGTACACTCAGTATAGTCACTGTGAAGTGTGGAGAATAGTTTTGCGATATATTGGTTATCACTGAATCGCAGTTTTATGATATCACCGTTATCATTAATTTACCACAGCTGAAAGGTGCTGGAATTTTTCTTTTTAACCCTTGTGTGGTGTTCGGGTCTGTGGGACCCGTTTTCATTTTTCATCAAATGATACAAAAAAAATATTTTTTCTAACTCAAACTCATTGGCATTGGCTCATTTTTTTGTGGAAAACATATATCAAAACACATTTTCGATAAACACACACTGTACACCCCCCCCCCCCCCCGCCCCCCCCCACACACACACACACACACACACATTTATATTACATACAGTATGTTTGGCCAAGGGCTAATAAACATTGCTTCATTTGTAAATTTGAAACTAAACAAATTTTCTACTCATATCTTGAGTTTAATTTATTTTATTAAAAAACTAATAAAAAAAAGAGTAGCATTTTTTCAAAGAAATGTAACATAAGAAAGGTAAAGGGCAAATATCAACCATGTAAGCTGTTTATATTGCTTGCAATTTAGGTGAAGCGAGCATGTGTAAAGCATTTTAATGTAAAATTGCTTAATTTTGCTGAATTAAATACAAGTAACAAAGTAAACGAGTAGCAAAAATATGAACACCACACAAGGGTTAAAATAGACCTTGAAAGAGCTTGAAAAGTGCTTAAATACTACCTTGTAAAAGGTGTATGAACCCTGGATATTGCATTTTGCTATACAAAAGAATCCGTTTGATCAGGGCCCCAGAACTTTCAAATCCGCCCCTGCTTTTGCAGTGTATGTTGCGAAGTAGTGTAACCTAAACTACAGTTTTATACTAATTATATGTGTACTGTGTTTCTTGTGGCCACAAATTGCATTGTTTTTGTCTGAGCTTACAGTATTTGCTGTATGTCTCTGTTTGCCATTAGACATGTCCATTAAACATTTCGCTGCAGCAGGCCGGGGTCAGCCGTGACGAAAAATTGCAGCGGGATGTCTGAGCGCAGAGATCTAATCCGCTGGCCCCGTAACCTCGGCCGCGGCCGCGAGGTGAAAAATAGCACCGGAGGGGCTCTCTCTGACTCCGACTCTGTCATTTCAGGCACCACCCTCCCCCCCCCCCCGCAGCCGCCGTGACGAGCCCTTGACGGGAGCAGCCTGGCATGAATTAAAGGCAGTGAGCAGTGTGTTAATTTCCCCCGCCGGCCCGTGGAGGAGAGCTCCATCACGGCTGAGTGTTAAGCCCCTAGCTGGGCTAAAGGGGGAGATGGGCCGCGTCCCGCTGTGATCATTCTAGAAGAGAACACACACGCATTTAGCTTCCTTAATGACTGCTAATTGTTGTCGGGGGGAATGACAAACACCGAGCCTCCCCTCGCTGCGGATCTATGATATCTGCTGGTTCCCTTAAGTTCAACTGTCACTGCGCTCGAACCACTTACAGCTCTGACAGCCCCTGACTGCTCATTACTCCAGCTCGTTTTCCCCCGCCTCACTTCTTCTTCCCCTCTCGCTGACTTCTTCCCACAGTGCTTCTGAATGTGCTCAGACTGTGCACAAGCTCAGTCCTGAGCCCAGCTGCATAAAACACCTACACTTTTACTATTAAGTATAAATCTGAAGACGTAAATCTGAAGGGGGTAGTGCATTAGAATTCAGTAAGATTTAGATAAAGGAAATCTCCACTAAACTAAATCCAGATCATCCTGAAGATTAACTTTTATTAGGATTTATACATGACTATCGCAGGTTTTTAGTGTACAATAACAAATACATAGCCATATGCAATTTCAAAGTCAAAGTCAAAGTCAAAGTGTTTTTTATTGTCATTTCAGCTATATACAGAGCACACAGTGAAACGAAACAACGTTCCTCCAAGGACCATGGTGCACATAAACACAGTGTAGACAGAACAATAGTGCAACAGTACAAAAGTGCAGACAGACAATACAACACCATACAGACAAAGAATAATAAATAACAAGACAGTGTGCAAATTTTGCAGTGTGCAAAAAAAAGACCAGGTGAGGTAGTAATTACTCTATTACACAGTGTGCAATAGAGTCCAGTGAGGTAGTAGGGTTTTTAGTGCTTTCCATTTTCTGGGGTAAGTGGGGTAAGAGTGTGTGTGCATGTACAGAAAAACCATCAGTTCAGTCTCTGCAGTTAAGGAGTCTGATGGCTTGGGGGTAGAAGCTGTTGCAGAATCTGGTCTTGCTGGACCGGATGCTGCGGTACCTTCTTCCCGAAGGCAGGAGGGAGAATAGTTCGTGTGAGGGATGAGTGGGGTCATTCACAATGCTGGTTGCTTTGCGGATGCTGCGGGTGGTGTAAATGTCCGTGATGGAGGGGAGAGAGACGCCGATGATCCTCTCAGCTGTCCTCACAATACGCTGGAGGGTCTTGCGGTCAGAGACGTTGCAGGTTCCAAACCAGGCAGTGATGCAGCTGCTGAAGATGCTCTCAATGGTCCCTCTATAGAAGAGTGTGAGGATGGGTGGAGGGAGACGGGCCTTTCTCAGCTTCCGGAGGAAGTAGAGACGCTGCTGGGCTTTCTTGGCTGTAGACAAAAAGTGTACTAAGTGTACTATACACACTAAGAAAGGTGAGTACAGATTTGTACTTTAAAGAGTATAAAGCTTGTCTCTGGGGCTGTACCTTATAATGAGGTACAAAAAAGTACCTTTCAGTGAAAGTCCTTTTTTAGTACCCATGGTTTTTGTGCCAGTAAAGATTATAAAGATTATAAACATTATCATCAACTAAATATGGCTCAAAAACTTGATGATCGAAAATTTTCTGGCTTTCAAATAAAAAATGTGCAATAAAAATATATATTGTTTATTAGTACAGTGATACAGAATACTGAATGCACCCTTTGGCTGCAGGTTAAATGGTACAAATTTGTACTTATTGCTGTTAGAAATTACTTTGTACTTCAGAGGGAACAAATCTGACCCTGTAAAGACCAATATTGTACTTTTGAGGATCCAATTATGAAGAGTGTACCTTTTAGTACAAAAAAGTACTCATATAGTACCTCTGTTTCTTAGAGTGTATGAATTTACTTTAATGGTCAAGGAACAACTTGCTCTTATGGCCTACAACACTGTGGTCAGGCAGTCAATCATATAAAATGTAACTGAAAATAAGGGAATTCACCAAGATCCAGATAGAGAAAATGCCCTCCTGAAGGTTATATTTTATTAGGATTAGTTTAAGAGAATTTTATTTTGTAGCTAAAATTGAAATTGAATGACATAACATTTACAAATATTTCAAAAAAAAAAAAGTTTTTTATTGTATTACACTTCAAGCAAAAACAAGACCTACATACAAAAAGTAAAACAGAATGATTTTTTAAAAAGTGCATCTTAAAATGCTTAAATATAGAAAAAGTTCATAAAAAGTGCATTTCATGTAAATTTTACAGTACAGTAACAAGTACACAACCATATGAAATTTACTATATATTTTTAGACTCCTTTAATGGTCAGGGAACTACTGAAAAGCACATTAATAGTAAACTACTGTCTGCCTAATGCAGTTTTCAGCCAAACAAAGAGTCACACTTTGCAGTAAAGAACATGGTAACTTTGTTACGCGGGAGACGGAGGGATGGACGTAAGTGCAATATATTATTTATTAAACAAACAAGATAAAATAAAACAGTAAACAAAACTCGGGTAACGCACAAAACTACAAAGAAAACAAGGCAAGGATAAACTAGAACTAGGAACACAAAACCAGAGTGCACGGAAGACGAGGATTCAAACGAACGGCAAGGATACAAAGATACAAAAGATACAAAGGATACAAAGGATACAAACGATACAAAAGACTCGACACTGAACATTCTAACAGAGGGGCTTAAATACAGGAGGACAGTGAGAAACACCTGGGCTTGGATGACGAGGGGGCGGGGTTACAGACAGGACACAGGTGAGAACACTAATAGCTAGGGCAGGGCTGGGGCGGAGCTATGGTGGAGACAGGTACAAAACACAACAATAGCACATGGCTGGGAAACATGACAGGTAAACAGAGGGGCAGGAGCACAAGAGACAAAATAAGGGAGAAACAGAAGACAGACATGGGCTAAGGTGTAACAAACTTGCTCTTATGGCCTACAACACTGTGGTCAGGCAGTCAGTCAATCATGTAAAATGTAACTGAAAATAAGTGAATTCGGTAAAATCCAGATAGAGAAAATGTCCTCAAGACATTGAAATTGAACGACATAATATTTATTTTTTTTAGATATTACACTTTAAATAAAAACAAAAACTACGTACAAAAAGTAAAGCAGAATGAAAAAGTAAGATCCAGATAGAGTAAATTTCCTAAAGACAAGGTTTAGATCGCCCTATTGATCGTCCTATCTTTTATTAGGATTAATTCATGAGAATTTAATATTGTGTTATGTAACTGAAAGTCAAATCAAATGACATGACATGAATGAATTGCAATTTTTTTAAGTAAAAAGAGAATCTACTGATTTTCAACAGAATCATTTTGTGACAAGTGCATCTTAAAATGCTTAATTATATAAAAAGCTAATAAAAAAGTGCATTGTAAATTTGACATTAAGTTAAAGGCCAAAAAGTTCTTAATAAATGATTGTAAAATTACAGTAATTCACTGTCAAGAACAAATATCGCATCTTACTGTACAACAAGAATAGTAATTTTCTAATCACTTCAGATTTTTTAGTGTGACACATTGTTTTTTTATTACACTTCAAGTAAAAACAAGAACTACATATAAAATAAAGCAGAATGTTTTTGTAAAAAGTGCTTAAATATAAAAAAAAATGTAAATGTAAAATGTAAATTACACAGTAAGTAAAAGGCCGAAACGTTTGCAGTGAATTATGGTAAAATGTCAGTTATTCAGTAGAAGGGTTATATAAAAAGTGCTTTTTTCTATAGTTAAGTATTTTTTTTTTCCATAAACATTCTGTATTAAAGTTTAGTGTACATTTTACAGTAAAATACAGGTCAAAAAGATGCCAATTAAGGAAATGTTTTTTTTTTTAGCATGTTACTGTACAATAAGAATAGTAGTTTTCTATAAATTAATTACAGACTATTACTTTAGCTTTTTAGTGTACAAAAAAACAAAAACAAATACATAATCATATGTAATTTACTCTATTTGTTTTTACTTGTAAAGGAACTACTGCAAAAAAAAAAAAAAAGTAAATTAAAGTAAACTACTGTCAGCTACTGCAATAATTCTGTCTATTGCAGTTCTCTGCCAGACTTTGAAATAAAGAAAATGGGTCAAAACTGTGGCATGTTTAGTGCTTTACATCCCCACAGCTTTTATATTAACAATAAACAGAACAAAGAATACAATAACATTGCTTTTCCCTTAAATGAGCTGCAGGTCAATATCCTATATCTGCTGAGACGCACAAAAGCACTGCACTGTTAAGATAGGAACGTGCCAAAGTCAGAGCTCATCTGGCTCTTAAAGGGAATGACAACTGGCACACTGATTGGTTTATTTCACGTTACACCTAACACACAGCGCCATGGGCGTGGTAGTGGGGGGAAAAGTGGACCTGACTACCCAGGGCCCGAGTAGGGAGAGGGGCCCATGAAAAGATTTTTTTTCGCTCACTTTCCTTTGTTTACTGGCATGGATAGGGGCCCATTAACATAGAGGGTGTACAGGGCCCAGAATTTGCTGCTACGCCCCTGCACAGCGCTGAATAATTAAGTACAAGAATTAGTGCACGCCTTTTGCGCATTTTGAGCTGCGCAAGGCGTATTTTCTGCACTCTCACGATACCACAGACACATTGACACACCCTAAATTAATCTGCACAATCTGCAATTATGTCCAATGCACTATAGATTTCCAAAATAGAGCCCAATGAGTTTCAATGAGCTTTAGTTTTTATATCTGTATTTAATGTTGAGCATAAATAAAAACTATGAGATTTATTTCAGTGGCAAAGGCAAGAACTTTGACCCACGCTGGCAAGACCTCCATGACCCCTTAGTTGTCCTTAGAAATGAAAGAAAGCAAAATAACATGAAAAAAAAAAAAAAGAACTCCACAGCCATGTATTTCAGCGAGAATGCTAAGAAATATAAAAAATAATGTAGCATGAAACTCGCAGGGGTGCATTTTAACAGGCTGAATTAATGTTCTGTAGCGAAAGTGCATTACAAACCGCGACACGATGGCCTGGAACATCTGAGGAAGAAAATGTAGACATTCCCCCACCCTCAGAGACGCAGCGGCAGCGGCAGCATGCACTCACTGTAGTTTATGGAGCATGCAAAGAGTGCAGTCTTTTCCTTGGAGTGAATAAATGAATGAATGAAGAAATGAGGGACATTCCAGGATTTTGGTACATTTCAGGGGTGCTCACTTCTGAAAATTTGATCTTCAATTTGATCATTTTTAGTCATGTATTTATTAAATGCAGGTAATAGACTATCAAGACTTTGAATATGCAATATATTTGGTAACTTACAGTAACAGGGTTGCGAGTAACAGGGTTGCAAATCTAGGCTAAGTTGTGGTTTACCCCAGGAACAGTTAGCATGCTAACTGTAAAATGTAGCTATGTATACAAGATCAAGGACAAACATGGTTATATAAGTATATAAAGTAAATTTTGACTCTACTCATTATTACGAGTCTTACAATATGAGTAACAGGGTTGCGTTCACTGAGTGACACACACAACTTGGACAAATTTCCTAATTTGGAAAAAAACTTGGTCTACTCTTGGTCTTGCCATGTGTGCAGAAAATGTCCTTGTGATGTCACTTCCTCTTTCTCTGCCAGGTAAAATTCCTTATGGTAACATAAGGGTTGCGCGCATGTTGTTGTGTAACACAACTTAATAGCATAAAAACTGTAACATGCAAAACAATGTAGAGCAGGGGTGTCCAAACTTTTTTTGTTGGGGGCCAGAAGGAGAAATATATTTGAAGTCACGGGCCACAGACTCTGTAATAAAACAAATAATAAAATATACCATTTTAAATAATACATTTTCCTGATTACTTTCATTTACACACCATTTTACTTGACTTACTATCTTTATCTTTGACAGTGTTGTGTAGACTAAGATGTTTAATTTCATGATGTCTCTTAATATTAAACTCCTTAATTACGGCAACTTTTGGCCCGTTTTTCTGCGCTAGAAATGCGCACTCTCTCCACTTTTAGACTCTTTGGCCCGTTTTTCTGCGCTGGAAATGCACACCCTCTCCGCTTTTAGACTCTTTTACCCCGTTTTTCTGCGTTAGAAATGCGCACTCTCTCCGCTTTTAGACTCTTTGGCCCGTTTTTCTGCGCTGGAAATGCACACCCTCTCCGCTTTTAGACTCTTTTACCCCGTTTTTCTGCGTTAGAAATGGACACTCTCTCCGCTTTTAGACTCTTTGGTCCGTTTTTCTGCTCTAGAAATGCGCACTCTCTCCGCTTTTAGACTCTTTGGCCCGTTTCTGACACCTAGCGTTCAAACTTTGAATCTCACATTATAAAACCTGCTTAACAGAGGGCCAACTTTCATTCTATTTCTAAAATACCTCGCGGGACACCCTTGATATAGACCAAAGAAGTTGTTTTCATGAGTAAAGGAGATGCATATCAACAATATACAAGAGGAAGTAATTTATTTAGAGATTATTTTAATTGTTAAATTTGCCGAAGGAGTTGGTCACCCAATATGTGTGGGACAAGAGAGAAAACGGCCATTTTTTGAGGTGGTCCAAAGGTCTTTTAAATCTTTTAAATAATATCTAAGGAGCTTATTTTTCCACCATATTTTACAGTTTGTCTTATAACAAGTACATTTTTCACAAATAATAGTCATTTTGATATTTTGGATATGTACAATTGAAATTTAAGGGGTGGGACAGGAAATGTACCAAAATCCTGGAATATCCCATGAATGAATGAATGCACCAATGGATGGACGTGAGGATGAACTGCGATGGAGAGCCATCCCTCATGCCTGGACTTGCATGAGGGGGCCTTAAGACCATATTGTGATTACAAATTATTTTTCTAATTAATTTTGGGCTTCATGTTCCATTAGCGTGTGGTTAGGAGGGTTAGAGCTAATTGAAAATGTTATTAAGCTAATAATGTTTACTCTGTCTGGTGTGGCTGCGCTCTTTTTCAGTCTCTCTCTCTTTCTCTCTTTCTCTCTCTCTCTCTCTCAAGGCTGGAGGCTGTTTGCTTATTGTAATTGAGGATGGTGGGAGGACTATTTTTTCTCTCTCTCTCTCGGGCTAAGAACTACTTCCTCTCTAATCCATATTGACATGCTGGCTCCAGGATTTGGGGCTGTGTCCCAAATACCACTCCCTCACTCGTGCACTTTCTTTTAGTAAACTTTACTTCATTTATTTTTGCTGAATCAATCCTTTCTTTTAGTAAACTTTACTTCATTTCTGCACACAATATTACCTAATTACAATGACTTAATTCATACAATATTACTCAAATATTTTATAATACATAATATATTATTTTAATTCCTGAAATGTTAATCTTTTTTAGTTAAAACACACATATAGAGATTTATTTTGTAAACGGACCAAGTCTCACTGTCTTAACACACGGATGGCATGTAATATTTTTTTTAGAATACTAAACATGCCATCCATGTGTTGAGACAGTGAGACTTGGTCCGTTTACAAATTAAATCTTTAAGATTATGTAAATATTGGAATGTGTGTTTTAACTAAAAAAAAAAAAAAAAAATCAGGAATTATAATATATTATGTATCATAAATTATTTTAGTAATATTGAGTAATTATAGTTGCTGAAATGTTAATATTTTTGTTTATTTATTTTGGAAACAGATCAAGTCTCACTGTCTCAAAATATGGATGGCATGTAATATATTCTTTTTAATATACTAAAATAAATGGTACTACATGCCACCCTTGTGTTGAGACAGTGTAATATATGTGTGTTTTAACTACAAATATTTAGTAAATTTAGTAATTTAAGTAATATTGTATAAATTAAGTAATTGTAATTAGGTAATATTGAATGAAGAAATTGAGTAAATGTTACTAAAAGAAAGGATTGACTGAAGTTCAGTTCACTTATTTACTCTATGTAATATTTAAGCCTTGAAACCGAGTTGAAGTTACTTCAATTTATCTGAAATTAAATTTACTTAAAGCTCACCTTCCGTCGTTTTTTCTTTCATTTTAAAATGTCTAGTTGTGGTCTCTAGTATGAATGAATGACATGTGAGCCGTTTTTGTAAAAAAAAAGTGCTCAGGTGTCTCTGTATAGCTCTTTTTTAATGGACTGTTTTAGGGGTGTGTCCAAAATGACCGGATTCCAGCTTTGCTCATGAATATTCATACATGCAAACAGCATGCAAATATCTCTCCTCTGATTGGCTAGGAGCACTGCGACGCCCCTCCGCCGCTCTGCCGCTCACTGCCTCCCACCTCCTAACTGATGAGCGGTGATGTTGCGTCGCTTCAGCTCCGCCTCTGGGAGTTTCTCGAGCCAAGGTGGGCTGGTCTGTGAGTTTCTGCCTACGTAGGCAGAAAGATAATTCAAAATTCACCCGTTTTTCGGAGGGGGGGAGGGGGGATTTCTTTGCTTAGCTCCTGCAGACAATGGGGGCTGCAAAACAGTTTAATGTGCAGGTGTACACATTCAACTCGGAGAGACCTACTGTATTCCACAAAAAACAAGAAAAATCGGATTTTCGCGGAAGGTGAGCTTTAAAAAAAAAGCAAATGCAGAAAGTTGCTAAACCTTTTTTTTAAGTAAATTGTACTCATCATTTTTTTTTTTTTTTGTGCATGAAGTGCTTTTCTTGAGGGAGCTCTGGGCTTATCCATGTGTTAAGACCGACGTAATGAAGGCGTACAGGCATGCTTTTTTTTTCCACAAGAGCCTTAGAGAAAAAGCATGACACGAATTTAAGGGGCACTGAGCATTTAGAGCCCCTCCACTTACACTCGCGCGCTCTCGCGCTCGTCATGTGGAAATCTACTGAATTTACCGCGCTCTCGCGTCTCAGGACATTCGACACGCTGCTGTATTATTAGCAGCGGCTCCGGCCGGCCTCTCGGAGAGGCGACGCGAGAGTAAACAAGCCAAATCTGAGGCGCGTCAACCTCACCCCGGGGCGAGAGCGCATCGTGAGAAACACCTGATTAGCAGCGTCTACACTGTGTATTGTTGCTCGCCGTGGCCGGCGAGAGCCGTGTCCAGACGCAAGCATGAACAGCACATCATGAATCTCATTTGCAATGCCCAGCGCTCTGTCTGGCCTCATTACCCCGCGGTCAATCAAGCGCCCGCGACACTCACGCCCGCTGGAGCCTGTTATTAACAGTGGCGGATATCGAGAGCGGTTTGCAAACAAAGTCGACGTCAGGCCATCTCAATTAACGATTTGCATGGATCTATCCTCCCCTCGAATGTCACCTTCAGGAGTGGGGAGAAAATAGCCGTAATGAGACGCGCTGCAATCAAATTATTCCCGCACTGTCGAGCAATGTGCAGAAAACACATATACTCTACAGCAGGGGTATTGAATTACAACTCAGTACGGTCCAGTTAAAAAAAAAATTAAAAATTCGTCCAGCAAAGGTCCGGACCCTCGTCATTTTTAACTTTGTAACTGTTATGATTCATAATATATTATAATTCCTGAAATTTAAATATTTTTAGTTAAAACACACATAAATTACACTACCTCAACACATAATTGGTAACGTCTCGTGAGCACAAATAAAGTGAAACTAGCAAGCAAAAAAAAGGGAATCGTGTGAGCGCTGAAAAATAAAATGTTGGTCTCGAGCTTCATTTTTCACCGCTCTGTTTTTGTTTTTGCTAAGTTTTTTGCACTCAAGCCAGGGTCACCTCCCTCAGGGAACGCTATTGGCTGATATCTCCAGGGTTTGTGACGGACCGCCTACCGTGAGCCAGAGGAGGGCGGAGAAATAAAGACACAGAAGGAGAGTTAGCTAGCTAGCTGGCTATGCTAACATCCAGACAAACCCGCTCTCCACCGCGCCGGCTCTGTAGGGTTAGCGCTTGGAGCAATCGACTTTCTGGGCAAACAGCACCGGTCGCTCTAAGCACTAAAGCCGGGCAGACAGAGCCGGAGAGCGGGTTGTTTGGATGTTAGCATAGACAGCTAGCTAACTCTCCTGCCGTCTGCCGTCCTTCTTTCCTCGCCCTCCTCCGGCTCGCGGAGGTAGGCGGTCCACCACAAACCCTGGAGATATCAGTCATTAGCGTTCGCTGAGGGAGGCGACCTGTCTGTGAGTCGGTCTTTGGGTCTGTGAGTTTTAATGCGCCGTAAAGCAGGCATAACATGAAGACAAGAAAAGCCCTGCTGCTTTAAATGAACATATATACACACAGTCCAGTAGCCTAGGCATCTTCACTGTGATGCTCCAGAGAGGTCAGCTGCATAAGCAGAGCTTTGAGACGTCACTCATGAATGCACAGAAGGCTTTATCTAAAGAATCCGAGTGTAGGAACTGATCTTGAAGCATTCGGGCCATGACACTTTAATTGGAAGAGAACGAACAGCTCAGTATAGCAGCGAACGAGGACAATATACACTGTAAAACACAAATATTTTCTTGTTGACTCAACTTTTCCCAATGATTAGATAGAACAAAGCACTCGTTTTTTAATCCTCCTCGTAGGTTACAGGTCAAATTGAGCAGTTTTCATTTTTTTCCAGTATGAAGCTTCTTCGGCTTGCCTTAATTAGTGTAATCAAAAAAAACAGCTCTGGAATAAATAAATACAAAATAAGAGACCACTTAAATTTTGGATTTTTTTTTTTTTTTTTACCAAATTAACTGCTTGAATTTTTGCACCAGGAGTGAGTAGCATTAAGTTATTCAAAAGCAGCATGTAAGACTGGTGGAGGAGGAGAACATGATGCCAAGATGCCTAAAAACTGTGATTAAAAACCACCAGGGTTATTCCACCAATTATTGATTTCTGAACTCTTAAAACTTCATGAATACGAACTTGTTTTCTTTGCATTATTTGACGTATTTCAGCTATTTCTCATTTTCACAAATAAATACTCTAAATGACAATATTTTTATTTGGAATCTGGGAGAAATGCTGTCTGTAGTTTATAGAATTAAACAACAATGTTCATTTTACTCAAACATATACCTATAAATAGCAAAATCACTGTTTTCTCACACATTTGTTACAAACTGGAGGTTCTATGCTGCTTATCTGTACTCCTCAGGGACCCAATGTTTTGTCGATGCTGCATTTTTTTTATTATTTTTTTTGTAGAACAAATAATCCTGTAACTTCTGGTACTACAGACACTGACTCTTCTTCCTTTTCCCATCTTTCCTTCTACTACTCTTTTCTTCCTTCTCTCTTATTCAACATAATCTCAGCATTCCACAGCTCCACCCCCCCCCCCCCCCCACTGCTCCAGACCCTACTGAGCCCCGCCATGGGCCATGGATGGAGCCAATTTCATTCCTGTCTGCTGGAACTGGATTTGCATTAATGAGATGTGGGCAGTCTGCCCTCACTTTTTCTTTCTTTTTTTTTTTTTTTAACGCTGTTACTCAGCTCACCTGACACCTGGCACCATAGGGTATTCACCTTCATCGAATATTCCTACAGGTGTAGGTCCTTTAGCCTCTTTCACACTCTCACAATTTCAGGCTTTTACCCAAGAACGTAACGGCAGTGAAAAGAGGTTAATTGTAAATGGAAGCTCGAATTTAAATCTTAGTAAAAAAAAAAAAAAGTCTCAAAAAGGCTCATTTATGCTCAGTGTTAAATACAGATAAATATTTGGACAAAGTCTTCTGTCTGTAATCTGTATTTGTTTTGTTCGGTTGTGTGCACATTTTCTGCTAGCTCTTTTGCCATTTAGAGGTGAGTATTACTGACCTTTAGCTTGCTGCTAACCCCGGCTAGCACTGCTGGAGCGGTATTAGCATTAGCCACTAACCGCGTTAAGTGCTAGCTTCTTTGTCGTTCACAGGTGAGTATTGTTGGCCTGTAGCCTTCTGCTAACCTCGGCTAGCACTGCTGGAGCAGAATTAGTATTAGCCACTAACTGTGCTAAGCGGTAACTCTTTTGCCACTCAGAGGTGAGTATTATCGGCCTGTACTAACTTGCTATTAATCTGGGCTAGCACTGCTAGAGCAGCATTAGCATTAGCCAGAGGTAAGTATTATTGGCCTGTAGCTTGCTGCTTATCCCGGCTAGCACTGCTGGAGCAGCATTAGCATTAGCCACTAACTGCGTTAAGGGCTAGCTCTTTTGTCATTCACAGGTGAGTAATATCGACCGGTAGCTTGCTGCTAATTCTGGCTAGCACTGCTGGAGCAGGATTAGCATTAGCCGCTTATCACACCAAGTGCTAGCTCTTTCACCATTCAGAGGTGAGTATTATAGGCCTGTACTAACGTGCTATTAATCTGGGCTAGCACTGCTAGAGCAGCATTAGCATTATCCACAAACTGTGCCATCCACTAGCACTTTTGCCATTCAGAGGTGAGTATTATCGGCCTGTACTAATGTGCTATTAATCTGGGCTAGCACTGCTAGAGCAGCATTAGCATTAGCCACTAACTGTGCTAAGTGCTAGCTCTTTTGTCATTCACAGGTGAGTATTATTGACCTGTAGCTTGCTGCTAATTCCAGCTAGCACCACTGGAGCAGCATTAGCAGTAGCCGCTAACTGTGCTAAGCACTAGCTCTTTTGCTGTTCACAGGTGAGTATTGTTGGCCTGTAGCCTTCTGTTAACCTCGGCTAGCACTGCTAGGGCAGCATTAGCATTAGCCACTAACTGTGCTAAGCGCTAGCTCTTTTGCCATTCAGAAGTGAGTATTATTGACCTGTAGCCTGCTGCTAATCTTGGATTACACTGATGGAGCAGTTAGCATTAGCCACTAACTGTGCTAAGTGCTAGCTCTTTTGTCAATCACAGGTGAGTATTGTTGGCCTGTAGCCTTCTGCTAACCTCGGCTAGTACTGCTAGAGCAGCATTAGCATAAGCCACTAACTGCGCTAAGCGCTAGCACTTTTGCCATTCAGAGGTGAGTATTATCGGCCTGTACTAATGTGCTATTAATCTGGGCTAGCACTGCTGGAGCAGCATTAGCATTAGCCACTAACTGTGCTAAGTGCTAGCTCTTTTGTCATTCACAGGTGAGTATTATTGACCTGTAGCTTGCTGCTAATTCCAGCTAGTACTGCTGGAGCAGCATTAGCATTAGCCGCTAACTGTGCAAAGCACTAGCTCTTTTGTCATTCACAGGTGAGTATTATTGACCTGTAGCTTGCTGCTAATTTCCGCTAGCACTACTGGAACAGCAAATTAAAAAATGGTAAAAAATTGATATTGTAATCGATTATAGTGTGTATTCTGCTGATGTTGAGTTTTTTTTTTTCCCACACAAATCCAGACAAAACCAAATCGGATATTATGCTGTTTATTTTATTATTATTATTATTATTATTATTATTATTTATTTATTCATTCATGTATTTTGGGTAAAAGAGTAAAATCATATTTTAATCTGTCTGTCTGTGTTGGACATTCCCCCTGGACATGTTTTATGTCTCTAATTTTACATTCAAATTACATTTGCAGGGATTTATTAATGCACAAATCATTAACGATGGATTCAGTGACCTTTTATGAACATTTTATTTTTTTATTCTTGCATTAAATTATTATTAATTAAAGCTTCTCATGAGAACGGCTTTGGGCAGCCTTTTAGCAAAAAAAAAAATATATTAAAACATAAGGTAAGGGTTTAGGTACTAAACCAAGCTAAATATCTGTGGCTACTTGAATGATAATTTTGCTTCCAATAAATTTTGTCAGTTTAAAAAAAAAACTGGGGGTTTATAAATACTTAGGACTTTCTTTAGATTTGATTACGGCACACATTCACTGTGGCATCGTTTCCTCAAGATCTTGTACTGATAATAGAAGATTTGAAGCACTACATAAAGTCCACCAGCACATCCCAAAGATTCTCAATGAGGTTAAGATCTGGACTCTGTGGTGAACTCTCTCTCTCTCAATCCATGTGTGAAAATGATGATCTCATGCCCCCTGAACCCTGAACTCTTTTACAATTCCAGCCCCATGAATCCTGACAATTTTATCTTGGAATATGTCCGTGCCATCAGGGAAGAAAAATAAAATTCATTGATGGAATAATCTGGTCTATATTCAGGTAGAGTCAGCTGACCTCATTCTTTCAGCACATACTCTTGCTGAACCTAAACCTGCAGACCAACTGCAGCATCAACCCAGATCATAGCACTGCTCCCATAGACTTCTACAGTAGATGCTAGGATTGATAGGTCCATCACACTGGAACAGGGTAAACCTAGACTCATCATGATACCACATGACCTTCCATTGCTCCAAAATGTCACATTGACGTATCATATTTCAGATTCAGTGTATTTTCATTGTTTACACATCCTACAACTCTGGACTGGAATTAAAAGAGCACTTAAAAATTATGAGTTTCTTTGGTTTTACCAAATTGAAAACCGCTGGAATATAATTAAGAGGAAGATGGATGATCACAAGCCATCAAACCACCAAACTGAACTGCTTGAATTTTTGCACCAGGAGTAAAGCGGCATAAAGTTATCCAAAAGCAGTGTGTAAGACTGGTGGAGGAGAACATGATGCCAAGATTCATGAAAACTGTGATTAAAAACCACCAGGGTTATTCCACCAAATATTGATTTCTGAACCCTTAAATCTTGATATGAATATGAACTTGTGGTTTTCTTTGCATTATTTGAGATCTGAAAGCCCTGCATCTTTTTTTTGTGGTTGAATAGCCCACCGCATTAGACTCATATAATAGATATGGAGTACAGTGATCTAGGTGCAGGCTACGCTGCATTATATCTAACCTTATACTGCGCTTGAGCACGAAAGCCTGGGTTTTATCAGTGCCCCCCTGCACGCGCTCGTGATTTCAGAGTCTTATCTTCCACCTGTTCGCTCAGACTGCCGGCTCAGAGCTTGATGGGTCTCTCACACCTGTACTGCGCTATCACTGTGACTAATGGGGCAGCTGTGCCACTGTGGCATTGTGAAATGTGGCAGATTATCCCGATGTCAGTGCACTCGGTTAGGGCTCTGGAAGATCTCCGCGGGAGGCACCAGCCACCTACCCGGCTCCAGAGGAGGAGCGACAGGGGGGCCGGTCACGCTCAGCTGCCCAGACTGAGAGGGGTCACCAGAGGCCCACGATGCCCCATCCAGCACTAGATGAGCCGTCCACACGGATGCTGATGGTAACTGTCAGAAAGAAGAATAGACGTTTTAGGACAGAATCGGAGTCTGGTTTAAATAGAGAGCAGAGGGACACGCGGGCCTGTGCTCACAAAGAGCTGAAGCCTAGAATATTAGTTTTAGCCGTATATATAAGAAGTATATATAGTATACAAGCAAAGCCATAGATATAACAAAATACACAGCTCTGGAATAAAATTTAAACCACTTAAAAATGATGAGTTTCTTTGATTTTACCAGATTGAAAACCTCTAGAATATAATCAAGAGGAAGATGGATGAACTGGAACTGAAACACTGAAACTGAAACACCTGTCATTTTATTGTGGGATTTTAGGTTTCATGGCTAAATTGGGGCAGCCTGGTGGCCAATCTTCATTAATTGGACATTGCACAGTGACATACCAGAGTTCAAAAGAGGACAAAGTGTTGGTGCACGTCTTGCTGGCGCATCTGTGGCCAAGACAGCAAGTCTCTGTGATGTATCAAGAGCCACGGTATCCAGGGTAATGTCAGCAAACCACCAAGAAGGACCAACCACATCCAACAGGATTAACTGTGGACGCTGTAAGAGGAAGCTGTCTGAAAGGGATGTTTGGGTGCTAACCCGCATTGTATATATATATATTTGCAAAATGTGTTAAAAACAGCTGTTTCAGTAGTTCACTTAAAGTACAATGTATCATGTAACCGTTTAGAAAATAAATTAAATGACTACATTGGTAAAATATTTCAACAATATATTTAGGTATTACATTAATATAACAGTTAAAATGATAAAAAAGTTATTGCTCTAATTATAATTAGGAAAATGTAAATATAAGAAAATTATAGGATACAGTTTTAAACACATTGTAGTAAAGTATACTAAAATATATTTTTATACCCAACTAAGTATACTAGAAGTGTGCACGCTTTAAATATACTGAAATATATTTTTTTCCACTAGGGCTATTGTTGTTTAACACTATGGGTTGTTAGAATAACTTTCCGCAAATCCAAAAAAAAAAAAAAGTTTAATCTGTGATTTTAACACTGTGAATTTTACTGTGTGTTAAAACAAAGGAATATACTATATATATATATATATATATATATATATATATATATATATATATATATATATTTTTTTTTTTTTTTTTTTTTTTTTTTTTTTTTTTTACTAGAAGGTGTGCATATAGCCCCCATTGTTTTAAAGGGTTATATCATGATGTGGCTGAAGAATAATAATAATAATAAAAAAGGCTCTTGTTGCTGAAACACATGATCCCTAAAAAATATAAAATATATGGTTATAAATATTACTGAAAGGTGGAGATTGTTCTGGCAGATCCCAGATGTGTCGAAAACTGACATTCTGATGTAAATTTTAAAGCACCTGCCATACGGAACAGCCGGAAAC
Source organism: Astyanax mexicanus (assembly GCF_023375975.1). Classification (NCBI taxonomy): domain Eukaryota; kingdom Metazoa; phylum Chordata; class Actinopteri; order Characiformes; family Acestrorhamphidae; genus Astyanax; species Astyanax mexicanus. The sequence goes on along the minus strand of NC_064420.1, from coordinate 5,482,174 downwards.
AGCCTGAAACAGTCAGAAACTGTCTGAAACCACTTGAAATATCAAAAAAAAAAATCAGAGAAAGAGAAAAAATAATGAGATGGGCATCTCCTCTACTTTTTTTTCTTTTTTTAGAGGGACCTGAGAGGGCTGATGTCAGCACTTGGAGTAATGTGGATGAGGTTGGTTTAATGTGAAGTGTCAGCTAGTCCCGTCCCCAGAGTTCCACAGTGACCAATCAGAGTGTAGAGCTTCATCCTGTAGGATTACAGCAGTCTTATAGGTTTATTTCATTACGCCGCAGCTGAAATCCTGTCCGATTCCTGTGGCAGCTCTGTGATCTCACCTGTGCTTTCTGTCAGAATATACAGTGTGAATTTTTCACCACATATTTTTTTTTTTTGCATTTTGCCATGCTGCCTGTTAAAGGGCTAGTCCAGATTTTTATATCTCATTAAATAAGCATTAATCCCTTTAATTTTGGCTGATTCAAATTAGAAAACGGCAAAAAAAAAAAAAAAAATGGGAAGGATAGTTTGGACTGGGCACTGGATGATGTATGGGTTTAGAGGCAGGGCAGGAGGGAGAGCTGATTGGCTGAGCTGTAGCAGCAGCAGTGGGACTCTGACTGCAGTGAGACGCAGATGATTGGACAACAGCAAGGGGGCGGTATTATTGATTGACTGATCTGCATACTGTGATGTGTCTGTGTACAGAAATTACCATAATAAAAGTGTTTTTTAAAGGTTAGGAAGTGTGCATTGTAATATTTTGAGCAGTAAAACTGTGCTCTTACACTGCTTATTGAACCTTCACACTCTTACAGCTCTTACTGGTGCAATGTGCGGGGGTCAGTTACGGATCCAGTTATGAAACCGAGTGGACTCTGAGTCTGAGTGTGGGAGGGGGTGGAGGGGTGCGTTCTGCTGGTGCTGCTGCTGCCGGGTCTTTCGGGAGATGCTTTTTAAACGATTTTACTGGAGAATCATTAATATTTTAAAGAGTGTAATAGGCCTTAAGCTGAGGGACCAGGCAGGCGAGATGATTACACTAGCTGTTCTCATTAAAACTCTATCTGATTAGCCTTCGTTTCAGAGGGGGGTCCGACTCGGCGGAATGCTGGGTAATGGTGTTGGGCTAATTAAAGTATTACTTTTTTTTTTTTTTGGAGGGAGGGGGGCTTTTTCGTCGGAGTCGACAGAGCAGTCCCATCCGCTTTCCCACTCACTTTTTCCTCTGTTTACTCGCCTGTAATGTTTTTTCTCTCGATTTTTTTTTTTAATCACGCGGCTTGTGGATGAAAATGACTCCCTCCGGGCTCAAAACAGCGTCCATCAAAGGCCCAACCAATGATTGTGGGGGTCTTTTATTACACACACACATTCACACACATATACACACATAATACACACACTCACACATGCATTGGCAGATGGGGAGGAGCAGGGGGGGAGGGGGGGATGTGTTCAAATCGCTTGAGTACCGTGAAATGATATTGCCAATGTACGGATGCAGAGGCTGTTGACTTTGAATGGTTTGTTAAGGCGTATGAGTGGGATTGGACACCCCCCATCACCCCCCTCACCCCCCCCCCCCACACTTTTCGCTTGTCTCACAGCTTTGATAATCAAGCCTGGATGTTGTTTCGACACGTTACACTCCCATTCACTCGCCACCCAGGGAACGACTTACGAGACTGCTGCCTCTTTATTTACGCCGGGGCTGTTGATTGCGGCGCGACTGGATGACTAGGGCATGAAATTGGAAATGCTTTGGCAATTTGACGAGCTGTTGCCGCTTGCATTTATTTCCCCGCTCGCTGTCTTTTGCCCGCGACCACTCGGAATGGCCGTGCCCAACGTGCGATTGGCACTGCTGGATAATGTGCGTCTGTGGTGACCTTGGGCAACTCGGTGCGAACCACCAACTTCGCAGGTCGGTCACCAACTCTGATGGGCAGTAGACATTCATTCTTCATTTATTACACATTGTGTGAACGTTCAATTATCAGGGTAAGAGCACAGTTCTGCTCAAAATATTGCAATGCACACAACATTATGAGAGACATACCAGAGTTCAAAAGAGGACAAATTGTTGGTGCACGTCTTGCTGGAGCATCTGTGACCAAGACAGCAAGTCTTTGTGATGTATCAAGAGCCACGGTATCCAGGGTAATGTCAGCATACCACCATGAAGGTCCAACCACATCCAACAGGATTAACTGTGGACACTGTAAGAGGAAGCTGTCTGAAAGGGATGTTTGAAAACCATGGCTGCCCAAATTGTGGCAAAATTCAATGTGCACCTCAACTCTCCTGTTTCCACCAGAACTGTGCATCGGGACAATAAATTATTGTGGTCTAAAAACAGGTGTTTCAGACCTTTCCTATTGGGACCTGGCATGATTAATTTGCATAATAGGCATGTTTTTTTTTTTAAATAGTATTTTCTAGTGTTGTAGCACTCAAGTTAGTATAATTCTTGTCTCAATTTGGAGTTGTTCTTCTCTTGATTTGGAATCATTTTTGTCTTGATATACAGTATAAATTCAAAAATAGATAACACAACAAGGTCCTTGATCATCTATCAGTCTGGAAAAGGTTACAAAGTCATTTTCAAAGCGTTGGAACTTCAGCAGACCACAGTGAAAGCTATTATTCACAAAAAAGAAAAAAAATTGGAACACTGGTGAACCTTCCCAGGAGTGACCGACTGATCAAATTTACTACAAAAGGGCATGGACAACTCATCCAGGAGGTCACAAAAGAACCCAGAACAACATTTAAAGAACTGCAGGTCTCACTTACCTAAGGTAGAGACTGATCGAAAATGGTCTCCATTGGAAAGACATTGTTGACCAAAATGAACACAATGGTCCATTTTGCACTGCCAATAGAATGAGAAGCTTCAGCTCAGCCACACAAGGTCACCATGTCCAATGCTAAACATTGGCTTAAGGGGTCTAAATTACTTCAGCACTGAGCTGTGGAGCTGTGGAACCACATTTTCCGGACTGATGGTCTTCCATCCAAAACCATCAGAATGAACTGGAGTGGCATTTGTGATCCAGAACTAATCAGTCTGATCTAATGATCTACCGTGACATTAAGAGTAAATAGCATCCTGGTAACCCATTCTTTCATTCAAAAATTAGGATTACTGATTAATTTACTGGCAGTGTTTCTGAAGGTGTTACCGTACCTGTGAAATTTCTCTTTTTTTCCTACTTTATCATCCTATTTTCTATTCCTATTTTTTTTTTACAATGCTCGGTTCCAATACATCGGCTCACAGACGCCTTGTGCTGATCGACATCACCCTACGAGTGATGAGGGGATAAAGCGCCATCTACCCACCCAGAGAGAGAGCAAGACCAATTGTGCTCTCTCAGGGCTCCGGCAGCTGATGGCAAGCTGCATGACTGGGATTTGAACCAGCGATCTCCCAAGGATCCCATTTACTTAAGCTTCTTTAATATACAGTATTTGTTCTTGTCCCCTTGCATTAATTTTACTTTTATACTTTAAGTAGTTTTAAAACCAGTACTTTTACACTTTTACTTGAAAAAAAAAATGCATGAGTTGATACTTTAAACTGTAGTATCTTTATTTCTACCTACAAAGTAATGAAAGTAATACTTTTGAGACCACAAAATTTCATAGAGGCAATTTTTTTGAAAGGCAAATTCATTCTGCCTATTGAGAAATTCAGCTTGGAACATGGAACACCAAATGATCAATAAAGAAAGAAGCATGGCACATGATAAATAATAGTGTGCCTTTACAATAAAGAACATAAGCTTCCATTAAAATCCATCAATACCATTGAATTGTATCAATATACTCTGTAGTGTATGTAATTTGTAGCATGTCAAATAATATCTAGTATCTTCCATCTAGTTTTAGACGAGGTAGAAAAGGTTGTGGTGTAAAAATAAATAAATAGCTTTTTTTTTGCCAATAAATTATTTTAAGGTCTACACTAAACACTCTGAAGTCTCTGAAACGTCCAGCGAATAGAGAGGACAATTCATCACTCCTTGCAACAAATTACTGTTTTTTTATTTTCTTTCCTAATTTGATATTGATTTTTTTACAGCTCTTCACTGAGTAAATTTCCGCTCTAGGCTCTCTGAACCGTGTTCAGAACTGTGTTTAACATTTGTTATAATTCCACCCCATTGGAGGGTTTTTGAGCAGGAACTGCCTTTTTAAGATCATGCCACAGTATCTCAATACGATTCAGGTCAGGAGTCATAAATGCTGACTTTAACTGAGGCAAGTGAGACCTGCAGTTCTTTGGATGTTGTTGTGGGGGCATTTTGTGACCTCTTGGATGAGTTGTCGCTGCGCTCTTGGGGTCATTTTGTAAGAAAAAGCTTTGCGCATCTAGAGACTGAGATTTCGGCCCATTCTTCTTTACAAAACAGCTCAAGCTCAGTCAGGTTGAATTAAGAGCGTCTGTGAACAGCGGTTTTCATGTCACATGAATACTCTTGTGGACTGATCTAAACCAGTCCACTGTAGCTCTGGCTGTAGGTTTAGGGTCATTGTCTTGCTGGAAGGTGAATCTCCTCCCCCGTGTCAAGTCTTTTGCAGCCTCCAACAGGTTTTCTTTCAGGATTGCCCTGTATTTATCTCCATCTATCTTTTTTTATCATCTCTGACCAGCTTCTCTGTCCACCACCATGTTTCACAGTGGGGATGGGGTGTGTTCAAGATGATGAGCAGTATTACTTTTCTGCCACACAAAGCACTTTGTATTTAGGCCAAAATGTTCAACTTTGGTCTGAGCTGACCACAGAACCTTCTTTCACATTCTTGCTGTACAAACAGCACTTCTTATGTCTTTCTTTCAACAGTGGCTTCTCCATAAAGGCCAGATTTGTGGAGTGCACGGCTTATAGATTCTTCCACCTGAGCTGTGGATCTCTGCAGCTTCTCCAAAGTGACCATGGGCCTCTTGGCTGCTTCCCTGATTAGTGCTCTCCTTGTTCGATCTGTCAGTTTGGGTGAACGGCCATGTCTTGGTAGGTTTGCAGCAGTTGTAGAATGCATTTTCCATTTTTGGATGATGGATTGAAAAGTGCTCTTTGGGATGCTTAAAGCTTGGGATATGTTTTTTAGAACCTTCTCCACAACTTTATCTCTGACCTGTCTGGTGAGTTCCTTGGTCATCATGATGCTGTTTGTTCACTAGTGTTCTTTAACATACCAATGAGGTCGATACAGGACAGGTGCAGGACTCTATTAACTTATTCTGTGACTTCTTAAGGCAGGTGACTGCACTTGATTTTATTTAGGGGGTTCAGAGTAAAGGGGGCTGAACACTTTTTAGATTTGTGTTTAGTAAAAACATAGAAAACAATGTACAGTAGAGGCCAAAAGTTTGGACACAATGCGTTTTTTCGTGACTATTTACATTGTAGATTATTCTCACTGAAGGCATCACAACTATGAATGAACACTTATGCATATATTTTATATTTTAGTTTCTTCAAAATAGCCACCCTTTGCTCTGATTTCTGCTTTGCACACTCTTTTGGCATCATTCTCTCAATGAGCTTCAAGAGGTGGCCACCTGAAATGGTAACGGTTTTCCAACAGTCTTGAAGGAAGGAGTTGCCAGAGGTGTTTAGTAGCACTTGTTGCTCGTTTGTCTTCTTCACTCTGTGCTCCAGCTCACCCCAAACCTCAAATCTGGATTGGGTTCAGGTCTGGTGACTGTGGAGGTTCAGCTCATTTTTTTTTTGTTGAGTACATAAAACTCCACATGTGTTCATTTATAGTTTTGATTTGGCTTCAGTGAGAATCTACAATGTAAATAGTCATGAAAATAAATATATATTTTTTAATTTATTTGTGTTTTCTTGTATAAAAATAAAATGTAAATACAAAGACAGAATCCAGCACAGTGGTTGGTGTCAGGCTGAAAGGAAGCTGATGATGAAGTGTGTTGGACTGATGTGGGCTGATGGATGGAGCGATGGGGGGGGTGATGGGGGTCTGTTAGTGGGTGAGGGTCCAGATGGCGGTTGACTGCAGGTTGTTTAGTGACAGTGACTTTGCTCTTCCCCCTGGTCAGTCCTGCAGAACAGATAGCGCTCGCTCACATCAGCACGCCGCCCGCGGTCCTTATTAATGCTACTGACCACTGGGCCGTGAAGACGGTTGTCCTCTGAACATCCCGGGGAGACCCCCACGACAACGGCAACAGCCTCCGGACCCTCCCAGCATCCCCTGCTCCTCAACATGCGCTCAACACCACATTAACCCTGACCTAAACTCTATACTATAATGCAGTACTGAAAGTACCACTAAGAAAAGGTTAAGACCACATACACATACAGATCTGGAAAAAAAAAACGAGACCACTTAAAAATGATGAGTTTCTATGATTTTACCAAATTGAAATCCTCTGGAATATATTTAAGAGGAAGATGGATGATCGCAAGCCATCAAACCACCAAACTGAACTGCTTGAATTTTTGCACCAGGAGTAAAGCAACATAAAGTAATCCAAAAGCAGTGTGTAAGACTGGTGGAGGAGAACATGATGCCAAGCTGCATTAAAACTGTGATGATTAAAAAACACCAAATATTGATTTCTTAATTCTTAAAACTTTATGAATATGAACTTAGTAGTTTTCTTTGCTTTATTTGAGGTCTGAAAGCTTTGCATCTTTTTTTTTGTTATTTCAGCCATTTCTCATATTTTTTTATGCAATTAAATGCTCTAAATGACACTATTTCTATTTGGAATTTGGGAGAAAAGTTGTCCAAAACTGTATTATATTAAATAGCAGAACTTACTAACATATATAACCAGCAAAAATAACATCATTCTGATATCAAACATCAACCATTAGTTTATTTTGAAAAAAAAAAAAAAAAAAAAAAAAACAGTTAGCATTGGGGCTAACCTACATTTGAGTACTGCTTGAATAATGTTCTAGGAGAAAAAAATCTGGGGTGCCAACACTTTTGACCAATAAGATAAATGTATGTTATTGTTGAATAAAATGACAAACACTATAGTAAGAAATGTTTGGCCTAAAAGGATGAGTCTGACTTCACGGAGCTGCTGATTACCACTGCTCAGATACACTTACAACCTGACCTTTACACACACACTCTCTCTCCTTCATCCTGACTGGCACTGGAGGAGCGTTTTTTAATGTTTCTGTCGTGTCCTGTCTCATTTTAGAGACGGAGAGAGTCTTTATGGTCCTGTTTCTATGCGAGGTTAATCTCAGCAAACACTGGTGTCATCTAATTTATCAGCTCATCAAACAGGGGCTGGTGTTTGAGTCCGGGTGACAAGCCGCTGTTGACAGTGAGGAAGTGTGTGATGGGAGAGCGTGCTGTATAGTGATAAATCTGTCTTCTGTATCTTCTCATCATTCTGGGTTTCTGTAGGGCAGAATTTTGTGTATTAAAATTCACAATAAGCAGCAGGTCAGGCTTTAGCAGGACGTGGAGCTACATAGACTTTTAAACACAGTTTACAACTGGACCATTCCCATCCATCACTGGATATGGACCACCATATATAGACCATCACTCCTGACCAAAGATGTGAAAAGTATTCCCAATCATTACTCTGTAGGTAGAAGTATAGATGTGTTTTGGGCGTAACGTAAAAGTAAACCAATCAGTGTACCATTCCCTTCAAGAGTCAGGTGAGCTCTGACTTTGGCACATTCGTATTTTAACAATGCGGCACCTTGTGCGTCTCAGCAGAAGATACAGACCTGCATTTAAGGGAACAGCAACGCTATTTTATTCTTTATTCTCTTTATCGTTGAGGTAACAGCACTGAGGGTGTGCAGTGCGCACGCAACTCTGGTAGGACTCAGATAGGATTGAACGGCGGATTGCTAATTATTAATAATTATTAATAAACTAATTATAAACCATTTATAAATCCTTTATGAAGGTAGTCTTATTTTAAAGTGGTAGCCATATTTTTTAAGTGAATGCATCATCAATATGCACATTTTTGACTAAGTTTTTGCCTTGCTTTCTGACCAATTTATGCAGAAATCCAAGTAATCCCAAAAGGTTCACATTCTTTTTTTTTTTGCAACTGTATTCAATTAAATATATATATATATATATATATATATATATATATATATATATATATATAGGTTGAAAATGATTTTCAAATCATCATAATATGTTTTTATTTGTTTCATGCAATTTTATTAATTATTATTGGTTGTATATTAATCCGTTTAGCGTATACTAAACGTATAACCAAAAGTAAAAGTACCCATCTAAAAATCTACTCGAGTAAAAGTAAAAAAGTACTCAATTTAAAATGTACTTTGAGTAAAAGTTACATAGTTAATTTTAATTATTTGATGTAAAAAAGTACAAATCATAAATTATTTTTTTTAAATGAATTATTATTCCATATAATATTTTTTTGTACCTTTCAGGCAGTATTTGTTCACACCAGCCCATAAAACATTTTCAAAAACAAGTGGCATAGGTTTCTATGATCCATTTTTTTTTCTTTACTGTTAAAAAGTTAAAAGTTTATGGTCATATAGGCGACTATAAACGGTATTTTTATAGTTTTACAGTTCATTATTATTTTTTAACTTGCCATTGATATGCTTTAACTGCTATTTACATTTTTTACATTTAAGCAGACTGTTTAATGTTTCCAATAAAAAATTAAGGAATTATCATTAAAAACATGAAGTCATACAAAAAAGAAGCACATATTGATGGGTAGCATAACTCGACAGAACACCGGTTCCCCCGAGCACAGCTGATTCACACAGCGTCTCTCCCGCTAACCGTAATAAACACTGCTGGGAAAAGTTCAGCTGCGCTGCCATGGAGAACAAAACTCTTTTTTTTTTTATTCATACAATTTGTATTTTTTTCACCAGCATTTAATTATTTACTCAGTAATGGAGAGTTTTCCAATGTAGTGAAGTAAATTACTTGTGTCAAAATGTACTTGAGTAAAAGTAAAATTACCTTTATTATTTTAAAAACTACTTAAAAAATGACAAATTACTCAAATCTACTCAATTAGAGTAAGTTGACTTACAGACTCTCACAGACTGTCTCTTTTCTGAAGAAATGCAAGAAAGGCTCTGGCAGAGTTAAGCTTCTTTTTCGTAAGTGTCTCTTAATCACTGTTCATGAACCATTTGGAGGACAGGCCGGTGCCAGCGCTGTCCAGGAGACAGCTGGTGGGTCATTAGGTTCTTCTTCTTGGAAGGTTGACATGATCAAATCCTCCATCTCCCGAGAATCACACACTCCTTCGCCGCGGCCAGACCGGCCTCTCCTGGCTCTCGTGCTGACAAAACCTGCTTTCTCTCCGAAAAGAGAGAGAGAAAAAGAGAGAGAGAGAGAAAAAGAGAGAGAGAGAGTCGCCCTGTTATTGTTTCCGCTCCTTCGGTGATTAAATATGAAATATTATGGTCGTTTTTTTATACCTTTTTTAAACCCTTGTGTGGTGTTCGGGTCTGTGGGACCTGTTTTCATTTTTCATCAAATGATACAAAAAAAATATTTTTTCTAACTCAAACTCATTGGCATTGGCTCATTTTTTGTGAAAAACATATATCGAAACACATTTTCGATAAACACACACTGTACCCCCCCCCCCCCCCCCCCCTACACATTTATATTACACACAGTATGTTTGGCCAAGGGCTAATTAACATTGCTTCATTTGTAAATTTGAAACTAAACAAATTTTCTACTCATATCTTGAGTTTAATTCATTTTCTTTTACATTTTATTAAAAAAAAACTAATAAAAAAAGAGAAAAGAGTAGCACTTTTTGAAAGAAATGTAACATAAGAAAGGTAAAGGGCAAATATTAACCATGTAAGCATTTAAGTTTATATTGCTTGCAATTTAGGTGAAGCGAGCATGTGTAAAAATTGTACATTTTAATGTAAAATTGCTTAATTTTGCTGAATTAAATACAAATAACCAAGTAAACGAGTAACAAAAATATGAACACCACACAAGGGTTAAGCATTTAAGCAGAAAAAAGAAAAGTTGGTGCGTCTCCACCAACTGTCACCCGAAATGAGCAGTCACACCACTGAGCAGGTACGACATTGTCTCCCAGCTCCCCCCCCTACCTCCCCACCCCCATCCGTCGACACTCCGTATGCTTCACCCGAAGATGACACTCAGAAGGGCTCTACACCTGTCAATATGTCTCTCAGTCTGCGGAGAGCTGTAAAAAAAAATATATATATATATATATATATATATTCCAAACCAGATGATGAGCTTTAACGCTGGCGCCGACTCAACGCCCGTCCTGCAAGACGTGTGGAGAGCGTCTCATTACCGCCGGAGCAGATATATATAAATACACGTGCAGCTGTTTCGCCGGTCACTCGCCTGGCACGGGCCGCGCGAGAGGAGCTGGCCGAGGACGAGACTGACACATGGCGACTGACAGACGGACAGATGGGCCGCGAGCTGCCCTCGCGCTCCTCTTTTGATCACGCCGACGGCGATAGATGTGGCCGTTTCAGGCGGCCATATTTCCTCTACACCAGCACCTTTATGTCGCTATCAACCCACAAACGATAATAAACACGGCCATTGTGTGTGTATGTGTGTGTGTGTGTATCTGTGTGTGTGTGTGTGTGTTTGTGTGTTCAGAGGACATGATAGCTAATTGTTTGCAGATGCTGCACTTAGCGTGCTCTAGATTTCATTATCAGTCCCGCAACGTAAGCGTATACGAGTGGGTCGACACTAACAGATGCTAACAGATGCTAACAGACGCTAACATGCGCTAACAGCCCTGCAGTTCCTTTAAAGGTCTTATTCCATCATTTTTCATTCATTTAAAACATTTTTGGGTAACACTTCCTATGAATGTCATCTTTATTAGACTCTATAACTACATTCATACTATATTATAATGCATTCATAAGGCAATATAAACATGGCTATAAATATTTATAAATATTTATAAAAATGCATAACTCACTATAGCCATGTTTGTTAAGCATTATGACTTATTGTATTATAATTGTGATTATAATACATTATAAGCTATGCTTATGATATACATGTTAAAATAGTTTATATCTATCGTTAATAATGCAGTCCTGCAATGAAAAAGTATGTCACTTTACTTAGAGTGCACAAAGACCTGTTATAATACATTATAATTGACTATAACTAATATTATATTCAAGACAAGTATAATTCATGAGTGGTTAAAAATATATTTATAAGATTGTTGAGGGTGTGTTTATAACTTGAAAGCTGTTTTAGTCATGATACAAGTCTACAGGCTGGGACTGAGTTTCTTGGTATTGATGTATAACATATTATAAACACAGCTATTAATGCATTAAAATCACAGTTCATGATGCATGATAAACATGGCTATGATGAATTATAGAGTTTTATAAATATGTATAGCCATGTTTATAATGCCTTATGAATGCATTATAAGGTGTTATGAAAATGTTTATAGAGTCTTATAGAGATGACATTCATAGAAAGTGTTACCAATGTTTTTTTTTTTTTTTTTTTAGAAAAAGTGCTGAGGTGTTTCTATTCAGCCCTTTAGCTTTAGATCACTGAATTAGAAGAGGTCTCTGATGAAAGACAGGTTTTTTGAGGCTCTTGCTCATGAATATTCAAACATGCAAATATATCGCCTCTGATTGGCTAATAGCACTGCAATGCCTTCCCCCCATAGTCAAATTCACAGCTCTAAAACGCAAAGGACAAAAATATTTTTTTTTAGAGATACAGCCTTAGTTATGAAGATAAAGCACTGATTGCTAGGTTAAGTAAACCTGCCAGCCACGAAAAAGATACTTAAACAAGATAGCTAACGCTAATTAGCTCTGTAAACAGAAGCTGTAAACAGAGTAAACAGAGCTGTTATCTCCACCCTAGCTATAGCTCCTTTTGCTGTAGCCCAGGTTCAGCCCCGCCTGTGGGCGGTCCTGAGCCGAGGTGGGCGAGGCCATGAAGTCACTGGTTGATGTCGACACCCTAACGGCTCTCTGATTAACTCGTATTTCTGAGGATTTTTTTTTTACTAGCTACTGCAGACAAGGGAGGCTGAAGAACAGTTTCATATTCTGCACGCATATCCAACTCCTACAGTATTTCACAAAGAACAAGAAAAGGTGGATTTTAGAAGAATGAGACCTTTAAAAGAACAGTGCGGCCTCGTGTGGACGTTTCCTTTAGCACGCCACAACATATTTTGAATGTTTTTGGGGAAAGGAGGCTATATTTTTTAATATGGTCCAATTTTATGGTCCGACCTTTAAAATGAAACTGTTATATAACCAGAAACTGTTATATAAACTACAGTGTTAGCAAAAACAATCTTAGCAAGTAAAATTATGTAATTTCAAGGCAATAAATCTTGTTTATTTTTTCTCTGATATTCATTTTGGTCTTACTAATCGTTGTGTAAGAGTAAGATTATTTTGGACAGAGCCCCTAAGGTGACATCATGTTTAAAAAAATTACATGTGGCCACATTAGGTGTGGGAATTAGATCCTGAGGTGTGGCCTTGACTTATTAATGCGTGGGAATGAGATATTTGAAGCCAGACAATAATACAGTTTGCTGTTCTGTAAATAAAGCCAATGAAGAAAGATGAAGAATATTACATCAAAGCTCTGTTAATCTGGATAATCGTTTGTGTAGAGGGAATTGGTTTATTTTTATTTTTATCTTGGAATAAATTATGGTGATATTTTGGAGTCTTTTGCAGTTAGACGTGCCATAATTCTGAGTAAAGGACACTTAATTCTCATACTAAAAGCTGACCTTGTCCTTCCAACAACTTAGGTTCTCATTCCTACACCTTAATATAAGTTGTGTCCATACCTTAGGATCTCATTGCCACGCTTTAATAAGTTGTGGCCACGCATTATTTTTTTTAACATGAAGTCATCTTAGGAGCTCCATAATTTTGCTTATTTTAGGGACAACAACCTAACCATGTGGCACCATATATATATATATATATATGCCTCCTGGAACCAGCTGCTACGCTATACGGACTCTATGTATATATATATATATGACTATGTTATTATCAGTTCAGTGATGGTGGCGCTCGGAGCTAAAGCTATCATTATAAGATGTAAACAGTGGTTTTTAATAAGCTTCTTGTGCACTTTTTAAGTTATTAATGCCTCGTTTTAAATGTCAGGGCTCTCTGGATTCTAGCAAAGAGGTGTGGAGCTACTTTGAGCTACTGGATAAAGGTGAAAGAAGTGATTTATCAGGGCAAATTATGCCCCGTGTCGCCAATCTGAAGGGTGTTTGGACAAATTGTTAAAATTTCTGGATCTCGGAACGCTGTGGGAGAACGGAGGTGTGCTCTTCATCAAAACTAAGAACTTTTTATTCATGTTTTACTACACCTAAAGTCCATTTTACACCAGAGATCTCCTTTAAAGAGACTTGTTTGGGGGAGGAGCTAATAATCTTTGGTTTGTTTTCACACACACCCTTTTTTTTACGAACCGTGGATCGATTGTGAGATCCTATAAGTCCTTTTTTATCCTTTTTTTGTTTGTAGTTTCATTTTTAAACCAGAGTTCTCCTTTAAAGAATCTGCTATGAAACAGTTAAAGATACTGTACTCTGTTTATCTCATTTCTACAGGAAATGATGGCAACTCCAGTGTATAATCTACAGCACAGCACAGTGGTGTGGAGAACTGGAGCTCCCACTGCTTTATATATGCATGGTTCTTCAGCCAAGGCCGCGGGGACTGTCTGGCTGCTCAGACCTGGAGCTGCTTTGCATTAGTGTTGGAGGAGCTGGATGCTGGGAGAGATGGAGCAGAGGGAACGCGGGTCTGGCTGCTCCTGGTTCCACAGCGGCGTGCATTAACCGAATGCGCTGGGATCGGAGGCCTGCGCCCTGCAAGCTGTCTTTTTGGCCGGGCGCTAATGTGCATGGGCACGGTTAGCGCAGTTATCAACCATGCGATGGCACAGAACCCCAACACCTGCTTAATCTCGGTTCCAGGGCCTATAAACACACACGTGGACCCCCACACACCTAATGCCTCCTCCGGTTGCGATTAGTGCAGCCAGTTCTAGAGTAGTGCAGAGTTAGGTGACTACATTAACGCCCATTATCTGCAGTCTGAAAGGATTCTGGCTCACCGTGATACTGATTAGTGGCAGCAGTGCTATATAGCTGGGAGGCTAATGTTATTAGCTTAATGATTATCCTTTTTTTTGCAGTTGCACCAGTGAAAATGCTGTATTTTTGGCTAATTTATCAGCAGGGATTATTTCAGAGACTGTGGCAATTAAAGAGTAAGGGTAGATCCATCCTAAAGTTGTGCTGGTTTTCCACTCTTTTAATGTATTTTTAAGAAATGCATGTTTTTTTTTTTTTTACAAAATGAATAAAGAAAATAAATCAAAAGAACTTTAAGAAATTAAGAATGAATATGCTTTAATATGGAGTTCCACAACAACTGTAACAGAACTGAAACTTAACTAACAGTGTATGGTTTAGACAGACTAACACCACAAAAGTTAGCTTGACAGCAAAATTGGGAATAAGTGAAGATGGTAACGTTAGGAGGGTGAAATAACGCTAATACTCTCCTCTCCTGTGGAGTCGTCTTCAGGTGAACGCTGCGCATTTTCTGAGCATTTCTGCTTCTTTTGCTGGGTGGTGTTGGTTGGCATGCTGGCTGGACTGTGGTTAGGTTAGCGTAGCTTGCTTTAGCTCAGCATTAACTTAGCTTAGCCTAGCCTGGCTGGTTAAGTTAGCGTTCTGGCTGTCAGACAGAATTAGCCGAGCGATTTTCCTTCCCTCTTTTCCACAAAAGACGAGCCAGCACTGAGCGCTAGCCTGTGCTAAGCTAACGCTGCTGTTGGTGCCGGTGGAGGTGATGATTCAAAACTGTACTGTGTATATACGCCGTTACTCGGCAACGCGCCGGCGGAGTGATACGAGTTTAGTGTGAGAAGGCCGTGACGTTATCACAAATATCAGCACGGCTAGAAAACTTTTCAACCAATCAGATTGTGAGGTCGGAACTAACTGTTGTATAATTGTAAATAAATACTGAAGGCATCCAGACTATGATAGAACATGTAAAGAATCATGTAGTAAACTTAACTTTCAGGTCAGTTCTGATTAACTTATCCAGTGCAACAGGGGTAACTCTTGCACTTCCTTTCCTGGGGCAACCCTGATGAGAGCCAGTTTCATCATAGCTTTTTTGATGGTCTTTGCGACTGCATTTGAGGATACTGATACTTTTAAAGTTCTAAAACTGTTTTGGATTGATTGACCTCCATTTCTTAAAATATGCTTTTTTTTTTAACTTAGTAAGGACTTTTTGTCATCAAACTTCTTGCCTTGCTCACTTCGATGTAAGCAACATTACTAGTGCCGCTTAACGCACCTTATAATCCGGTGCACCTTATGTACGAAAATAGACATTTATTCATAGTGTGCCTTATCATCCAATGCCAAAAAATGTCCAAAAAAGTCCAAAAAATACAGTATTTATTTAATAAATACCAAAAAAAGAGTAAGAGAATTGCCAGTATATATTTATTAACTCTCTAAATATGCTTATTCAGGCATGGTACATACGATATAACTGAATCCCCAAGGGAAGGTAGGACTAGTGGGCAAGACTACACACTGATGATGAGTTATGCCAGGAACCCATAAGGAAAATACATGGGTAAATATGGTGCTACATTGTTTAAGTTAAATCTACTAAGCTACAGTAACTAAAACATACTTCAGTGAGCATGAATTACAAAGTGTGAATTAGCATTAACAAGTTAAATAACTTACCAAAGTAAGTTTGAAATTGAAGTAAAAGTTAAAAAGTTATATTGTGAGGATATTATTAAATAATAAAAGGTAGATTTAATGCTGGTTCCCACAATGTTACGCTATATTAAATGGAGACGGGTCAAACACTAGGAGCCTGTTTCTCTTTACCGACCGACCATAAGCTCCCTTTTTGGCTCTGTCAATTCTTGCTCTCATTTGATTGGCTGTCCCCACTGTCACTCCATCTGGTTGTAAACAGCATGAGTTGCATTGATGCATGAGTCCGTGTTCGTCTTGCATCAATGGATATGTATACATGCAAATATATCGCCTCTGATTGGGTAACAGCACTGCGACACCAGGAGGCAGCGAGACGAACAACAGTTAGAAATGTTTTAAAATAAAGACATTTTTGCACTAATAAGAGTTTTTGCAATGTCATATGTTACTTTACAACATGTGTACTAATGCCCTGCTAAGTGCAGTTCAGCCACTGACCTATTCTTAGAGTCTCTGTAAAATGCGAAATCCACCGGAGATCCTTTTTAAACCTAGTTACTTACACACAGAGGTGGGTAGTCCAGGTCCAGAAGGTAAAAATCCACCCCGGGTTCCATGAACAAATTCTAACCATTTGTTTCTTAGCTCTGAATTACTGGGCAAAGCATAAAACACTGATGTGTTATTTGCACAAATAACACAGGAACAAACTGCCATGCTGTTCCTAGCGCCGTTAGCTCCTATCTGACCAGACAACGTGACTGCTCGGCTTCAGCTCTGCCTGTGGGCGGTTACAAGCTAAGGTGGGCGGGGCCTATGTATACTAATTCACGGGTTGACATAGACCCGGTGCTTTTCCTGATCGACTTGTTTTTCTAAATATTTTCTTTTACTAGCTGCTGCAGAAAATAGAGGTTGAGGATGAACTTCATGTAAAGCATCCATATACAACCATACACAACCATGGATTTTAGCAAAAGGACACCTTTAAATTGCAACAACTACATTTCCTCTTCCTCCTGTGATCTGTAAAGGATTAAAGGAGCATGGATTTTAGACCCCAAAGCTTTATAATGCGATTAAACATTGATATTTTTGGGTTGTACTTAAAACTGTTTCTTTTTTAAGCTCCCAAGTGTTTTTTTTTTGTTATTATATATTTTTTTGTTGCGTATGAGTGCCTTTATTTCTCTGCTTAAGTCAACTTTCATCACTTAAAGTCCTCTCTGATCTGTGCGTAATGCTGCATTGTGGTACCTCGCCCCACGAGGTTCAGCTGTGTTTTAATATAAAATATCCTCCCCTTAATCAACTTTTGGGCTTCAAACATCAGTTCGGAAAGAAAGAGTGAAAGAAAAAGAAGAAGTAAAAGAAAGAAATGCAGGACTGGGAATCCCTGCGGTACCCGGGAGATTGACTCGCCTCAGATCGAGTTTATTTTTCATTAGCTTCTTTCTCAAAGCAGTTGTTTTTGTTCCTACATGTGCTCATATAGTAAAGAGTCATATTCTCAATACAAAATGCTGATTTTTCTTTTAAGGAGCGATGCCGTAGACTCCTCTGAGACACGCCTGCCTTCATCCTTTTTTTCCTGTCGTGATGAAAATGCCACCGTACGCCACTCCTTTATTACAGACTCTTTTATTAGAGTCTCTTTAAAATGCGAAATCCACCGGAGATCCTATTTAAACCTATAGTTACACACAGAGGTGGGTAGTCCAGGTCCAGAAAGTAAAAATCCATCCCGGGTTCCATGGACAAATTCTAACCATTTGTTTCTTAGCTCTGATTTACTGGGTAAAGCATGAAACACTGATGTGTTATTTGGGTTATTTGCACAAATAACACAGGAACAAACTGCCATGCTGTTCCTAGCGCTGTTAGCTCCTTCCTGACGAGACGTGCCTGGCTGATATTCTCAATACAAAATGCTGATTTTTCTTTTAAGGAGCGATGCTGTAGACTCCTCTGAGACACGCCTGCCTTCATTCTTTTTTTCCTGTCGTGATGAAAATGCCACCGTACGCCACTCCTTTATTACTCGCTATGCGTACACACACACACACACACTCATACCTTCGTTCCCGAACTGCCGTGACAGGCCCTGCCGCCTCGTCTCTGCCGTGACTCATAGGAGACTTAAATCCTTTCCTTGTCTGGTATTAGGAATTAATTGCAGCCTCTAAAGGTCAAGAGATGTTTTTTTCAAATGCTTCCCATGTTTTCATTCAGGTTTCAGGCTCCTCATATGCTATCACTGCACTGGCTGCTTGGGCAGAAGAGAAGACCTTTAACAGACTTCACAGTGGGAAAAAGCACTTGACGTGGTGATTATTGCCATCTTACACCCCATAAACATAAAGTCTATTTTCATGTCTTGCGCCTGCTTTGTTTAAATAGCACTAGTTTTTGTGGATATATTTGCTCACAAGGGCAAGGTGGTCTGGAAGTGAGTTGTGTTCAGGTAAATTTCTGGTTTATTGCTATCTTGGCAGTGGAAAACTGCCAAGGTGCATCACTGACTCAATACAACCTAGACAGACGTCAACAGTCAGATGTGCATTGCTATCTTGGCAGTGAATTGTCAAAACATGCAGCATCCCCAATGCACATACACTCAGTTCAGGTTAGTTTCCCCTGCTGAGAAGCGTTGGATGTGTCCAATTAGCTGCGCCGCTGAAATAGCAATGCGTCAAAGTAAGAGTGCATTTGGCTCTTAAAGGGGATAGCAAGTGACATGCCGACTGGTTTAGTTTTACGTTAATTAAGATTAGCACATGCCTTTTATGAATTTTACAAGTATGTTACTTGAACCATTTGCATTATTGAGGGTTGATTCCTTCTTGTTAATTTTTTCTGGGTAATACCTTCTATATCTTATATACCATCTATATCTTCTATAGCTTTAATACCTTCTATACCTCCTATATCATCTATATATTCTATATCTTCTGTATCTTCAATAGCTTCAATACAGTCTATATCTTCTGTCTTTAATAACCTCTATACCTTCTGTATAGTCTATATATTCTATATCATCTGTATATTCAATACCGTCTACATCTTCAATTCCATCTATATCTTCAGTACTTTCAATATCGTCTATGTCTTCTATATCTTTAATAACTTCTATACCTTCTATTTTATCTATATATTCTATATCATCTGTATCTCCAATACCGTCTACATCTTCAGTACCGTCTATATCATATATATTCAGTACCTTCGATACCATCTATATCTTCTATATCTTCAGTACCTTCAATACGTCTATATCTTCTATCTTCAATACCTTCAATACCGTCTATATCTTCTATATCTTCCATAACTTTAATACCTTCTATATCTTCCATACCTCCAATACCGTCTATATCTTATATATCTTCAGTACCTTCAATACGTCTATATCTTCTATATCTTCAATACCTTCAATAGTGTCTATATATTCTATATCTTCCATACCTTTAATACCTTCTATATCTTAAATACCTTCAATACTGTCTATATCGTCAATACCGTCTATATATTATATATCTTCAATACCGTCTATATATTATACATCTTCAGTACCTTCAATACCGTCTATATCTTCTATATCTTCAATACCTTCAATAGCGTCTATATCTTTATACCCTCTATATTGTCTATACATGATATACCTTTTATATCTTTAATAACTTCTATATCTTCTAAATCTTCTATATCTTCTCTATCATCAATACCTTCAATACCGTCTATATATTCTATATCTTCACTACTTTCAATACCTTCTATAGCTTTTATACCTTTAATACCCTTCAATATCTTTTATATTTCGCTGGATCATGTAACTGGTTATAATGTAGTGATTTTAATATTTATTTACCAAATGGTTCGAATGTCAATTTTAGATGATCATATTCATAAACAATCATTCTAAGACATTAAACTGCTACCTCCAATTTTCACAGTATGAACACTCAAATTAGCTTCACATGTCCTTTGCTTAAACCTCATTTTTCATACGTGGGTTCCGGTCTCACAGATAAAGATAAGATCTAAATTGCTTTTACCAGTGATAACCACACACACGTTCGGTTGCAGATAATTCACTCCTGGACGACACTACAAATTAATTAAATTGCAGCATCAGGAATGCGTAATCTGCATTTTTACACTGATAATAGAATTTAATTAATATTATGGGAACACAAGCAAGCTCACTGGATTTAGATCTTCAAACACACCGGTCATCAGTATGATTTGTAGCTGAAATTAACTTTCCCGAAGACTACAAAATAATATAATAATAAGTTACTATATGGTATGGTTGTGTGATATGACCAAAAATGTATATCCTGATCATGATGTGTATTGCAATATAGCACACTTTCTGTAAATTCAGCGCATATTTTCTTTTTGTAAATTATTGATTATTCATTCATTAATTTAAGTGCATTTAAGATGACCACAAGATTGGTGTGTTCACTTAATTTGATGTAGCATTTTGAAAACAGGTGGGGAAAAAAAAAATAGATGCACCCAAGTTGTAAATTCAGGCAAAAGATTCAGCAGGATGTTCCTCAAAACTGTCCATAGATCACTCAACTCTGCAGAGGTTTGTTTTTATCTTCTAAACGTGTGATTTGATCATCATTTAGCTGAAAAACAGTCTATTCTGTTAGCTAATGTTATTGATCTTTGCTGTGCTTTTAGCGGTTAGCCTGTTAGCTCCTGTTTTTGTATTGTTTTTTTGTTGTCCTGTAAGCGGTTAGCCTGTAAGCTAACATTATTACACTTTGTTGTGCTTTTAGCAGTTAGCTTGTTAGCTAAAGTTATTAGTCTTTGTTGTGCTTTTAGTAGTTAGCCTGTTAGCTACTGTTATCAGCCAGTGCTGTGCTTTTATCAATTAGCCTGTTAGCTAAAGTTATCAGCCTGTGCTGTGCTTTTAGCAGTTAGCCTGTTAGCTACTGTTATCAGTCTTTGCTGTGCTTTTAGCAGACAATCTATTAGCTAAAGTTATCAGTCTTTGTTGTGCCTTTAGTAGTTAGCCTGTTAGCTAATGTTATCAGCCTGTGCTGTGATGTTAGCAGTTAGCCTGTTAGCTACAGTTATCAGCCAGTGCTGTGCTTTTAGCAGTTAGCCTGTTAGCTACTGTTATCAGGCCGTGCTGTGCTGTTAGTAGTTAGACTGTTAGCTAATGTTATCAGTCTTTGCTGTGCTTTTAGCAGTTAGCCTGTTAGCTACTGTTATCAGCCAGTGCTGTGCTTTTAGCGTTTATTCTGTTAGCTAATGATATCAGTCTTTGCTGTGCATTTAGCAGTTAGCCTGTTAGCTAATGTTATCAGTCTTTGTTGTGCTGTTAGCAGTTAGCTTGTCAGCTACTGTTATTTGCCAGTGCTGTGCTGTTAGTAGTTAGCCTGTTAGCTACTGTTATCAGCCAGTGCTGTGCTGTTAGTAGTTAGACTGTTAGCTACTGTTATCAGCCAGTGCTGTGGTGTTAGTAGTTAGACTGTTAGCTAATGTTATCACTCTTTGCTGTGCTTTTAGCAGTTAGCCTGTTAGCTACTGTTATCAGCCAGTGCTGTGATGTTAGTAGTTAACCTGCTAGCTACTGTTATCAGCCAGTGCTGTGCTGTTAGTAGTTAGCCTGTTAGCTAATGTTATCAGTCTTTGTTGTGCTGTTAGCAGTTAGCCTGTTAGCTACTGTTATCAGCCAGTGCTGTGATGTTAGTAGTTAGCCTGTTAGCTACTGTTATCAGCCAGTGCTGTGCTGTTAGTAGTTAGCCTGTTAGCTACTGTTATCAGTCTTTGCTGTGCTTTTAGCAGTTAGCCTGGTAGCTACAGTTATCAGTCCGTGCTGTGCTGTTAGTAGTTAGCCTGTTAGCTACAGTTATCTGCCCATGCTGTGCTTTTAGTAGTTAGCCTGTTAGCTACAGTTATCAGCCCATGCTGTGCTTTTAGTAGTTAGCCTGTTAGCTACTGTTATCAGCCTGTGCTGTTATCACTGTGATCTCTTTATCACCATTTGTACAATATGTTTAACGTGCAATATTTTCTCACCTTTTCATCTACTATTTATTTGTTATTTATTCACTGTTATTCACAATGCTAATACTGGTCACCCACTACAATAATCATGTGTCCACTCATCTTATCTTAGCTGCAATAGATGTATATATATATTTTTGTATTTCTATATATTTCCTGTAATCTTTTGTATATTTAGGTGTATTATTATTTGTTGATATATTTTCCTGACCTCCTGTTTCTCTGTCCTTTCTCCTGTGCTGCTGTAACATTGCAAATTTCCCCATTGTGGGATTATTAAAGGATTATCTTACTTTATCTTATCTTAGCATTTAGCATGTTAGCTAATATTACTCTAACTAACACTCAGTTTTTATATTTAGTACTCATATATTGACATGTTGTACAGCCCTACTACAACATATATTATATATTATGTCATTAAAATGTGCTTTCCTACACATTTAATCAAGAGTGCACAGACAGATAGTCTAAAATCATACATACAATATATTCTTTATATTTTATATATATATTTTTTAGCAAAGTCAGGTTTTCCAGAGCTAGTGAAATCTTCATTATGTGTGCAAGTGTGTGTGTGTGTGTGTGTGTGTGTGTGTGTTTTGGTTGAGAAACTACAGGGACTCCCTTCGTTCTGCTGAAATGGGTAAATGAGCTCCACTCATTCTGTAATAAGCGTCTAATGGCAAGCTGTGGGCTTCCTAATTCCCATAATCCACTTCACCCCTCAGCAGTTATGACCTCACCTCATCCATCACACTAGATGAAGTGCAGGCAACCACAGACAAGCCATATATACAGACATCAACATTCAGATTTTTGTAGTTTATACATGTAGACCTGTGCGGTAAAAAAAAAAAAAAAGGAAAATGGGGGTTTATACGGTTATGAAAGGCGGTGTTTTTACCTTTTCGGCAGGAAAAGTTGGGACACAGCATGTTTACTTTTTAAAGGAAAGGTTGAGTTGTGTTTTTGGTTCTTATTAAATAAAAATGTGCCTGCTTCCCTTCTTATAGTCGGAGGGGGAAACTTTACAGTACAATAAATAGTAACTTGTTCTTATGGCCTATAACTTTGTCACCAGTCAAAAAAACCTATATATAAGATACAGTATCTCACAACAGTAAGTTCGCCCATTACATTTTTGAAAATATTCAAATAATATTAAAAATATAACTCAAAATAACGCAACACATTACATTACATGTTTGAGTAAAATGAACATAGTTTTTTTTTTTTCATTCTATAAACTACTGACAACATTTCTCCCAAATTCCAAATTAAAACATAGCAGTAAAAGAGAAATGGTCAAAATAAGAAAAAAAAAATGCACCGTTTTCAGAACTTAAATAATGCAAAGAAAAAAGTGTATACGTATTTAGAAACAGCAATATTAATGGTTTAAAGAGATCAGAAATCAATATTTGGTGGAAAAACCTGGATTCTTAATCACGGCTTTCATGCATCTTGGTATGCTGCTCTCCTCCACCAGTCTTTCACACTGCTTTTGCATGACCGTATGCCCCTCCTGGTGCAACAATTCAAGCATCCAGAGGTTTTCTAGGGGTATACTCTTTTTCATTGCCAGTGGTTTTGACATGAACTACGTTCATTTTACTCAAGCATATATCTATAAATAGTAAAATCAAATAGACCTATCATTTTGAAGTGGTCTCATAGTTTCCTGCATTTATTTATTTATTTATTTATTTTTTTGCTGCAATCATAGCTGCAAGTGTTTTGGGGTATGCCTCTACCAGCTTTGCATATTTAAAGATTTACTTGAATTATTTGAGTGTATTTTCCCACCTGAGCTATGGATTTCTGCAGCTCCTCCAGAGTGACCATTGGCCTCTTTAGCTTTAGCTTCTCTTCCCAGGTGCTCTCCTTGCTCGTTCTGTCAGTTTAGGTGGACGTCCATGTCTTGGTAAGTTTGCATAAATGTGTATGAATAAATGTAGCTAAGAAAAGATTTACTGTGCATTTCTCTCAGTAATGCTGCTGTGTTTCGGCTTGCTATTATTGGCTGCCCTTTTAAAACATGGCCTTTGCCACGGTGTCGCAATATACAGAGTTTTAGTTAATTAGCCTTAGCTGAAAATGCGATGAAGCTGAAGAGCTGGACTAGGAAGCTGCTAGTAAAGGTTAGCTACTCTGTCTGAAGCCTATACAGACTTACACTTATTAATAGCTGTGTTTGAGATCGCGGTGAGTAGGCTTGTGAGAGTGCATGTAAGTGTTGCAGATGATGACGAAGCTGGAATTGGCTTCTTATTACCAAGTTTCTGTTCCCACTTGAGTGGTGAGTTATTGCCAGGCTGCCTGGCACAGGGGTATCCAAACTTTTATTAAATGAGGATAAAATTGGACTATATTAAAAAAACACCTAAGGGCCAGCCTCCTTTTTCCCGTCCCAAAAAAACTAAAAACATCCACACAAGGCAGCATTGCTCTTTTTTTTAAAGGTCTCATTCCATTAAAATCCACTTTTTTTTTGTTCTTTGTATAATACTATAGGTCTCTCTGAGTTGTATATAATGCTGCATACTGCATGAAACTGTTCCTCAGCCTCAGAAATACGAGTTGATCAGTGAGATGTTAGGGTGTCTACATCAACCAGTTAATTCATGGCCTCGCCCAACTTGGCTCAGGACTGCCTACAGGTGGTGTTAAACCTTGGCTACAACATAAGAAACTACATCTGAGAAGTAGCTAACAGTTCTGTTTACTCTGTTTACAGCTTCTTTTTTGCAGAGCTAGTTAGCATTAGTTATCTAGTGTAAGTAACTGTGTAGGTTTAAATTGGATCTCCAGTTGATTCTGTGTTTTATCGAGACCTTAAATATAAACACTAGGGAAGCACAGCTTGACAAGGCAGCTCAACTCAACAGAATACCGGTCAAAGTGGGCGGATTTTATGATATAAAGCAGACTCTGGAACTTCGACGTGTTGAAACTGCCCAAGCACCGAATTAGTCGGCTTATCCTTAGGTTATTTGTGAAGTTTAAAGGTTCACTTTACATAGCACTCAGTGCTATATCTTTATAACTAAGGCTGTATCTCTAAAAACATTTTGTCCTTTGAGCTTTAGAGCTGTAAACTTGACTGTGGGGGAAGACAGCAGGTCGCATTCTCTGGCTGGAGTGCTGTTAGCCAATCAGAGGCGATATGTTTGCATGTATGAATATTCATGAGCAAGAGCCAAATCCCTGTCTTTCTTCAGAGACCACTTCTAATTCAGTGATCTAAAGCTAAAGGGCTAAATAGAAACACCTGAGCACTTTTTTTTTTTTACAAAAAATAGCTCACATGACATTTATTCATATTAGAGACACAACTAGACATTTAAAATGATTAAAAAAAATAAGAAAATTAAAGAAGCTCTTTAATAAGGGCTCACTGCTTTTTTTTACAGCACTAAGAAGGTATAGCAGGTCAAAGAACAATTACGTCTCAACCCACTGAAACCTGCAACATTACAAAACACAGCAAAACAATCAATACCCATGCACTTTCGTATAAATTTATTAACTGTAATTAACACTTTAACCATATAATCCATTGTTCTGCTTGTAGAGCGAGCCAGTGGTGCACCATGGGATAGGAAGCACCATGCACAGGCTGAATTACAGTACTTAAGCCAGGCGGACACTGTGCGATTTTTTTAATCGGATGCGTTCTGGAGAGCTCACACTGCACGTTTGAATCGTTTGTCGTGTATGAACAACGCCTGCGATTCATCTGCACACACTGTACGGTCCGACTGACCTGCTGCGACGGGGGGGCTTACACTGCACGTCTAAACGCAGCCCGTAGGCGGAGCTTACTGCACGTCTACGCAGCCCGTAGGCGGAGCTTTCT
Source organism: Astyanax mexicanus (assembly GCF_023375975.1). Classification (NCBI taxonomy): domain Eukaryota; kingdom Metazoa; phylum Chordata; class Actinopteri; order Characiformes; family Acestrorhamphidae; genus Astyanax; species Astyanax mexicanus. The sequence continues at coordinate 5,456,487 of NC_064420.1, read as the reverse complement.
TTGCGTACAAACTCTCGCTTCATAACAACATGTCGCCTTGCAAAAGAAAGCGCGTATCTTTGCTTATTTGTGCCCTGTTGTGCGCTGAAAGTCCACAGAAGAGACGCAAATGGACTCGCAGGTGGCTGAGGCGACGTGGACTCTACGGGTTGTCCGTTTTGCAGAAGGAGTTAGAGGTATGCTGTAGAGGTCTGCGCGGGGCTGCTTTTTTAAACCCGCTCCCGCATGTTTTTGTCCCGTTAACCGCCCGCTCCCGCCAAAAATAGCTGGGTTTAATCCAGCGCCCGCCCGCCACTACACAATCCTGCCGCGCTCCCGCCCGCAGTCCTAATATGAATTGAATTAATTAAATTTAGTGCTTCAAATTTACTATTTACTAAAACAGCAATTTAGCACTGAATACTGCTGTCCAGTTTCTTACCACAGTCCAAACACATGCCGTCAGTGTGTGTGTGTGTGTGTGTGTGTGTCGGTCCATCCTCCGCGTTGAGATTTTTCTTGAGGGTTTTTTGTTGCTTGCATTGGCTATTAAAGCCAGGCGGACACTGTGCGATTTCGGCCTCCTTTTTTGCAGCTTTGGTTGCTGGCGTGAATCTGCTGGCATATATCTGCAGACCGATATTATTGATTTCTGTAGCAAAATTACAAAATGAAATAGTTCATTGCTTTCTTACTGATTGAGTTGTTTTCTGTTCGTTATGCATGGGAATCATTGCGTGATTATTTCTTAACTATTTATTCATTTGCGGAAGCGGGACCTCTGTAATGTGGTCCCGCTCGTTCTGTCCCGCGCCGCAAGATAATCTGACGAGTGCAGACCTCTGATGCTACTTCAGTGTATGAGTGTTTAGGAGTGTCTGAAGCATTGTCCACTCGCTATGTGTATCAGTGACTTGGATTTTGTCTGCTGATTCAATAAATGTCCTATATCAGTATGTAACGGTCTATGAAATCTACAATACTGCTTTTCCTCTTTTATATTATTATATGTAGATGGATGATATGAAGGGTTTTCGTGACCTGTTGCGCATGTCATTTGAGGACTTCAGCTATCTCCTTGAAAAAGTTACTCCTCATATCCAGAAACAAGATACCCACATGAGAAAGGCCATCACGGCAAAAGAAAGGCTTTCTGTCACATTACGGTTCTTGGCTACAGGTTAATATGCACCCTACACTCAGTCATGTTCTGAATGGTTGTATATGACAGTTTACAAATATTTTCCTTGATGTAAGTAGATATAAAATGTAAATGCCCTAATTCATTTAAAGTAAAAGCTCTTAGTAGACTTACCATATCATGAAGGTCTTTGTCTGATCTGTCATAGATTTATCAATGTGTAAAGTTTACTAAAAGCAGTATTTACTTCAACAGGTGAGACATTCAAATCATTAGGCTTCCAGTATCGCATTGGAAGCACTACGCTGAGCAAAATTGTCATGGAGACCTGTGCTGCCCTACACTCTGTACTAAAAGAGGATTATCTGAAGGTAACAGACCCAGAAATTTCCTAAAGCCCCTTAGTAGAAAATGTAAATATCTTTGTTTATTCTTTGTGGGTGTGTGCATCACAGATTTGTAATTCACCTCATGCTTGTGCTTCAGTATCTTATAAATAAATTTCATATAAATAATTTAGTCTAGTCATGGCGGTATGCGTGGAGACAATACAGATTTAAAATATATGTAACTGTATTGAATAATAGTGCAATTATTTAAAAAACATACCTTTGAGGGTACCACCTCAGTGATAGTTTTGTACCTTTTTTCTGAGTGAGGTATTAATGATAACATGATAATTGGTACATGTAATTTACATTACACAAATATCAGAGTGTACCAATAAAAAGATAGCTGTAAAACCTGTAATTGTAATTAACACTTGAATGCTGAAATATATATATTTGCAGTTATCAATTAACTCTGTCTTGATCTGATTTGTGTTTCAAAGACACCAACGACAGAATCAGAGTGGAGGGACATTGCTAAGGATTTTCTTGAGAAGTGGCAGTTTCCACACTGTCTGGGAGCAGTGGATGGGAAACATATTTCCATACAGCCACCTGCCAAGAGTGGGAGCATGTTCTACAACTATAAGTCAAGGTTTTCAATCACGCTTATGGCTGTTGTTGATGCCCACTACAAATTTGTGTATGCATGTGTTGGCACCCAGGGCAGAATTTCAGATGGTGGAGTGTTTGCACACTCAGATCTAAGGGTTGCCATGGACAGAGGCCTTCTTCATGCACCCCCTGAGGAGCCACTGCCCAACAGCAATATCACAATGCCATACATGTTCATTGGTGATGAGGCCTACCCACTCCGACCCGATCTCATGAAGCCTTATCCCTTTAGGAGTATGAACAAAGATCAAAGGATCTACAACTACCGCCTTTCCAGGGCCAGGCGTGTGGTAGAAAACGCATTTGGAATACTGGCAAATCGCTTCCGGGTCTTCAGATCTACGATTTGTCTCGAGCCCAACAAGGTGGTGACAATTACCCTTGCTTGTCTGTGCCTGCACAACTTTTTGCGACAAAGAAGATCTGAAGCATATGTGCCACCTGCTTATGTGGATGCAGAAGACGCAAACCATCAACTTGTAGAAGGGGCATGGAGGAGAGAAGGTGTACTCCAGCCTGCATCCATGGGGAGAGCAAGAAACCCTTCTGTTGCAGCAAAGCAGCAAAGGGATGCACTTTGTCAGTACTTTGTTTCACCTGCTGGGAGTATTTCATGGCAAGACAGTATGGTGTAACTTATTGGCTAGAAAGAGGCCTTAACTGTTGAAGGCCATCTGGGTACTATTAAAATTCTACTACTACTACTAAAATCAGCTGCTCAGCAGAACAGTGTTGTAATTTTTTTTTCCTGTAGACATAGATTGTACATTGTGTATATTTTGGTTCTTGCCTTTGGTTCCTGTGTTCTCAGAAAACAATAATTTACAAATTATTTCTTATGCTTTGCTCTTTATTAAGGAGGCATACATTAATGTTTCACTCATTTTATTTTGTAATCAGTAAACAGTGAACATAAAATATTTACTATCAACTCAGTTAACTTCAAAGTGAATACTCCTTTTGTTTCTTCAAAAAAAATGGCTTTTTAATTTTAAATAAAATACAGTGACCTTGAAAGTCAAGTTCTTTGTACACATCTCTCTGTTAACTCTCTGTTAACACTTTGTAAACAGTTCACTCAAAAAAAAAAAAAGAAACAGAAATAACAGAAATTATTAACTCGGGATATGAACCTCTCAGGAGAAATTTCCTAGGCACTCAAGCACTGACTACAGAACTTCAGTGGAAAACAGTCAGTGGTAGAGGGGTTTGAGCAACATCTTAATTACAGACTGGTATCTGTATCATCAGTATTCATCATCTGTAAGAAGGACGGGGGTTGAGGCTGAAGGCTTTGAGACTGAGACTGGAGGCTGTGCTGAGTGTGAAAGGGTGAACTTGGCACTGAGATACCAATGGGTGTATAGTGGCCATAAATTGGTGGAGCTGCATGTGGTGCTGAAAATGGTGGGAACTGACTGTTGTGCCCATGTTTTCTTGCCTGTTCTTCCTCTTGGGCATCATAAAGCATATTCATAATGCTTCTCCGAACTCTTAATTGAACAGCTGAATTTTGTATTTTTTTCAGCTCACTTGCCACTTGTTGACCAAATACATCCTCACTGTTATCAGCTGAAGAAAGGGTACACTGAATCTGTTTCAAAAGAGACATCTTTAAAAGTTCAATGTTGGTTGTATCAGAGGACCTGACCTTGGTCTTGCTGGTGCGGGGTATTTTTGAACCATCTTCAACACATAATGTAGATGCAGATAATGATGTTTCTCCCTCTGGAAAAGGGGTTGAACATCTAGAGGACTGGCCTGATGCTGATAAAGGGGTCCCAGGTGAAGGGGTTCCAGATGTAGAGGTAATGGGTGACTGCAGGAATGACCTAGGTGCTGTTGGATCTCCTTTTCTTGTTGCCATCTCTGGAGAACTGACACAGTCAACAGTTATGTCTGCATCCTCCTCCTGCTCCTCCTCTATACCTTCGATGTCCTCACACTCCACAGTGTCAAGCTGTGTTAAATCACATATACAATATGAAGATGTGCTGATTACTTTCTTTATATTTACAGCTATACAGACACAGTGGTGTCCAAACGTCTGAGACCCCTAGTGAACATGCATCTATTAATTTCTGTTTATTAGCCCACTTGAGCTGGAATAAACCCTGTAACTTTGTGCAAAAGCCTATGATGAGATAGATTCCTCCAAAAATGGGAAATTAAAAAAACGGACCAGGAGCCGAACTTTGTGTGCCCCGACTTCTTCGTGGGCTTCGGTTGCACTGGAGGGGGACGCAAAAAGAAAAAACAGCAACACGAACATTTGTCAGAAACAATGATTCTGGAGTTTGTTTTAAAATTATTTATAAATTATTTATTTAATTTATTTCTTTGTGTTATGAAATAAACATATTGTAATTACAACAAACTATTTCGTTTTTATGAATTATGTCGTAATTATGAAATAATTTTTTATTATTTGTCTACCAATGCACTACAGCGTTTCTCCGACTTAATATCTCAGTTGATTAAATTAATCAAATGTTACTTTATGCTTGGCCTAAATCACAAGGAAATCTTAGTGTAGACGGCTTTGATGGCATTATTTTTATTCAACTGAACTGAGTTTTCTATTATCTGTAGCCTCGCGCTGAATTCAGCTCCGCGCTGCGAGAGAGAGGCGCAGCGCATTTTGTCCGATTTATCTTGATTAATTATCAGTACATTTATTAGCTTTAGTAAGTTTAATAGCATTAATTTTAATACACTTCTCCGACCTTATTTATTAAAATGTTTATTTTAGAAGACAGAGGTTATTCTGCGCGCAATGCCGCGCGCAATGCCACGCGCTGCGCTAAGCTGGCTTTGCGTGGCTAATATTCTGGAGCACTGGATGAGATTTTAATTATTAAATTAATATATTTATAATTTTAATAAATTTGACCTGGCGAAAAGAAACGAATTATAAAATATAGCTTTATATTTCTGTGCATGTTTTAAGTTTTATATAATTGACGGGCAGCACCAGACGCTGACAATGTGCTTTATTTTTCAGATATAATAGAAAAGTGAAATAAAATAAATTTATGTTTGTCAAAGTTATTTTCTCTTTTAATTTTTCTTTTCAAAAACTCCAGCTATTGACTGAGAATAAGCATCTCTTGAAATTCTTAAACAGCAGAATGCCTGTGTCTGCTATATTAAGCTATAAGTCTGTGTACCGAACATAAATATAAATACTTATAACTGACAGAAATAAATATGACTAATAATAATTTATAGCTACTGTGCAGATTAAGTATATTTTATTTTTATAGTTGATTGCTGAAGGCTGTGGGTAAGGTGTATTTTTCTGTGGTAAGGAATGGGGTATTTTGGAGCGCGGGTCACAGGGTGATCGTTTAGACTGCGTGAGTGACTGTTGAATTTAGATGTCGTTTCACCGGATCGGTTTTTCGCCGCCAAGATAAAAACACGCCAGGAATTTACCTGAACACACCTCATTTCCAGACCACCACGCCCATGGCCTTAATATATTCCGAAAGTCCATTGCTATTTTTGAGGACGAGTGCACAAGGCGTAAAAATAGACTGCACACCTTGCGCGGGGTGGACGATAGGGCCCTGTAGCTCAAATTAACTTAATATAAAAATCACCAAGAATTTTATTCTAAATAGTGTTGCTTATTCTCACATTTAAATTAAAACAACAATTTTTTGATGTAGTCTCAGACTGTTGGATTTTTGTTTAATTTATATGTTAATTTATATGATATCAATCACTTACTGCCAGTGTTGTGGCTGTGGTTCTGTGCGTCACATGGGGCTTCAGAAAGTCTAGATGAGTGAGAATCCATTGTTGTTTTGATGTTAGAGGTTTCTGACCACTGCCACTAGGTTTAGGTTTGAGAAGCTTTCCATATTGGGTTCTAAAAGAAGCTGCTCTGGTTTTCACTTCATTGGCTGGTAAAAATAAAATAGAAAAAGATCACATCCTTATTAATCACACATTAATATATGAAGCTTGTTTTTCATACAATGTATTTATCTTTGTCCACATAACACAAACACTCAATCTTGACCAGCTCAATTTGAATCACACACACACACACACACACACACACACACACACACACACACACAAAGCATTTTGCTGAAAAACAAGTGAAAGCACCATCAAACCACCTAACTAGCTTGCATAGCAAAGCTAAACTAAACGAAACTTACCAGGCAACTGCAGGACTCCGGCTATCTCTTGCCAACGTTTTTCACGTGCCTGTCTGTCATGGTAGGAAGATGACGAAAGATCGTAGAGGCACGAATGCTGCTGCCAAAGCTCCACTAGACTGGTCTCCAGGTCTTCGGTCCATACAACGCGTTGCCTTTGCGCCATTGTTGACATCCTCGATCTGTCGCATGGGGTTTATGGGTATATTTGCAGTGAATTTTGGGAAAACAGGTCGTGACGTTAAGAAATCGGCCCGCAAAACAGCTCACACTGTGAGACAAGCGACCAAAATTTCTGGCATGTCAGAAATCCCTGGTCGCGTCCGACTGCTCATTCGCAGCTCGTATGGGCAATTAATCGGACATCGCTTCCCCTCTCACACTGCACGACAAACGACTCACGATCAAGCTAAAATTCGGCCCGATCATGAAATTCAGTCGCATCCGACCGGATCGGGCTTAAAATCGGGCTAAAATCGCACAGTGTCCGCCTGGCATTAGTTTACAGTTCATAGTTTGGGGTTGCCACATATTCAGCCATGCTAATCCAGCCCATAGTCCACAGTGCACAGTCCACTCTAGAATTAAGCTGTTCCAACCTTCTACTACTGCATTGGCCACCAGCTACACTTAGCATCACTTTACTTACTTTAAGGTTAGCATTACTATGACAGCATTAGACTCACCCAGCATTGCTATCTTACCCTTAGCCTTAGCCTTAGCATTGCTACCATTCTTATTTCCCAACCTCTTCCTGGATTTGCTAAAATTAGGCTGCCCATTTCTTTCTTATCCAGTGATATAAAAAAGTTTGGGCAGCCCTTTTAATTTTTTGTTTATGATTTTTCTTTATAAATCATTATTATTTTTTTTTATGGTCAGAAATTTCAGTTAAATACTGTATATAGCCAACGATTTGCATTTATAGAAAGTGTGCAATAATTATTTTAACTAAATTAGGCAGCATTAAGCTGCATAAATTTGAGCACCCTTGTCATTTCATTGGTTTGAAGAACTTTAGCACTAATTATAGTATATAACACAAAATTTGTTTTGAAAGCTCATTGACCCTTTGACCTATAGTGTATAAATATTATATATTTTTAATGCGTTTGCTTTAATTGCTTTAGTGTGGATATATATAGTGCATTCTGCTCCTACTGTCCATTTCTGTCATTTGTCAGAAAATACTATAACTATTACCAAATGCCATTAGTACCAGTCCAGCTGGTGTGAAAATCATTTTTTTATAGATTTTTAATTTATCACGAAGCGAGAGGTTAACACCTCCACCCTGATGCAATGTTGTAAATGCCATGGTGGATTGATACTCTATGGTTTCCCTCTCCTGGTGAAAGCTGATGTCGAGAGCTACACGCACTCCATCTCCATTAAAACGCCTCTGACAGTTCGGGAGAGATGTGAAACCAAAGCGACGGGAAAAGTAGGAGTAATTGATGCAGATATAATCCTGCTATCCTGTTCAAACCATCTGCAATCTTCCACCTTTGGATCAGCTGCAGCTGAGCGTCTTGTGGCGTCTTGTGGCGTCTTGTGGCGCTTTATGCGCTCACTATTATGGGTGGCTTCCACGCTCATTGTAAATCACTGTATGGTATTTCACAGTAAGGAAGGATTAATAACAGCCTGTGTGTAATTACCTCTAAAGCCTGTTGGGATGGACGTAAGCTTGCTTGGAGCAGAACGGGGTGTGTGATGGATCGAGGCGTTGTGACGTATGGTAGTGTGTGTTACTTTCATTCCTGACATTCCTTGTGTAGAACGAATAGATCTGAGATGTCATTTTGTGAAAAAAAATATGGTTCTACCTGGCCAATTTGAGATGACTTGCTAAGCTTCCCTTTGCTGCTAAAGTTTTATGGAGATGCGGCTTTCATTTTCCAGCAGGATTTGGCACACTGCCCACACTGCCAAAAGTACCAATTGGTCTCATATAAAGATATTCTACTAATATTCTACTTTTCTGAGACACTATTTTTTGGGTTTTCATTGGCTGTAATCCATAATCATCAACAATAACAATGTAATACATTTATTTAATATGAGGTTGGGTTCAAACTTGATTGCATGCGTTAACGCTTTAACGTTGACAGCACTAGTGTTTTTTATATGTATGTACTTAAAAATGATAAGTTCTTTAATTTTACCAAATTGAAAAACTCTGGAATGTAATCAAGAGGAAGATGGATGATCACAAGTCATCAAACCACCAAGCTGAACTGATTGATTTTTTGCACCAGGAGTAAAGCATCATAAAGTTGTCCAAAAGCAGAGAGGAGAACATGATGCCAAGATACATGAAAACTGTGATTAAAAACCAGGGTTATTCCACCAAATATTGATTTCTGAACTCTTAAAACTTTAATGACAATATTTTTATTTGGAATTTGGGAGAAATGTTGTCTGTAGTTTATAGAATAAAAAAACTATGTTCATTTTACTTAAGCATATACAGGGGTTGGTCAATGAAAACACAATAATTTATTGTCCTGACGGACAGTTCTGGTAGAAACAGGAGAGTTGAGGTGCACATTGAATTCTGCCTTGATTTGATCAGCCATGGTTTTTTGAGCTGTGTTTTTTTATTGGATACAATCCGGCTTAGCACCCGAACATCCCTTTCAGACAGCTTCCTCTTACAGCGTCCACAGTTAATCCTGTTGGATGTGGCTGGTTCTTCTTGGTGGTTAATGCTGACATTTCCCTGGATACCGTGGCTCTTGATACATCACAAATACATCACAGATGCACCAGCCAGCAAGACGTGCACCAACAATTTGTCCTCTTTTGAACTCTGGTATGTCACCCATAATGTTATAGTGTGCATTGCAATATTTTGAGCAGTAAAACTGTGCTCTTACCCTGCTAGTTGAACCTTCACATTTTTACTGCTCTTACTGGTGCAATAATGTGCAATTAATGAAGATTGGCCACCAGGCTGGTCCAATTTAGCCATGAAGCCTAAAATTCCACACTAAAACGACAGGTGTTTCAGTTTCATTGTCCATTGTCTTTATCCCCCTAGTCTCTTTAGCTTCACGTTTGCTCTCACTTCAGCTCCCAGAAAACAACAGCAGACATGCCCTCAGTTCTCACTTCCCCACTTCCCTGCCATCCCTCACACCAATGTCCACCAGTTCACAGGCGTGGAGCGGCTGTAATTGGCTTGGTTTACACCTCCTTAAGAGCAAATCGAAGCCCCGGCCAGACAGACAGCTGTGTGTGGAGTCTGTGCGGAGGAGAGAAGTGAAGCAGTGCGTCCGCCAAGGCTGCCGGTTCTCTTTTTAAATGCAGAGTGTGATCTCTCCCGCCTTTTTTTTTTATTTTTTTTAGGAGAAACGGGGTGAAGGGATTGCTCAGCTGTCTGTTTGAACAGCTTTCAGAATCACTTCCCATAAAAACAGCGCCGGGTTAGATTAATGCGAAACAACATGGCTTTGCTGGGAACTCCCTAGATGCCAGTAAACAAACACTCTTCTCTAGACCCGGTGATATTTCCACCAAGTCAGAGAGAGTATCTGTGTCTCTCTTTTTTTAAACAAGAAAGGAAGCTGGGGATTAACAAAAACGTCTTTGCATATTTAAATTGGAGCCCAGAAGTCAGCCAAAACATATTTAACTTCTGAATTGCATCCAGGCAGTCGCTATATTATGAATTCCAAAAAGCAGACTACTCCAATTAAAGAAAAAAACATAAAACAAACAAGAAGATGACAGTGAGAATGTAATGGCGATACATTCCGTTGCATCCAAGGGTTTTATATGATGTCATCCAATCCGTTGTTAAGAAAAGCATTGCTGGAGATGTGAATCATGCCTTGCACAAAAGCTTTTTTTTCTTTTTAGAAAGCTGTTAGTATTTGTTGACTTGCATGAAGTTGCATAAATGGTTACAAAAGTATCTTTAAAAGCCTTGAAGTTCATGTTTCAGACATGGTAAGACAATTAGAGAGGGTCTACAAATGGAGAAAATGGAGTTCAGCACTGATGCTACTCACCATAGGCATGGTAAAGTCCTGTAAAGGTGACTGCAAGAGCACAGCGCAGAACGATCAATGAGGTGAGAAAGAATCCTAGAGTGTCAGCTAAAGACTTACAGAAATCTCTGTACAACAAGTTCATGGGAGGACACCACGGAGGAAGCCACTGCTGTCCAAATAAAAAAAAAAAATGCAGAAAAACTGAAGCTCAACAGAAGATGGATGACGCAACGGGACAACGACCCAAAACATAGATCATCACATAAATCAACAACCGAATGGCTTAAACTGAAGAAAATACTGGGCCTTCTGGAGAGTCCTGACCTCCTCAACCCAATTGAGATGCAGTGGCATCATGACCTCAAGAGAGCGATCAATTCACACCAAATATTCCAAGAATATTATAGCTAAACTGAAACAGTTTAGTGAAGAACAATGCTCCAAAATTTCTCCTGACTGTTGTGCAGGTCTAATCTGCAACTAAAGAAAACGATTGTTTGAGATTTTTGCTGCCAAAAGTGGGTCAACCAATTATTCAATTCAAAGATTCACATACTTTTTTCACCCTGCACTGTGAATGTTAATATGTTGTGTTCAATAAAAACCATGCAAACATACAGTTTTTGTGTGCAATTCATGCAAAAATCCAAATAATCCCAAAGGGTTCACACACTTTTTCTTGCAACTGTAAACCATTTATTTGAGTAAAGCTCTTAAGTTTATTACAGTAAACCTAGATTTCCACTATTTTGACTGAAATGGACGAAAATAGAGGCTAGCACTCTACCTTTCTGGCAGTCAATGCTAGTGACAAACTAGCTAGTGCAACTTTCACTTTAACAGGCTGATATTATGCCCCCAAATGCCTTGAAATTTCCCAGCACACGCCATTAAAACACACGTTAAAAACCCATGCACCAAGAAAACCAGTTGCCACAGAGCCTGATACTGGTGTTTCCATAATTGCTGGCGCTGATTTCTTTGGATGAGTTGCCCCAGCCCAATTTTATCAATTTTTTTATGAGGTAACATTGTAGAGATAGAGATTGAACAGAAGAGCATGCCACTCGAAATTGACAACAGCTTGAGTCGTTGTTGTCAGTCCAATACTGCAGATAGATGGCTGTAATTTTGACGTCTGGCGTAAAGTGGGCAAAGAATGCATGGGGGGGGGGGGGTCGGTGCCTCTCTCCGTGATTAATGAAATCCATAAGCTCCCCCTGCCCTTTCGTATAGATTTATGGACTCCACAGCACAATAACTTAGTGTTTCAATGTGCGCCAGTTTTCTTCGCATTGATATCTGATAGAAGACAGGCTCCCGCTCTGCCCTCCCCTGCCCTGCGTCCTCACTGAGGCCGTATCTTACAGCCTGGGGTTAGCTTAGCAATATTTAATGTGGATTAGGTTGATTCATAAAGGATAAAGAACCTGGATGAAGATAATTTCCCCTGATGCTACCAGAAAATTGCATTTAATTTTTGGCACATGCATTTTTTATATTTGTATATTATTACTGTTATTTATCATCATTTTCTCCTCCTCCTTCTTCTTCTTCTTCTTCTTCTTCTTCTCCTACTTCTTCTTCTTCTTCTTCTCCTCCTACTTCTTCTTCTTCTTCTCCTCCTCCTCCTTCTTCTTCTTCTTCTTCTTACTTCTTCTTCTTCTTCTTCTTATTCTCCTACTTCTTCTTTTCTTCTTCTTCTTCTTCTTCTTCTTCTCCTACTTCTTCTTCTACTTATTCTCCTACTTCTTCTTCTTTTCTTCTTCTTTCTGAATAAGTTTTTTTTGTAAAATGCGCCTAACAACCTAACAACCTAACAACCTTTAAGAAACCACTTAAGATTATGAACAACTTAGAAGCTACTAGGAATACCTTAGCAACCATTTGTAATAACTTAGTGATGGCCGTCTAGACTACTGTAGCAATAACTTAGCAACACCTTATCAACTCTTTGGTAAACCACAACAACAGCATAGCTTCCACTTAGCAACTTTCGGGGATGCCATAGCAACTGCCTACCAATCCCTTAGCAAGCAACCACTTGGGAAACCATAGCAACAGCACAGCAATAACTTGGTAAGCCATAGCATCAATATAGCATCCAACTAGCAAGTTCTTGGGATGCCATAGCAACTGCCTACCAACACCTTAGCTAGGAACCACTTGGGAAACCATAGCAACAACACTTTAACTACTATTCATACTCTTCTAAAAGAAACAGCTTAGCACAAACTTTACCTTTCTAGCTGTTAGTATTTTCTGATTAATTATTTTTTTAGATGTATTCTCATTTAAAAATTCATTTAAAAAAATAGTGTGTTTTTTTTGTTCTGCAATGTCCATAAAGTACAGCTGTACTCTTCCGTTTGTTCCCTGCAGGTGTCCAGCACACTTTCATGATTTCTCTGCTTAAAAAGCAGCAACTAAACCTGGAAATGAACAGATGAAGCAGGTGTTTGAGCTGGTGAATCTCTGAACTATGCAGAAATTCGCTCTCCAGGGAGCTGGAGAACCATGATATTCAGCGTATCGCTGTAACAAACAGGTGTCTACATAAATACCACAGCACAAGGGTTTTGTTTACAGTAAAATGGATGAGCTGATTTGCACTTAGAGATTTTTAGACCATTTATTCTATAAAAGTTCCAGCCTATTACACCGGTAGGTTTAGATCACCATCAACATATCAGCACACCTAAAAATGATGAATGAATTATATCTGATTTTATAACCACGAGCTTTAGGAAGGTGCTAAATAAACAAATATTTAAATATAGCTTTTTATAGTTATTTTTAATATCATTATTTCTACTACTATAACTACTAGTGGTGTGTCATATTGTATAATTTGCATTTATATAAGGGCTGTCAAATTTAAAACATTAACACATTCGATTCATTTGGAATAAATAACATGTTATTATTATTTTTTAATGCAAGTTAATCAGGGCTGGACTGGTAATCTGGCATTCCGGGCATTTGCCCGGTGGGCCGACAGTCCTCAGGGGCCGACACTGTTTCCCCCTCTCTTTTTTTTCTAAGATGGGTACCACTTTAAAATAAGACTACCTTTATAAAGGGTTTATAAATGGTTTACAATTAGTTTATTAATGGTTAATAACGTTAATAATCAGTTATAACACATAATTAGAAAGGACAACAATATAGATGGCTGTGGGTTCACTATTTAGCAAACAACAGGTCATTGTTGCCCTTTCTACGTATGTGTTATAACTGATTATTAATGTTTTTTAAGGCATTTATCACCTAATTAGTAACCATTAATAAACTAATTGTAAACCATTTATAAACCCTTTATAAAGGTAGTCTTATTTTAAAGTTGTATAGTAACAGCTTTTAAGACAAAGTTCATAAAGCAGCACAGTTTGTAGCCTGATACAAATACATGTTATAACTGTTTAAAGAAGAAGAAAGGACCTTTAACCTGAAGAATTAGAATTGAGCTGTTATATCAGAGAAATTCAGAAAAAAATACATATTAGAGATGATTTCAATAAAAAGGATAAAAAAATCACTTGAACTGCACAGAGCAGACAAAGTGGAGTTAACAATAAACACTAAACTTCTTATATTTAATATGTTGATGATACATTATGCTTCTCTGTACTTCAATTACAGGTCAGTAGTGCGCCACTAATTTTCCAGCCCTGAAGTTAATTATGCCACCAAGTTTGACCTTAACTTCTGCCATAATCTGCCCCGCCCCTGCCAAATGCATGGATTTCTTTTCTTTTTTTTATCTGGAACGGTTCACTTATGGCGAGAACGTGATCTGGTCTCGATTTCACCCAGCTATCAAATATACTTCTTTTTAATTTAGCTAACTCAGTGTCCTCATGCTATTAGCATAGCCGCCATTTAGCTATTTTGTATGTTTTTGCTAATTCTATGCTAAAAACTCAGTCCTGTTACACAAAACAGTGCCAGTAACAGTGCTCGCTATATTTGCTTACTTGCTCCTGCGCCAGACAGCTCTGGCCAATCAGAGGACACGATGTGCTCCATTTTGGTACATTTAGGTTTTTTTGCCTGTGTGAAACCAAACCAAGCAGAGGGAGAAACGTTTCAAAATAAACAAACTTTAATAAATTATCTGGATCATAGAAACAACACACAACTAAAGGTGTGAAAACAATCTTTTATAGTCATCAAATTGTTTACAATAAATCAATAAATCTAATTTATCATGCATTATTTATCTCTCCTCAAACATATATATATATACAAATATATACTAGTATTTTAATTGACACCACTAATATAAATATAATTGCATTTCACATTTCTTACATTCATTATTTTATTTGCATTTAAATATCCACTATAAAAACTTGTGAACACGAGAACAAGTGCAGTTAATCAGATTAAATTGGAATACATTTTATTATCGATTGTGTAAATTTGGAACAATTTCATATACTGGCTGCTGAATCTGTGTCAGCTATTCCTGCACCCCATAAAAACCAGTAAACCCACACATGCAGTGCTGCTGGTGTCCTCTAACCCCTGAGACCCGCGCTCCTATTGGCCAGTTGAGGAGCCAGAGGAGTCCCCGCCTGCTCCGGGCGCTCATCAGCTCCGGTTAGCGTCAAGCTCGTGTAAGAAGCTGCTGTGTTGCCGCGGGCGACAGGAGGCCGGAGCTTCAGCTCCTCTCCATTGTCTTTGTGTTCTGAGTCTGGAATGGGATGGAGAGGAAGAGCACATGTTCGGATCTCACTGGTGAAACAATGGTGAACAACGCAGGGGGTAGAGCACCAGCAGATCGTTCCGATCTCCAAAATCTTAAGAAATATTAAGAAACTGAAACACCTGTCATTTTAGTGTGGGAGGTTTCATGGCCAAGTTGAAGCAGCCTGGTGGCCAAACTTCATTAATTGCACATTGCACCAATAAGAGCAAGAGTAAGAGTGTGAAGGTTCAATTAGCAGGGTAAGAGCACAGTTTTACTGCTCAAAATATTGCAATGCACACTATAACATTATGGGTGTCATACCAGAGTTCAAAAGAGGACAAATTGTTGGTGCACGACTTGCTGGCGCATCTGTGACCAAGACAGCAAATCTTTGTGATGAATCGTTTCAAGAGCCACAGTATCCAGGGTAATGTCAGCATACCACCTGATAAGAAGGACGAACCGCATCCAACAGGATTAACTGTGGACGCTGTAAGAGGAAGCAACACTCCTGTTTCCACTAGAACTGTCCGTCGGGACAATAAATCACAGAGGAACCCCCCCCCCCCCCCCCCAAGAAATGCAAATTCAAAGTCACTGTATTCACGCCAACATGCCATCAGTCTGTTTTCCCAGTATCTCGCCACCCGTCTGAGCAGAATAACAGTGAAATTTATTAGAGAATATCTCTCAGATTCAGGGACTGTTTTCTGAACAAGCTAAACCCTCTCGAGCCGTAGAGAATGTAATATTTCCTGATGCTGTCAGACAGGCAGACGATATCGCTGGTGGCTTGGCCTTTAAACAGCAGAAAGTAATGAATCATTTTGGTTTCTTGTTGCTCAGAATGAAAGATATTTGGCTTGAAGTCAAAAGGGAATTTTCGGATGTTTTCTACCGCAGGGATATTAAAGAACATTTATGAAACCGAAACAAAATAAAAGAGCTGAGAACAGAAATCTGCAGGGGTTCAGACTCTAAATATTTGTAGAACATCCTGTAGAGCTGGAGGAGAGCAGGGCGTTTCAAGCGGCGGCACGCTGTTCAAAGAGGAGTTTCAGACTGATTACAGGTATTACTGTTTAAAAGGAACAAAGCTCTGGGGAATAATAGCCTTTATAATAATAGATAGTTTCTCATAACTACATAGTTCACCTGCTTTTTTTATTTATTTTTTTTGCCATTGAAAAAAAAAATAATGGATACTGAAGCACGGTCCTGCTGCGCTTATCGCTAGGAGGAATTGGTACGAGGATTAGAGGTGGAGGCTACTCTTGTTACTGTGGGATATTTGAGCGGTTTGTTCCCATAGCCATCATTTATTAAGCGTTTCTGCCAAATGGCATCAATTTGCACTCAGTGAAATTCTCCAATAAGAATAAAAAACACTGGTCAGAGCTGTATTTGCTGTATTTGCTGTGTTTGCTGTGTGAAATCATAGCTATTAAAAAAAAAGTACACTCTGGTAAACAAAACAAAACATCTAATAGATCTAAGCATCTAAGCAAATGATGTGAAGTTGATGCTGTGCTTGGTCCGGTCTAGGTTCAGCAACAGTATGTGCTTAAAGCTCCACTAGGTAGGATTGAGATTTTGTGCTCGTGGGCTCTACAGTTGTAGAGAGTAATAAATGTTTCAGGCAGATTAGTTTCTCTTTCTTGTTTTCTGGCTTTCACAGACATTTTCGGTCTCTTTCCAGCTTCTGCCAGAGTGTCTGTATGTTAGTTTGTAAAGAATAAACCAGTAGTCCTTGTAGAACTGTTAGAACTAAATGTTGGAAAGCAGGTCGCAGTTCTTGCGAGCGTTGGTCGTGGCCGCCTCGGAAAACTTACAGTTTCTCACTTGCAGTGAGTTTCAAGCTGTAATTTTACTTCTTTAAGAAGATTAAAAATCAAGGAAATCCTGACTACCTGAATATAGTGAATATACTGAATATAGACCAGGTTATTCAATCAATGGATTTTATATTTCTTCCCTAAAGGCATGAGCATATTCCAAGATGACAGTTTGAAATACTCAGATTAAAGTGGTATTAAAATATTATTCTCAAAATATTATGACTTTTTTCTTCAACTTTATTCTTGAAATATTCAAGAATAAAGTTGAAGAAAAAAGTCATACTATTTTGAGAATAATATTTTAATATAACTTTAATATTTTGATCTTGATAAAACTCATGGCATGGTTTTATTGTTCCTGTGCCTCACAAAAATTTTTCTGCACTCATTTCACAACACATGTTTCCTATAGCCCTCTTTGTTACAGACAAAAAAAATAATATTTCAAGAATAAAGTTGTAATATTTCAAAAATATTCACAATAGTTTAAGTAAAACGTCATAAGATTTCGGGCAAAAAAGTTGTGATATTTCGATATTATTTTAATACTTGGTCTTGCGTGATTTCATTGTTCCTGTGCCTCACAAATGTTCTTCTGGACTCTTTCCACAACACATTTTTCCAATCACCTACAGTCCAATGTCTTTTCACTTTGTTTCATCACAGCCTTTTCCTTTTATCATTGTTATCGATTGTCAGGATGAGCAAATATGAATACAGTTGTAATATTTGAGGACAGGTGGAGACACAGACACGTGTCAAGTGTCTTGTCTACTCAGAGCGTCACTGACCACTGACTGGTAATATTTCAACAATAAAAGTGTAATATTTTGAGAATCAAGTCATAATATATTGAGAACAACGTTGTTATATTTTGAAAATAAAAGAATAATGATATTTTGAGAATAAAGTTGTGATATTTTAAGTATTACTTAAATGTTTTGGTCTTGAATGATTTCATTATTCCTGTGTTCTTCTGGACTCATTTCACAAGTTTTTTCTCTTCGTTCTCTTTAACCCTTGTATATATATATATATATATATATATATATTTATGACCTGTTTTTATTTTTCATAAAAACAAAATGTAATATGTAGGAAATAAAGTTGAAATATTTAGAAAACAAATTCACAATATTTCAAAACTAAAGTCACAATATTTCCAGAATAAAGTTATAATATTTCATTATAATTTTAATATTTTGTTCTTGCATGGTTTCATTGTTCCTGTGCCTCAAAAATGTCAAAAATAAATTTTATAAATGATATAATATTTTGGGAATAAATTTAATAATGTAATAATTCAAGAATAAAGTTTTAAGTTTTTAAAAAAATTATATCATATAAATATGTTATATCTATATAATAGGTCTTCATTCCTTCCTTCCTTTCGTTCCATCACTCCCTTTTCTTTTTAACATTGTTTACGATTGTCAGGATAAGCAAATCGGCTTTAAAAAAGCGTAACATGACTACAGTAGTAGTATTTGAGGACAGGTAGTGACACAGACACGTGTCGAGTGTCTCGTCTACTCAGAGCGTCACTGACCAGAACGGCTCTAACCGTTACACACGGCGCTCTGCGTCCGACAGGAGAAATCTGCTCCGACTGCAGGAGCAGCAATTCCATCCTGAAGCGCTCAGCGAGATGAAAAGCCTTCAGTTCTGCTGACGACGAGGCCGAGCGCGGCCGAGCGCCGCCCGCTCTCCATCAGGCTGAGTGAGTGAGGCCGGTTCTCGGGCAGACACCGTGAAATGGGCCCGGCCGTGGTTCACGGCACCGGGCCCGGCCCATTTGCCAAGGGCCATTAGTGTGATCACGCCTCGCCCCGGCCGGCCGCAGCCTGCCATTCAGTCCAGCCTAAAACCCCCCCAACCCCCCTCCGCACTGCGCCTGCAGCCGCGGGCACCTGGACCCGCGCCGCCGTAATGAAGGAAAGCTCGGGGAGCGGCTGACACCCAGGATTGATGATGTTTATTAACCCCGGATTTAAAAGGTTGGGGGTGAGATTCATTATATTCTCTAAAATGACCTGCAGACCCGCCGAATCAGAACCGCACCGTGAAGCATGTTAAATTACACATTTGCATTTTAAAATATAGGATATTTCCATATTTAGCGTCGATACCTGTTGTTAAGTTCATTAACTTGATTTGCATAAATATTTAAAAAAAAAAAAACAATGTAAATGTGATTTTTTTTTTTTTTACCAGACGTTTTTGGACACAGCTCAATTTGCCAAAAAAATATTGGCTTTTGGATTACCATTTAACCAAAAGTTTTTAAAATTCATCTTTTAGCCAAAAGTTTCTGGACACAGTTCTATCAGCCATAGCAGCTGACTAGCCATTTTTTCCATTTTCTTTTAAAATCCATCAAATCCTAGGTCTAAATCTACGTTTTTACGATTCTTTTGATAACAAAAAAATATATATTTTTTTATGAATGACAATTTTGGTTATCTAGTCGCCCCCAGCAGCTGTTGAATTAGAAGGGTCCCCTATCTTCGCTCACCGTACTTTCTGCTTAAAATATCCTATATTACCTGTTTAAATATATATACCTAAGCTTTCATCATTTGTCCTGTGTGGGCCGCCATAATCTGATTATGTCAAAAAAGCATGACACCACCTTGCGTACTTTAATTCAGGCATCCTTAGTAGTGTACAACAGAAAAAAGTTTTTTTGTGCACAGATTTACATCATTGTCAGTGGTACTATTTTGAAAGAATAAAGTTTAAGTGTTCGTCTAAGGCTTTGAAAACTGTGCAATAGTTTACTTTATTTTCTTCCCATTTTCTCACTAATTTACAAGGTTAACTACCCAACCCACTCATTAGGCCTTCCCCTATCACTAGTAATGCCCCAACACACCAGGAGGGTGAAGACTAGCACATGCCTCCTCCGATACATGTGAAGTCAGACACCGCCTCTTTTCGAACTGAAGCATCATAGTGCACTGAAGGTAAGCGCAGCGACTAGGTTCTAATACATCAGCTCACAGATGCCTTGTGCTGATCGACATCACCCTAGAAGTGATGTGTGGAGAGAGCGCCATCTACCCATTCAGAGAGAGCAAGGCCAATTGTGCTCTCTCAGGGCTCTGGTTGCTGATGGCAAGCTACATAAACAGCTGGAAATTAGGGAGAAGATCACCATTTTCAGAGTCCAGACCTTAACCTCATTGAGAATCTTTGGGATGTGCATCTTGCTGCATCAAACGGATGGTACAGTAATATAATCCAGTTTTTTTAGTCTTTGAGGAGTATTTGTACTCATGTATTTTAAAGTGAGATGCCCTCCAGCCAGGCTATACATATCTCCCATTCCCAGGAGTCGCCCTGAATGACCCAATCACATCCATCCTCATCATCTGCAGCCGCAGCGTTTGATGGGAAACAGTTGCACATTTAACATAAACGATCAGCTAAGCTATGGACAGGCAGAAGGTGCAGCACGTGAAGCAGGACGGCTTGTATTGTGGAGCGTCAGTTAAGGCCAATAAGACCCGTCACTTTTCTGATTTATTATAAAACCAGAAGCCCTACAGCCAAAGCGCACACATATCTCCCGGCCCCAGAACTCGCGGCGCGCTGCCCAATCACATCCATAATCATCATCCACAATATTGCCCTGTTCCATCTGGCTGCACAGAGCTGACGGCGATGGATTCGCTGGACATGGTATGCCTGAATTGTTGCGCCGGAGGTCAGCGCTCGGACTCGCGGGGTTAATACAGAAATAGATTAATCCTAAAAGGCAGTATTTTATAGCTTCAAAGTAGCGAGGCCAACACCATACATGTCTATCGACGCAGAGGCGGTGGGCTCGCGTCTCGCCCGCGATGAAGACGGAGCTGGAATCGATGGCCGGGAGAGATGGAGGTTTTTGTTCTCGTCCTCGTTGGCCAAGGCGGCTAATGGTGCACAGTTCACTTGAGTTGAGTTGGCCTGTTTGCTCGAAGTGCTGAAACGTCTCTCAAGTCTCTCAAGGCTTTTGTGTCTGAAAATAGTCACTGGAGATGAGCTAATCAGACGTGTGTAATCCGAGCATAGCTGCAGTGATCCGTGAAGAGGAGGTCGCGTAAACTGGCCACAGCGTTTCGCAGGGAACGCTGCCGTCTTTCAGTAGCTTTAGCAATAGACTGTTGAAGTCTTGCTTCACTCTGTAGTCCTTGTTATGTTGTTATGACCATATTTGGCAATTTGGGTCTAGAATGGTGAAAAAGTAGGAATGTTAGAGGTAAGTGCTAGAAAACTTAATGGCTTTCCTTGTTGTGTTGGGTATTACAGTGTTGTGTAAAGGTTTGGTTGGACATTTTTTTTGGTAGAATTATAGATTTTGTCTTTTTTTTTACTTAAAAATTAAGTAAATGCAAGTTATCTGGTTCTAAGACGAGATAATGGATTAGTATTCCTAGCTATTTGAAGTTTGCTAATCGTTTCCCCATTTATTTCCTTGCTAGCACACAACACATTGTCAACAGTCATGATTAAAGTAAAGAAATATGGTGTGAAATGGACTTGGCTTGTGGTAAAACTATTATCGAATAGCCCACCTCAATTTACCCCCAGCATTTAGAAATACAGCACTTTTAGCCAATGCTCCCAACAGGCTTACTGTATTCTTTGGACTATAAGGGGCACCAGGCACACTATAAATGAATGTCTATTTTCTGGTCATACATTAGGTAAGCTAGATTATATATATATATATATATATATATATATATATATAGTTGGGGGAAGCGCCTAAGTAAACTTACAAAGTCAAACGAGCCTTGGATGTTAATTTAAACACTCTAGTACAATCTACAAAGTCTAGGATTGTATTTTAAGGCGAAAAAAGTAGGGATGTCCCTGATCTGATCATGTTTGTTTTTTTTTTCTAAAGGACCTGAATCAGGTAGAAAAGATCTGGATCACTGATTTATCGAAAAGTTTTAGTCGCATTATTAAGGCTCTATGGTGCATATTGAGATATTAGGTGTAAACAAGTAGCGAGGGGCTTCTACAAGTGGAGCACCACTTAGCCATTTCAGAACTTTAAGGAATTATGTAGTAACTTAAAAGTGTAAAACATACCAAAATACTCTGTGAAGCATTAAGTTGGGTTCTTAGTTGGGGAGCTGTTAAATTGCAGTTTTTTGAGACTGGTAACTCTGAAGAACTTATCCTGTACAACAGAGGAAACTCTCGCTCTTCCTTTCTTGGTGCGTTCCTAATGAGTGCCACTTTCATCATATCATTTTTAATGATTTTTGCAACTGTTCTTTTAATTATACTTTCAGGATACGTTCTTACATTTTTTTTTTTTCAGATTGATTGACACTTATTTTACTGTTGTAAAATAGCCATTAAATGCTGTAAATCTGAACAGTTCTGCTGCTATCAAAATGTGAAGGTAGAAGATGCTAGAACTGTTGCCACCTGGATTTAAGTAAGTAAATGATGTGGGGGTGGTTGATGCTGCAGTTGGTCTGCAGGTCTAGGTTCAGCAACAGTATGTGAGTATCTAAAAGAATGAGATCAGCTGACTCTACCTGAATATACTGAATATAGACCAGGTTATTCCATCAATGGATTTTATATTTCTTCCCTGATGATATACACGGCCATATTCCAAGATGACGATGCCAGGATTCATGGGGCTGGAATTGTGAAAGAGTTCAGGGTTCATGGAGCATGAGATCATCATAATTTTCACACATGGATTGAGAGAGAGAGAGTTCACCACAGAGTCCAGATCTCAACCTCATTGAGAATCGAATCTTTGGGATGTGCTGGATGGAGAAGAGCTGCTTTGTGCAGTGGTCAGACTCTACCATCATCAATGCTGCTGCAAGATCTTGTTGAAAAATGAATCCAGAAACACTGAATTAAAATAAATCTTGTGACGTTGCTGAAGCTTATTGAAACAATGCCACAGTGAATGCGTAATTCTGCAATCAAAGCTAAAGGCTAAAGAGCTGTATCAGTATTTGCCCTTGGTGTCCCACCAAGACAGTGTTGTGTTAGCATTAGAGACAAGATACAGACAGCATTATCAATGCACCAAAGAGAAACTGGAGAAAAAAAAAAACACTAGTGACAATAGTGAAATTCACTGTTCGTGAGTTCCTTAGCCCCTCAATAATTTACAGAGGCATTGGGTTGCTCCATTGTGCCCCAGCGCTTTTCAGGCTCCGAATAATGAAGAAGGGAGGAGATTAGCATTTAGCGTGTGGGCAGACTCCGCATGTAGTCATTCCTACTCAATCAGCGTTTGGATGCTAATGCCCGATAATCCGCCTAGTGAGGCTTAAGCAGAATTGAACCTGGCAGAAAGTTCCAGTCTGATTGATTGACCTGGCACAGAAACCCAGGTGCAGCCACCCTTCCATTCCCGGAGGTGTATCCATCATCTTTGATTCACTGCACCCACTTTTATATATTAGATATAGAAGGTTCAGAAAATGTAATGGCTTTTCTTGTTGTGTTGGGTTTTGGTTGGAAATTTCTTGGCAAAATGAAAATACTTTAGTAAAAAAAAATTAGTAAATGATCTACAGGGGTTGGACAATGAAACTGAAACACCTGGTTTTAGATCACAATAATTTATTGACCTGACGGACAGATCTGGTGGAAACAGGAGAGTTGAGGTGCACATTGAATTCTGCCGTGATTTCCACAGTTAATCCTGTTGGATGTGGTTGGTCCTTCTTGGTGGTATTCTGACATTACCCTAGAGTTTCAGTTTCATTGTCCAACCCCTGTAGTTCTGAGATGAGAAAAAATGTAACGATATGCCCCAATCGCTTGCATTGTACCATGTTTTTTATAAGGCACACTTAAAATCCTTTAATTTTCACAAAAATCATTAGTACGTCTGTATGTATGAATTTTACCAATCAGGTATTAAGGAGCAGTAAAGCCACTCCACTGAAGTACAACGTAATAAGCATTAGTATTAGCTGCTAACTGCAGCACTAGCTCTTTCTCAAGAATGACTTCTAATAAACTAGCTCAGTAAAGCAATCTATAAAACATGATCAATATATTTGATTTACCCTTTGTAGTAAAGTAAATGGTAACTTGCTCTCATACTTTACAACACTGTGGCAATGTAGTCAACCATTAAATAAAATATAACTGAATAATCAAAGAAAATTGCTGATTCAAATCCTGGTTATGCAGCTTGCCATCAGCTGCCAGAGCCCGGAGAGAGCACAATTGGCCTTGCTCTCTCTCTCTCTGGGTGGGTACAGTAGATGGCACTCTTTCCCCTCATCACTCCAAAGGGTGATGTCGATCAGTACAAGGCTTCGTCTGTGAGCTGATGTATCGGAACCGAGTCGCTGCGCTTTCCTCCGAACTTGTTGTGATGCAACAGTTCAAAAAGAGGCGGAGTCTGACTTTACATGTGTCGGAGAAGGAATGCACTAGTCTTCACTCTTCTTGTGTTGGGGCATCACTAGTGATGGGGGATATACAGCAGCTGAGTAGCAGCTGAATGGGTGGAACATTTGGCTACATATGTAAAAATTACATTATATTAAAAATTATTGTTATTTAATAATTATAAAACCCTTATTAGTTCAGTACTGCCCACCACTGAAAATTCAGGTACAGGCTCCAAAAAAAAAAAAAAAAAAAACTAAATACACTAAATAAATCACAGCTCACTTCTTCTTTTCCAATCTCGTCGCCAGACAGCAGAACACGCGCCACACATGTAACACACGGCATTGCAAAACACGGGGAGCATGACATTTACGACACCGAGACAGTGGTATATATTTATTATTAATATATAACCTATTGAATTATTCAGGATAAGAAGTCCTACGACAGAATTCTTGTTGATTTATTTATTATTATTATTATTTTTTTTTTTTTTTTTCGGTATTGCTTTTGTAATAGGGCAAACATCTGCGTATGAATAAATAACGTTTGTTCACACACGCTGAGAATGGCAATTACGATGAGGCGTGGGATTAAAAAAGAGGGAATAATTACCGGCGCGCTGTCTTTAACAAAGCTGCTAGCGGCCGATCCCTGTTACCTGCGGGGCGGTGGGCAGCACAGTGCGTTCGCTTAAGCACAGCTGCAACAAATTTACCTCTAATACACAAACTAATTAAATTTAGTGCGCGAGAGAAAGACAGAGAGAAAGAGAGAGAGAGTGTGCACTTTTCCCCTATCGCACTCTCGCTTCTGTAGAATCTGTAGAGTGCGAGAAAAGCCGAGAAAAGCAGAAACGTAGAGAACAGAAGGAGGTCAAAACCGGTAATAACCCGCACAAATGGCGGCTCCTCCACAGATGGTTAAATATGTATGCGTCCACACGCTCTCGCGCGACGGCGAACTCGGTCCCAGCCCTTCAGTCATATCGCCGGGGTCAAACGCGACGCTGTCCTCCTTTTATTGAGGTTAATAATTTAGAGACCAATTAGCCTGGGTGTGAGAGTGTGTAATGTACAGCGATCGGGCTGAGGAGGGGGGGTGCTATCGCGGCGGCGAGGGATCATCCCTGCTCCCTGGCCTTGATCTCAGGGCCCGGGGATCCTCGTTGCGACAGTGACATTAACAAGCCTCCGCGGCGCACAGAGGGCCGACTCCGTGCCCATTAGCGAGCTCTCGTTAGAGTAATTAGAGGACATATGCTTCAGATCAGCGCTTTCGCAACACTGACCCGATGAGGGATTGATTTCAAACTGGCTTTTTTTTACTTTTTTTTTTTTTTTTTTTTTTGCAGACCGCTCAACCAGAGAGCACACGAGCAGATCTGGCAGTTAGCAACACAAACAAGGCACCTGCTGTAACAACTGAGAGACGGAAGACAAAAAACGAGTGACTTAAGAGCAAATAGAGATAGAGGGAAGCCATTAAACAGAAATACAAAAATGCTCATGCTATCTTACATCCCTGCCAACAACGTCTATTTTCACGCCTTGCATCTGCGGCTTGAAATTTCTGCCGTGTTGCTAAAACACACAGGTGCGCCACTGACTGATTAAAACCCAGATGTCCATTCCTACCATGGCATAAAGCAAATAACATTGCTTTTCACATAAAGTAGCTGTTCGCACACCTTCACAGTGTGTGTAAAAATACTGTCAAAATACAGCAGTTGGTTAAAGTATACTTCTGTACTTTTACTCAAGCGGAGGTCTTAAGGGATGAATTCTATTCTTACTGGAGAAAGATTTTACACCCAGTATTTCTACTTTAACCCTTAGCACCCTACGGACGGATTTTCTGTCCAAAATCTCTTAATTCCTAGTTACTCAGGAATCCCTTCACACATAAACATAATCCATATATGGTTAGAAAAGGCGGAACTTACTCTTTCTAAAAATAGTACTGACATCCTGGTGTGCTAAAGCATCTTCAAGAAATCCATTGAGAAAAACACCTAAAAAAGTGATAAAATCTCCTTCCCCAAGCAATATTATTTACCTTTAGTGCTTCAAACATATTTATATGATGTTTCAAAACAAAAAATAATATCAGTTAATAAAGACTCAAATGTGTCCACAGAAAAAGTTTATATAAAAGTTTATATAGTTTTAATTTTACTTCACATTTTTACTAAATAGTTATTTTGCACTAAACATTTTTATTTTAAACTTTTTTTACTGCAGTAATTTTTTACGCTCAGTATTTCTACTTTAACCCGAGTACATGGTTTGGGTACTTCATCTACCCCTGTGAATGTTGTGATTTTGATTGATTAAATCTTTTTTTTGTAAGCTCCAGGCCTCCTGAGAACCTGAACACCAAGCTCGACTCAGATGTGTCTTGAGGCCAGACTGGAAAAAGCTTCTGCAGACCTCTAGAAGATCCAGTGTTTACTGGGCCAAGCTGGAGCAGGACCAGTAAGGGTAGTCATCATGTAATAAATGTGCCTCTACCATCATAAATGTCCAGTCCCATTGCACTCGAATCGAGAGAGAGCGCGAGAGAGAGAGAGAGAGAGAGAGAGAGAGCAAGAGAGAGAGCGAGAGAGCTATTCATAGACTGACTCATGGACGAGACATTATTAATGAGAGGACGAGCCACCGACTCAAATAGAGTATGAACATGATTTCTAGTAACTCTACTTTTGTCGCCTGTTTGAAGATATTTTGTTGAAGCCCCGCCTTTCGACAAAAAAAGGAGCCAATCAGCTTGCTGATTTGGCTGAGACCCCTTGCGTTGGAGATCTGTGCAAGTGCAGTAGCCATAAAAAGCTGTTGCAAAGATGCTGTAAGATTATTTAATACCCAAATTAAATCCCTTTACTTCCCACTTTTAATTGGCAAATGCTAGAAATGACTAACAGTTGAACTCTGTTGTACGATTGGCTGATGCACGAAATGATTGACAGTATCCCTGCCTATTTGCAACGCCCGTTCGTTCCCCTGCCTGCAGTTTTATGTACTACAGATGCCTTGTGCTGATTGACATCATACTAGGAGTGATGAGAGGAAAGAGCGCCATCTACTGATCTTAACCAGAGAGAGAGTTATACCAATTGTGCTCTCTCAGGGTTCTGGCAGCTGATGGTAATCTGCATGACTGGGATTCAAACCAACAATCTCCCAAACATAGTGGCAGTGCTTTAGAGCGCCCATTACATTTGATCACATTTTTATGTTTTTTGGATACAATCCGGGTCAGCACCCGAACATCCCTTTCAGACAGCTTCCTCTTACAGCGTCCACAGTTAATCCTGTTGGATGTGGTTGATCCTTCTTGATGGTTAATGCTGACATTACCCTGAATACCGTGGCTCTTGATGCATCACAAAGACTTGCTGTCTTGGTCACAGATGCGCCAGCAAGACGTGCACCAACAATTTGTCCTCTTTTGAACTCTGGTATGTCACCTGTAATGTTATAGTGTGCATTGCAATATTTAGAGCAGAACTGTGCTCTTACCCTGCTAATTGAACCTTCACACTAGACAGGTATGCTTGTGCACAGTAGGGAGCTACAGTAGAGTACAGTAGAGTTAGCGCACCATTTTATCTCCATTCTGTCCAGTTTTTTGCGGCCCCTTGCACCGGTAACTTCTCGCGCTAATCGGCTAATTGCGGCAGTTCGGCAGAAGTCCTCTGACAGAGAGAGAAATGTAAAGTTAATCAGGCGGCTGAATAATTGATGCGCAGTGGACAGTCTGAGAGCGGAGTTGACGGTCAGCAGCGTTCGCTGTTTGTTTTAGGGAGGGCGATGAAGCTTTACGACGCCTCTTCATTTTCTCGCTGGTAATTACCAAGGAAAACGCTCTCCACCCGGGCCTGATTATACCGCAGTCAGACGAGGACACTTGAATAATACCCCACCACCCCCCAGCCCCCAGCTCTCCGCTCGGGCTTGTTTATGAATTAGCTGATCAATCTTGCCTGAGTGACCGTTAGTTGTTGAGTGTTGGGACAGATTGGTTCTGTGCTTTATCCCGCCTGTCTAATGGTTCCTCTTGGTTCTGTGGCCTGTTCATTAGTGAATGTAAATTGGGAGATGAATCGTCGTGGACGACCAGCTTGTTTGAGCAGAGATGAAAAATATTGGTTATGTAAAGTCAGTAGTGTGAAATATGATAATACTCTTAGCTATATTTAAGGATGAAATATTCGTTCCAATATAAAATAGGTACCTTTAAAAAGCTACAATTACTCGACTTAAATTAGAAATGTATATGCGAATCACTGGAATTTCAGTAAAATCCATCAAGAGAAAGATGCATGATCATAAGCCATCAAACCAAGATGAACTGCTTGAATTTAATTCAATTTAAGTCAAGTCAAGTAGTTTTATTGTCAATACTGCATAGGTACAGGACATACAGAGAATTGAAATTACGTTACTCTCCATCCCAAACCTTAGAGCAAGTACAGAAAATAAAATTATAAATATAACAGAATGGGAGACATGGCAGGAGTGTCATAAAGCTATACAAAAAGCAGTGTGTAAGACTAGTGGAGGAGAACATGCCAAGATGCTTGAAAACTATGATTAAAAATATACAGTATTCCACTGATGGCAAGCTGTATGAGCAGGATTCGAACTAGCAATCTCCCAATCATAGTGGCAGCGCTGTAGACCACTGGACCACTCAGACCCCATTTTATCAGATTTTTACATTTATTTTAAATGCAATTTCTGTATTAAACAAAATAAAAAAAAAAATGCAATCTAGGGTTATGTACTGGCATATCATACTTATAAAATCTAAGTAAAAGAAAAGTTACTTTTCATCCAATTAGGACATGTGGGGTCTAATGGCAGAGTACAGCACTGCACTATAGTGGGTGGGGTTTAAACACAACACTAAATAAACCACAGTTTGACTTTATATTAAAAAAAAAAAAACTATTCCTTTATTAATCAATACTGTGTTTCTGAAAATAAATATATATATTTTTATAAACAAAATGTTACAATATGATACAATATCAATATTTTCGTACACCCCTATTACACACACATTCATGTACGCATGAATTAACACAAATATAAAGAGATATCATCAGCTGTCACTGTCACTTTTATGCAAATGAGCTGTTGCTGGCCACGCAATATATTCCACCAAATATTGATTTCTGAACCCTTTGAACTGTTTGAATATGAGCTTGTTTTCTTTGCATTATTTGAGATTATCTTTTTTTTTTTTGTTATTTCAGCCATTTCTCATTTTCCGTAAATAAATTTAATTTGGAATTCGTGAGAAATGTTGTCTGTAGTTTATAGAATAAAACAACAATGTTGATTTTACTCAAACATAAACCTATGCATAGCTAAATCAGGGAAACTGATATAGAAATGAGATTTTTTCAATATTTTAAATTGTTCTGCATTGTAGATTAGGACTAAAGTAATCCAAACAGTGAAGAAAAACATATGGAACTATTTAGTAAACAAAAAAAAAAAAGTGTTAAGTGCGTGTGTCACGCGGGACCAGACGGGAGGCGGACGTAAAAGCGGGTAAGACAGACTTTAATGAATAATAAGTAAACAAATAAACAAAACAGGGGAATAACGAATAAATATATATACATTAACAAACAGGGAAAACTAACAAAGAGCTAAACTAAACAGATAAGTACAAAACAGGGCTATGGATATATATACAAAGGATAAATACGTAAATATGAACAAAACAAGGAATATAAACAAACAAAAGATATAAGCAAATAACACAAACTAAACAAAGAACTAGAAACGTGGCAAAACTATAGCTAGGACGTGACGAGACAGACAACGTTGGAAGGGGCAAAGACCGACAGCAAACGTAGATTAACAGGTACTATTTATACTAAACATGAAACAATGAACACCTGGGGAGACAGGTAACGAGGGGCGGAGCTACACATTACACACACGTGATTGAAAAGTACTAGAGAAACACACTAGGAAACGGGGAAAACACAGGAAAACATAGCGAGGGCATGACAGCGTGGATTGCACAGATCCCGTTTATACATTAAACATCCCTAACACTATAGTATAATAAAGGTTTATCGTCATAGTTTTTGTTAACAAAATTAACACAGCTGGAAAAGCATGTTTGTGTTTTAGAGTGGGAGTTTTTTTCAGCTCAAATGATTGAAAAAAAAAAAGTAGCATATATTGTTTATTACCTTTTCCTGCATTAATTATCTGAGAACGTTTTGTTTAAAAATTGTTTTTGAGTTTGCGAAAGAACTTTATCCCACATTGGAAAAGTTGCTCAAAAACTCCACCCATTAAAAATGACTGATTACACCTTTCGATCTGTAATGTTCTCACTTTACTTATTACTTTCTGGGGAAAAAAAAAAGTAAAAAAAAAAAAAAAAAAAAAAAAAGTAAACTCACTCCTCTTTACTTCTAAAAATCATTAAACATTTCTGTAGCAGCTGGAAGGTACAAGGGAAGGTCATTTCAGCTTTTCATTTAGAGAGAAACAGCCAGGGTAAACATCATTTAAAATGATGCCATCATACATCACTTACTCCCACTGGCTTTTCTTTTCTTTTAAACAAACATCCTGTTACCTGAGTAAAATTCTGAACTGCTCTAAAAAAAACAAACAATCAAATAAACAAAAACTAAATGAGTGATATTAAATCGTTATAAATAAAAGCACTAAATGTGAGGCCATATCAATAAAATTAACCCCTAACAAGCCTTGGTCCTTATATGGGCTACAGGTAAAGGTAATATAAAGGTGAAATATTTTTTTATATGCAGTAAAATAAGCTGGTTACATTCTAAAAACTTTCCTACAAGACAAGACAAGACAAATCAAGTTTTAAGAGAATTCTACCCCAAATTCTTACACTTAAAAATAGACATAAAACTAGATAGCTGCAACGAAATTTATTTGGATTTGGTTTGGATTAAAATCAGCTGTTTCATTAAATTTATTCAGGAAAATATTGTTTTTATTTTATATTGATGTTTAGTTCAGTTATTCATTATATTGTGACAGTTGCAGATTTACTTCAACTTTTCTTTTCAATGTTTTCTATTAAATATATTTTTATTTGAATTACAATGAGAATTTTCAATAACGTTTCTTATCAAGCGTGAAATCTTTAAAAGTGATGCTTAAATAGAAATTCTCAAGATATAAGCATATTATAGGTAACTGAAACTGAAACACCTGGTTTAAGACCACAATCATTTATTGTATCGACAGACAGTTCTGGTGGAAACAGGATTTGAGGAGTTGAGATGCACATTGAATTCTGCCGTGATTTGATCAGCCGTTGTGTTATGTTTTTTATTGGATACAATCCGGGTTAGCACCCGAACATCCCTCCCTTTCAGACAGCTTCTTCTTACAGCGTCCACAGTTAATCCTGTTGGATGTGGTTGGTCCTTCTTGGTGGTATGCTGAGCTGACATTACCCTGGATACAGTGGCTCTTGATGCATCACAAAGACTTGCTGTCTTGGTCACAGATGCTCCAGCAAGACGTGCACCAACAATTTGTCCTCTTTTGAACTCTGGTATGTCACCCATAATGTTATAGTGTGCATTGCAATATTTTGAGCAGTAAAACTGTGCTCTTACCCTGCTAGTTGAACATTCACACTCTTACAACTCTTACAACTGGTGCAATGTTCAATTAATTAATGAAGATTGGCCACCAGGCTGCTCCAATTTAGCCATGAAACCTAAAATCCCACACTAAAATGACAGGTGTTTCAGTTTCATTGTCCAACCCCTGTATTTCACGATATCCTAATGATTTATCTCAAGTGATTTTAGTAAAGTTGTAATAAACTACACTCCACGCTTTAAAGTTCTTACTTTAATGTAGCACCCTATTAATCAATGCACCTTCGCTATTGGTTCCTGGCATTATTTATTTGCACAATAGTGTAGGTTCCCCCAACACAACTATCCCCCTCCGTCAGTGTGCAGTCCTGGCCACCAGGGTTTTCTTTTTTGAGTATTGTTGTTTGTTTTTGTGGCTAAAGTGGCGAAATAGAAGTTTTGATGTATTTATTTTTTGTTACACGAGAAGTGAGAAGAGAAGACTTGATGCTGACTAATAGCGATGCAAAGAGAAATGTATATTTATATTTATATGCTATATATGATAAGGTGTATAATAATGTGTATTTTCAAAACTGGTCTTATTTGTGTGGCTCCCAGTGGTGTATAATGACATGGCATTTGGTTTGTATTTGGTTTGTAAGCGCTGCACCTTTGCTAGGTTATATACTTATGTATATATGTGGCAGAGTAATACATGGAGAGCTTCCGTTACAGTGCTGGCATTACCGGCTGATAATCTCCCTCATGATACGCCTCTCAGCCAATCACATTGCAGGGTCGGAACTAACTGGGATATAATAAAACTTGACTCATTTGAGAAAGAGGCAGGTTTTACAGTGCAGTTCATGTAATTTGTTATGTTGCACGTCTGGTGCCTGGGGACTCTCGACCTGCTCTGCAGCTACATTTCGCTGACTCGGCTGCGTCGGTCATCAGTTCCTCTGCTGCCCGCAGATGTGGATATGTGGCCCCCCGGCGTCCGGCTGCTCTCTGCAGCCGAGAGGTCGCCAGAGGCCCGCTGGCCCGTATTGATCTTCCAGCTGGCGATGTGCGGAGACGTTTCTGTAATTTAGGAAGTGATTCCTCATTCCTCAGAGCGGTATAAAACCCGGATTGCCACCGTAAAGAATTCTGACGCTGTCTCTGCGAGCCTCGCCCGCCCACTGTTTTATGCATGCAGGGGGATATTATTCGAGATGTGCTGCAGCAAGCAGTCCTGCGTCCTGAAAAGGCCAGGTGCTAATAAAAGCAGGGGGTGGTTGATGTGGTACGACATGTCCAGCTTTCTGTACGTTCCCCTCCATAGATTTCAGGCTTCATGATTTGGTATATATATTCATATATCACCTGTGGTGTTTATATATATATATATATATGTTAACCTGGTTTTAGACCACAATAATTTATTGTATCGACAGACAGTTCTGGTGGAAACAGGAGAGTTGAGATGCACATTGAATTCTGCCGTGATTTGATCAGCCGTTGTGTTATGTTTTTTATTGGATACAATCCAGGTTAGCACCCGAACATCCCTTTCAGACAGCTTCTTCTTACAGCGTCCACAGTTAATCCTGTTGGATGTGGTTGGTCCTTCTTGGTGGTATGCTGAGCTGACATTACCCTGGATACCGTGGCTCTTGATACATCACAAAGACTTGCTGTCTTGGTCATGCAGGCCAAGGGGGATATTATTCGAGATGTGCTGCAGCAAGCAGTCCTGCGTCCTGAAAAGGCCAGGTGCTAATAAAAGCAGGGGGTGGTTGATGTGGTACGACATGTCCAGCTTCCTGTACGTTCCCCTCCATAGATTTCAGGCTTCATGATTTGGTATATATATTCATATATCACCTGTGGTGTTTCTATATATATATATATATATATATATATATATATATATATATATATATATATATATATATATATATATATATATATGTTAACCTGGTTTTAGACCACAATAATTTATTGTATCGACAGACAGTTCTGGTGGAAACAGGAGAGTTGAGATGCACATTGAATTCTGCCGTGATTTGATCAGCCGTTGTGTTATGTTTTTTTGTTTTTTATTGATATGTTAACCTTATCACATACTGTACATACAATACATTACATACCCATAAAAATGTATATACAGCTCTGGAAAAAAAAAGAGACCACTTCAGTTTCTGAATCAGTTTCTCTGATTTTGCTATTTATAGGTATAGTTTGTTTAACTCTTGTGTGGTGTTCATATTTTTGTTACTCGTTTACTTTGTTACTTGTATTTAATTCAGAAAAATTAAGCAATTTTACATTAAAATGCTTTACACATGCTCGCTTCACCTAAATTGCAAGCAATATAAACAGCTTACATGGTTAATATTTGCCCTTTACCTTTCTTATGTTACATTTCTTTCAAAAAGTGCTACTCTTTTTTTATTAGTGTTTTAATAAAATGTAAAAGAAAATTAATTAAACTCAAGATATGAGTAGAAAATTTGTTTAGTTTCAAATTTACAAATGAAGCAATGTTAATTAGCCCTGGGCCAAACATACTGTATGTAATATAAATGTGTAGGGGGGGTGGGGGGGGGGTGTACAGTGTGTGTTTATCGAAAATATGTTTTGATATATGTTTTTCACAAAAAATAGCCAATGTCAATGAGTTTGAGTTAGAAAAAATATATTTTTAGTATCATTTGATGAAAAATGAAAACAGTTCCCACAGACCCGAACACCACACAAGGGTTAAATGAAATGATTTTTTTTTATTCTACAAACTACGGACAACATTTGTTCCAAATTCCAAATATTCCAGAGCATTTATTTGCAGAAAATAAGAAAGTGAGAATATGAAATATGAAATAACAAAAAAGACGCAGAGTTTTCAGATCTCAAATAATGCAAAGAAAACAACAAGTTCATATTCATAAAGTTTTAAGAGTTCAGAAATCAATATTTGGTGGAATATCCCTGTTTTTTAATCACAGTTTTTATGCATCTTGGCATCATGTTCTCCTCCACCAGTCTTACACACTGCTTTTGGATAACTTTATGCTGCTTTACTCCTGGTGCAAAAATTCAAGCAGTTCAGTTTGGTGGTTTGATGGCTTGTGATCATCCATCTTTCTGTTGATTATATTCCAGAGGTTTTCAATTTGGTAAAATTATAGAAACTAAACATTCGAAACGGATGAGTTAAAAGAGTTGGGTAGTATATTTGTTTATTTGTCAAAGAGCCACCAAAGCCTTAGCCATTACTTTTTTTTTTCATTAATTGCTGAAATGTGTTCCTTTGAAGTAATGAAACATACTGGTCCTGAATAAAATTTGATAAAAAACTCCTAATCTTTAAAAAAAAAAAAAATATATATATATATATATATATATATATATATGTTAATTTCTGCCTCTGCAGCGCCCTCTCAGGATCAACTGTGCTATAGGAGTGGATGATGTGTCCGTAGATACATCATAAAATGCAGATCAGGTATTCAATAATACCGCCCCTCTGCTGATGTCCAACCATCTGCATCTCAGCCAATCAGCTCTATTCCTGCCCTGCCTCTAAACCCATACATCACCCAGTGCTCATAATCAGGGGGTTTAGTGCCCCTGTACATTAAAATGTGTGTAAATGCTGTTTAATATTAAAACAGGAGATTAATAGTGTAATAGTGACCTAAACCAGCAGTTCTGCTGTAAATTAAAGGTACTTCAGACTAACTTTAAAACATCCAGCTCATGTCTGGAAGGCCTAAAAGGCTCTAAAAGTTAAATCATCGCTGGGCTCCAGGCATCAGCACCAGAGCTTCCGCATTTAATGGTCCGTATCTGGTTTTGACTTTGATTAGATGTGATATTGTCATCTCCGTAATCGTTAATTAGACTGTTATGAGTTTGAAGCAGTTCTGGAGGCTCTTTCTGAATATCAAATTGCGGCTCGTGATGACTCATTACAACCAGCGTCTTCACGAATGGCTGGAAGAGGAGATTTACCTCCACTCGCCGAGCACTCGAGACACTCCCCCCCTCACCTCCGTCGTCCCGCCGCACGCGCCATCTGCATCTCCTCTACTCAGAGCCGGTGAGTCATTAAGAGAAGTGGAGACGCATCACATCACTCAGTGTAATCAGGAGCGAGAGAGACGCTCGCTGATATTATTACTGCTGTCTTTTGTCCCCTAATCCACTTACATTATCAGTCAAGTTTGGACAAAACTCGACAATTCTCAATCAATGTTTTTCTAATGTATTGTCTCGACGGACAGTTCTGATGTAAAAAGGAGAGTTGAGGTGAAAATTTAATTCTGCCGTCATTTGATCAGCCGTGGTTTTATGTTTTTTTATTGGATACAATCCGGGTTAGCACCCGAACATCCCTTTCAGACAGCTTCCTCTTACAGCGTCCACAGTTAATCCTGTTGGATGTGGTTGGTCCTTCTTGGTGCCATGCTAGTTCCAAAAAAAAAAGGGTAAGAACTTTGAAACGATCCTCAAGTCAAACACATTATGATGAAACTGGCCCTCATCAGGACAACTCTAGGAAATGTAGAGCAAGGGTTTCCTCTGTTGTACAGGATACAGTTCATCAGAGTTACCAGCCTCAGAAACCACAAGTTAACAGAACCTTAGATAAGAGTTCTTTTTAAGTTACTACATGATTAATTATGTGTTTCTTCATAATATCAATTACTTTGTAAAAGTAAAAAGTGAAACATCATATAAATATGTTTGAAGCACTAAAGATAAATATAATATATAATATATATTGGTTGGGGAAGGAGATTTTTCACTTTCTTAGGTTTAGGTTTTTCTCAATGGGTTTCTTGTAGATTTAGCTTTACCGCACTGGGATGTGATGACTATTTTTAGAAAGAGTAAGCTCCGCCCTTTCTAACCATATATGGATTATGTTTATGTGTGAAGGGATTCCTGAGTAATTAAGCTGAGAACACAAGGTGCGATTTTGGACGTAAATCTGATCGTAGGGTTCTAAGGGTTAATGTTTAATGTAGAAATGAAAATCCAAAACTAAGAAATTATTTTTTTTTTTTTTAGAATAAGTAGATGTTTCCAACGTTTTTAATGGTCCTGCGCAAGACGGCCATTGTGTTCCTCCGTCCCATTTCTTTATTCTCACATTATCTCCAAACGAACTCTGATATTTCCAGTGTCAGAACTTTGCGGCAGTAGCAGAAGCTCTGAGGCAGAACAGTGGTGGGTAGTTTAGTGTTCATTTTCTCCTAACCCCCGCAGCCCCCTTCTTTCTGCTGTCTGTGGAGGTGATGATGAGAGGGCCGGGGGCACTTTTATTTCCTTTCAGATTGATATGACATGGTGTGGATAATGGACTGTTGGCAGGGAGTCTGGACGGACACTGATTACAGCTGCTCTGACACCAGGTTAATGGAGATTTCTAATGGCCCACGCACTGGAGCCGCTACCTGCCTCAGAACCTGCCCTTAAATATAATCTGTAGCACTGTCACACACACACACACACACACACACACACACACACTAAGCAGCAGCAGCAGACTCAGTAGCTAGTTTTTAGTCCTGTTAGAGAATAGTAGAGCCAGAAAATTGAATTGAATTCCCTCATGCACTCATGTCTCCAGTATGAACATTAAAATGTTCCATTACAGCCTATTGTACTGTATTTTCGGCAACTATGACCTCTGTGGAAATAGTTAGGTCAGTGGATATATATGGCATTTGTGTACACATTAGGTTTGGAAAAGTAAAAAAAAAACTTAAAACTTTTTGACAAAAAATATGAAATCCACCATATATGTTTAGCATAGTTTTTTTTTTATTTTATTTTTTTATTTTTTTTAAATCAAAAATACTGTTCTAGGCACAATCTGAAGAGCTGTGGAGTTACAACGCTTTGCATCACAAGGCTAAGAGAATGTTTCGTACACATATATATATATTAGTGGTGTCAATCGATTAAGAAATTTAATCAGATTAATCACTACAACTGTCACGCCCTCGCTATGTTTCCCTGTGTTTTCCCCGCTTCCTAGTGTGTTTCTCCAGTAGTTTTCCGTCACGTGTGTGTAATTTGTAGCTCCGCCCCTCGTTACCTGTCTCCACAGGTGTTCAGTGTTTCATGTTCCTATATATAGTACTCTTTAGTCCATGTTTATCTGTCTCGCCACGTTATAGTTATACACTCTTGTTTATTTCTAGTTTGTTGTTTTCACGTTTATTTCCAGTCACGTTTAGTTCCTGTCTGTTTCCTTGTTTATTACCTATATATATATATATTTACGTATTTATCCCTTATATATATTCTCTAACCCTGTTTAGTCACTTTCTAGCTCTTTGTTGGTTTTCTCTGTTTGTTTATGTATATATATATTTATTCGTTATTTCCCTGTTTGTTAATTTGTTATTTATTAAAGTCTTGTTCTAACCCGCATAAAAGTACGCCTCCCGTCTGCTCTGCTTCACCGTCTGCTCCCCTTGTTGTTACAACAACGTTTTGTAATGAACTGAA
The DNA here is from genome assembly GCF_023375975.1 of Astyanax mexicanus. Taxonomy (NCBI): domain Eukaryota; kingdom Metazoa; phylum Chordata; class Actinopteri; order Characiformes; family Acestrorhamphidae; genus Astyanax; species Astyanax mexicanus. Next base: position 5,418,151 of record NC_064420.1, on the reverse strand, counting down.
ATGAATCGCACTTGTTCTTTTTTAAATGCAAGTTTAGTTTTTAAAGTGGATAGTTAAATGTTAATAATAGAATGAATGTAATAAATGTGAAATACACTTATATTTCTATTAGTGGTGTCAATTAAAATACTAGAATTAAAATACTGGAATATACTTATATGTGTAAGGAGATATAAAACCAAATTGGGGCACTGAAATAAAGAAGGCATGATAAATTGGACAGATGAAAGTTTTTACAATTTGAACTTTGAACTTTTTTTTTTTAGAATTTGCTGAGTATAAAAGAGCGTTTTCACACATGTAGTTGTGAAGGTTTTTATGGTCCGAATCAGTTGATGAGCTTGTTTAATTGGAGTGTTTCTATTTCTGTTTGGTTTGGTTTCACACAGGCACAAACCTAAACTCTCAAAATACTCTCAAATAAACAGTGATGGGAGTTACTAACACTGTTTCTTTTTTTTTTTAGTAACGAGTAATCTAACTAATTACTCTGACTGTAACTACACTCTAAAAAGTGACTCTGTGTTTTAGTCAGTGGAAACTAATATTATTAAGTGGAGTGAACTTATCGGCCAGTATAACTCAATAAAATGAGTTCAGAGAACTTCAACCTGAAAACTTAAAAATGTTGGTTGAACCAATGAAAAAATGTGATTTGAACCAACTTTTAGTCACTACCTGTGTCAATGCTCTTTCTAGAGTGTTGGTTCATGCAGCTTTCCTATAGGCTCCTGGCACCATATATCTGCATATTGGGTGTGGCCTCTTCCTTACTTACCATCTTTGTGTTGTCTGTTGCCCAAAGCTACCTTATCCTAGGCGTGCAATATTATAATATAATTTGATTGCCAGGCCTCAGTGTTTGTGGGCTGTAAGAGCACATTGACTTTATTCTGTGTTTCTAGTGATCACAGTATGCTGGCTTTGAGCTACAGAGTTCACTCTTTGCTGAATTTACTCCAGTATTATATTGTCAGTATTTGCAGTTAAATAATAATATACCAAATATGTTGAGAATACCACATTGAGTTAACTCAGCCTTTTAAGGCAGCAGGAGAACTTATATTGCTGAGTTTAAACAACTTGAAATGTTTTCCATTGTACTTTAAAATTATGAAGCACGTAATTAAGTTGGATAAACTGGATAATTTAAGTTGATTTGCCTTAAATTTAAGTTGAGATAATGAAAACTTGAAAGTAATCAAATAATTACGTTGAGCTAACTTAAAGGAATTGTGTTGATCTAACTTGTTTACTTAATTTGTAAAACCTTAATTTATTTATGTGTTACCAATTGCCTTTCAACCAGCTGAAAACGGATTTTTAGAACTATAGATCACAGTGAGGTTGATAAAAAAGCTTAAACGTACGATTGACTACACCTGTTGCTTGATTTGAATAAATAAAAACTTCACAGGGGGTGGGTGTAACCCAATAGTTAATGCAATAGTTACTTTTACTGGTAACTAGTTACTTTTATAGTGGAGTACCTCAGTTAGTAACTCAGTTACTTTTTTTTGGAGAAGTAACTAGTAACTATAACTAATTACTTTTTCAAAGTACCGTGCCCAACACTGCAAATAAACCACACGAGCACATTGCCTTCTCTGATTGGTCGGCGTTTGTCCATATCAGTATATTATCTGGCTAATATATCAGATTAAACCGTGCCTTATCAGCAGTTTAGCTCAGTTATAAAGAAGTATATATGATAGCTGCTATGGCTCAAGAACAAATCACCTTCTCACCACACAAGCGAACCAATGCAGGAAAAAAAATCTGCGCTTTGGACGGGGGCAGGGCGGATTACTCGGAAGTAAGGGTCAAATTTGGTGATATAATTAACTTTGAGTTTAAAAAATAATAACTTGTTACTGATTCCAAATGAATCGCTCGCTCAAAATTAGTGTGAAAGACTGGTGGAGAGCAGAACCAATGCAGTAAAAAATAAAAATCTGTGCTTTGGACGGGGGCAGGGCGGATTACTCGAAAGTTAGGGTCAAATTTGATGATATAATTAACTTTGAGTTAAAAAAATAATAACTTGTTACTGATTCCAAATGAATCGCTCGCTCAAAATTAGTGTGAAAGACTGGTGGAGAGCATGAGCTGTCTTATTTTAGTCGTACAGAATAACGTGGATATCTGGTCTGGGCCCGATAAAAAGCAGCACAGTGCAGTACAACCTCGTAAACCTGACAGAGGACATAGTCTCATTTCTGCAGCTCTCTCTCCAGCTAATGCATTCACGGCGTTGTGTTCGGCGCGCTCGTCTCGTCTCCATGTTCTGCATTGGATAGTGTGTTTGCTGTTCACATGCCCCTGTAGTAACGGAGCCGTGCTGCACGGTATGCTATCTCGTGTAACGTCAGTTCGGCTTTCGCTCGCGGTTTTGATGAAGCCGATGTAGCAGCAGCAGGATGCGGCCGGTGCTTTTATTTATTTATTTATTTTCTTCTTTTTTTCCGAGTTTTGATGGATTAAAAGTGCACAGCCGAAGACGTGTTATCGGCCTCACAAGCAGGGGAGGTCACAGCACACGGAATGCAATTGTTCGCATTTAGCCCATACTTTCATTGCTCTCGCTTCTCCCACTGCTTATTTATTTATTTCGTTCTGAACGAATCTGGCTGATTGTGTTCGAGGTTGAACTTGAAAATTTTTAATCAGACGGACAGTTCTGGTGGTTTTATGGTTTTTGGATACAATCCGAAAAAAAACATGCCTTTCAGACAGCTTCCTCTTACAGCGTCCACAGTTAATCCTGTTGGATGTGGTTGGTCCTTCTTGGTGGTATGCTGACATTACCCTGGATACCGTGTCTCTTGATACATCACAAAGACTTGCTGTCAATAATAATAAGCATTTTATCTCTCTTTCTTCTATTTTTCATCCCACCCATTCAGCTGCTATCCCCCATCACTAGTGATGCCACAACACCAGGAGGGTGGAGACTAGCAAACGCCTCCTCTGACATGTGTAAAGTCAGACTCCGCCTCTCTTTTCGAACTGCTGCTGATGCAGAATTCCTGAATAGCAAAAACAGAGTGCTCGAAAGGAAAGTGCAGTGACTCGGTTCCGATACATCAGCTCACAGATGCCTTGGCTGATTGACATCACCCTAGAAGTGATGAGGGGAAAGAGCGCCATCTACTGTATCCACCCAGAGAGAGCAAGACCAATTGTGCTCAGAAAAATGGGCCAAAGAGTCTAAAAGCGGAGAGAGTGCGCATTTCTAGCGCAGAAAAACGTGGCAAAAGAGTCTAAAAGCGGAAAGGTTACGCATTTCTAGCGCAGAAAAACGTGGCAAAAGAATCTAAAAGCGGAGAGAGTGCGCATTTCTAGCGCAGAAAAACGGGCCAAAGAGTCTAAAAGTTGCCGTAATTAAGGAGTTTAATATTAAGAGACACCTTGAAATTAAACATCAATTTGAAAAATCTTAGTTTACACAACACTGTCAAAGATAGATAAAGACAGTAAGTCAAGTAAAATGGTGTGTAAATGAAATAATCAGGAAAAATGTATTATTTAAAGTGGTATATTTCATTATTTGTTTTATTACAGAGTCTTTGGCCCGTGACTTCAAATATATTTCTCCTTCTGGCCCCCAACAAAAAAAGTTTGGACACCCCTGATCTACAGTAAGTGTGTGTGTGTGCTGTGAGCTGAGGGGAGGGTGAGGGATTAAGGATAGTGAAGGTGATGGTCAGTGACAGGTGTAGACCCCTCTGGGGAGCTGCTAAACAGGGCTGAAGGTATCTGTGTGAAGCTCCTCCTGCCTCGTCTGAGTGTGTACCTGCATAATGAGCGTCTAGCCTGAACTCCTGAGAGACCCGGGCGGCTCTCTCTCAGCCTCTGTTAGTCCTATAGTGGAATTACCCGTCCTAATCAAACGCTTCCACCACGACAAAGAAACACCAACGTCTGGCAGAAGAAGAAGAAGAAGAAGAGCAGTGTTTTAACCCTTAGAACCCTACAGACGAATTTTACATCCAAAATCTTGTGCACCTTGTGTTCTCAGCTTAATTATATACATAATCCATATCGTCGCTGTCCTATGAAAAACACTTATCTCCATTTTTATCGATTTTTAGTTTACTACATAATTTGAACAGACATACTGTCCCTTACATTGTGCCAAAATTTCTTGATGAACGGACCAATAGAAACTCTTCAAAACGACCTGAAATAAACTTTTTTTACATTGACTTCCATTGAAATTGAAGAAGGTTTTTTCCCTCTCCTGTAAAGTTGCTGTTTTGGAGATAAGTGCTTTTCATTGGACAGCGACAATATATGGTTAGAAAGGGCAGAGTTTACTCGTTCTAAACACAGTGATCACATCCCAGTGCGGTAAAGCTAAATCTACAAGAAACCCATTGAGAAAAAAACACCTAAACCTAAAAAAGTGAAAAGATCTCCTTCCTTAAGCAATATATATATATATATATATATATATATATATATATATATATATATATATATATATATATATATATATATATATATATTATGTTTACCTTTAGTGCTTCAAACATATTTATATGATGTTTCAAACCAAATAATAATATCAGTAAATAAAGACTCCACAAAAAAGTGTCCACAGAAAAAGTGTGAAACTACCTGCTTTACTCAAACTAAAGCTAAGTATGGTGTGCGCACTACTTTATTTTTACCAAGAAGTTTTTATTTATTTAGACTAAAAAAGTTTACATTTTTGTATTTAGTTGGTTTCTTTGTGTGTCCTGATCCTCAAAATACTAAATAGGCGTAGGCTGCTCTGAGTGTCAGGTTTTTAATACGTTAATCTACATGTATCCTAGAGGTTTGATTATCAAGAAGAAGAAAAAAAAAACTCCACCTGACTCTCTTTCTCCATGTATTTTATCAAAGTAATAATTAGTAAGCCATGTAATGAACTATCATCATCAATATTCTTATGTTTTCAACACATATACACTCTATTCTAACCATTTTTTGAAAAGATATCTTAGGTGTGAATATATTTAAAGTCTATACATTCAAAAATAAGTAAAACAAAACAAAAAAAACAGGGGCTTGGTAAAATTTTGAGCAAAACGTGATCAGTTCCAGGAAAATATAACAATTTTGCTTCCTTTTACATTTTAAATGATTATATTTTTGAGCAGCTGTATGTCTTCTGGAGTAAAAGAGATCATGGCTCATGTGTCTGTCTGGTGTAATTACTGTGTTATAAGACCTGAAAGAGGAACTGAAAACAAAAACGCACTCTAAAACTAGATTTTAACTTTATTATTATTCAGAAAAAGGACAAATCATATACAGTCCTGCTTAAATTTTTATAAACATTTCCTAACTTTGAAAAAACGCTTTTACTATGCTAATTTTCACCTCTGCAGGCGAGGATAATCATCAGACATCACAATATGCAGATCAGTCAATTAGTTATACCTGTTAATAACACCCCCCTGCTGACGTCCAACCATCTGAGTCTCACCACTATTAGCTCAGCCAATCAGCCAATGGCCTCTAAACCCATACATCACCCAGTGCCCCTCCGAAACTACTCCTATCCTATTTTTAGCCTTTTTCAAATTTGAGAAGACTCTTGGAAACTGGAGAAATAGAGCTCTGACAGTTGAAGTGTAGTAATAACGTTATTACTAAGATTATATAAAAATAACAAGTAGCTTCTCAGAGTCATATAGCACTGATACTGCACTACTAACCAATAGGGTTATTCTAAATTCTCCATTCTTTTGATCAGTAGTACCAGTAGTAAATGCAACAGAACTGAGGCCTCCATTTTTCTGTAAACTCCTCCCATTCTGAAGTGTGACATCACCGCACCCCCCCCCCTCCCACACACCATCACCACACCACTACCAGCCACTGAGTGATTGCAGTTGGTCCCCCTTCCTAATTACTTTTGAGTGTTTGGATGTATTTATTAAGACTCGTCAGACGAGTAAATGGGGGTAAGAGAAAGAAAATAGGGGGGAGGAAAAAACAGAAAGAGGAGCCAGACTGGAGAAGTAATTAGCATTGAAATTGAGGATAAGTCTAGATGGCAGTTAGGCATATTTATGCGGAGATAGGCCTCGCTGTCGTTCATTAGCATGCCACCCCACTCGGAGCTGAGAATGGACTTGAGTGGTTAATCAAATAAATCGAGTGATGCACAGCTATCCTTCCTCCAGCGCCTGCTTCCCCGAGAACCCTCGCAATCTCCGCCCGCCTGCCTCCGAGCCCGGCACTTTTCCATTAACCCACCCTTAGACAAAAGTCTGCTTAAATCCGGGGACATGTTCAGAATACCGGCGTGAGGAAACGAGGCAGCAAGGCTTAGTTTTATTGTTTAACCACATTAAAACGCATTTATAATAATAATAATAATGATATTAAAATATTAATAGTAAGTTTTGGTACTTAATTGGCTCGCACTGCCAGGTTGTTTTTTGTGGTTTCTCATAAAGAATCCCAGATGGTTGATAAGGTATTTCTAATATATGTTGTCTATGAAATCACAGGTCATTCCAATGGTGCTTCTACTGTATATGTGTTTTCTAGGAAATTGCTATGTTGCTGCTAGGAGGATGCTGCGCTATCCCAGGTGGTTGTGGTTGCTATGGAATCCCAAACAGCTGCTATGGTTTTGCTAAGTGTTTTCTAGGAAATTGCTATGTTTTCATTGCTAGGAGGTTGCTGCGCTATCCCAGGTGGTTGTGGTTGCTATGGAATCCCAAACAGTTGCTATGGTTTTGCTAAGTATTTTCTAGGAAATTGCTATGTTGTTGCTAGGAGGTTGCTGTGCTATCCCAGGTGGTTGTGGTTGCTATGGAATCCCAAACAGCTGCTATGGTTTTGCTAAGTGTTTTCTAGGAAATTGCTATGTTTTCATTGCTAGGAGGTTGCTGCGCTATCCCAGGTGGTTGTGGTTGCTATGGAATCCCAAACAGTTGCTATGTATTTGCTAAGTGTTTCTAGGTAATTGCTATGTTTTCATTGCTAGGAGGTTGCTGCACTATCCCAGGTGGTTGTGGTTGCAATGGAATCCCAAACAGTTGCTATGGTTTTGCTAAGTATTTTCTAGGAAATTGCTATGTTGTTGCTAGGAGGTTGCTGTGCTATCCCAGGTGGTTGTGGCTGCTATGGAATCCCAAACAGTTGCTATGGTTTTGCTAAGTGTTTTCTAGGTAATTGCTGTGTTGCTGCTAGGAGGATGCTGCGCTATCCCAGGTGGTTGTGGTTGCTATGGAATCCCAAACAGCTGCTATGGTTTTGCTAAGTGTTTTCTAGGAAATTGCTATGTTGTTGCTAGGAGGTTGCTGCGCTATCCCAGGTGGTTGTGGTTGCTATGGAATCCCAAACAGTTGCTATGGTTTTTCTAAGTGTTTTCTAGGAAATTGCTATGTTTTCATTGCTAGGAGGTTGCTGCGCTATCCCAGGTGGTTGTGGTTGCTATGGAATCCCAAACAGCTGCTATGGTTTTGCTAAGTGTTTTCTAGGTAATTGCTATGTTTTCATTGCTAGGAGGTTGCTGCGCTATCCCAGGTGGTTGTGGTTGCTATGGAATCCCAAACAGCTGCTATGGTTTTGCTAAGTGTTTTCTAGGTAATTGCTATGTTTTCATTGCTAGGAGGTTGCTGCGCTATCCCAGGTGGTTGCGGTTGCAATGGAATCCCAAACAGTTGCTATGGTTTTGCTAAGTGTTTTCTATGTAATTGCTATGTTGTAGCTAGGAGTTTTCTGTGCTGCCCTAGGTGGTTGTGGTTGCTATGGAATCCCAAACAGTTGCTATGGTTTTGCTAAGTATTTTCTAGGAAATTGCTATGTTGTTGCTAGGAGGTTGCTGTGCTATCCCAGGTGGTTGTGGTTGCTATGGAATCCCAAACAGTTGCTATGGTTTTGATAAGTGTTTTGTAGGTGCTTGGTACCACATTGTGTCACGAAGTGTTTTCTAGGTGGGTGCTATGTAGTTGCTATGTTGTTGCTAGGCAGTTGCCTGCTATCCCAGGTGGTTGTGCTTGTTTTCATAAGTGGTTGCTATGGTTTTGCTAAGTGTTTTCTAGATTGTTGCTATGATGTTGCTGCTAAGTGATTGATATGATGTTGCTAAGTGATTGCTGTGTTCTTTCTAGGAGGTGGCTCTGGTACCCCAGGTAGTTGAAGTATTTTCTATGTGGTTGCTATAACGTTGCTTTGTTGTTGCTAGGAGGTTGCTGAGCTATCCCAGGTGGTTGTGTTTGTGTTACTATGTGGTTGCTATGGTGTTGCAAAGTGATTGCAGTGTTCCTTCTAGGAGGTGACTGTGGCATCCTAGGTGATTGGCATTGTGTTACTAAGTGTTTTCTAGGTGGTTGCTGTGAAGATGTTGTTGCAATGAGGTTGCTGTGCTATCCCAGGTGGTTGTGTTTGTGTTAATAAGTGGTTGCTATGAAATCGCAGACAGTTGCTATGGATTTTCTAAGTGATTGCTATGATTTTCTTGTTGCTATGAAGTTGCTAAGTGATTGCTATGGTGTTGCTAAGTGATTGCTATGTTCTTTCTAGTAGGTGGCTCTGGTATCCCAGGTGGTTGACATTGTGTTTCTACGTGTTTTCTAGGTGGTTGCTAGGAAGTTAGGAAGTTATGTTGTTGCTAGGTGCCTAGCACGTGCCTCCTCTAACACATGTGAAGTTAGACTCCGCCTGTTTTTGAACTACTGCTGATGCAGCATTGCTGAGTAGCATCACAGCGCACTCGGAAGAAAAGGCAGTGACTCGGTTTTGATACATCAGCTCACAGACGCAGCCTTGTGCTGATCGACATCACCCTAGGACTGATGAGGGTAAAGAGCGCCATCTACTGTACCCACCCAGAGAGAGCAAGGCCAATTGTGCTCTCTCAGGGCTCTGGCAGCTGATGGCAAGCTGTATAATCGGGATTCGAACCAGCACATGATCTCCTGATCATTGTGGCAGCGCTTTAGACTTCTGGACCACTATTTTTTTGTTTTGGAGATAATACGCTTTAATTATCCACCACCTACACTTTATTCAACCTTTCTATTTCTGTAGTAAATGAACATAAACGGCATATCACTTTTCATTCGTGTTTAATAATAGCTGTGTGATTTTTTTTTTTTCAGCAGAGGTTGATATGACCTCAAAAAACGTTCTCTGCTCAGGAACTTCTCTCACAGCCCAAACCAAAGAATTTAAACTGAATATTTCATCTGAATGACATTTAAATAATAATACTGAGGGTGGAGGGCAGAACGGGATCCGAAAGACCGCGGAGTAAAAAAATGTGCCGACCTCCACTTTCTGCGTGTGAAGATCTAATGAGTCTAGTGTCCTTTTCTTTTCCGATGCATTAAGGGAAAGGGCTTTAATCAGGAGGCCATTATTTAATACAGATTAAAACTCGGAGAACCATTGCGTCAATCAGTACTTCATCAAATGAACGATCGCTGGTATTGTTCGCAGGCAGGTAAAGGCACGCTGCTTTAGATTCTCTCTCATTAAAATCCTTTTAGTGTAGACAGATTAGGATATTGTATCACTTTAAAAGTAGCAACGTCTTTTGCTACTTTCAAGTGCACCTCTGAGGTTTGTACTTATGACTTTGGAGCAGTAAGAACCACAATTTTTGTTTAAGTGCATGAAAACAAATTAATGTAAACTTACAGAAAAACATCAAAGTACTGTTTCAATCAAAAATAGAACATTGCTGTAAATACAACTGCAAATGACATCATTTTTGTGCTAATTTTTGTGTCCTCCAACCAACACTCACCATTAATGTGTAGTCCCCGTCAGTAGTCTATAATCTATAATTTATGTATTGGTAGATTATACTACAGTTAATCCCTGAAGGACGTTCTATGAGTACCATTATCAGCTGGTAATGCACCATAACCGAAGCTCTCCATGTATTATTATTATGGATGTATCTCCATCCTTTGCAGCTCAAATTCTTTTATCAAACAGCGATTACGAAATGGTCATTGAAGATGATCAATTGTCTTTCAATTTAATTCAGTTCCATAGAAGTCTGGCATGACACCACCCCAGTCTTTGGCAACATTGACATGGTGATAAGGGCAGTTGTCCTAATGGTCGAAAAAAGTTTTTTTTTTACCTTGAACTTCTATGTACTCTATTGCTGGATGTACATCATTATTTGTAATTCGCTTTGGATAAAAGCGTCTGTCAAAAGTAAAGTAATGTAATGTAATGTATTGTATTACTGTGTCATGCCTCCGTCCGCCAATGGTGCTGGCACTAACAAGATAACCCTAAGCCACTGTAATTGGGTTATGCAGTGTGCCTCTGATAGCGGTGAGACACAGATAGTTGGACATTATGGACGATATTATTTATTGATTAATCTGCATATAGCACACGCACATCGCCCACGCCTATAGCACAGTTGAACCTGAGAGGGCGCTGCAGAGGCAGAAATGACCACATTAAAAGAGGTAACTTGCTCTTACAGCCTTCAACAGTCATATATACCCAGTTACAATTTTATTATTTATTTCTGGTTCTATTATCTACATTATCTGATCTGTTAATGCATCTAAAATTCCAATCTAAAAGCCAATGTGGGCGGGGCTAAGACTGCTTTCCTCTGTACTGCAAAAAGCTTTACAGGTATTTACAGTAACCCTGGAAAAAATGGGTTTTTATTCATAGTATTAACATTATTTAATGAAAAAAAAAAAACAATATCTTACTGTTTTAATTTGCCATATTTTTTTTCATAATATTTTTTTTGCACTGCATATCTTCCCACTGGTAAACATGAGTGGTAATCGTGTGTCATCATCTCAAAAATGTGATATTTTGTGCAGGAAATATGACATGACCTGGAGGCAGCTTGCTTGAGCCTATATTTTAATATTTATCTCCTTCTTTCTTTCTTTCTTTCTTTCTTTCTTTCTTTCTTTCTTTCTTTCTTTCTTTCTTTCTTTCTTTTTTCTTCATTGCTCCAGCACATAATCTACCTGCCTGGCCTCAGCCTTCCTCACGCACTAAATGCCAACTGCTTGTGTCTGAGGGCACTGCTGGAATAGTGAGATGCCACCTGGCATTAAGGCTGTGTGTGAAGTTGTGGGCATCAGACAGTAAGCCTGTGCCTGAAGCGACTCCCATGAGTTCAGGGCTTAACTCTAAACTTTTCCTCCCTGCAGAGTCGAGGCAGAATTGAGGCAGAGCGCTTCGTAAACAGCCTAGCCTTTAGCATGCCATTTACTCCCTGCGCCCACCTTCGGTCAGACAAACAGAAAATAAGCAGAATATTTATTTCTCTTTTTTTTAAGGCAGGTTATTTTAGTTTATGCTAATAAAAAAAACTTTTCTTAGGCTTCTTGGCATAAGCACATCTAGTTTATCCAACCCCCCTTCATTTGAGCTGGCAAATTTAAAAAAGGCCAAAAAATGGGAGTGTGGTTGTAGTTTGGGAGGGGCACTGGGTGATGTATGGGTTTAGAGGCAGGGCAGGAGGGAGATCTGATTGGCTGTGTGTATCTGATAGTGGTGAGACGCAGATGGTTGGACGCCAGCAGGGGCGTGGTCAGTATTATTGATTGACATTATTAATCTGCATATTGTGATATTGGTGTCTGCGTACCAAAGTACACAAACACATCATCCACGCCTATAGCACAGTTGAACCTGTTAGAGGGCGCTGCAGAGGCAGAAATTATTACAATAAAAGCGTTTTTTAAAGGTTAGAAAATGTTTATAACATTTTTAAACAGGACTGGTCTGTTTCATTTCTTTAAATGAACACATTTCAGCTATTAATGTGAAAAAATATGGTTTAGGGTTTAGTGGTGTCCTAGGCGTGTCCTCTTATTTATGAGTGGTGCTAGGAAACCTGACTAAAGGGGGATTAGCTTAACTGCTAAGCTAAAGGTGGATTTAGTCAGTCAGGTACTACTTTAAATAAAGTACAGGCAAAAACAACACTGAAATACAACTTAAAACAGTGTTAAATGTACTAGTTTGATAAAAAAAAAATGGGAGGAGTAGTTTGGGAGGGGCACTGGGTGATGTATGGGTTTAGAGGCAGGGCAGGAGGGAGATCTGATTGGCTGAGCTGCAGCAGCAGTAGTGTGACTACTAGATAGCAGTGAGATGCAGATGGTTGGACGTCAGAAGGGGTGGGGGGGGGGGGGGGTATTATTGATTGATTGATCTGCATATCATCCAAACCAATAGCATTTTAAAGGTTAGGAAATGTTTATGAAAGGTCCCGATTCGTTTCAAAATCTTTTTATTTCGAGAAATTTGAATAGTTTGAATATTAAAAATGTTGTAATTATACAAGGAACACTCAAACTTCCATTATTAAAATATTAGTGTTTATATTATATAGACTTAACACAACAGTAACGTGTTAAGTTTACATGTGGCTAAAACATAATGTGGTTCCAGAACTTTTATGAGGCTTCAGTAGCCATCGTTTTCAACAATGCTGTATGAAAATAATATTTTCATATTTTAGTTACATAAAACAAAAAAAACACGACACCCTTCATACATGTCTTATTTAATTGTGAATAAAAGTGTGAAATTTACCCAGACCCACTAGTTCGGATGTGATACTATAATAAGCATCCAGTCTGAGCGAAGCTCTTCTCCCCTGTTATAAGAGCCTCTTCCCTGGCCGGTAATCGTGTTCGTTCCTGGGGACAAAAAATCGGAATTAGTAACAGAGCTTCATAGAGAACAAGATTATCAATTTTACTATTTACACATTAAATCACTCAGTTACAGGTTAATCTACAGATATTCCGTCTTACTGTTAAACTATTTAAACTGTACAGCCACCTGACGCTGCTAGCGCACCGGCGGGGGTTAGCTTAGCGCACCAACCGCGTGTAGTGCTAGAAAACCTGACTAAAAGGTGATTATCTTAACTGGGGATTTGGCTAACCCGCTAAGCTAACAGTGGATTCAGCTGGTCAGGTCTTACTTTGAATGAAGTAAAGGCAAAAAAAAAAAAACACTGGAAAACAACTTAAAACAGTGTTAAATGTAGTAGTTTGATAAACACAGGCAGCAGTGAGTGGAAATACAGAAGAAAATTACTTACATTTGTGCTCCAGCTCACCCCAGCCAGAGGGCGGTGCCCGCGGGAAAAACCTGAGACGTTAAAACTGTAGGTATATACAGGGAAAATGGACTAATTCTAAAGATCAACACTGCCAAAAATCTATTGGCAAAAACTAGACAAAATATATGCAAAGTAGGACAAATATATGTATATTAAGCAAAAAAAAATCTGCCAATGGCAAAGTCTCAAAATAAGTGAAATGACACCTAAATCAAGCAAAAAAGTAACTATAACTTGATTGCTGCTTGATTGTGCTTATTATTTTGAGTTCAAATGACTTAAAATAAAGTACAAATTCAATATTACATTACATTACATTACATTACATTTGGCAGACGCTTTTGTCCAAAGCGACTTACAATAGTCAAGTACAATGTAAAATAAGTTTAAAGGTAAAACATCTTTGGATAGGGATAAAAGGAGGACAAAGGGGAATAATAGGATAGAGGAGTGAAGGAGGGGAAGAAGGAAATGAGGTTAGAAGTAGTTAGTGTGTTAGAGGTGTTAGGAGAGTAAGTGCTCTTTGAAGAGCTCTGTCTTCAGGAGTTTATTAAAGATAGTGAGAGATTCTCCTGATCTGGTAGTGGAAGGTAGTTTGTTCCACCATTGGGGAACTCTGTATGAGAACAGTCTGGATTGCTTTGTGTGAATGTTTGGCAAAGCGAGGCGACGTTCACTGGAGGAGCGCAGCGGCCGGGAGGTAGCGTAAGCCTTCAGGAGCGAGTGCAGGTAGGAAGGAGCCTGTTCTGTCATCATCTTGTAGGCGATTGTAAGAGTTTTGAATTTGATGCGAGCATCAACTGGTAGCCAATGGAGCTCAATGAGCAGCGGGATGACATGTGCCCGTTTTGGCTGGTTGAAGACCAGACGTGCTGCTGCGTTCTGGATCATCTGGAGTGGTTTTACTACGCAGGCCGGGAGGCCAGTTAGCAGGGCATTGCAGTAGTCGAGGCGTGAGATGACGACCGCTTGCACCAGGAGTTGGGTGGCCTGTATAATATAAGAATGATTAAGATAATCATCCCTAAAATAAGCAAAATATCTATCTATATCTATCTATATCTAACACTCTAACACTTAGACAAAAAGTCTTATCAGAGCAGAAAATAAGATTTATTGGCTTAAATGTAGAAAATTTCGCTTGCTAAGATTTAGTTTTTTGCTGTGAGTTCAAATGAAGATCGATTTAAATGGAAGATTCGATTATTAAAACACACACCTACTAGTAACGATAAAAACAATAGATATAAACAATAAAATAGATAACCAGGTAGGGTTAAGTTCTGTAAGATCAGACCCCATGCCTGAACCCACTTTATCAAAAATACACTCCACGCTCCGTGATTTCTGCCACCTCTCGTGAACTTCGCAGTTCTCCGGGCTCTGTTATTAAAGAGTTCCCGGGGGGGAAGAGTGGTCGGTTGGAGGCCAGGTTGGAGGTCCGCTCCCTGCTTCTTATCTTTGACATCCCGGTGGTCAGCGAACGCCCAGGGCCGATTGATCTGCAACCCCCGAGCTCCCAGTCAGCCTAACCCTCTTTGTTTAACAGGGTGTCTGTCCTCCTGTCAGGATCCTAAAGGTTATCCTCCTCACGCCAGCTCAGCCCCGGCAAACAACAAAGAGATTACACCGGGGGGAGGAAACTCTATTAGCTCTATTCATCCAACACCCGAACGGCCGATGCTCGATATGTTTGGAGAACCTGCTTCTATTCTTTGGAGCTGTTTGTTACTCAGGTGAAAAAATGCAACGTATAATATATACAATGGCGTGATTATAAAACAAACTTTAGTTATAACACTTTAAAATAAGACTACCTTTATAAAGGGTTTATAAATGGTTTACAATTAGTTTATTAATGGTTACTAATAAGGTTGTAAATGCCTTAAAACTAATAAAACATTAATAATCAGTTATAACACATACGTAGAAAGGGCAACAATATAGATGTCTGTGGGTTCACTATTTGGCAAACAACAGGTCATTGTTGCCCTTTCTACGTACGTGTTATAACTGATTAATAATGATTTTCAAGGCATTTACAACCTATATAGTAACCATTATGAAATTAAATTGTAAACCATTTATAAAGGTAGTCTTATTTTAAAGTGGTACTTTCATAACTTTCATTAATATACCATTAACTAATGATTAATAACTGTTACTTTTCACATTTTAAGAAACTAACTAACTAAGTTGTTATTACATTTGTTAATACTAATTAATGCATTGGCATCATTAACTGAAATTGATAAACTTTTGCCTGGTTTAAAATTCATATTAACTAGTGATTTATTAATGTTCAAATTCTAATAAGCTAATGATTTGCTAGCATTTCTAAATATGAATATTCACGCTGATAAATTAGTGTCATATGTGTGCATTTGTTAATATTCAAATTCTGATGAACTACTGCTTTGTTCACATCTACTGATCATTAGTTAACAATATATTAATATATATATATATATATATATATATATATATAAAGTTATTATAAAGTGTTACCCTTTAATGTCAGACAAAGATAACCTGTGTAAATATAACAATAACTTTTTAAATGCTAATTTTATTTATTAAAGCGGAGAAAAAAACAATCTAGCCCTGTGTGAAAAGTGTTTGCCCCTAAACTCTTGGCAGCAACAACTGCAATCAAGCTTTACTGATAACTGGCAACGAGTCTTTCACATCTCTGTGCCGATATTTTGTTCCATTCTTCTTTACAGAATTGTTTTAATTCAGCCACATTTGAAGGATTTTCCAGCATAAAGGTCCTCATTAAGATCATCCACAGCATCTCAAACAGACTTTGAATAGGCCATGCCAAAACCTTTATTTATCATTATTATTTTTTTTGCCATTTAGAGGTGCTGGGCTTGTTTGTGTGCTTTGGGTCATTGTCCTGGTACAGAACCCAAGTACGCTTGAGCTTGAGGTCACAAACTAATAACCGGACTTTCTCCTTCAGGATTGTCTGGTAAACAGCAGAATTCCTGGTTCCATCAATTACATCAAATTGTCCAGGCCCTGAAGCACTACCACCCCCATGTTTTATGTTTGTTATTATGTTATTTTTCTATAATTATGTGTAAGTTTTATGTCAGATGTAACGGGACACACACCATCCAAAAAGTTCCTCTTTTGTCAATTTTTATCCCATTTCCTCTTCAATTTACAAGGCTAATCACCCAACCCACTCATTAGGACTCTCCTTATTGCTAGTGGTTCCCCAATAGCAAGTCAGACTCCGCCTCTTTTAGATGCAGCATTGCTGAGTAGCATCACAGCGACTCGGTTGCGATACATCAGCTCATAGACGCCTTGTGCTGTTTCGAGTGATGAGGGAAAAGAGCGCCATCTATCCACCCAGAAAGAGCAAGGCCTCTCTGGGTGTGCTCTCTCAGGGCTCCAGCAGCTGATGTCAAGCTGCATGAACAGGATATCGCTTAGCCCGCTGGACTACTCTGCTGGAGTCAACTTCTCTCCTTTTTTTCTAGTTTCAAATAAAGTTCTGGAAGAAGCTGAGTGTCTAAATTGTATTTATTATATATATATATATATATATATATATATATATATTTTAGATCTGCTTATTTGCTGCTTGTTATGGTTCTGTTCACATCTACAGTTGCTTTGATTGCCTGACTGAAAACACCTGATAAAACCTTGAAACTTCTTTAAATTTCTTTACATTCTTTAAGAGGTTAAATAATATTGATCTATTTGATCTGATTGTGGACAAGACAAAAAATTGTAATGTTAAACTTGCTGAAATACTTTTAATACTAATAAACATCTTGAACACAACTGTAACTAAAATTGAATTTAATAAAAAAAAATGATGCAATAAAATCTTTACAAAAAAACTACAAAAACGAGGGGTGCACGCTCCTTTTTGTGAGATACAGTACTTTTTAATGCTGCAAAAACTTCTGCTTTGAAGGACCGCAACCCAATTACGGCCGTCCTTTAGTCCTTTTTTTAAAAAAAAGCAGCGGCAAATCCGAACACAGTGTGGCATTCAACAACAAAAAAAAAAAAGAGCCATCTGCGCAATTAGCATAGCACATCCTCTCGCTCTCGCCGTCACTTCTCCCCGGCTCTGCCGTGTCAAATCAATGTCAAATTTAAATGTTAATAGAATCTTAAATTATTCACCGTGTAGTTTAGCCCTTTTGACCTATCTCTCAGCACGACGAGTCCCCCTCCCGCCTCCCGGAATACATCAGAGGAGGCAAGCGGCCTGCCCTTTCCCTCCGGTGTGCCTTCCTCATTTTACCTGTTACTGAGCAGTGACAGGGTAATGGGCGAGTGAGGCTTAATTATGTATCGATGTATAGACAATTGCATATACACTAACTGACCCTGTTAAAAAAAAATGCACTTATGAACTGCTTCAGAACAATGGCTTACACGGTAGAGGTAGATGCTAGAGGTCAGACTGTATACAAATAGCACAGCTAACATGTGATTAATTATAGCGTATCAGATTCCAGATCTCAACAGCAGTTGAGTTTTGATGTGTTTTTTGGGGAGAAGGGTTGTTTTTTAGCTACGCACAGAAAATGTCTTTCAAAATGTCAGATCTAATGATATGGACGCATTGTAAAGAAAAAACAAGTCAAACACTCACAACATAACAGATGAGATATGACCGAGATTCTCCACTGTTGTGGCGAAGTTTAAAGCCTGATTTGGATACAAAAAGATTTCCCAAGCTTTAGACACTTCAAGAAGCACTGTGGAAGAGATCATTTTGAAATAGAAGGAGTATCAGACCACTGAGCCAGCTTTTCAGCTCAAACAAGGGGAAAACTGATCAGAGATGCAGCCAAGAGGCCCATGATCACTCTGGATGAACTGCAGAGATCTACAGCTGAGGTAAGGAGAGGAGAAATGGCTAGGAGAAAAACATTTCTCCATAAGAAATCCATAGAAAGTCTCGTTTAAAGTTAAAGCTACAAGCCACCTGGGAGACACACCAAGCATGTTAAAAAAGGTGCTCTGGTCAGATGAAACCAAAATGAAACCAGTTTAAAATATCCAATACATTCCGTTGCACTTAAAGATTGTCTCCCACTTGTTGTTGATTCTTCCCAAAAAAAAAAAAAAAATACAATTTAATATCTTTATGTTTGAAGCCTTAAATGTGGAAAAAGGTTATTTATTATAATTTTTTTTTGCAAGGCACTGTATATCCTCTTGAGACCCAACATCCTCATATGAGGACGCTCCATTTCTGCATCTCTGCGCCATTATTCTTAATGTTTTAAAATGTTGACCCTTTAGCCTTATATGGAGACACTGCCCATACTATTTAGTGGTCACATGACAACATTGTAGTTAAGTGATTAGAACAAGATGGCAAGAATCCCAGTCAAAAGTTTCTACAGCCAGGTAAAAAAAAATATATATATATATATATCATAGATTTTTGTGTTTGAAACTAGGTTGTTTTAACTTTCCGTAAAAAGGAAAAATTAAGTTGTTGGACTAATTGGGTCCTTCTGATCCCAAATGGCAAGGCACGTTGCTTTATTTTTTTTTTAATACTTGTTGGGTACTCCTAAATAGATAGAAGAAATTTATAATGGACACCAAGCTAAAGTCTGGGTCTCAGGAGGATATAACAAAACACGTAATGAGAAACTTTAATACTCTTCAGGTAGAAATGCTTCATTTTCTGAAGACATTTCAGGGATTGCCAACACTTTCGGCCATGACTGTATAGCTGTAAATTGGCAAAACCTTCAGTATCTGCAGGAACCTTCAGTTTTAAAAAAGTTAGTAGGATAAAAATGAAAAAGGGAGCGTTGGACGGTTGGAGGAGAGCAGCTGCAGTGTTGGAGGGCATCAGGAGAAAAGGTGGGGGGCGAGCTTTCCGCAAAATCAAATTAGCTATTGTGGATGTGTTTCTGTCAGAGACTTAAGTGAACATGGAGAGCAGCTTCAATACCAATATCAGCCTGACCTTTAGAAGAATTGTGGGACGATTGTGAGAAGGCTGTCTCCTCTATACCGAAACTCAGCCCCTATCACACACACACACACACACACACACACACACACACTATCAAACACACCACTGCCACGGCCTCCACCATGCCAGCTGTGGCCTTTCCAGCCCGCAGTTCAGCACTTGTTAAAAGTAATAGTGCTACTAATGCCTGGGCCTCCATCTGGCCCGGGTCAGGTGCATGACACTAATGGATTCCAGAGCTAATTAAATTTATTCAAATGCTCCTCCTCTGCTCTGGGTAACTGGGGCAGGGGGTAAGAAGCTCACCTGTGAGGAGGCCTGTAGACCGCTGGGCTGTCAAACTGCTCAACGGGGTGGATTGGACTACTTGTGGGGGCAAGAGGGGTAGCAGCTTTGGGGTAAAAGGAGGAGGTCTGTCAAAATAAATAAATAAATAAATGGATTTATACAAAGACCACCACCTTGAACTTTTAGGGTTTTTGGTACCAAAGCACAACAAAAAAAAGTTTTAAAACACTAACATAGCTACCACTATGATGCCAGAGCCCCGAGAGAGCACAATTGGACTTTGCTCTTTCCACTCGTCACTCCAAAGGGTGATGTCGATCAGCACAAGGCTGCGTCTGTGAGCTGATGTATCTAATGTGGGGCAAGAGTAAAAAATATAAATAAATTTATACAAAGACCTTGAACTTGAACTTTCAGGGTTTTGGGTACCAAAGCACACACACAAAAAAAAGTTTTAAAACACTAACATAGCTACCACTATGATCAGGAGATCGCTGGCAAACTGTGCTCTTTCTGGGCTGCCAGAGCCCCGAGAGAGCACAATTGGTCTTGCTCTCTCTGGGACATTACAGTAGATGGCGCTCTTTCCACTTATCACTCCAAAGGGTGATGTCGATCAGCACAAGGCTGCATCTGTGAGCTGATGTATCTAATGTAACCGAGTCTCTGCGCTTTCCTCCGAGCGTTAGCGCTGTGATGCTACTTAGCAATGCTGCATCAGCAACAGTTCAAAAAAGGCGGAGCCTGACTTCATATGTATCAGAGGAGGCATGTGCTGGTCTTCACCCTCCTGGTGTTGTAGCATCACTAGTGATGGGGGATATACAGCTGAGTAGCAGCTAAATTAGTGGGACTCCAAAGGGTGAAGTCGATCAGCACAAGGCTGCGTCTGTGAGCTGATGTATCTAATGTGGGGCAAGAGTAGCAGCTTTGGGGTAAAATAAGGAGGTCTGTCAAAAAAAAAAAAATTAATGGATTTATACAAAGACCACCACCTTGAGCTTTTAGGGTTTTTGGTACCAAAAAACAAACACAAAAAAAGTTTTAAAACACTAACATAGATACCACTATGATGCCAGAGCCCCGAGAGAGCACAATTGGTCTTTGCTCTTTCCACTCATTACTCCAAAGGGTGATGTCGATCAGCACAAGGCTGCATCTGTGAGCTGATGTATCTAATGTGGTGCAAGAGTAGCAGCTTTGGGGTAAAATAAGGAGGTCTGTTAAAAAATAATAATAAATGGATTTATACAAAGACCACCACCTTGAACTTTCAGGGTTTTTGGTACCAAAGCATTTTTATTAACTCAGATTATATTTGTCAGATATTAAAGCCCGTTTAATCATTGAAAAAATTCTGTATGACAAAAAAGCAAAAACAAAATAAATATGAAGCGGGCAAATCCATTTTTTCCGGCACTGTACTGTAAATACATTTTACTATTTTCATGTATATATCCATTATAGCCATGTTTATTATGTGTTTATTATGACTTGTGATCATACTACATTGTATAAGCTGTGCTTATAATATAGTATATGTTACAATAGTATACAGAATTTCTATCGTTAATAATCTAGTCCCACATTGAAAGTCTGTCACTTTACTTGGAGCGCACAAAGACCTGTTATAACACATTATAGTTGACTATAACTAATATTGTATTCAAGACAAGAATACTTAATGAGTGGTTATAAATATATATGTTTATAGGATTATTTAGGGTGTGTTTATAAGTTCTAAGCTTCTTGGTATTGACATATAACATGTTATAAACACAGCTATTACTGCTTTATGATCGCAGTTCATGATGCATAACTAACATGGCTATAATGACTTATACATTTTTATAAATATGTATAGCTTACAGTATAGTTTATAATGCCTTATGAATGCATTATAATGTGTTATGAGTATGTTTATAGAGTCTTATAGAGATGACATTCATAGAAAGTGTTACCGAAATATAACAATGCATTAAATCAGCTCAGTTTTTCTGTTTCGTCACTCCTGATGTAGGAGAGCTGCTGTCTGAAGCACAAGGACAAATACACAGAGACGTGACGCGTAAAACAAATAGCTTTGTTGGCACAGTGATATCTGAATGCCTGCCATGTTCCACGCCCCCCCGCCCCCCCCCCCACCCTTTTCGGTTTAGACGTTTAATAACATGCGTCCCTGAAGAACGCTGTCAAACGCCAGCGTTCCTTTAAAAACTAAAAACTAAAAACGGGGGTCCTCCCCCCCGCTTACCTCCCCGCCCCCTTTCTGCTGCAGCTCTTAGGAACCATGTTTTCTTTTGGTAAAGTCTCAGACTGAAAGGGGGCGGATTGGGAATTAATAATATACGAGACGTGTTAATATTCCGCAGCGTTTACATCGTACCAACGCTGTTACCATGACGGGCGAGTCGTCATGCCAGACACATCTGCTTCTGGCTGAAGGGGGCGGGATCGGGGGATCTTCAAGGAGCCCCCCGGGGGTGGTACAGGTCAGGCTTTGACATTGGCACAAGCAGTCGTCACACTTAAGACCTCGGCGGGCTCGGGCGGGCTCGTCTTCAAAGAGCCGATGCTCTGCAGAGACACCCAAAGTGTCCACTCAGGAATCGCTGCTTGCCTTTGATCTGTCTGGATATCTTTTACATGCGAGTGGCTGACAGTGATGTATTCATTACCTGGTGCGTGGGGGTTGTGATCTCTGGCACTGTACCGCCGCTGTATAGCTCCGCCGGGGGCGGGAATGTGTGCGATATTACACTGCAAAAAAACAAAATCTTCGCAAGTAAAATGATCCAGAATCTTATTTTTTGCTCTGATAAGAATTTTTTGTCCTACTAAGCATTGTAAATGTAAGATTGTTTTACAAATTTTAGAAATAATTATCTTATTCCGTCTTACTTAGAATTTTCACCTTATTTGAAGTAATTTGAACACAAAAAGTCACCAGTCAAGTTACTGAGAAATTTAAGCTAGACAATAAAATATTTTTGCATGATTTGAGTCTTACTTCACTCATTTTGAGGCTTTGTCAATGTTTATTTTAATAAGCAATTGCTAAAATAATTGCTTATTAAAATAAGCAAATTGCTTATTTTAAATAAGAAATTTTGCTTATCCCATTGGCAGATTTTTGCTTAATTTAAGCATTTATGTCTCAATTTAAATAAATTCTATCTAGTTTTTGCCAATGGATTTTTTTTTGCAGTGTACTTAACATTCTTGTGAAAAAATGTGCAACACTAAATTAGTAATAGTTTACATGCCTTTACCTACTCAGGCCCATTTCAACAGGGCAAGCAAAACAGTTAATTGCCTAGTGCCTAGTAAAGTAAGCTCCTCACACCAGTTGCTGACAGTAGCCAGCCAGCCAGGTTCGTAATTCCTGCAGCCAGCAAAATACGGAAAAAAAAAACAAGAGAGCACTTGAGAAAAAATTATGAGTTTCTTTGATTTTACCAAATTGAAAACCTCTGGAATATAATCAAGAGGAAGATGAGATGGACGATCACAAGCAATCAAACCAACCAAGCTGAACTGCTTAAATTTTTGCACCAGGAGTAAAGCAGCATAAAGTTATCCAAAAGCAGTATGTAAGACTGGTGGAGAAGAACATGATACCAAGATGCATGAAGAAAACTGTGATTAAAAACCAGGGTTATTCCACCAAATATTGATTTCTGAACTCTTTAAACTTTATAAATATGTTGTCTGTAGTTTATAGAATAAAACAACAATGTTCATTTTACTCAAACATAAACCTATAAATAGCAAAAAGTGGTCTCTTAATTGCACTTCTTTAGATGTTGTTCTAGGTTCTTTATGGACCTCCTGGATGAGTTGTCCATGCCCTTTTGGAGTAATTTCAGTATGTTGGTCACTCCTGGGAAAGTTCACCAGTGTTTCATGTTTTCTCCATTAGTGAATAATAGTGAATCACTGTGGTTCTCTGGAGTCCCAAAGTTTTAGAAATGATTTTAAAACCTTTTCCAGACTGATAAATGATCAATGAATTTGTTTTCTCATCTGTTTTTGATTTTTTATTTTTCAGATCAGGGCATAATAAGTTGCTTTTTGAGATCTTTTAACTACTTCATGTTGTCAGACAGGTTCTATTCAAGTGATTTATTGATTCTACAGATCTGGCAGTAATCAGGCCTGATTGTGGTTAGTAAATTTAACTCAGCTTTACAAAAATGTGATTAATAACAGTTAATTTAACAGGGGAAAAGAAATATGTAAGGGGAAAATACTTTTTTATGCCACTAAATATATTGTATTCATATATATTAGACATTATAATGAATGTGAAATTAAACTCAGCTTTTCAAAAAATGTTGTTAATCACAGTCAATTCATGGGGGATAATTACTATTTTTCACAAAGGGCCAGGTAGTTTTGAATATTTTTTTTTTCCCTAAATAAAATAAATCATCATTTCAAATCTCATTTTTATATTTCCTCAGGTTATATACATTTGATATTAAAGTTTCTTTGATAATCTAATAAAAACAAAATAAATATATATGTGGAAAATACTTTCTTTTCAATGCTTACATATGATGCCAGGAACTACATTACATTACATTACATTACATTACATTACATTACATTTGGCAGACGCTTTTGTCCAAAGCGACTTACAATATTGAAGTGCAAATAATAGAAGAGGTTAAGTACAAAAATAATAGAAGTTAAAAATAAAGCATCTATAGATAGGGCCTTAAGGAGGTCAGAGGGAAATAAAGGAATAGAGGAGTAGAGAAGAGGAAGAAGGAGATGAGGTTAGAATTAGTTAGTTTGTTAGAGGTGTTAGGAGAGTAAGTGCTCTTTGAAGAGCTCTGTCTTCAGGAGTTTCTTAAAGATAGCGAGAGATTCTCCTGATCTGGTAGTAGAAGGTAGTTTGTTCCACCATTGGGGAACTCTGTATGAGAACAGTCTGGATTGCTTTGTGTGAATGTTTGGCAAAGCGAGGCGACGTTCATTGGAGGAGCGCAGCGGCCGGGAGGTAGCGTAAGCCTTCAGGAGCGAGTGCAGGTAGGAAGGAGCTGTTCTGTCATCACCTTGTAGGCGATTGTAAGAGTTTTGAATTTGATGCGAGCATCAACTGGTAGCCAGTGGAGCTCAATGAGCAGCGGGGTGACATGTGCCCGTTTTGGCTGGTTGAAGACCAGACGTGCTGCTGCGTTCTGGATCATCTGTAGTGGTTTTACTACACAGGCCGGGAGGCCAGTTAGTACGGCATTGCAGTAGTCGAGGCGTGAGATTACCACAGCTTGCACCAGGAGTTGGGTGGCCTGTTGCGTCAGAAACGGTCGAATTTTTCCGATGTTGTAAAGCGCAAAGCGGCAGGATCGAGCAACTGAGGCCACATGGTGCATGAAGAGAAGCTGGTCATCAACCATGACACCCAGGTTCCTAGCAACCTTTGTCGGTGAGAGAGAGAGAGTCGATGGTTATGGCAAAGTTGTGTTGAATAGAAGGTTTTGCTGGTATGACCAGAAGTTCAGTCTTTGAGAGGTTTAGTTGGAGGTGATGTTCCTTCATCCATGCGGATATGTCTGAGAGACACTGTGATATCCGTGCAGAGATTGAGTGATCATCTGGTGAGAACGACAGGTATAGCTGAGTGTCGTCAGCAAAGCAGTGGTAGGAACAATAGGAAATAATAGGAAAGATGAACTAGCTCATTATGAACTATTGATGATCTTTTTTTTTTTATTAAAAAAAAAAAAAACAATGCATAAAGTAAGAACCTCGTCACCCTACCAGTTTCGTTCACTAAGAAGCTGATCTCCCAGCATCCATTGCTGTTTGCAATTAGTGGTGCTGAATTTACAGCAATGTACTTCAGTACATTTGATTGAAACAGTACTTTATTTTCTATTTTATAACCTTCAATTATAAAATCATACATATATATTTTATTTTTAAATGCAAAAACTTAATTTAACATATTTTAGCCCACAAATTAGCCACTTTCTCATACTGATTGTGATACTTAATAAACCAGTATTATACGGAGTGGCTCTAAAGTAAAATATAAACTGCAAAAATGCATAAAATGCATAAAATTCATACAATTCATACAAATGAAAAGTTCTCTCTTTGCTTTATCCGTTTTAACGATGCTTCTTTGATGGAAAAACCCGGTGGATTATAACTGAAGGTGGCTGAAAATAATATTTTCCTAAAATGGGTAATTAAGATAAGCCCGTAAAAGCCGTGTGTTCTATTATGCAGAAAGCAACATAATGACAGAAAATAAGTCTTATATTGTAAAACGCTCTGTAATTACGCTGAGGGATCGGTGGGGTTTTGATTCCCTGTGTAAATTCTCGCAGAGGGAAATAAGCTCCAGTCCCAGGGCCAGTCAATAGAGAACAATTAATTGTCAAATGAAAGGATCTGTTTAATAATTCAATTTGCCGTCGGTATGAATTAAACAGAAGGCTATCTTGGCCGCGTCTGCGGCGCCATTGTTCGAGCTCCAGAGAGCGTCGGGAGGTTTGAAAAAGCTCTTTGTGATTGAGCCTCCAGTGGACTGAAGCCACGGGTGTTTATTTTTACCTCCTGATGTTGTTTACGCCGAGATCTGTTCTGGCTTATTGTTGTGAAAAAAAAAAAAAAAAAAAATTCCCACATCGAGCTTTTCAGGGGTGAGGTATTTTCACATTTCACATTTTCCAGAAGAATGTCTAGATTTATTTCCTTTGTCTTTTGTCTTTTGACGCTGGTGTGTTTTTGTTTTCGCAGGTAAGCAACAATAATGCTAATAATAATAATAATAATAATAATGCTTTTGTCTGGGCTTTAGGCACAATACTACACTAGCGAGCCAATATTGCAGCATATTGTTGACTACAGACTGTAATTCCTAATTCCTAATAAGTCTAAGCCTTATTAAAGGAGAATTCCAGTGTAAAATGGACTTTGGATGTATTAAAACGTGATAAAAAAAATACAGAGGTTGGAAAATGAAACTGGTGGAAACAGGAGAGTTGAGGTGCACATTGAGTTCTGCTGTGATTTGATCAGCCGTGGTTTTGTGTTTTTTGGATACAATCCGGGTTAGCACCCAAACATCCCTTTCAGACAGCTTCCTCTTACAGCATCCACAGTTAATCCTGTTGGATGTGGTTGGTCCTTCTTGGTGGTATGCTGACAATACCCTGGATAGCCATATTTTTGACAAATCCTCATGCCCTTAATAAAGCTACACAATGCGCAATTGACTACAGATCACTAAAATAGGGCTGTAAGAATGTTTGGGACGCCATGTTTCGCAAAAAAAAAAAACTACAGGAAGTATCATGCAAGCAGCCTTAAAGAAGTAATGCATGGTGCAATTTAAGTGTATGAGGCATCTACAGTATGTAGTTTGAGTTGGTTTTAGAAACACAGCTCTGCAGTAAATTATGTTTTTGAAACAGTTTACCGCCATTTCTTGGAAGTAAGCAAGTACAACACCGCCAATACAATACTTCCTTAAACTGGTGGCTAGCTAACTAACTCCACTGTAGGTACAACTAGCTAGCTAGCTTAGAAGAAATACACAATACATGTGGCTGAATGTATAGACAATTAATATATTTAGCTAGCTGTAGCACGTAGGCTAATTGGTTCGTCTACTGGGTAGACTGGCGGCTAGCCTGACGCTAGGTAGCATGCCACTAATGCTGCTTTGTGATGCATAACTGACCAATGCGCCAAAGATCACTAAAATATAGCCCATTATCTAAGTAACATACCCCCTTAAAACAGCTGTGAAAATGACCAAAGAAGAAGAACAAAGGG
The DNA here is from genome assembly GCF_023375975.1 of Astyanax mexicanus. Lineage (NCBI taxonomy): Eukaryota > Metazoa > Chordata > Actinopteri > Characiformes > Acestrorhamphidae > Astyanax > Astyanax mexicanus. Next base: position 5,390,993 of record NC_064420.1, on the reverse strand, counting down.
CATTGTGCAGAAATCACAGATAAAAGTTATAGACATGCTCGAGATAAGAAGAGCTCAGCTGTGCATCAGTCGTGAGGAAATGCTAATTTTACCACACAGACTGTTTTAGACAAGGCTGTTCCTCAAACTCAAAAAGTCAATAGAAGAGCATTGAAGGGGCTTGATAGGGAAGCTACAGCAGAGCCATCAATCACTTTAGGAGAAGATAAGCAAAGGACAGAAAACAATGAAAATGAAGAACAGGCATCAGAAAGATAAACGGTAGACTAAATGTCAACTAGATCAGTTGCGGAACGTCCTAATGAGTGGGTTGGGTAATTGGCTATGTAATTTGGGAAGAAATTGCTACCACCAACATGCTACCACCACCATGTTTTACAGTCTTGTGGGTATGATATTCAGACTGTAAAAATGCAGCCTGTTTTTTTATATATTTTGCAAAATGGAATCACATCTTTTACATTTAGTTTGAACATCTAAGAAAGTTCTCTAAGGTCAGAGGACAGTGGTTGGGCGTAATGGAATTTGAAGACAAGCCTCGAGAAGAATACCTGCGCCCGCGCTCAAAGGCCTCACGTATACAATCTACATATGTCCTTTTCACAGGTAATCTTCTCCACCTGAGCTTCTTCCAGCGCACTGGCTTTAGGTGGGTTTGTTTGACAGCTTTAGAGAGCGGGAGATAAGAGGGAATAATTAATTTATCAGAGGGAAGCAGGCTTTAATCCCTGGTGTCCTGGTGATAAGGGTATTTTTTCCGTTCCCGCCGCCCCCCCCCAGATCTCCTCTGACGATAGGGCGCTCTCCCTCGGCGGGCCGCTGTTAATAAGCCTGTCAGAGGGGGCCGAGGAGGGCCCGTCCGAAGCGGGTTATCTCGCCGCCGCACGCACCCCCCCAACTCCCCCCGACTCCCCCTGACAGCCGCTGGCTGGCCGCTCACCGTTCCTTTGAATCGGCGGGAGCGCCGGGCTGCTCGGCGAGTTGGCGAGGCAGAGCTGTCATTTAAAGCCAGTAACTCAAACATCAGGCCGCCGGACAGGCGGGGGGATCAGGCCGACGAGCAGAGCGAGGGGCTTCGCGGAAACTCGCCAGGAGCTGAACTTTAAACATTCTCTTTTAAGAGAAATCTGAATGCGGAGGGATTTGTTTGAGTCTTTCTTCTTTCCCTTCTTTTTTTTTACAGAGGTTTATTTTACCCATCATACCAATGAGCAGCTTCTAGATGTTGGATTTTCTGTTGTTTTTGAGTTTCTACTTTCTATCTTTAGGCTGTGAATGCCTGGATTTTGTTTGTCTTTTATAGCATGTGAGAGCAAATGAAGTATTCAAACATATAACTTCTCTAACATCTACAATTCCAAAGACAAAGATAGATAGATAGATAGATAGATAGATAGATAGATAGATAGATAGATAGATAGATAGATAGATAGATAGATAGATAGATAGATACTTTATTGATCCCCGAGGGAAAATTCTATTCAGAAAAGTATTGCAGAACCAAAGATATTTTATAGTTAATTAAGTTGGCTTTGAAGAGTTACATTGGCTTACTGTTTTTCTTAATCTTCTTCATATTATTAACCTATTTACATTTTTTTAAGTGCTACTCCTCCCACAGCTTTTGACTTGGAAATACAGAATTGTAACAGGAACTATACTTAATTATGTTACTTGGAACGAGCATTGAAACGAACGATACATCGTTCGGTACAGACTTTTTTCACACAGGTTGGGACATTTCCCCATAGGAATTCATTCAAAATTTGTCTATAAACTGTTGGACACTTTAGAGAGGGGGGGGGGGGGGGATAAAGGGGATGCTTGTGCAAAGATGCTTGTGATGATGTCATTGCTGTGGCCGGGGTAAAGAGGGGTGAAGGCAGAAGATAGAAGGGGAGAGGCTTTTAAAGAGGGTTATTAGTACAAGTATTGGTATGCTAAATTGCGTAATATATATATATATATATATATATATATGTGTGTGTAATGTGTGCCAAAACAAGTCCTGATATTGTAGGAAAACCAATATATACAATGCAAAACCTACAGTCACAGAAATAAAGCATTTCTACGAAAGGTATTTGATTGCCGTATAAAGCCAATATATTTAATGTTTTTTGTTTGGACACATCTTAAATTCAAGGGTGTTTCATATTTTAAAATGTTCTGCATTGTATTTTTTCAGTCAGCTTTATGAGGTAAAGTTACCTGGAATTCAGGCTTTCAGTTAACAGCTGTGCTAAACTTGTCAATAGTTAATTACTTGAATTTCTTGTCTCTTAATGTGTTTGAGAGCATCAGTTGTAAAGTTGTGAAGAGGTAGAGTTACAGGTATACAGTGAATAGTTTTATTTGACTAATTTTCTAATTCATATTATGGCAAGAACTACTCAACTAAGTAAAGAAAAATTACTTTAACAAATGAAGGTCAGTGAATCCAAAACATTTCAAGAACTTTAAACGTATCTTCAAGTGCTGTTGCAAAGACCATCAAAAAAGAAAACATTATGATGAAACTGGTCCTCATCATTACCACAACAGGGAAGGATAAGTTCATCAGAGCTTTAGTTTTAGTATTTTAGTTTAGTATTTTAGTTGTTTAACATTTTTCACAAGTTTACTACATGATTCCTTCCTGCAGGTGAAATAAAATTAAGTTATCAAGGCAACCCATAAAATATGTTGAGTTTATATAGTATGCAATCAAATAAAAGTTAATACTTCCATACCGTTCTAACTTTGTCTTTGGAATTGTGAATTCTTTCCATGTTTGAATGCATGAGTTGCCCTTTACAAACTGTTATCTTTTCATTGTGAATAGACCAATAAAATGTATTCACAAAATATACATACATAAAAAACTATATATTTTGTACATGTATTGCCCATTGCCCATATACTATCCAACAATGAAAGTATCTACAAAATAGTATTACATTGAATGTGGTGTCCCCATTATCCAGGTACTTAGTCAGGTGTCCTCTTAAACACCAGATGCAAGTATATATGTGTGTGTGTGTGTGTTTAGATGCCAGGTCCTCACAGTTGGAGCTTTGTGAGTGTTTCGAGATTTGTCAGCCATGCTCAGTGTGGTGTTTGTGTGTCAGGATTGGAGTGATAAGGTCAATAATAAGGGTTTCTATCATGTGGTAATGGCAGCGGACAGCTTCTTTAATAAATAATGGGCTGCATGATTGAAGGCTCGGCGGCCTGCGTCCACAGGTGCACACCCTCATACATCCACAACCCATCCACACACCGCTTTTAAAACAGTAATTGAAAACCTTCGGACAAGATCAACACCGTGCAGCAGCGTGTAATGTGAGGCTTCTTGTTTCCCGGGGTTTTGGGTTTCTGAGCAACAAGACGCTTACGATCGCTATGAATATTTAAATAGAGGTTATGGAAGAATCTATAAATAATGAAGTAGCTGTTTAAGGCAGCAGCTGGCGTTGCTTCTCAGAATTTTCTCTCTTAATCGGTATTCGAAATGTGATTTGCAAAACATGGAATGACATTTTCTGACACTGAAGGGCTCCTGAGTACAGCTAGGCAAAGCGTTCAACAGGTTCCTGGTTCAATTCCTATTGAAGCCACAGTCATATGTTCCTAGAATCCCTGGGCATAGAAGCTTTAATTGCAGATCTATCTTCTAAGACAGGGGTCAGCAATTAAGTTTGGCTGCGGGCCAGATATTTTCCAAGCCATTATGTGGCAGGCCACAAAAAAAATATATATATATATATATGTTTTGAAAAATGAAGTGTAATGGGATGGAGTGCTACTAAAGACTAGTAGCTCTCCAGCCCAGAGGGTTGTTGAACCCAATTGATGCAGAACAGTTGATCTCAAAGCAGGTAAACACAAGAAGAAAGGAAAAAAATAAATAAATAAACACACCGCTCCTCACGCAGGATCAAACCTGTGTCGTCTTGGTGAAAAATGTATGCAAAACTGGATTGACATAAATCTTGTGACATTGAAGAAGTTTATAGAAACAATGGCACAGTGAATACGTAGCAATCAAAGCTAAAGGTTTGAGTTTGACCTCAGTTTTAAGTGGGTTTCTCTAAACTTTCAGAATGCGTCAGTCTCGAATAACAAGTGAACATTCTCTGAACAAATGGACAGACCTTATTTTTTTTTTCTTTGGATTTTTTTTATTATGAAAAGGGATATTTTACTTTGATTTTTGAGACTCTTCTACTCTTTAAATAAGAGTTAATTATCTACTTCCCTTTGTACTCCTATTTAACATTCAGTAATATTGGTTATTGGTTTTATGGTAAGGTTTTTTTTAAGTCATTCTGGGATTTAACATTTTGAAACTAAACCTAAAACTAAACAAATTCTGAGGTTGATATTATCTACCTGTCAGCAGGGCCAGGGCAAGGTGAGACAAGTGCTGATTAAAAAAAAACACAGGTTTATTGTTAACACACATCCCAAAGGGATTGGTGCACACAGTACAGTAGGTAAAATAAAAGGGCAGCAATACATATCAACATACCAGAACGTAGTGAGCCAGAAGCAGGGTCGGTGCGTGGTAAGACAAGCAGGTACAAGTAGTCAATGGAGAAAGTAAGGTCGGTAACAGAAGATCCACAACAAAATAAGAGGGCTAGGCAAGAGAGAAAACAAAGAGCAAAAAATGGTTGATAACAGGAGGACAAGAGAAAGAAGAGCAAGAAAACTGGATAATACTCGGCAGGGAACAGAGGAAACAGAGGACTCTTTATACTAATACAAACAGGTGTGGAAAATGAGCAATCAGAAGGTGGGCGAGGCTGAACGCTGCAGAGTCCCATGTTTAGCTGAGTCACTGTAGTTCATGGGCTGAGAATTCTGGGAAATGGAGTCTTTAGGAGAACCATCGTCCTGAATGGGCAGACTGACAGCGTCAGGGCTAACACTATCACATTCTAAATAGGAGTTGAACCACTAACTATGACACTTACCTCAAACACTAGTCCTAAACCTTGAAATATTGTGAAGTGCTTTGTTTTTGTTTTTGTAATTTGCAAAATACCTTGTAGTGCTTTTTTCAACTGGTATCACTAACAGTGTCATGTCTGGTGCTGAAAGCATGTCTAAGTCTCCCACATCCAGCTCTATCTGCGATTACCACAGTAGCAACTACAATACCCAGAACGCACCACTCCATGACACAACACACACTCCCGATCACATGACGCATCACATGACACCACCAGGAAGTCCCGAGTACTGATTTCCCTCAGTATATAAGGACCATGCTCACGCTCACACCTCGCCGAGTATCTTTTTGGTAATTCCTACAATACAAAGCGTTTCTCTTGCCTTTGTCTTTATCCGTGTATGATCTTGTTTTTGTTTTCTACCGACGTCGATTTTTGCCTGCTCCCTTGTGTTGGATTTCCGTGTATGACCTGGACTGTTTCTACGACTTTGGATTTTTGCCTACCTTGTGATACTGCCTGCTCGTGTATGAACTCTGGACTGTCTTCCGTTTATGGTATGGTTTCTCTACACTGTGTATTACTGGTATTGACCCTGGTTTCGTTGACTACCCCTGTCTGCTCTATAACTTTTAATAAAGTTATTTTATTGTATCTGCACCAGTCTCATTCCTGTCTGGCCCTGACAAACAGTGCTAAGTCTTTAGCTAACAGTTGTTTTTTTTTTTTTTTTTTTTTTTTTTTTTGGAAATGCTTAGGAATAGTGAACAGTTACCAATATAGTGAACATGACACGGGTGTGACAGTACTTCCAGCTCTGACTTCTAACCTTCATGACTTCCTTCCAACCCCTTGATGACCTCAGATGTTTTTGAAGTTGAGGTAATAGAAGTAAAGTCCTGGCTCACGCTCATATTGAAGCACTCTCCAGCCACACGCTCAGCTCTAATATCCTGAACATGTCAGACCCAATCAGTGGGCAGCCAGATCTCTGACAGCTTTCTGATTTATCTCCCGGCTCGCTTCTCTCTATGAGCCGGGCGCCTCCGCCGCTGCTGGAAACTTGAATTCTGTCACTTGGAATCTTCTGCATATTAAAATATAATCCACTATCCAGTGTCATCCACAGACAGATGGGTTCTTCTTTTGTTTCTTGGCTTTCTGTGAGACGGTTTCATTCTTTCGTTATTTTTCCCGCTTCGTTTCTTCAGGAGTTGTTCCTGCAGCTGCTGCCATTGCTCATTAGGGGATCTGCACTTCTGTACAGCTTCTTTGTGATAGTGGCTGTGTGTAAAGTCAAGCTGCTGTGTTGTTTTGCTGTACTATCTTGTATATTAAGTTAGTGTCTGTATGTACAAAGAAATTGAGTTTGAGACTTTTGTCTTTGAAGGCTTCAATATGGTACAATAAGTTGAAGCCAAGCTACAGGGGTTGGACTCGAGTTCTGGTGGAAACAGGAGAGTTAAGGTGTATATTGAATTCTGACAGCTTCCTCTTACAGCGTCCACAGTTAATCCTGTTGGATGTGGTTGGTCCTTCTTGGTGGTATTATATGCTGACATTACCCTGGATACTCTGGGCTCTTGATACATCAAAAAGACTTGCTCTTTGGTCACAGATGCTCCAGCAAGACGTGCACCAACAATTTGTCCTCTTTTGAACTCTGGTATGTCACCCATAATGTTATAGTGTGCATTGCAGTATTTTGAGCAAAACTGTGAGAGAAACTCTTACCCTGCTAATTGAACCTTCACACTCTTACAGCTCTTACTCGTGCAATAATGTGCAATTAATGAAGATTTGGCCACCAGGCTGCTCCAATTCAGCCATGAAACCTAAAATCCCACACTAAAATGACAGGTGTTTCAGTTTCATTCTCCAATCCCTGTAGGTGTGATAAGACTTCCGGCTGACAGGTTAGACACTTTCTTGAAATCAGAAAATTTGGTGGAATAACCCTGGTTTTTAATTATAATTTTCATGAATCTTGGCATCATGTTCTCCTCCTCCACCAGTCTTACACACTGCTTTTGGATAACTTCATGCTGCTTTACTCCTGGTGCAAAAATTTAAGCAGTTCAGCTTGGTTTGATGGCTTGTGATCATCCATCTTCCTTTTTAGTGCTGCTTCAAATGTGTGTGTATATATATATATATATATATATATATATATATATATATATATATATATATATATTGTATATAATATATATTGTATATATTACATATATATATTACATATATATTGTTAGATTTTTTGTCTATAATTCAAGCAGTTTAGCCTGGTTTGACGGCTTGTGATCATCCATCTTCCTCTTTAGTGCTGCTTGAAATACAATTCCATATATATATATACATATATATTACATATATATTACATATATATTGTTAGATTTTTCGTCTACAATTAGGTAAAAGGATGGAGCCGATGTCTTCTTGTCTCCAACCAAAGAAGTAAAATAAGTGGGCGGAGTTAAATTAAATCTCTGGAGTGTCCTCACGATACCAAAGACACACCGGCATGCCCTATATCCTGTAACATGATTCACAATTGACCAGTGCGCTATAGATCACTAAAATAGGGCCTAATGAGTTAAAATCAAGAGTTTCAAAGTCTTTTTGCTATGTACAAATACTGTATAAACCATATATAACAGGATATAACTTGCTAAAATATATCAGTTATTGCAGTTACTGCAGAAAAAAGCAGAAAGTCTGTATGCTGTTGTGTGAAGTCTGTTATCATATCATGCCCAATCACCTTCCCTGATCCTTTCATTGCTCTGCTATTGATTTGTTTTGTCTGCCTCCAGCTTCCTCTCTCCAAACAAGAGACAAAAGCATCCAGCGGTCAAAGATCAATTCAAGGTCGGCGAGTGATTCACTTTTACTGTTTCCTTGTCTTTCGGTGAACGCCGGCGATTCAGCCTCCTTCAATCGGCCGACCAATTTTTTTTTTCTTTCTTTCTCTTTTTCAAAAAAGGAGAGGAAAAAAAAAATAGAAAAGTGATGGCAGTTTCCCAGCCTTATCTTGCTGACTCTTTTAATCTCCCCAGGAGAGAGGAAAGAGAGGCCTGTCATTGTCCAGTGGGGTGAACTCACGACCTTTTCAATTTCGCCCCCGTGCTTCAAAGCCCCATCCACCCCGGCGGCTGCACGGCCGGGCACAAAGGTGCCATGTGCTTTTCATTTCCCGCCCGATAAGAGCGGGGGGGGGGGGGGGGGGGCATTGTACATTGTAATGCTCTCTCACCTCCCTGACATCAGTAAAATTGAAGCCGGCCCGGAGAGATCGATACAAATTAAAAGCAAATACAAAAAGCTCTATTGAGAGGAAGAACACCACAGGGTTAAGAAATCCATCGCTGTCCGCCGACTCCTCTCCACAGCATTGTTTGTATGAGGGGGGACTGAATTGAGGAGGATCTGAAGATTAAAGAAGATAAAAGTAAGTTTACAGAGAGTTTTCTACTGGTTTCACAGATATAAATGTACATGTACATATACATTTCAATAACTTCTTCAGTGGAGAAAAAAAAAAAACTTTCGGACTTTAAGGCACACTGGATTATCAATCAATCAATCAACTAAATTATTACATTGATGGTAACCCTCATTTTCAATGTAGCCGAGCTTACATAAAATTAAAGGGATTGAAAATTAAGTTTAAATGATAAAAACAAGCAAACAATGTAAGATTTAATCAAGAACATATAAGGCTAAAATGTAGAGCAATAAAACAAAGAGATAAATACGTAGAATAATAAAATATAAACACAGTTCATATATAAAGAATAAAGGACTAAAATAACGTAAAAAAAAGTAAATAATGGAACTAATATGGAACTAATGGAAAGAATATAATAAATAAAATAAAATAAAATACAATAAAAGGTCTAAATGGCAAAACATAAAATTTGGTGCACCATCAATAAATGTCTATTTTCTGCTCTATTTCCATACATAAGGCACACTGGATAATAAGGTGCAATAAGCGACACTAGTGAGGATGTCTACATCGAAGTAAACAAGGGTGTCGCCATGTTTCCTGTTTAATAGGGAATCTGGGGAAGCGCAAACAAAGTAAACAAAACTGTAACTCACAAAAAACAAGTGCTAGGTGTTAATTTACACAGACTTCTCTCCTAAAAAGACATTTATTTGGGTCAGTAAAGTGCTTCCGTTTATTTAAAGTAAGCTTAGATTTTCAACCATTTGTAAATAGGTGAGTTTTCAGTGAAGTTTCTCCAGCACTAAGGCTTGGTGCAGCAGCATTAGCATTATCCGGTAACTGCAGCTCTAGCAGAACCACTAGCCAGGGTGCTGTCAGCTAGCGGTTCATCCCACATAGATTGTTTTGACACTCAGACTACAGTCTACACTTGTGGTTAGCTGCTAATGCTAATGCTGCTCCTGCACCGAGCCTTAGTGCTGGAGAAACTTTACTGAAAACTTACCCTTATAATGTTGGACTTTAGTGGAGGGGCTTTACTGCTCTTTAATACCTGACTGGTCAAATTCATACGATATTATAAGGCACACTGTTGATTTTTGGGAAATTAAAGGATTTTAAATGCACCTTATAATCCAAAAAATATGGTAGATAGCCTGCTTACACTATATTACCAAATGTATTCGCTCACCCATCCCAGTCACTGCATTTAGGTGTTTCAATCACTTCCATGATAACAGGTAGATAAAACCAACTAGCACCAAAACCATACAAACATTAGTGAAAGAATGGGTACCATGGTAAGATGCCACCTTTACAACAGGTGCAAGTACATTCAGGACATTTCTCCAGGAGAACAGTACTTACAAACTGATTTGTGCCAAGTGCAACGTTTTGTGCACCACTATAGTGTGGTGTATTTTTTTCTCCTGTGATTAATTAAGATAATTAGTACATGCCTTTTGCACGTTTCAAGCAGCAAAAGGCATACTTTTCCCGTCGTTACGATAGCAAACGCAAACACTGACTGACACCCTCAATCAAGCTGCACAGTGTCCAGGCAAGATTGAATACAAGATTTTGATGCACTGCTGTGAGTATTTGATTGCATTCAGTGTAAGAAGTGTTAATGATGTGGATAACAAGAGGCAGTGGTTGCTCTAACTAGCTTAGAGCACTGCATTATTGAGCGCTTGAGCACGGCCCTTAACCTTTACAGCTCTCTATATCACTTTCTCTGAGTGTGTGAGTATCGCTGCATGAATGGGTTATAGACAGAGGCTACGTTCCGTATCAATGTCCAGCACAACTGTGGTAAATATGGTTGTCTTGTCTTGTGTTAGATGTTGGATGTTGATCACCCCACCTCATTAACTCCCCAACTCATCCCAAAAGTGTTGGATGGAGCGCCATCATTCTAGAGAACACAGTTCCACATATCATTTATACTGCTTGAATTTTTGCACCAGGAGTAAAGCAGCATAAAGTCATCCAAAAGCAGCGTGTAAGACTGGTGGAGGAGAACATGATGCCGAGATGCATGCATGAAAACTGTGATTAAAAACCAGGGTTATTCCACCAAATATTGATTTCTGAACTCTTAAAACTTTATGAATAGGAACTTGTTTTCAGCCATTTCTAATTTTCTGCAAAAAAAAAACAAAATACTCTAAATGACAATATTTATGTTTAGAATTTGGGAGAAATGTTGTCTGTAGTTTATAGAATAAAATAAAAATGTTCATTTCACTCAAATTATACCTATAAATAGCAAAATCAGAACAAACTGATTTAGAAACTGAAGTGGTCTTTTCCAATTTTTATATATATATATATATATATATATATATATATATATATATATATATATATATATAAACACTTAATATATAGAAACATATTACTTGGCCTATGTAAGTTGTAAGGGTAAGTGTAAGGGTTATGTCGGCAGCCTAGATATTGTGTGTAAAATTAATTTCAGATTTCGGCTTTTTGACTCCGAACACAATTAACACACATAACCTTAAATTAATTAGGTGTCACCTTGTCCTATACTTAATTATTACTGGGTAATTTATGAGCGTTCTAATGAGAGGTACTTCAGTGGCATGAATGCAAAATGAAGATCCGTGTAATTTGTGTATGTAGATAGTTAGCGCTAAGCCGGCTAAGCGGTGAGTATCAATTAAGCAATTTAGCTTCATTGTGCTGAATACGAAATTGAGGGAGAGAGCTTATGGTTGGAAATTCTGTCAGATTGAGGCGTAATTCCATTGGAATGGCACAGCTTGGATACCAACAGTAGTAACAGTAGTGACAGTAGGCAGCCCGTGTTGTACAAGCCCATTTTCTTCTCCCAAAGAAAAACCCAATGAGGCCTGAAGCAATCTGTTATCCCCAGATACCAGTTCTACAAGATTTCTTTATCCCAACCCCCAAAGCCACGCTGACTCTGTCGCCAATCAGCCAATCACCTGCTGGCTGCACCTCCTACCTCGCTGTCTGATGGAACGATGCAGTGAGATACTCTGCCATTATCTCAGCAACACCCATACAATGTTAAGAACATTACATTTGGCCGGTGACATGTTCCAGCATCTAGGTAGGGCATGAACCGTAGCGGGGGGGCTCCCATCAATCAAAGCCACCTGCTGGCCAGATTATCTCAAATGGCTGCATGCTGGGTTTTTTTTTTTTTCCCTCCGAAATTATAGTTTTATGCCTGTGTGATTTTTGCAACTGCATTTCCTTCTTCCTTTCCACTAATTAACACATAAATTGTCATTTAAAAAGGCATTTTTACGCTTTATGTATCTATTAAATGCATAATCTACTGTATTATTCCTAAAATGAATCAAGAAATTAGTGTTTTCCTTGAAAAAGGGTAAAAAAAAACATATTTTAACCACCTAAACCATACTTTTTTCCATTAATAGCAGAAATGTGTTCATTTGAAGTAATAAAACATACAATAAAACAGTCCTGCTTATCAATTTTTAGAATTCTGCTGCTTCTGCAACTCAGCCAATCAGCTCTCCCTCCTGCCCGCCCTGCCTCTAAACCCATACATCACCCAGTGCCCCTCACAAACTACCCCTCCCATTTTTTTTTTTAGGAAATTAAAACATAAGTTGCAGGTGCAGTCATCCAAAATCAGGAGTTTTAATGCCATTTTAAAGACCCCATTTTGAGTTTCAGGATTATATCTGGATAAAACCAGATATGAAATATACAGATATATAAAATGCAAGTGTAAACATACCCGAAGCACCTTTAAACCACTTCAGAAAATGGTCTGAGACACATTTTAAACAGATCGAAATCTGCACCCTCAAACTACTTTAAAAAAAGCAATCTGAGATGCATTTAAAACGGACTCAAATCTGATAGATAGATAGATAGATAGATAGATAGATAGATAGATAGATAGATAGATAGATAGATACTTTATTTATCCCTTAGGAAATTTAGGTTATGTCCCACCCTCACGCGATCACCTGCCTCCAGAAAGTTAATCACCAGATTATTGATCACACCTGCTACACACGTACATACACACCCTACTTCAACACATTGCCTGTGTTACTCTTTTATGTATGATCTTGTTTTGATCTTTGTTTAGATAGATAGATAGATAGATAGATAGATAGATAGATAGATAGATAGATAGATAGATAGATAGATAGATAGATAGATAGATACTTTATTTATCCCTTAGGAAATTTAGGTTATGTCCCACCCTCACGCGTTTAGATAGATAGATAGATAGATAGATAGATAGATAGATAGATAGATAGATAGATAGATAGATAGATAGATACTTTATTTATCCCTTAGGTTATGTCCCACCCTCACGCGATCACCTGCCTCCAGAAAGTTAATCACCAGATTATTGATCACACCTGCTACACACGTACATACACACCCTACTTCAACACATTGCCTGTGTTACTCTTTTATGTATGATCTTGTTTTGATCTTTGTTTAGATAGATAGATAGATAGATAGATAGATAGATAGATAGATAGATAGATAGATAGATAGATAGATAGATAGATAGATAGATAGATAGATAGATACTTTATTTATCCCTTAGGAAATTTAGGTTATGTCCCACCCTCACGCGTTTAGATAGATAGATAGATAGATAGATAGATAGATAGATAGATAGATAGATAGATAGATAGATAGATAGATAGATAGATAGATAGATAGATAGATAGATAGATAGATACTTTATTTATCCCTTAGGTTATGTCCCACCCTCACGCGATCACCTGCCTCCAGAAAGTTAATCACCAGATTATTGATCACACCTGCTACACACGTACATACACACCCTACTTCAACACATTGCCTGTGTTACTCTTTTGTGTATGATCTTGTTTTGATCTTAGTTTTTTTCTGACCTTGATTTTTTCAACACAAAAATGGGCAGGGATGGATTTAGACGTGAGCAACATGTGTAGCCGCGGGGCAGCATCTTGCCGGAGGCGACACGTGGTGTCCAAACTCACAAAAAAAACAAAAAAAAAAATCATAAATCAGGATAAAATTCATTTTTCACACAAATAACACTATAGAGTTATATTGTATTAGTTTTTATACGTGTTATTTGATTTTAATTTGATTTTAAATTGTGATATGACCTCACTTTTCTCACTCTCTCCTTTTTTTCTCTCACTGACACAAATTCTCAAAAGGTGCAGCTTGTCAGCGGACTGCCGGTGCCTTTCTGGGATGAAGTGCTGGCAGGGGCTCTTCTGATTAACGGCCGCTGTCCATCTTCACCGAGTGCGTCAGAGAACAGAGGAGAGGAGAAGGTGAGGGATGAGGGATCTCTGAACTGTTACCATTTTTGAAGTACTTGGGGTTCTCTGGATCGATAAAGCTGCCACCCTCCCTCTCATTTTTCTGTCTCTTAAGGCTGTGGCCAGGCATTCATTTATTAAACAGACTGTACTCCAGATTAAAGATGCAAAAAAAAAAAAAACTTTTATATAATATAAAACACTTTTGCCATTATATTAGTACAGAATTAAATAAAGTACAGTCTAAATAAACACTGTTAATGTACTGCTAAGTCTCTGGTCCAGTATAGGTAAGATATGATACAATATTCATTGTTTTATATGTGTATATGTAGGTGTATAACAGGTGTGTTCAATAATCCGGTGATTTACCCCTCAATAGAACTGTCACGGCTGGACAGAACTACAGATACAAATGTGATTCAGTTTATAAATAAAAGTAGCAATACAGGGGATAGATAATCAAAACGTTTAGGGTCAATTTCGGTATATAGAAGCAACAGAGAGTAAACAAACCATAAACAGGATTTAATCTAAAGGTCATACACAAACAGGATATATCAGAGGGTAGACAAAAAAAAATGAAGGTCCAGAAAAACAAAACAAGATCATACACAAAAAAGTGAAACAGACAATGGTATAAATGCTTTGTACATGGAAAACCAACAATACTCTGCCATTGTATGTGGAAGGTGTATATGTAGTGTGTAACAGGTGTGTTCAATAATCCGGTGATTTACCCCTCAATAGAACGGTCACGGCTGGACAGAACTACAGATACAAATGTGATTCAGTTTATAAATAAAAGTAGCAATACAGGGGATAGATAATCAAAATTTTTAGGGTCAATTTCAGTATATAGCAGCAACAGAGAGTAAACAAACCATAAACAGGATTTAATCTAAAGGTCTTATACGAGCAGGATATATCAGAGGGTAGGCAAAAAAAATCAAGGTCAGAAAAATAAAACAAGATCATAGGCAAAAAAGTAAAACAGACAATGTGATAAACACTTTGTACATGAAACAAAAAAAAAAAACAATACTAAGTGTATTGTGTGCGGAAGAAGGGTGTATATATAGGTGTGTAACAGGTGTGATCAATAATCTGGTGATTGACCCCTCAATAGAACGGTCATGGCTGGACAGAACTACAGATACAAATGTGATTCAGTTTATAAATAAAAGTAGCAATACAGGGGATAGATAATCAAAACGTTTAGGGTCAGTTTCGGTATATAGAAGCAACGGAGAGTAAACATACCATAAACAGGATTCAATCTAAAGGTCATATACGAGCAGGATATATCCTGCTCATATAGGCAAAAAAAAAATCAAGGTCAGAAAAAAAACAAAACAAGATCATACACAAAAGAGCAATGGGATAAATGTGTGTAACAGGTGTGATCAATAATCTGGTGATTAACTCCCTGGAAGTGATGTTTGCAGAGACACGTGTTCTTGTGAGGAAGTGATGTGAGTGTGGTGCATTCTGGGTATCGCAGTCCCGAGGCCGGAGATCGCAGGTAGAGTGTGGGAGAGACCATTAAGTCAAAACAACCTGTAATCAGCATATTAAAACGAACAAAACCTTAATAACCTTAATAAAACGCACGTACGCACTTTCTGTATTTATTTTTTGGAAAATGTGTTACTTATATTGTATAAATTTTCATATATCCACTGTAAATTTTGTATATTTGTGTATAGAGCTGTTTTATTATAATTTTGTTCAGGCACCTTAAGGATTGCTGCAGTGTATAAGATAGGACCCTATTTTTTTATTTATTTTTTTTTTAACCTATTTTTACCCTTTCTATAAGCCTGTAAGTAAGAAAAGCAAAGCAAATATTTGAATTACAAAACAAAATCTCACAAAAACAATAAATCTGACCATGCCTGTTATTTTCTACTGAAAAATCGTCAGAATAAGAGAAAGACTGTTTAGAACGGGAGGTTTAATCTGTGCCGATGGGGAGTCAGGTGCATGCTTGCTGGCGAGCTGAAAGGTGTCCTTGAAAGCCCGTCTTAAAAATGCGCCATGGCAGGATTTAAAAAGGTAAAAAAAAAACAGAGAAAGAGGAAAGAAAGAAAGTGCTGGCTCACATCTTTAAAAGCCGGCGCGGCAGCGAGGCCCCCGGACAGATATTGTCATGTTTGTAAATTAGTGCTCGAATGCAGAAATGCATGGGAGTAATCCTCTAATCGCGTTCATTTCGCGGCGCTGCAAGGCAGCCGCGGCCGACTGCCGAGGATTACCGGAGCTCATTAAACACACAGATGAATTATTGAAATTGTCAGAGGGCTTTTTTGCTGGGGTTTTTTTTTCCGCTCCTGTCCAAATTGAAGACAAAGGGAAGTGGGGAAACAAACGCTTTATCAGGCGCGGGCAGCACTCCCTCACGCCGCGACTCCTGGACACAACATTAGCGCTATCGACTGCGCCGCAGCCCCCAGATTAAACGCTTTATTGACCGGCGCGAAGGGCATCAAAGTGGACAGGCTTATGAGAGAACTCACCTTCAGATGTCACCTGTGTGGACAGTGCTGGTCAGGGGGGGGCGCGGGTTTGATGTGAAAATGCTAGCAGATGCGTGATGTGTCGGTGCTAGCTTCCCCCTTTTTTACAGAAAGTCATTTATGAGGACAGTGCTTGGAATTCAGGACCACAGATTGTGTACATCATCCCATACATCATCTCTGAACTGCTGACTTCTGACTGTCTCCTTCCCTCATATGCAGTGCCTAAAAAGAGTGGAAAAGGTGGAAAAATGATGGTACGCTGCTTATTTGTATGTTTATACATATACAGGGGTTCTGGTGGAAACAGGAGAGTTGAGGTGCACATTGAATTCTAAAATCCGGTTTGGCACTCGAACATCCCTTTCAGACAGCTTCCTCTTACAGCGTCCACAGTTAATCCTGTTGGATGTGGTTCGTCCTTCTTGGTGGTATTATATGCTGACATTACCCTGGATACCGTGGCTCTTGATTCATCACAAAGACTTGCTGTCTTGGTCAAAGATGCGCCAGCAAGACGTGCACCAACAATTTGTCCTCTTTTGAACTCTGGTATGTCACCCATAATGTTGTGTGCATTGCAATATTCAGAGCAGAACTGTGCTCTTACCCTGCTAATTGAACCTTCACACTCTTACAGCTCTTACTGGTGCAATAATGTGCAATTAATGAAGCTTCATTTTAGCCTTAAAACCCTGTATTTTACAGCAAAGAACTCTCTTCAATGTCTCTTAACTTGTAAGCAGTGTTTCCGGAGCCCTTCGTTCTGCACACGGCTGCGTTGACTGCATTCGTTGAGCAGAGCGAATGGTTTGCGGAGGTAAATCAGATCAGATCAGTCAGAGAGGAAACGCTGGGCGTCGCAGCGTGCGTGGTTACGCCTGTTTTTTGAACGGCTGAACTTCATTATGTTTCTCGGTCTGTGGGCGAGCGGCTGTTGCGGAGAGGGCGCTGGGAGACACTGGTAAAGGGCAGAGCCTGATTGAGCTGTAGAGGAGGAAAAGGCCAGCCCGGCTGAGGAGCGATCGCAGATGGGAATTGTTGCTCTCCTCTGGCCCCTTCAAATCGCGGGCGTTACTCCCTCAAGTTAAAGTTCTCAGCGCACTTTTACGGGAGGGCGCACGCTTTAATAATTTATAAGGAGGGCGACGTTTTCACGGTGGGAGAGATTGAATTTTTCACTTACTGTTTATCTGGTCCTTGCAGCTGGGGACGGCTTTCTCCACTCTCCCCCCCACCCCCACACTTCTTCCGAGGTGCATTCAGGGCCTTGTCAATACTCTCCGGCCCACATTGGCTGTGACATTAAATTAAATAGGTTATTGACTGGCCGGCAGGTTGGAAATGAGGCTGCTAGAATTCACGCTCACTGCCTTCCTGACCCAACCAGCTCTGGGTCACCGCGCCCGAAATCAAAGCATAATGGATCCTGATTTCCCGGCGTTGCTTCCGTGCACACCTCTTATTTGTTTTTAATTTGTATTGATGGTAATCCCATTGCTCCTGATAGATGGAAACTGACTGCAACAACAACAGAATGCCCAAAGCCCCGCTCGCACCCGCTCGCTCCAGCCTTCTTTCCTCCACTGACGCGCTCGCCGGCGTTCGGTTATTAGAGAGAGTCGAGCCGAAGCCACGGGATGCTGTCGATAGAGCAGATGACCATTTCCAGGTCGGGTCAAACCCTGATCATGACCCCTTGCTCGAAAAATGAGCCAATCTTATGAATCCTCTGGGATTTCAGATCCCTGAACAGGCTAATGCATCACTGAGAAGGCTAATGCTGGAGATTGCTGGAAACGGAGGTGTGGAAAGCCAGTATAGGCTGTCGATGAAAATCTACAATCGGTCAGCTTCAGTTTAGTTTTGTTTAAAAGACCAGTGAAGAAAGGCTGATGGGTGAATACTCTATTATATATTCTCCCTCTTCCCGATTGGTCAGAAAATTCCAGATTTTTCCCATTTTTTTTCCTCCCAATTTTGGCCCAATTGTCCCACCCCTTTGTGCGTCCCCATCACGATGCATAATTTCCTGAGCGACTAGCGCACTCAGAGGAAATCGCAGCGACTAGGTTCCTATACTTCAGCTCACAGACGCCTTGTGCTGCCCGGTGCCACCTTTGAGCGTGATAGGGAAAGAGAGCACCATCTACCCACCTGGAGGGAGCAAGGCCAATTTTGCTCCCTCTTGTTGCCTGCGGCTGATGGCAAGCTACATAAACAGGATTCGAACCTACAACCTTCCGTTCTTTCATAAACTCAACCTCAAAACCTTTTGAAACCAAAATATTATAGAACAACTTATTGAACAACACAAAAAGGTAGAGAAAAAAAGAAAAGAAAATGATATAATATCACGCAAAACTTAAAAAATCGGAAAACAATATTATTACCTTTTCAAGTGGCGCTCGTTCAAACTCACCTGTAATAAGTAACAGGTGTGGGCAATATAAAAAACACACCCAAACCCAGATAAAACGGAGGAGAACAGAAATATATAAGAACTTGAGAACCAAAATTGTGCCTAGCAAACACTTGGATTACCTTAGCAACTGCCTAGGAGCAACCACCTGGAATATGTTATCAACCGCCTAGCAACTGCTTAGCAACCACAGTGGAAATGATAGCGACTGCTTGGCAACCACTTGGAATATGTTAGAAACTGCCTTACAACCGCTTACAATTAGCAACCATTTTAGAAATAATAGCAACTGCGTAGCAACCACTTAGCAACACCTTAGCAACCACTTGGAAAATGCTAGCAACTGCCTAGCAACCATTTAGCAACTCCTTAGCAACCACCTAGAAAATGTTAGCAACTGCCTAGCCACCACTTAGCAACACCTTATCAACCACCTAGAAAACATTAATAACTGCTGAGCAACTTCACACTCTTCTTACGAAACATTTTAACTTTTTTTATAACGTTCTTAGTGCACTGAAATGCTGCAAAGGAGCACAAGTGCACCAATTAGGGTTAGAGTTTTTACGACTGGAATAACCAATATTACGCACTCAGTGTCTGACTGAAAAACGCTTTAGACTAAATGCTCCGATTTAAGGCCAACAGCCGTATAGTATACACTTACAGCGGCAACAAAAAACTGTATTCATTAACGTTTTCACATTTAGATTTTACAGGCAGGCACTGCATATCTACTGCCGGAGTTCACCGCTGTCTTCTCAGGCTTTGGCAGACGCTTTATACACCAGGCTTCCATCCAAAGAACTCGTTTTAAGCAGTCCGCCCTCATCCTGCAGGTCAGGATCACGGACATATCAGCCATAAAAAAATGAGAAATGAATCCTTCGTACGGAGATGGTCCATTACACTCCTCTGTTGAGAGAATAAAGTTTTGATATCCGCATACATTTGCATTTCATTTGTGAGCCTTAGCAGGAGCGTGAGGAGTGCCGAGGAGGTTTCAGATGAGAAGCCCAGTCCACAGTGAAAGTCAGTTCTTTCACATGGATTGGGAACTTTGTTAGATTGTCAGTAAGGAAAAAAAAATAGTTGTATTTATGCTTTTTTATATTAATGCGCTCTTTGTGTGTGTGTGTGTGTGTGTGTGTGTGTGTGTGTGTGTGTGTGTGTGTGTGTGTGTGTGTGTACGAGTTCTGGGATCACCTATAGGAATGGACTCTGACAATTGACTGTTGACAGGGTTTTAATTAGTCAGTGGCACACCTGTGTTTTCTTACGCCAAAATACTGTAGCAACACACCAGAAATTTACCTGAACACACCTAACTTCCAAACCACCATGTCCATTAGTGTAGATTTATTTTCTAAACTCTGACACAATTTAAGTGGTGCAAGGCGTAAGATAGATAGATAGATAGACAGATAGATAGATAGACACACAGAGAGACAGATAGACAGATAAATAGATAGATACAGAGGTTGAACAAGGAAACTAAAACACCTGGTTAGCACCCGAACATCCCTTTCAGACAGCTTCCTCTTACAGTGTCCACAGTTAATCCTGTTGGATGTGGTTGGTCCTTCTTGGTGGTTTGCTGACATTCCCCTGGATACCGTGGCTCTTGATACATTACAAAGACTTGCTGTCTTGGTCACAGATGCACCAGCAGGACGTGCACCAACAATTTGCCCACTTTTGTCACCCTTAATGTTATAGTGTGCATTGCAATATTTTGAGCAGTAGAACTGTGCTCTTACCCTGCTAGTTGAACCTTCACACTTTTACTGCTCTTACTGTAGATAGATATTTTAAAAATAATAAATCTACATCTACATCTACATCTACATGAAAAACATACAGAATCCAACTCTTCTTCCAGAACTCCCCCAGTGTTCCCAGTATAGTCACTGGGTATGGTTTGATTCAGGTCAGGTAGTGGATGAGCTCTGACAGTGGGTGGTTGTGTGTGTCTACAGTATTAAGGTCAGGAGCAGAGCAGAAGCTAATTGTTGAGTGTATGTTTGGGAGTAAACAGTGTGTTTGGGGGGCTGTAGTCTCTGGTCCTCAGGGTTTTCACCACTGACTGTCCCTCTGAATCTACTCAACCACCCGAAAGACCCGGCGTCCCCCGGCTACCGTGACATTTACCACAGAGATGCTGCAGAGCGCAGGGTTCTCCACAACTCCTACATCCAACATTTCACTCTGAAAAAAGACAAAACACATAAATGTAAAAGTATAATAAACCTTTATACAGCCTGAAGATCATCAAAATTTAGCTAAAGCTGTTCTGTTAATAAAGATTTATTAGAATAAATTAAAGATTTTAAAGTTTAAAATGCACCTCTAAGCAGGAAACCATTTATAAACCTAATTTAATATTTTATTTATAAAATTATTATATATAATTATATATTATATATATTTCTATTGGTCCGTTCACAAAGAAAATTTGGCACAGTGTAAGGGACAGTTTGTCTGTTCAAATTATGTAGTAAACAAAAAATCGACAAAAATGGAGATAAGTGTTTTTCTTTTTATTTTCCTCTTGAATCAACTTAATGGTGCATCTAAGAAAATTAGAATACCATTAAAATTTGAACTTTATTTCAGTAATTCAGTTCAAAATGTGAAACTCACATTTTATTTTTGATGATTATGGCTTACAGCCAATGGAAAAAAAAACCCAACAAAGTCTCAGAAAATTAGATTATTATATACAGTAAGACCAATTGGTACTTTTTTTGGCAGTGTGGGCAGTGCGCCAAGTCCTGCTGGAAAATGAAATCCGCATCTTCAAAAAGTTTTCAATAGCAGAGGGAAGAAGCATGAAGTGCTGTAAGATTTAGTGGGAAAACACAAACTCTGAACTGACTTTGGACTTGATAATAAAACACAGTGGATCAACACCAGCGGATGATGCACATGACTCTCCAAACAAAACCATCACTGATCATCAGTACATTTTACATTTCATTAGGAAATCAAAAGGAGCAGAGTCTGGAGGAAGAGTGGAGAGACACACAGTCCAAACTGCTTGAGGTCTAGTGTGAAGTTTCCACCAATCAGTGATGGTTGTGATGGTTTCCTGATCAACATCTGTCGACCTGTTTGATATTTTTTAGTCTTTTAGTATTTTGTCGTTGTCTTTTCTATTGATTGGACATGCAGAAAGCATGAACAGCTGGTGCACGCTCCAATGTTTATGCCTGTCACAATCTGAGGAGCAGATTTTTAATTAATTAATTTATTTTAACAGAGCGACTGTCTATGCTGTAAAATGTAAAATCAGAGGAAAGAGCCAACCATCTGTTTATAATGTGCTTTTAAATTAGACCTTTCACTAACTAAAGAAATGATTAGTTATATGGTTCAAAAAGGTTACCTTAAAAAAAAAAAAAAAAAAAAAAAAATATATATATATATATATATATATATATATATATATATATATATATATATATATATATATATATATATATATATATATATTTTTTTTTTTTTTTTTTTTACAGAAAATAACCATAGAAAAAATATGTTTTTTTTCTGTCTACAGAGAAGGCTGTAATTTCACAGGAAGTCATTATTAAATTAGGGGTACCACTTTAAAATAAGACTACCTTTATAAAGGGTTTATAAATGGTTTATAATTAGTTTATTAATGGTAACTGATTAGGTTGTAAATGCCTTAAAATCATTAATACTCAGTTATAACACATACGTAGA
Organism: Astyanax mexicanus; assembly: GCF_023375975.1. Lineage (NCBI taxonomy): Eukaryota > Metazoa > Chordata > Actinopteri > Characiformes > Acestrorhamphidae > Astyanax > Astyanax mexicanus. The sequence goes on along the minus strand of NC_064420.1, from coordinate 5,368,620 downwards.
AAGGGCAACAATATAGATGGCTGTGGGTTCACTAATTGGCAAACAACAGGTCATTGTAGCACTTTCTACATATGTGTTATATGTGTTATAACTGGTTATTAATGATTTTTTAAGGCATTTACAACCTAATAACCTAGTAACCATTAATAAACTAATTATAAATCATTTATAAACCCTTTATAAAGGTAGTCTTATTTTAAAGTGGTACCAAATTAGGTATAGTAATTTTCAGCGAACTGTTTGGCAACTTTGAAGGCATTCACAACCTAATAACCTAGTAACCATTAATAAACTAATTATAAACCATTTATAAACCCTTTATAAAGGTAGTCTTGTTTTAAAGTGGTACCAAATTGGGTGCAGTTTGGCAACTGTTTTTTAACTTTTTTTTTTTTTTTTTACAGTGTAGTTATAGCTTAAAAAAGACAGTTACTTAAAAAGCCTATATATATTTTTCATAAATATCTGATTATATGTGTTCCTTTGAAGTAAAATGCCCATTTTTTTTAATAATGTTTAAAAAAAAATGCTTTTATTATGGTAATTTCTGCCTCTGCAGCACCCCCTCAGGTTCAACTCTTCAACTATAGGTGTGGATGATATCACAATATGAAGATGAGTCATCAATCAATAATACCGCCCCCCTGCTGACATCCAACCATCTGCGTTGCACTGCTATCAGAGGCTGCAGCTCAGCCAATCAGCTCTCTCTCTTTCTTTCTCTCCTGCCCTGCCTCTAAACCCATACATCACCCAGTGCCCCTCCCAAACTACCCTTCCTCTTTTTTAAAGGGTAACTAAACCCCCTGATTTTAACTGACTCTACCCTCACCATACATTTGAATAATGCTTAAAAATGTAAAGGGTAATTTGGGTGGGGCACTGGGTGATGTATGGGTTTAGAGACCAGGGCATCGATAATTGATTGACTAGTTTGCAAAGTACACTATGGACACATCATCCACGCCTATAGCACAGTTGAACCTGAGAGGGCGCTGCAGTGGCAGAAATTACCACAATTTTTTTTTTTTAATGTTTAGGAAGAATTTATTAAAGTTTTAAGCGGGACTAGTATGTTTTATTACTTAAAAAAAAACACATTTCAGCTATTGATGTAATTAAATCAAATACTTCTGGATTGGTTGAGTTGGGGAAGCCTTCTCTACTGGATTGTAGACACACTTACTCCAACAAAAGCAGGATAAACTCTTTTAAAAGTCTTGATTATAGAAGAAACAATGGATTGGCAGTTGTTTTCATATATTTGTCCATATATTGGGCTTGTTCTTTGAGTTCAAATGGGTTTGGTCCACCCTGAATGCCCCTAAATTTGTCAGTCTCCGAACACACTCGTCCCCATACTTGCGTAGTGTGTATATATATATATATATATATATATATATATATATATATATATATATATATATATATATATATATATATATATATATCTGTATGTGTCTGTGGCAGTGCATGCTCACTGGCGTGTGTATGCTGAGCCAATCTGTCACAGCCAATCACGGGAGAGGACTGTGTGACAGATGAGACCACCCCCCCCCACCCCCCCCAAGCATATACACATATGCATACACACTCTGAGAGAAGTGTAGGATCTCACTCACACTTGTGTTGGCAATCATGTGAAGCACCTTGATGAGTGACAGGTCGCCGGCTTGACTGACAGGCTGGCTAACAGGAAGTGAAATCGAAGATGGGCTGATACAAAGAGCAGAGGCGTATGTCCCCGGCCGTGACATTGAAGTAAACCGACACAAACAAAAACACACACACACAACCATACACCATTAGAATGCTATAAGCATGCTTAGCAACGTTTAAAAGTCTTTAATGGTAGAGAAATAACATTCCATTAACGATATGAAAACATTCATCAAACGCTATTAGAAGCTCAGTGCCCTCCAAACTTTTGGCTGCTGCAGCTCAGCCAATCAGCTCCTGATTGGCTCTTTCTCTCCTGCCCTGTCTCTAAACCCATACATCACAACATCAGTGCCCCTCACAAACTAACCCTCGCCATTTTTTAAAAACTTTTTAAAATTTGATTTGAGGATGGAGTCAGCAGAAATCAGAGGGTTTAGTGCCACTTTAATGAATAAAAAATACATTGAGATTAAAGGTATATATGCTGCAGCTCAGCCAATCAGCTTTCTTGCACCTGCCCTGTCTCTAAACCCATACATCACAACATCAGTGCCCCTCACAAACTAACCCTCGCAATTTTTTTAAACTTTTTCAAAATTTGATTTGAGGATGGAGTCAGCAGAAATCAGAGGGTTTAGTGCCACTTTAATGAATAAAAAATGCATTGAGATTAAAGGTATATATGCTGCAGCTCAGCCAATCAGCTCTCTCGCTCCTGCCCTGTCTCTAAACCCATACATCACAACATCAGTGCCCCTCACAAACTAACCCTCGCAATTTTTTAAACTTTTTCAAAATTTGATTTGAGGATGGAGTCAGCAGAAATCAGAGGGTTTAGTGCCACTTTAATGAATTTAAAAAGCTTTGAGATTAAAGGTATATATGCTGCAGCTCAGCCAATCAGCTCTCTCGCTCCTGCCCTGTCTCTAAACCCATACATCACAACATCAGTGCCCCTCACAAACTAACCCTCGCAATTTTTTTAAACTTTTTCAAAATTTTATTTGAGGATGGAGTCAGCAGAAATCAGAGGGTTTAGTGCCACTTTAATGAATTTAAAAAGCTTTGAGATTAAAGGTATATATCAATATATTATTGATATTTGGCGTCAAATATGGATATTTCTTAATGAAACATAGACGCCCTAAACTTCCCTAATGGTGTGCTTCCAATAGCACTTTTCTTCCACGCAAGTTGCAGTGCCGGATCTCTCGGCTCGCCGCGTGTGGGCGTGTCTGTGCCCGTGCCGTTTTTGAATTCAGATTAATTAAGCAGAAGATGTATTCAATCTTAAGTTAAAGATTGTACACGTTTAGTAAACCTCACTGTGATTTATAGCTCTATAAATCCATATTTCGCCATTTTTAGCCTCTCTTCTGTAGCCAATCCAAGTGATGCGAAAGAAGCCATTTTTGCAGCACGCCACAAACAGAGTCGGCTGAGGTGTGCTTTAGCTTATTTCGCATCACTCTCCCATACAGCTTCTCCTTGTGCAAAGTGCGCTGTATTGTTGGCCGATGCACAGTGACGCCATCTGCAGCAAGATGATGCTGCAGCTCTTTGGAGGTGGTCTGTGGATTGTCCTCGACTGTTCTCACCATTCTTCTTCTCTGCCTTTCTGATATTTTTCTTGGCCTGCCACTTCTGGGCTTAACAAGAACTGTCCCTGTGGTCTTCCATTTCCTTACTATGTTCCTCACAGTGGAAACTGACAGGTTAAATCTCTGAGACAACTTTTGGTATCCTTCCCCTGAACAACTATGTTGAACAATCTTTGTTTTTAGATCATTTGAGAGTTGTTTTGATGAGCCCATGATGCCACTCTTCAGAGGAGATTCAAATAGGAGAAGGCAATTGGCCACCTTAAATACCTTTTCTCATGATTGGATACACCTGGCTATGAAGTTCAAAGCTCAATGAGGTAACCAAACCAATTGTGTGCTTCAGTAAGTCAGTAAAAAGTAGTTAGGAGTATTCAAATCAATAAAACGATAAGGTTTAATGCATTTTCTGTTAGTACAATAAACCTCATTTCAATCCTGAAATATTACTGTGTCCATCAGTTATTAGATATATCAAACTGAAATGGCTGTTGCAAACACCCAAATATTTAGAACTAAAATGATTAAGATTAATAGGGGTGCCCAAACTTTTTCATATGACTGTAACTTACTGTAACTGTAAGTTATTAATTTATTACTCCATGTGGTGGCGCTATAATCAAATGAATAGGCAAAAAAATATTAGTCGTGAAATTAGGTGAATCTGACACCAATAGATCCATAATTGCTGGCATTTACTTATTTAGGAGTATTTTATCCTCTTTAGTAACACAGATGCTGTGAGGTATTGTAGATAATTGTCTTGCGATATATTGATATATCGATATATTGCTAGCGTGTGCAACATATGCCTGAGAAATGAAGGACGCCCACATTAGCGTCAAAAAATGTTGATTTGTACTTTTTTTTTTATATCACTGATGTGTAAATGTACCCATTTCCAGAGAGATTGTACCATTGTTTCTCTAAATTAAGCTTCCCTGCTTGTAATTATAGTCTGCTTAATTTAATGCATCGTTAAGTATTTAACCCTGAGCTCTAAATGACCCGTGAATGACCAATAAGGTCATTAGCTCTCCGGGTTTATGGATCTCTGCTAAATACGCGAGTTCAGCTAAAGCAATCCACCGTCCCTTTCATTCATTCTCAACTGCTCTCCACTCATCTGCTGAGCTTCGGGATGTAAATGAGCCAAAACGTTGTGTTAATAATGTAGATAGAGAAGCAAATTTCACATTACAAGCCACGTTGCTCAAATCTGATTTTTTTTGCTCAGATCTTGACGGTTCACATTCACAAATGCAAGTGATCTGTATCTGTGTGTAATGTGAACAAATCTCACATGCGCCTTATACACATGATACATGTATAAATGTTTCCTCCTTCACCAACAACAACAACAAAAAATCATATTTAAGAGACGAGAGACTCGTAACTTTATAAAGGGAAATGGAAGTATTTGGAGTTTGGTAGCAGCTCATAGATTGAGCATATTTTGCTGGAATGGAGACTAAACAGGAAACAGCTGCTCTGAAGTTCATGCTCAGGTCGAGGAGGTGAAAAAAAGGACAGGTGGTTTGCTTTTGCTGTTTTTGTTGTTGTTTTTTTTTTGCAGCTACAGCTACAGCTGCACAGCTGCACCAAGAGATGTGTCGGTACGAGAGAGAAGGGCATAACCCATGCGAAAAAGCAAAAAGACGCATGAGAAAAAACAAAAACAGATTTGGCATGTTCACACAGCCATGAAAAATAAAAAAGTACGAAGCACATTGAGTAAAAAGTCAGATTTGAGTGACTTCAGCCTGATAATGTGAATGTAGAATAACAAAGATGGCAGAAGATCCCCAATTGTTAACATGGCCTGACCAACTGTAGCAAATCCAGGCGGGGATGTTTTTTTGGCCAGACACTGTATATTAAAGAAGCTTAGTTGGACTGGAGTTTGTCTGGAGTTCTCTTGAGTCTCTGCACGGATCATCTTTATATTAGGCTACATACGTCTGCTATGGGGGGCGGGACGTGTGCAGGTGTGATGGATCACAGTATAAACCAATAGGAAGTCGGAATGGTATATGTTTATACTTCTCTACATCCAATCACAATCAGATTCACTCTATCTGGATGGAGAGATTTATCTGGATAGGGGGTTTTATTGAACGATGAGAAGCCGGAATGAAAACGAGCTGAAATAGTAAAAAGTTGTCTGAAAAGCAATTACTCCAGTAAAGAAGTACAGACAACCAACATTTCTACTTAAGTAAATGAATACAGTACAAATACTTCATTATCTTATTTAAGTTTTACATTTTCACACAATTATCTATTTATACTTCGTTACTTGACATCTCTGACACAGCACGCAATTCTGAAAGTTCTTTCCCATCTTTAGGGGTAAAGTTTAAGGAGGCTCAAACTTAGAGTAGCTTTACAACACACACACACCCACACACACACAAACTCACACACACTACACATGTTTGACCCTTGGATGCTGTGCTACAGTTGCCACATTTCCTGTCACACTACGCTATTCGGAGCCGGGCCAGAAGAGAGCAGACGTTAATTAAGAAACACAACGGCTGACAGGCTCATACACACACAAGCATGTCTGCAAATATATCCAACAAACATGCAACACACACACACACACACACACACACCACATACAATTAAGTACACACTTAATTGTACTTGAAACATATTAAGAAATGTCTTTACATAAACAGGTTTATGTAATTACTTAAAATATAATAAAAGTACAGAGTTCAGAAATCAATATTTGTTGGAATAACCCTGGTTTTTAATTAATTAATGTTTTTTTTTTCATGCATCTTGGCATCATGTTCTCCTCCTCCACCAGTCTTACACACTGCTTTTGGATAACTTTATGCTGCTTTACTCCTGGTGCAAAAACGAATTCAAGCAGTTCAGTTTGGCGGTTTGATGGCTTGTGATCATCCATCTTCCTCTTGATTATATTATAGAGGTTTTTATTTGGTAAAATCAAAGAAACTCATCATTTGTAAGTCTTATTATATATATTTTTTTTTCCAGAGCTGTACAACACATCAGATTTGCTTGTGCAAACACCTTCTTCTCTGTCTTCTACCTGAAATAAACCTGAAAATCTGCAGGGCGAAATGAAGCTTTTGTGCAGATGTTCCTGCGCGCCGGAACGTTCCGGAGACGGCGGTGCATATTTCGGCACTTTCGTGGCATTCCGAGCTCCGCCTAATGAGAATCCGCAAATAAACAGTGTTGATTAGGAGAGCACCCGGCATACGGCGGCTATTTATACCCCTCTCCTCCTGCTCGGATCCTCTCAAGCACTCAGGAATTGGGCTGTCAATCAGCATTTCCGCTGCACACACCTGCAGCACTCACTGTGCTCACTGTATATATATATAGTATATAGTATAGATATAGTGTAGCATATAGCACTGTTCATACAGTGTCCTCAAAACGTATTGGAAAAGTGAGTTCAATCCCCTTAATTCAGCTGTAGATTGCAAACAGTTGGGTTTAACATTAAAAGATAAATATGAGACAAAAGATACATTTTTTAGCTTTTATTTCCAGGTGTTTTCATTTTCTGGATCTGATACCCAGCTCAGAAGATTCAGCAACCCAGGCGTTTGTCTTGTGAGCAAAAGTATTAGAACAGATTGACTTAATTTTAAGAACTTTGCTTAATTAAGAACTTGATTTACTCACTTAAAGTAAATTAAAGTGAATAAGACTTAATATTTAGTTGCAAATCCTTCATTTGCAGTAACTACTACTAACCTTCTGAATTCTTCTTCTGTGATCTGTTTAGATCATTATCTTGCTGCATGATGAAGGCTCTCCCAATCAGTTTGGTTTCAACTTTCTTTAAATTTACAGAAAACTGTTTCTGTAGATGTCTGAGTTCACTTTACATCAATAAAGATTAATCAGCCCATCCTAGAATGAACAATGCAAGCTTAAGCCATGACACTACCTCCACTGTGTTTCACAGAAGAGCTGGTAGGTTGGAGATCATGAGCAGATCCTTTCTTTCTCCACGATTTAGTCTTTTCATTACATTAAAGGTAAAGGTTATTCTGGTAACTTCCAGCCTGGTCTTCCTATTCTTCTTGTTAATAGTGGATTTCATCTTCTGTGCTTTTGTTCATGAAGTCTTCTGCGAACAGTAGATTGTGATACCTTCACTCCTGCCCTCTGGAGGTTGTTGCTGATGACACTAACAGTTGTTCTACCTGTTCCTCAACTGTTACTTAGTACACCAGTGACGACTTTCTTCTTCAGGAGATTCCAAACATTTGTTCTGTTCAGTATTACCAATATTTGTGCTCTAATGGTTCTGATTAATTTTCCTTCTTCTCTCAGCTTCACAGTTCCTTATTTTTTGACCGTAGACTCCTTTAACTATAAAAGCACAATCTACACAGATAAAACCCAAATCTGGGATTAAGCGCTATTTATTGTTTAAATAATTCATGTATCCGGACACACCTGAGCAACAAAACACACCTAACACTCACATGTTCCAGTACTTGAACTGTGTATCAGATCGAGATGTAAATTCTGGGAAATAAAAGCTTAAATGTTGATCTTTTGTCTCATATTTTAATGTCAATTTTAAATGTTTTCAGTCTACAGCAGAAACAATTCATGCAGTTAGTAAATATAACACAATAGCATAAGTTATTTTTCTAACATTTACACAAAATTATTAAGTCCATGGGTGGGATACGTATCCGATTTAGGACCACATATGAAAGTGACTCAAATCTGGTTTGAAAAAAATCTGATTTGGCACATTCACACAGCCAAAAGAAAGAATCAGATCTGAGCCACATTGAGCCAAAAAATCAGGGTCACTTCAGCCTTTTCAGGTAATGTGAACGTGGCCTCTGATAGTGGTGAGACGCAAATGGTTGGACTCAACAAGGTCCTGCAGAGGCAGAAATTATCACAATAAACGTGCTTTTTAAAGGTTAGGAATGTTTATAAAAAATAAATCATAACCAATCGTTGTTTTACGGCCCCAGGCCAGGCAATTGATTGGTTTGCTTGGCCTTATTGCTTTGGGCCTGGCTCCTGCATTATTGGACAGAAAACCCCAAAACAACCACACTGGCCACCAACCACAGATTGAACACCCCTGCTAAGAGCTTGCAGCACAACATGATCAAAATCCCATATAAACCCACATCCCTTTATTCTACAACAGATATGATCAGCTTCGTCCCCTGCAGTTGCAGTGATGCAGTCAGGTTTGTGGAGCGTGTGGCGGTTCCTGCGGTTCTAGACAGCCCTCGAGGCACGTCATTCACTCAGTCGACTCGTAAGAGCGTCCCCGGCACATAGCGCTGCCCTCGTTGGCCCGGAGTCGTGACTCCGATGCTCTGGATGCTCTTTTCTTCTCCTCCGCTGTTCATTTGCAGGCCGGCTTTGTGTCCTCGTCCTCTACAGGTCAGCACTCCTGATAGGGGACAAAGTGATGCCCTCGGGTTCCGGAGACTTCCCTCGCTCCGCCTGTGTTTTACATCTCTCTCTCTCGTCTGCATGCCGACGTTCCTCCTCACGCTCTGCCTCTCTGCTCCCCGGGGTGTAGAGGGGGACAGGGAGGGGTCACTGACCCTTCACCGCTGCTCTTTTCTCCGTCTTTTCAGGAGATGCCATTAAGGCCGAGCACAGCGGCGGCGGCTTTGTGTTTGTGCCGGCAGCCTTGTTTGCTGTTTCTCGGAATGCTTGGCCCACTTCCTGCGGAGCATCCTTTCAGGCCCGAAGGGCATTTCCTGTTGGAGGAGAGAAAAAGAGAGAGAGAGAGAGAAAGAGAGTGAAGAAGTGACCTTCATGCACTGAACTTAGTATGGACAAAAAAAAGACATTCGTTTATATTCTTCTTTCTTTGTCACATGGAAACACATGCATGCAGACATATTCCTTCCTTATTTACAGGTACTGGACAATGCACACAACATTATGGGTGACATACCAGAGTTCAAAAGAGAAAGACAAATTGTTGGTGCACGTCTTGCTAGTGCATATGTGACCAAGACAGCAAGTATTTGTGATGTATCAAGAGCCACGGTATCCAGGGTAATGTCAGCACACCACCAAGAAGGACCAACCACATCCAACAGGATTAACTGTGGACGCTGTAAGAGGAAGCTGTCTGAAAGGGAAGTTCGGGTGCTAACTACCTAGTGTTTCAACTGCTAATATGCCCCATTGTAAATAAATTTTACTGTTTACTGTAACTAAGGGGCTGAACCTAACTGAATGAGAAGCAATCCCATAGCATTATCCCCCCTCAGCCAAACTTTACACTTGGCACAATGCAGTGAGGCAAGCACTGGTGGCATCCTATCATGGTACCATGCTGGAAATAACGCTGGACCTCCAGAGAGGGACCAGTTCTTTTACTAATATTAAAAATCACCAGTGTGATTGGACCATTTCTACAAAATAAAATAAAATAATATATATTTATTAATATATTTATCAAATTACTGAGCTTTTATATAATATTTTGCTCTTTAAACTTTGTATTTTTGTCCTTGCTTAGTTTTTTTTTCTTTGCCTTTTTCTCATTGGCTGCCTTTCATTAAAAGCACAAATGCCAAAGGGGATGCTGCGTGATGGATCGTGATTGGTTGATTGAGCTTCTAACCAGATGCACAGCATATTTTCAGCACATCTGGCTGGATCAGCATGACACTCTCACTCTCCTGCATACACACCTTCTTTGAGAGAGAGAGAGAGAGAGAGAGAGAGGGAGAGAGAGATCATGCAGAACAGAGGAATATTCAGCCGCATTTCACAGCAATCAGGATGAACGTGAATCTCCTGAGTGAGCACTTGAAAGTGTTTAAGTTCTCTGTGTTTATTTTACAGAATATAAAAGTATAAAACGAGTATAAAACGATCCGCTGCTGAATTAATTCAAATGAAAACTCCTGGAGTGGAATAATTTACAGATGAATAACACAGTCCTCTGTACTGTGATTAACAGGAGGCAGGAGGGTCTCAGGGGAACCTACAGGAACCCTCTATTCCCTTCAGGTCAGCAGGTCAGAAACAGCTATGTTAATTATTTTGGTAAATGGGTTTCTCCAGTATATTAAACCAGCTCACAGTCAGTGTTCATTTCATTAAAAACACCATGCTGAAAAAAATAACTATTGACAATCTGCCAAAAATGAAGTATAAAATCAGAACTATGATAAATTGGATTACACATGCTTGCATTGAATCAGAACTACACAATAATGTAAAAGGCTGACAAATTGACAAATTAGTTTTTGATTAAAAATGTGTCACGGAGTGACCCAGGCAGGTAGACGAGGAAAGCGGACACAAGTGCAGGTAAGGGCGAAAAAAATAAATAATTTATTAAATAAATAACAAAGAAACAAGTAAACGAGGAACAAGTAAACATGAAACAAAGAAACACAAATAACCAATAACAAACGAGCGATGATAATAATAAACAAACAGGGAATATATATATATATATAACTTTAAACTATAGTTTAAAGAGCAAAATATTATATAAAAGCTCAGTAATTTGATAAATATATTAATAAATATATATTATTTTATTTTATTTTGTAGAAATGGTCCAATCACACTGGTGATTTATATATATATATATATATATATATATATATATATATATATATATATATATATATATATATATATATATATAAGGGAAATAAACTAGAAAATAAATAAGGAAATAAACTATAAACGTGAAAACAAGAAATAAACGAGAAACAAATGACTAAGGTTATATACAGGGAACATAGAGCTAAACAAGAAACTAAACTAGACAAGGAGAACTAAACTAAGCAGGGCAAAGGAGAAAACAATGGAAATAAACAGGAAACCAGAAATATACACGAGATAAACAGAGGTAAACACAGAGCAAGGACTTGGGCTATGAAACGCGGTGAAACAATAGAGACAAAACAACAGGGGAAGGTGCAAAGACCGACGGAGGACAAGGTGGCAGAGGAGGGCTATTTATAGTAACATAAAACACACTAGAATTGGAAACACCTGGGGAAGGGGCGGAGCTACAAATGAGAAACACATGGTGGAAATATACTGACAGGAGACACCGAGAGGCACAGGTCACGTGGGGAAGACACACAGAGACATGAGACAGGGCTAAGACGTGACAAAATGATCTACCTGTCTGGTGTTGGGACAAGTTTTAAACCAGCTGTACCACAACTTTTTTTTTTTTTTTTTTATTACTGAGTATTCACATTATAAGTTACATTTTGGTACAAAAAAAAAAACAGTCTCAAAGTTTTTGAAAGTGTTTTTGTTCGGGAAACAAACCAGTATATATGTATATATAAGTTATAAGCTATAAGCTATATATAAGTAGATTTATACTTTTAATAGTTATAGTGTTATGTTTCTGTGTTTTTTTTCTAGTTTTCATATATATATATACATATATATATATATATATATATATGTATATATATATGTGTGTGTGTGTGTATATATTTTTTTTTTATTGGGGGGGGGGGTTATTTATTTATTTTGAATTAATCTATTGAATTGACCTTGATCTTGTCTTCAGCGCTCCCATCTGTGTTTACTTCTGTGTAGCTCCACCCCCTCATTACCTGTCCCCAGGAGTTTATGTCCCCCTCGTGTCCTTGTGTCCTCGTGTCCTTCTGCAATTCCTGACACAAAGCTACATATATATATTTTTCTATCTTTCTCATAATTAAATTAATATTCTATATATTGTTTTAATTTTCCTGCTAGGTTATTTTCAGTCCCCTTCTGTGTAATACTCACTTACATTGTTATTGAGGCTCACGTTCAGTTCATTCTGAGTTAAATGAAGGTTGATTTATTGATTGATACATTGATTAATGAGTTGAATTCAGTCAGAGATTTAGACAGTTAGTCATTAGCTTTTACTAAACAACACTCTAGTTGGGACTTCTTAAAAAATAAATTGTATTTGTTGCAGTAGCTCAGATATTTTTGTTGGTAGAACTTAACAATTGCCCATTGTTAGAAAAATCTAACGCTAACCACTCTAAGCTCTAACTCTTTGGCCATTTAGAGGTGAGTATATCAGCCTGTAGCATGCTGCTAACCCTGGCTATCACTACTGGAGCAGCATTAGCATTAGCCACTAACCTTGTACTAAGCCCAATCTCTTTTTTTGTCGCTATTGCCCTGTAGTCTGCATGTTTACTGTATTAGAACAAGCTACATGGGAGGCAACGCAAGCTAATATTGGCCTGGCTCACTTAAATTTACGCTTACTGTAAATAATCGGAAGTGCTTTACTCACCCAAATAAACAGTTTTCAAGAGAGAAATCTGTGTAGATTAACATCCATCCATTTCTTGTTTGTTTTTCTTAAGAATTACTTTTTAATTTACTTAGCTTAGCTTTATCTGATGAATTAGAAGAAAAAACATGGCGACACCACTGTGCCTTACTAGTGTTGCATAAAATGCGCCTTATAATCCTTAAAACATAATGTAAAACATAACGTTTATTAGTGTGACAGCAGTAGTAGCAATCACAGCACTGTCCTCTTTAAGTCTTATTATTATTATTATTCTATTTTATTATTAATGCTTTTTCGCGCATTGAAAATGAATGGGGAGAACTTTGAACACCCGTGTACGTCGCAATTGTTGAGATACGAAGATGAAATCTGGACGGTCAATAAAAGGTATGGCCTTCTTTCCAAAAACATTTTCGTACGGTTTTCGTACGATTGTCGTACGAAGTGGCCCCATAGAAATGAATGGGGCCCATCGAAGGACTACAGCTAGATGGAAGGACAGCAGCTAGATCTCCAGTACTGTGAGTGTATGGAGCAGCTACAGGATAAAGTAGCATTAGGTCAAAAGTTTGGACACCGCAGAGCTCCAGTACTGTGTATTATGGAGCTACTGGTCAAAAGTTTGGACACCCTTGGCCAGCACTGCAATCACACTCGCAGTTTCTGGCGGAGCTGCAATCTATAGTTGATATTGCGCCCTATAATGCGAAAAATACAGTAAAACTAATTAAAAATCACAGCTCACTGCACAGTATAGTGACGGTTCTGCGCTGTATACTTTGGCTCTGTTCACTTTTTGTTGCACTGAGGAGTTGAAGAACTCCAACTCTAGGGTTCGTGCAACCAGACGCTTCGGTGCTTTGACCCATAATTACCGCTGTATCTCACACCTCGCTGTCGAGCAGACACTGCGGTCCCATGCTGTGACAGACAGGGATATGTACAACTGTGTGTGTGTGTGTGTATATTTCTCTGCTTTGCCTGCTGTTCGCCCCCACACACACACACATATACACACACCCATATACACACACACACACACACATAGTACACTCACTTCTCCCATCTCTGCTCTTAATCAAGCTCTACAAGACTGTCAGCGCACCGCACACACTGGAGACAGTTGAGCGACAGCCACAATACGCCTCCGCAAACATGTTCAATACCGCCACTTCTCTCTGTCTCTTTGTCTCTCGTCCTCTATCTCTCTTCCCTTCCATATCTATCTTCTTCAGCGCAGAATTGGCGCCGGGCTATTTGTCTCGGCTGGGCTTTATTCTGTTGCTTTAACAGATTTTCGCTCCAGATTGGAGTCGGAACGGCCGCCACTCCCTCCACACACAGCCCGGTTCAACTTCGCAGCATTGCAAAAACGTCACTACTGTAAACCTACTGTATGTTTCATCTCAAATAAAAAATATAGTCTTTTTTGTATATTTCAACCCAAACATAAAACTAAAACACCTGGTTTTAGACCACAATAATTGATTATAATTTATCATTTTTATTGGATACAATCCAAGTTAGCAACCGAACATCCCTCTCTTTCAGACAGCTTCCTCTTACAGCGTCCACAGTTAATCCTGTTGGATGTGGCTGGTCCTTCTTGGTGGTATTGTATGCTGACGTTACCCTGGATACCGTGGCTCTTGATGCATCACAAAGACTTGCTGTCTTGGTCACAGATATGCCAGCAAGATGTGCACCAACAATTTGTCCTCTTTTGAACTCTGGTATGTCACCCATAATGTTATAGTGTGCATTGCAGTATTTTGAGCAAAACTGGCCACTAAGTGCAATACTTACTAAGACTGGATACTGTATTTGAATATGGTTTATTTCACTTAATATATTGAATAAAAGTGCATTATCAAAACTTAAACAGAATAAGAAAATCAGTTTTCTCAAAGTATTTGAGTTCACTTAACTCATCATGTTTTATAGTGCAGTCTAGCTACAGCTAGAGTCACAGCTACTCCAGAGGTCTGAGGTCATTTTAGAGGAGAAAATCCCCCCGTCCCCTCCGTCACGCTCCACTGATCCCCCCACGCCGCTCTCTGACAGTGTGTCTCCGTGACTTATTCATGGTGGGGTTTGGGCTGCGGATGTGTCTCCGGCTGGTTAACCTTGTCCTCTGAGGCCGGGGGGCACTGGGGAAGGATTTGACATTTCCCTCTAAGCATGTCTGTCTGTTCGTCCTCCCAGAGGCCTCGGTGGTTTCGCTGGAATTATGATAAATGCAATTAATTAATTATTAAAAATAAAGAAATAAACTTTTTTTAGCTTTTTTAGTTTTTAGCTGCATAGCAAAATCAGCAACAAGTGTTAAATCAACTCTGTTAGTTTTTAACATAGAAATGAATTCCCACTGTTCTAGTGGTCTAAAGCACTGCCTCTATGATTGAGAGATTGCTTGTTCGAATCCTGGTCATGCAGCTTGCTATTAGCTGCCGGAGCCTTGAGAGAGAACAATTGGCCTTGCTCTCTTTTTGATTGTTGGGTGGGTAGATGGCAGTCTTTTTTTCCTCATCACTCTAAAGGGTGATGTCGATCAGCACAAGGCATCTGTGAGCTGAAGTATCAGAACCGAGTCGCTGCAATTTCCTCCAAACACGCTTTTTGAAACGTTTTGAAAAAAAAAAAAGAGGCGGAGTCTGACTTCTCATGTATCAGAGGAGGCATGTGCTAGACTTCACCCTCCTTGTGTTGGGGCATCACTAGTGATGGAGAAAATACAGCTGAGTAACAGCTAATTTGGGAGAAAATGGGAAAAATTAAATAAATTAATTAATAAAAACAAAGTTACAAAAACTGTATATAGTATACTGGACTGTCTGTACATTTACGAGTAAATAAGATATTGTAGTTTTGTCTACAAAGAGTGATGAGGGACAAAAAGAGTGCCATCTACCCACCCAGAAGGAAGCAAGGCCGCGGCTACGGCAGCTGATGGCAAGCTGCATGACCAGGATTCGAACCAGCAATCTCCCAAACACATTCCCAATTCTTTTAATTCCATTACCACCCCCTCCTCCCCAGAAAAATGGCCATGTCAGTAAGTATTCCTCTAATCCTTTACCTTTAAAAGGCTTTTCCAGCTCCGGTGTGGTGGTATTTTTCTCAGACACGTCGTGTGTAAGTGCATTTGACTGCTCATTTTTTATAGATCGTTATTGATCAGGCCTCAGAGAGAGCGCGCTCCACTCCGGAGAGTAATCAAAGCATGGCATCGCTGGACTCCCACTTCCTCTCCTGTTGTCAGGTGGGATTGATTTTACGGGTCCAGCATCTTTCTTCCCAGGAGCAAGCTTTAAAACCATCTCGCCGGGGTCTCCTGCAGGGGCTGCTGCCAGAGCCCGAGAGAAATGGACTGCTGCTGGAGCTCACCTTGCAGAGGCTCTGTTCTGTCCAAAAACACGGGGTTTCTAAAGGTTTGGTGACAATTTCTTTACTTACAGTTGCAAAAAAAGGATGTTTCCTTTGGGATTATACTTGGATTTCTGCATTAATTGGTCATTAAATGTGTTCTAATCTTCGTTTAGGTCACAACAATAGACAAACACAGTCTGCTTAAACTAATACCACACAAAAAATATATATGTTTGCATGGTATATGAAAAGTATATGAACCCCTAGGCTAATAACTTGTCTAAGAGCTAATTGGAGCCAGGATGTGATGAGATTAAAGGATGTGTTGTTTAAAGCTGCCCTGCCCTATAAATAAAACACACACCAGTTTTGAGTTTGAGTCTGTTCTTAAGAGCATTGGTTGATGTGAATCATGCCTCGCACAAAAGATCAAGCTCTCAGAAGTTCTACGTTCAAGAATTGTTGACTTGTAGCATGAAGCTGGAAAGGGTTACAAAAGTGTCTCTAAAAGCCTTGATGTTCATGAGACCATGGTAAGATAAATAGAGATGATCTACAAATGGAGAAAGTTCAGCACTGTTGCTACTCTCCCAAGGCATAGTGGTAAAGTCCTGTAAAGACGACTGTAAGAGCACAGCGCAGATCGATCAATGAGGTGAGGAAGAATCCTAGAGTGTCATCTGAAGACTAATAGGAATCTCTGGCACATTAAATCAAGAATGGGAAAAAAACATCCATCCAAATGACCATCCATCTGACCCCTTATCATTCTATGGAGGAGAAACCAACACCAGTGCTTTCCCACAGTTGTGGAACCGGCAGCGTTCTGATTTATGAACCTGATTTTGAACTGTTTGCTGCGTTTCCACCAACAAAAGTAGGTTCTAGAACCAGGATGGGATGTTTTGATGGTCTCTTTTTACTAGAATTGGAGGAAACACACTCTGGTTCGCTGAAAAACTTCACGGTTCTAAGAAGCCCAAACATGGTTCTTTTGGTGGAAAAATGGTACACCAGACAAATGGCTAAGTTTCAGGGCCAGCGCTAGCCATTTGGGTGCCCTAAGTCATTTTTTCCTAGGTTTGACTTCCCATTATTCCAAAATGCTACAGTAATACCAATTGAAACATGTACGTTAAATACGCGAAAATGAGATTTTTAATTTAGTGGTATGACATAATAACTCTTTGATTTTTATGTTTTATAGGACCCCAAACTTTGGTTTATATACAACCAAATAGCCAATTATCCTACATTTTAAAACATAGCTCATAGCAGCATATTATCTGGCTTATTTATCAGATTAAACTGCGCCTTTATCAGCAGTTTGGCTCAATTAAAAAGAAGTATATTTGATCGTTGGGTCGGATTGAGACCAGATGACGTTTTTTTTTTTACCGGAAGTGAAAAAAAAAAATTGCATGTTGTTGGTCTGCCAATTTTGGTCCATTGGTCTAAATTGTGGTTGGTGGCACTTTTTTATCCCTTCTATTAGAAACTGTCTAGAAAAGCCTAAAAGTCCCTTTATTCTCATTGCAGAACCACTTTAAAATAAGACTACCTTTATAAAGGGTTAATAAATGGTTTATAGTTAGTTTACTAATGGTTACTAATTAGGTTGTAAATGCCTTAAAAATCATTAATAATCAGTTATAACACATACTGTAGGTAGAAAGGGCAACAATATAGATGCCTGTGGGTTCACTATTTGCTAACCACAGGTCATTGTTGCCCTTTCTACGTATGTGTTATAACTGATTTTAATGATTATTAATTAATTAAAAGGCATTTACAACCTAATTAGTAACCATTTATAAACTAATTGTAAACCATTTATAAACCCTTTATAAAGGTAGCCTTATTTTAAAGTTGTACCCTCATTGCACATAGACTGTACCATAGACAGTATTATTGACATGAATCCACCACAGCTGAAGGGTCAAATTATTCAAATTACTGTAAGAAAAGAGACAGAAAATCCATCACTACAAACAGACTCCACTCTAAAAAAAAGAGAAAAGGAAAAAGCAATAATCTTTCTAATCAGAAAATGGATTTTTGTTTTATGGGCTCAGCAGCTGTCCTCCATAATGCATGACTATACAGTACTAATTCGTGTGTAAATCCTCGGCAATCCGTCACCTGGAGTCAAACGCCCGAGCTGGAGAGGAAGCTTCCCCCCCGGATCGCGCGACGTGACTCGCTCCCTGGAGGCTGTGGGGCTGTGCTGGGAGACTGTGCTGCTTTGCCTCTGACAGAGCTTTTTAAATATTCAGTGGGAGAGCCTCCATTCTCTCTCTTTCCGTCTCGCCCTCTCTCTCTTTCTCTCCCTCTTCATTAATAATAGGCTGCTGGTGTCATCACTACAGCTCCCAGCATGGGGCTAATGCGGCGATGGTGGCGTCGTCAGGGGAGACGACAGAGCCCACCGCCCCCGGCATGCAGGCTGCTGAGGGAGGCGTGCAGGATCGCTGTGCATGGAGTCACAGGTCAAGTCAATTCCAAACATGTGCTTTAAGTGAGAAATCACTATTTTTTATACTTAAAAATAGGATTAAAAAAACGCTTACATTTCTGAAACGCTTATATAGTGCAAAATCTTAATTTCTAATTCTAATTGTTGCCAATATGATCCAAAGTTATCCTGTTAATGATACTCTCCTATACTACCCTATACACCAGTATATAAAACCCTGTATCCCCCTATACACCTGTATGCTAGCCTATACTTCCATATACACCTGTATACTACTGTATACTCCCCAATACTACCCTATAAACGTGTATAATATCCTAAACTTCTCTATTCACCTGTATACTACCACATACTCCCATACATCAATGTACACCTGTATGCTATCCTATTCTTCCACACACCCCTGTATACTGCCATATAATCTCCTATACTACCCAATACACCTGTACAGTACTCTATACTTCGATATACACCTGTATACTGACATATACTCCCCTATACTACTTTATACACCTGCACACTGCCCTATATTTGTCCATACACATATACGTATACTGCCTCATACTCCCCTTTACACCTATATACTTTCCTATACATCCATATACACCTTTATACTGCCATATACACTCGTATACTGCCTTATACTCCCTTATAAACTTGAATACTACCCTGTACTTCCATATACACCTATATACGACCCTATACTCCATATACACCTGTATACTACCTTATACTTCTATACACATCTGTATCCTACCACATACTCCCTTATATGCCTCATATACTAACATATACTTCCTGGCACACCTGTATACTTCCATATACACCTGTATACCACCCTATACTCCCAAAAACACCAGTATATACTGTACTTCTGTACTCCCCTATACACCTGTATACTTTCCTATACATCCATATACTTCCAGGCACACCTGTATACTTCCATATACACCTGCCATATAGTCCCCAATGCTACCCTAAACACCTGTAAACTCCCACTTACTACCTTATACACACTATATTGCACATCCTACTCCAAATTACTCTACATCAATCTATACCTCATACTACTCTATACCACCCTCTACTCTGTGTAGTAGTTTACGTATTGGGCAGCATATGGTAGTATACAGGTGTATATGGAAGTATAGGGTAGCATACAAGTATAAGAGTGTATAGTACCCTATATCCCTATACTATTCCTTCCTTTACAAACTATTGTACTATATTACCTATACTACCCTCTACTATGTGTAGTACCCTGTACTACCCTATATCCCCCTATAGTCATACCCTATAGATTCTATACTTAAGGACAGTGTTGGTTCAGCAGTTAAAGCGTTGGACGATCAATGACAAGGTTGTAGGTTCAATACCTAGGCTTGAAAAGTGGCCTTTATTGGGCCTTCGATCAAGATTTTTTACTATAAATAAAAAAATACCAATGCATTTACCATAATTATGATTATTAATGTGTTGCATGAAAAAAAGTACTTTATTGCAAAAGTGAAAACCTGCTACCTCCCACTTTCTAATTAGTCAGGTACAGATAAACTAGGTACAAGAATAAGTCAGAACATGCTTTACGAACACCTGCATCTCGTTCATGCGCAAAATTCATTACAAATTCAGATTACAGGATTAGTATAGCTCCTCTGAATTAATTCACCGAATACGTCCCGTTCCATATTAATCCCTTACACCCTGCTTTTTTTCATATCTCCCTGTCAATCTTCACCTTCCGTTTCAGTGGTGTTTCTGCCGGCTCGGCCGCGGATGAGACGAGGCTGTGAGCGCTGCAGATTTTGTGTACGAGCGTTCATCAAGAAAATACATAATCAATGACTGCAGGAATCAGCCAGGTACAGTTAAGCTGCTGTGAAGATTAACATGGTAATACATGTGTGCATCTGGTTGCATGTCTGAGTCTCCAAATATGTGATGCTAATGTATTCAACCATCCAGATAACAACCCCCCCCCCCCCCCCCCCAAAAAAAAAAAAAAAAAAAAACTTAACCCCCCTGGGTACCCTTCGGCATACGTTTGCCATATACCTGGCAACACTGTTCATAGTGATGTGGTGTTTAATTATATTGTAATAGCTCATTAATAGCTCATTAAAAGAAATAAATGCCACCCATCTAAATTTTTAATCTACAATCTACATGTGTTTACTATAACTGATAATATATGAAGTCGTGTATGTGTGTATGTATTTATGTATGCATAGTGGTGTGAAAAACTACAGATTTCTTTAGATTTTCTTTTTTGTCATACTGATATTTGTCCAACGTCCAACTAATATCAGACACTTTCAAATGATATAACACTTTTAAATGATGATTTTATTTATTAATGAAAAAAAAAATATCCAAACCATTCTAGCCCTGTGTAGAAAAAGTGTTTGCCCCTATAATCTTTGCCCCTAAAACTTGGTTGTGCCACCCTTGGCGGCAACAACTGCTCTCAAGCTTTACCGAAGGCACACTCTTCTTTAAAAAAATTGTTTTAATTAAGTCACATTGGAGCGTTTTTTTTTTTTTTTTTTGAGCATGGTTCTTTTGTGACCTTCTGGATGAGTTGTCCATGCCCTTTTAGAATAGTTTTGGTCGGCCTGCCACTCCTGGGAGGTTCACCAGTGTTCCCTGTTTACTCCATTTGTGAATAACAGCTCCCAAAACTTTAAAATTGACTTTGTAACCTTTTCTAGACTAAGAGATGATCAATGACTTTTTTTTTTCTTTAGATTGAGGTATAATGTGTTGCTTTTTGAGATCTTGTATCTGCTTCATGTTGTCAGACAGGTTCTATTTAAATTAGTATTTTAAAAAAGTGCTTTTTAGATTTACTCGGGTTATATTTGTCTGATATTAAAGTTTGTTCGATAATCTGTAAATAAAATGTAAATATGAAAAAAATGAAAAAACAAAAGAAATCTACAGTATAAGGGGCAAATAAAAACACCTTTTCATGCCACTGTCTATCTTTTTACGTGATTTTGAGGGAAATCTGATGTTTAGTAAATTCTTGGGAAACTTCTTCGATCTAATTACTCATTTTTACCCCAGATGTTACAGGTAAATATGTTAAAGATGGCATCTGTGTTCATAAAACTAATCATCCTAAATATGTAATACTAAATATTTTACGAATTGATTTTACTGTATAAAAATGAACTATTTTGTTACAATGTACAGTAAATGAATAAAATTAAAAAATGCTTTTATACCGTAAGGCTGCTTCATTTCGTTCACTAAGACAGGAATCAAATTGCGCTCACCCTCACTCCAATACTCCCGCAACTGCTAATGTTCCCTCTCAATCAGGGGAAACTGATTACCCGCTAACTTCTCCTGACATGCCATAATTACCGTTAGCCCCATTAGGAGAAGCCAGGCACAGATCCGTAATGGCGGCCGCCGGGACCACTCCCACTGCGCGAGGGGTCTGCGCGGAGCAGGATAAGTGGGGGGCTTTTGGGGGAGTGCTGCTGTAATTGCAGGACACATCAGTCAGGGCTATTTTTGGTCGGCCACGTTGTCACCAGTTAATTTCGCAGCTTAAGTGCGGGTGATTTTAGATGATGGGAATTGAGATTTCGCTATCTTTGCTCCATTCATCATATCTGGGCGTCGAGTGCTGCAAACTTTTTTCCGTGGGCCGTTCTGTTTGCAAGATCTTGCGACTCTTTTTCTGTGTAGCACTTTCAGAGCGGACTTCACATTTCAGCATAAAAGGGTTCAACATCCATCGATCTTTGGCAAACTTTGAAAAATCTGCTTAAGATATTAAATGAAATATAGCAAAAAGATGGTACGCTAGGATATAGGGGGTACCTATTAATGAACTGCTGATATACTCTATATACTCCCCTACACTCCACTAAACTACCCTATGCTCTCCTATAATTACTATACCCTAAAATACCCTATGCACTCCTATAGTACTCTATATTCCATGTTCTTAATTATATTATCCTATAACCCAAATACTACCATACTACCATATACATTTTCCAACTACTACCCTATATTTTATGTTCTACCCTATATCTACACTGTAAAAAATAAAACCGTAAAAAAAACGGTCAAATTACTGGCAGCAGCGGCTGCCAAACAAAAACCCTAAAATTAAAGTAAAATACTTTCATTCCACATGCATTTTCATTAAAGGTTTCACATACATACACCAGTATTTTACAGAACAGTTTTTCAGAGCATATTTACAATTAAATTTCTTCAATAAAGTGATTTCAATCAATGTTCTGCAGGGAAAAACTGTTATTTTACCTTTTTTAACTAACTTTATTGTCTTTCAAGTTGTGAGCTTTATGATTCACAAATTAATGTGTATTTGACTCATTCAGTGACATTCAGTGACAATCTGCATGATCTTTTCAGAATTTCTTTATTAACAGGCTCTCTGCTCATTTAAAGCAAAAAAATGGTGAGCCCTCTAAACTGAACATCTAGTTAACATAGCCACGCCCCACAGACAGTTGTTTTTTTTAGGTATATTTTCTTTTACATAAAAGAAAGAAAAAAACGTTTTATTTCTATGGTTATTTTCTGTATTTTTTTTTTTGTTGTTTTTAACAATGAATAAAAAATAAATAAATAAATAAACCTTACAATTATGAAGAAAAACACTGAGTTGTTGGGAAAGAAATAAACCTTTAAATAATAACACACACATATAATTACATATTATAATAATAAGTAATTTTACATACATATCTATATAACTTAAGAACGTGGAAAAATACCATAAAAATAATATAGCAATATAGCCCTAAAAATAAGAGTTTTAACCGTAATCTCTCATTAATGTCATAATATGTAAAATTAGAACAGGGGCTTGTAATTAACAGAAAATGTCTGTAATTTGACAGAATTAGACTGCAGTAAAAGAAAAGGGATAAATAGTGTAAACATTTAGAGTTATTCACTGTTTTTTTACAGTGTATTATACTGCTCTACACATACAAATACTATCTTATAACCCATCTACTACTCTTGTTTCTTTATACTGCTCTATACTAACCTATGCTCCCTATGCTATATATTAAACTATACTATCCTATACTCTCTTATGCAGTAATTAACCTACACTCCCTATACTACCCTAAAATATCCTCTGTTTATCTTATATTATCCTATACTCCCAATACAACCCTATACTCCGTATACCATATATACTACCTATGTATTTTATGTTCTACCCTGTACTAACCCCTAATCCCAGGACATCATCATACCAGGGCTTACAGATCCCATACACACATTCACACATATATACACATTATATACATATACACCCCTGATATTCATGCTTAAAAACAGTAGCAGGAAACCTTCAGGAACACAGGGACAACATGATAACTCTATCCACATAAGAGCTTTAGCCCATGGACGTGCTAGCCACCAAGCCTCTGTGCATGAGAACATTAAATATAAAAATATATAAATTGGATTTTCAACAGGTGATCAGTAATCTATATCAGCATTTTTTTAAGTAGCCTTCCTAGCCCTGATTTGAGTGCAAAAGTGCGTATTCATTTAAGGACAGAGTGTGAAGCAACAAATTCTGTTCTGAACAAATGTTCTTTAAGTTCCTATTCTTCTTACTGATATTTTTCTGAAAATCAAACAAACGTTAATATCAGACAAAGACAACTTGAGTTAATATAAAAAGTGATGTGATATTTGTTTTATTAATCAAAGGAAAAAAAAAAAAGTATCCAAACCAATCTAGCCCTCTGTGAAAAAGTGTTTGCTCCCCATAAATTAACTTTGAGTTAATTTACTGAATTTCACTACTAAAAACAGCCAGGCCTGATTACTGCCAGACCTGTAGAATCAAGAAATCACTTAAATAGAACCTGTCTGACAACAAGAAGCAGATAAAAGATCTCAAAAAGCAACACGTTATGTCATGATCTGAAGAAAAAAAAAATCAGTCTGGAAAAGGTTACACAGTCATTTCTAAAGCTTTGGGACTCATTTATTTTGCCTTAATACATGAAATCATCATTGAAGAAGTGCCTTTTATATTTACTCATTTTATTTTTGTCTGATTTTAAAGTTTGTTTAATAATCTGAACAATGTAAGTATGAAAAAAAAAAGGCAAAAACAAAAGTAATCTGTTGGGGAGCAAATACTTTTTTTCATGTTAGTGTAGGAATAAGGGGACCTGTTCTGTTCCTGGTAAAAGTGTTTGGTAACACTTCCTATAAACCTTGTATTCATAATGCTTTATGAATGCATTTATAACGCATTATATGACATGCATAATACTTTATAATGAGTGTAATAAGCCTGTATAATAACTCATTAGTACTTACAGCGATATTCATTACAGGGTTTATAAAGAAGAGGCTTATAATGCCTTATAATATCTGTTCATTAGTACATTGTACAATGAAGTGTTGTAATGCACTATAACACAGACTTGGTATATGTTTGTAAAATGCATTATAACGTACAGCTATGATTTCTCAAATTAAGCTTTTATAAAAGTGTGTAACATATTATAAAACCTTATATACAGTCATTACTGACTTAAAGTAAAGTGTGCCTAAAGTAAGGCATAATAACGTTTACTTCATAATAACACACTTCACTAGTAAAGTGAAAGTAAAGAGCACTCATACTGCACTAAAAGACAATACAGTGAGGCATAATAAACTTTACTCCACGTTTATAAAAACATATGAAAACTCACTTTACTTAGTCAGTAATGACTGTCTATAAGGCTTCATAATGTGTTACACACTTTTTTAAAGCTTAATTTGAGAAATAATTGCTGCATATTATAATGCATTATAACAAAAAATACCAAATATGTGTATATAGTACATAGTGCATTACAACACTACATTGTGAGCAATTATACAGGCTTATTACAGTCATTATGAGGTATTATGCATGTCATATAATTCATTATGAATACAGGATCATAGGAAGTGTTACCAAGTGTTCTATATAATCCTGCTCCTTTTCTATTGTGGGTGACTGTAATTAGAAGACATGATACGATACTGCAGCCCGTTAGCGTTCTGCGCTCGTCCAAACTTCTGCGGGAAACAACAGGAGCCCAGCCAAGACTCTCCGGCACTCGGTCCAGCAGCGTCCTACACAAACCATACCGATACAGAACCCATCTGCAGCTTTTCAGCGAATTTGGCGCGAAACGGGGTGCTTTTGTTTGGCGTTTTTACCCCCCCCCCTCCTTTACCCCAAGCAAGATCCGCCCAGACCCTGTGAAGTTAATTTGAAACCAGCTGCTTGAAAGCCAGTCAAGCATCCATATTTATGCCCATCTGGAGGAGGTGAAGACAAAGAGGAGACATGTGACATTTCCAAAACACGACTGTGACATCTTTCAGCGAGGGCCCACAAGCGTGACGTCCTTCTTTTGAACGGAGGGATGTTTTCAGTTAGCGTTCGTTAGCGTTCGTTAGCGTTCTTTAGCGTTTGTTAGCATTCGCTAATGTCGTAACGGGGATCAGTGGAAATTAACCATTTTTTTTTTGCTCATTTTCATGCAATTTGCACTACTATGCTATCACACTGGATAGCTTAGGATAGTTTTACATATAGCACAGTGACCATTCAGGGTTTAAACTGAAGTAGACACTTGGGACAAAACAGTAATTCACTTCCAAGAGTGTGTATGGAGGTTGGTGATGAATAGTCAATCATTCTCTACATTTCCTGGTTTATTAAGGTCTTGACAAACAAATTACAAAATTTGAAAAAATGACATAGAAGCACTGAGAAGCTACACTGCCTTATATTAGGTGTCCACCAGGCGTCCAAAGTCCAAAGGCGGACTATTGGTTGAAATAGATGTCAATCCCTTTTGTGGCGCTGGAGAAAGGCTATGATCTGATTTGATTGGACACCCCTGATCACCAACGTGATCCACCGCTCACGCCATTGGTTCAAAAGACGATCACTCAAGAAAAGTAGTGGTTTGTGGACCAATAAAAACCACAGAATCTAGAAGAGGACATCCTTAGCTTTGTATTCACGTACAACTTTACGTGAAAACATTACATAGCGTGGTCGCTAGGAGCTTGAGAATATTACGTTCCGGATGCGTTGTAACTAAACGCATGTAATATGATGTTATTTTACATACTAATAATATTTTATAAGGCTATTTTGTTGGGGAGGCGTGTTACTCATGTAAATAATGTGAAAAAAACAGGCTGTTTTCAGTTGGAGATTTCTGGCGACTGGTTTCATGTAGATTGCTGTAAATTTGCATGTAGGTAGTTAAAGCAGTACTAAAAAATATGAGTTGGTTAGTTGGTCGGTATGTTTAGAATTTTTGACGCTTCTAAGCATTCTAATTTACTTAGTCGGAACGGGCCTGCCGGCGGGTCCGCTAGAGGGCGCTTCTGCAGTAAGAAGTTAAAGAGCCTCAGCTTTATGAGAAAGCCGAACTTCGCTTTCCGAGTCCTTCCTCTGACATTTTTTTCCACCTTCGCTTTGGTCGACGTGAGTTCAAAGCTACTGTTTGTCACGCAGAGCGAAACGGCAATCGGAGAGCGTTTCGTCGCTCTGTTGTTGGGCTAAAAAGGGAGGCTTCTTAGCTCAGCATGCAGACAGTAGCTAATTTATCTGTCACGATGGAGGCATATGCCGCAATTAGAGTCATTTTCTCTCACACATATTGTTCCAGGTGGCTGTGAGTAGTCCCCATGCTTTGTATGGTGACTGCTCCCAGACAATGGCACATATTTAGTGGCACCATTATAGCTCGCATCCTTTAGAGTGCACTGAATTGAATCCCTGCTGCAGAGCTTTTTTTCTATACGGGCTGGACTGGGAGACTGCCTGGGCCTACCAGGGAATTATAAATGTATATTATATTATTTTTCTTTTTTTGGAGCTCAACTTTTATACATTGGGAAATTGGGAGACAATTATAGCACTATTCTCAAGTAAACTCTTCTGTATAGAAAAGTTAGAATTAAAGCAAGCAGATCATTTCTTACATAAAGATGTAAGGATGTAATTGACTACAGGCATTCTGAGAAGAGAATGAGAAGCCACACCCCCTCTGTGTGTATGTGTGTATGAGTGTATGAGTGTGTGTGTGTTCTCTGCTTTTTCATACCTGTGCTCATAGCTGGCCCAGCCCAAGAGACAAAACAGGGACCGTACACACTGCACTGTGAGTGCAAGGTGGCAAAGTGCATAAAGAAAATAATCATGAAGTCTAACAATATGGGGCAACAATACAATGTTTAAATGTTTGGGAGTTTTGAAGCAGGATAGTCGCAATGCTAACAGCCTGTTCTGGAAAAAAAAATGAGAGACCTCTCAAAAAAATGATGAGTTTCTTGAATTTTACCAAATTAAAAATCTCTGGAATATAATCACAAGCCATCAAGCCAAGCTGAGCTGCTTGAATTTTTGCACCAGGAATAAAGGCATAAAGTTATCCAAAAGCAGTGTGTAAGACTGGTGGAGGAGAACATGATGCCAAAATGCATGAAAACTGTGATTAAAATCAGGGTTATTCCACCAAATATTGATTTCTGACAATATTTTTATTTGGAATTTGGGAGAAAAGCACAAATATTCACGCTGGAACACAGCATCTTCTCGCTATATTTACTTTTTTTCGTATATTTATATTTACTCCCTTGCCAGACAGCTCTGACCAATCAAAGATGTGTCCTTTGATTGGTCAGAGCTGTCTGGCAAGGGAGTAAATATTGGTTTATTGGTTTAGGTTTATGCCTGTGTGAAACCAAACCAAACACAGGAAGGAAACGCTCCAAGTAAACGAACTCATCACCTGATTCAGACCAGAGAAACAAACTACAGGTGTGAAAACACCCCCCTGAGTCACGATGCTAACAGCTAGATATTGGGGGTGGAGCCACAATGCTAAAAAAAAACACAGCAGCCGCCACGCCTGGTACTGCCCCTGCAAACTAGCCATTGTGAGTCCAGTCTAAAACGTTTCTTTCTCTCGTTTTCTCTCTCTTCCCTCTCTTTCACTGTCGCCCAATCTTTAGGTCCATTACAGCGTCTCTCAGTGCCTGCCATGCTTTATTTCTCTAGGACATAAAAGATGGCAACCTGCTCAAGCCATAATGAGCTTTTTGATTAAGAAGGAAACTCTGCCCAAGGACCGAAAACGTGCGATCCGAGACATGCAATTTCCCGCGCGCTTTACCGACACGGCTGCCCGCCCATGAAGGGAGAGGAAAAAAAAAAATAAATGTCACCCAACGGCGGCCTTGATTCCAAAGCCAGGAAGCCGGGACGGCGCGGCTGTGCTATTAGGCGAGCCACACATACATCTGTGAGTATTGTTATTCAGAATGAGATGGCCACGCCGGAGCTGTTTTACCCTGATGCGCCGTCATTATTGGACCAGAGAAAGGCCGCTGCAGAGGAAAGCTGGAATATAGACCTGCTGTTTGGGCCTATATAGCCTGACTCTATAGCCTATAGACTATAGACTGTGAAAGAAGATTTCAGCTGCTCCTCAGCTGCTGAACAATGAGTGTTCCATATATATTTACATTTATATATACATTTACAGTGGTGTGATAAAGTATTTGCCCCCTACAAATTTATTTTGTTTTGACCTCCTGGATGAGTTGTCCATGCCCTTTTGGAGTGATTTCTGTCAGCCAGCCACCCCTGGGAAGGTTTACCAGTGTTCCAGTTTCTTTTTTTTTTTTGGCATTTTCCATACTGTCCGATTGGTATGAAGATGTTCAGTTCAGCTCAGGAGACATGAGCATGGAGACTGCAGATTCATGTGATTAATTTTATTTTATTTGGAATTACTTTAGATGAAAACTAAACAAGATGCGTGCACAACTGAATGCATGTGTCACCTAAGGGTGTCTTGATGCCTATAGACATACTGTACTGTTATATGAATTATATCAATGTCATGTTTCATTTTTATGCTGTCTCCTAAAAAACAGCATTCAGAAATGGGGGGGGGGGGTCCATAAAGAACCTTTAAAGGTCTCAAGAACCTTTACTTTATATTATAGTGTACTTCTTCTACGTCTCGTTCCATTTCTTAGCATCTTGTTTCTGTATTCTTTCTGTTGTACATTCTCTTTCTCTCTATAAATTTATGGTTTTATTCTTTAAATTGGTGGAGAAGTAACTGATCTGATGTGCTGCCACTAAGGGAGAAGCACAAGGCTGTGATTCATAATACTGGAGATAAGTGTCACAATCCTTCCCAAAGGTTACGATTTTTAATTAACATTCCTTGGAAAATTACCCTTCAGAATAATAGCTGAATTTTCAGGGGATCACAAAGGTTCAGTGACACCTGCTCATAGTGAAATAGAGGAGAAATGGAGGTATGGGGTAGTATAGGGACGGGGTAGTATATGGTAGGGCAGTATAGTGTAGTATAGGTTAATAGACAGAGTATAGGGTGGTAAATGGTAGGGCAGTATAGTGTAGTATAGATTAGTAGATGGAGTATAGGGTAGTAAATGGTAGGGCAGTATAGTGTAGTATAGGTTAATAGACAGAGTATAGGGTGGTAAATGGTAGGGCAGTATAGTGTAGTATAGATTAGTAGATGGAGTATAGGGTAGTAAATGGTAGGGCAGTATAGTTTAGTATAGGTTAATAGACAGAGTATAGGGTGGTAAATGGTAGGGCAGTATAGTGTAGTATAGATTAGTAGATGGAGTATAGGGTAGTAAATGGTAGGGCAGTATAGTGTAGTATAGGTTAGTAGACGGAGTATAGGGTAGTAAATGGTAGGGCAGTATAATGTAGTATAGGTTAATAGACAGAGTATAGGGTGGTAAATGGTAGGACAGTATAGTGTAGTATAGGTTAGTAGACGGAGTATAGGGTAGTAAATGGTAGGGCAGTATAGCGTAGTATAGATTAGTAGATGGAGTATAGGGTAGTAAATGGTAGGGCAGTATAGCGTAGTATAGGTTAGTAGAGGGAGTATAGGGTAGAATATGTTAGTATAAGGATAATAAGGTAGTATAATGAGTCTTGGGCCGTATATGGAAGTATAAGGTAGTATAGGGTTATGTAGTGTAGTAAAGACATATATGATAGTAAAGGGAGAGCAAGGGGTTATATATACTGGGATTACAGTGTTATGTAGGGTAGTATAAGGTATTATGGGGTAGTATAGGGATGATAGGGGAGCATGGGGTAGTATAGGGTTGTGTAGGGAAGTACAGTATGTATTGGCTCATATATGGTGGTATAGGGACTATAGATGAGTACTGGGTTGTGTAGGGTAGTATGGGTTTGTACACAGTAGTATATGGTAGTACAGGAAGGTATAGTGTAGTGAATGGTACCATAGGGCAGTATAGCGTAGTGTAGATTAGTAGAGGGAGTATAGTGTAGAATATGTTAGCATTAGGAATATTAGGTAGTATAATGAGTACTGGACCATATGTAGAAGTAAAGAATAGTATAGATCAGTATAGGGCTATGAAGTGTAGTAATGACTTGTATATAGCAGTAAAGGGAGAGCATGGGGCCATATAAACAGGAAGTACAGGCATTTGTAGGCTTGTAAAGGGGAGCATGGGCATAGTAAAATTAATATAAGGAAGTATAATGAGTATTGGGCTGTATATGATAGTATAGGGGAGTACATGGTTATGTAGTGTAGTAAAGAACTGTATATGGTAGTAAAGGGAGAGCACGGGGTCATGTATACAGAAATTATAGGGAAATACAGGGTAGAATAGCCTTATATAATGTAATATAAGTTATTACAAGGGTGCATAGGGTTGTAAATGATAATACTATAGGGTAGTATAGTGTAGTATCTGTTAGTAGATGGATTACAGTATATGGCAGTATATGGAGAGCATAGGTTCAAGTAGGGAAGTAAAGGTTCACAAAGTGTAGTATAAGGGAGTTTAGGGACAGTCAGTGTAGGGTAGCATAGGAAGTATATATTCTATATATTGTGGTATAGGGAGTACAGGGCAGTATAGGGTTGTATATGGTATGTAGTGTAGCATAGGGTAGTACAGGGAGTACATGATTTATTCAAGTGTTATGCCCTTCAAACAAATCTTATACGTCTTTCTTTCTCCCTCTTTTTTCCAGGTAAATTATCACTCTTGACCTCAGGGGGGCACTGTGTCAGTCTGTGGATTCAGAACAGTGAAGGACACTTTAGTTCTCACACTTTAAGTATCTCCCCGAGCTTTGAGGCCAAAAGGGACAGATTCTAATAAGAGAAAAGATCACCTTTTCAAACTTCTCCAGACATTCAGACATTTAAAGAAATAAGGAGGAAAGACTAGCTTTAACTGGGAGGGGGGAGGGGATGGGAAGCAGCAATGGAATGTAATTGTCTGAATGTAGGTTTGTCTGTCTTTCTGTATGTCTGTCAAGCACATATGGAGAATGAGCTAATGTGTACCCTTCATAACTGCCTACATTTGTGGACTGGGTTTGTGTTCAGAATGAGGCAGACCCTCTGCTAATGAACGTCAATGCTTCTGGAATCTACTTTTGTTGGTGGAAACCTGGAAAACCGTTTTACCCAACAAAAATAGATTCCGGAACCAGGAACGCTCATTCGGAGAGGGAACCAAAGAATACTAGGTTCTTCACCATAAACTGTCACTGCTTATGTTTACCACTGCTGTGATATGCCATACCACTGCTCTGGATGACATACGATGTGACGTTTTGACGGTTCTACAAACGGCTGGTTTGATAAACAACACCACGGTTCTTATAAGCCAGAATGGAGCTGGTTCAAGAACCAGAGTTCTTTTGGTGGAAAAGCATGGAATAACTGTGATAGGACTGGAGTGTTGGGTACTGTAATAAGCTCAGCTTTGTGGAGTGAGTGCAGGTACTCACAGTATGGTGAAAACGCTTTTTAAAAAACAGAATGGCTGCTTGTGTGGAGGAGGAGGTCAAGCAAATAAAAAGGAAATGACATATCTGTTATATGGAGAGTCAAGTACATATGGGCTTTTGAGGACATTATCAGGAGAATGAGGTAATGTGCACCCTTCATAACTGCCTAAGATCGTTAGTTCTACTCTACTCTAACCGTGATTCATTCGAGAAGAAGGTAGGATGGGTTTGTCTTTAGACTTAGGAAGACTCTAGATGAGCTAGACTCTGAGTCTGAGGGAGCTGGGGGGGCTCAAATGTCATTATACCCACTCCACTGCTTTAACATGTTAAATGAGCAGCACCCAGATACTGATTACATGTTTTCAGGATGTAACCGCGTCGGCGAGTCCCGGCTCGGCTCTCACAGTCCGATGGTTCAGTCAGCTCTTCATGCATCCATGGAAAAGAGAGAAAGAAAGAAAGAAAGAAAAAAGAAAGCACAGTTCTTTACGTTTCTTTCCGTTTGAGTGTCTTTGCTCAGCGGCTCGGCGAGCGTTTTTTGTACTCTGATGAAGTGCATCGCTGCATGAAGTGCGTGGATGCGTGCTCATGCTTCAGCGTGGGTAAGTGCTTTAGTGCGCTTTTAGACTTTTCTGCATGAAATCTAAGCGCTAGTCT
This sequence comes from Astyanax mexicanus, assembly GCF_023375975.1. Lineage (NCBI taxonomy): Eukaryota > Metazoa > Chordata > Actinopteri > Characiformes > Acestrorhamphidae > Astyanax > Astyanax mexicanus. The sequence goes on along the minus strand of NC_064420.1, from coordinate 5,335,687 downwards.
AGAAGGAGTGTATAATCAGCTGCTGCTTGACCTTGGCTCCTGCCGTTTACCCACCAGCCACGTCTCCCACCGGCACGGCTGTAGTTAGGAGTGTGACCTTGTTCTGGTGAAGGTCGGGAACTCTCTGCTTGGCTCGGCTTACTTCCTCGCATTGAGAGCACACACATGCATGTTCTATGTGCAACCCCCTGTCCAACCTCACCACCATCATCTTTTATACACATACACCCACATATATAAATACACACATACAGGGGTTGGACAATGAAACTGTAAAACACCTGTCATTTTAGTGTGGGTTTAGGTTTCATGGCTAAATTGGAACAGCCTGGTGCCCAATCTTCATTAATTGCACATCATTGCACCAGTAAGAGCTGTAAGAGTGTGAAGGTTCAATTAGCAGCAGGGTAAGAGCACAGTTTTGCTCTAAATATTGCAATGCACACTATAACATTATGGGTGACATACCAGAGTTCAAAATGATGTGGAAACTATCTGCTCCCCCTACCTTGTGTGGGGTCGCATGATTGGTTCATTTTGTGCCACACTTGGCAATTTTCCACCAATGTGGAACCAGCACCGTTCTGGTTGGCAAACCTAATTTAGAACTGCTTTGCCACGTTTCCACCAATAAAAGTAGGTTCCTGGACCAGGAACGTTCGTTCGCAGTGGGGACTGTTGAATACTGCTGAATTCTTCACCATGAACCGTGACTGCTTATGTTCACCACTGCTGTGACACGCCCCCTGTTGATGACATATGATCTGACTTTTTTGGTCAGTTCCACTAAAACTGTTGGAAATGCAGCCTGGTTCAATGAAAATCACCACAGTTTTTACAAGCCCAAACGAAACTAGTTCAAGAACCAGAGTTCTTTTGGTGGAAAAGCCAGGAATAACTGTGATAGGACTGGAGGGTTGGGTACTGTAATAAGCTCAGCTTTGTGGAGTGAGTGCTGGTAATGATAGCATGGTTATAAACGCTTGTTAAATACCAGAATGGCTGCTTGATTGGAGGAGGAGCTCCTACATGGTGAATAGAAATGCAGAGTGTTCCAAAAATCTGTTCCTCAACGCTTTCTTTGGGCTTTCTTGGGCCCTATCTTATCGGGATGCATCACATTGTTATTGCTATCTTACAACACACCTTGCCAACAGTCTGTTTTCACACTTTGGAACTGCATTGTTTAAATAGCAATGGTTCCTATGAATATACAGTATCTACCCTGATGGAAACGGAAAACACAGGTGCGCCACTGATTGACTACAACCTAGACAGATATCAAAAATCAGATGTTCATTGCTACCTTGGCAGTGATTTGTCAACACAGGTCCAGTGCCCAACATGTGTACACCCCTGCTTGTGCATAAACCCATAGCCCCTCCCCCAAATAAGCCCAGGATTGGCAGACACATTTATTTTTGGGACAAGTGTGAAAAAAAGCCCAAACTAACCTGTATATGGGTCCTTTTTTGCTCTACTCAGAGTTCTCTGATTCTCTACTCCATCTTTCTTTCTCTCTTTCTCTCCCTCTCTCTTTCTCGCCTCATCAATCTCCCTCCACCCCTTCTTCTTCTTCCTCAGTTCCAGCAGACTGCAGCCTCCATCAGACTCCTCTTTTCTTCGCGCGGGTGCTGTGTGAAAAGCAAAGATGGCGCCTCCACTCCAACAAAGGGAGCTGGTCAGGAGATGAGTTAGTGGCTGGGGGAATTCAATTAGGGCCCGCCAAGGTCTCCGCCATTCACTTTCTACTTAAAAATCTGCTTACAAAGTCCTCCTGCTCGCCCAGATAAAGCTGCGGGCCACTGCCTTTTGTTAGACCCCCCCGATCAGAAGACCCCTCTCCAACCAGCCCTCCCCCAGCCCTTACCCCACCCCCCCACCAGCCAACGTATGCCATTCCTCCGGAACAGCCAAATGAAATGAGGAAGGCGGCCTTCCTCCCTTCCCCTGCTCAAGTTTTGTCTCAAAATAACAATTTACGTCGTCCTCGCCAGCACTCCCCGACACCCGCCTGAAAATTTCATTAAGGCCTCCTCTACTACATTACCCATCCAGCAAATCAAATTGCCATCCTCCAGAGGGAGAACTGGGGTTAAATGAGCCTTTCAGGAGACTTGGACCAAGCTTGGCTCTTATTAGCTCTGCCAAGCGGCACACTTCTTCTCCTTGGCATGCCCTCTGGGCCCAGGGACCCTCCCAGCATCCCTCCAGCGTAACGATTTCGCTGCCTCCCGGAGCATCTGCGTGAACTCGGCAGCAGCACAGCCCTGCCACTGTCCTCACTTACAACATCAAATAGAGAGAGAGAAAAAGAGAGAGAGAGAAATAAGACAAGATAGAGAAATAGATTCGATTTGACTCAATTCGGTTTGGTTCTACACTATACACAGGTATCAAGTAACAAAGTACAAATACTTCATTACCTTACTTAGTAGAAATGTTGGCTATATACAGTATCGTGCAAGTGTTTTAGGCAATTTTATCCCAAATAATTTATCCTAAATAAATTCTTTTCCTTAAAATATCTCCTAGAACAGAAGAATGTTAATTGTCTACACAACATGAGAAATTTAATTTTCCATCCATCTGGCAACCACATGACGTGAGACATGAGCTGCCCAGTGCTTATTCTACACTTATTTTAGTGTAAAAAAAAATACACACTGAAAAACCCTACCTTTTGTATTTCTGTCTGTGTTTTGGTTCCACCATTTCTCTGTTGTTTTTCTAAGGGAAGCCACACTTTGGGATGAAGCTGAAGGGAGGATCTGCCAAGGTCAGGAGAAAGTCATTTAAAACAAGGAACTCCCACAGCAGACTGACCTCTCCAAACACAGGTGAGCCAAGAAGAACACAGTGAAGAGCCAAGACTATTAAGGCCAAGCCTGCAACGCTCAGAGGTGGCAGACCACACAAAATGTGTTTCACTACTGAAAACCACTGGCTTTCAGACCAATCCAGACTTTCCTCTCTCACCTTCTAATACTTGTACATATAAGATCATCATATATGAAATATATATATGTGCATATAAAGTAAAAACACACAACTTACAATTTACATGACTGCATTTAGAGGTTTTTCAATGGGGTTCAGGTCTAGAGATTGACCGTCAACTTATTTGAATGTCAGTCAGCAACCGCAGGATGACATCAAGTGACCTATAAAAAGAATGGCAAATGGATGAAGGTCCACCAGATCAAGTCAGTGTCAGGGACAGCCCTGAACCCCATTGAAAATATATGAAATATACATCTTACATGTCCTGAAAAAATTTGAATGTCTCAAAATATATATATATCAAACCTTAAATAATGCTAAGAAATGCTTTTTCAGTAATTTGACCATTTCTCATTTTTTGAAATTTGGAGGAAATGTCATCAGTAGTTTATAGAATAAGACCACAATGTTGTTTTAATAAACGTTTGTATAGTTTAAAGGCTTTTCTGTGATTTTTTTTTTTTTTTAAAGGGCTTTAATTTATTTGAGGCATCAGACATCTCGTGAGTTTTGATGAGTGTAATTCTGGGATAAATGGGTCTGTCAGTTTGCAGAGCTAGTGGTTCTGCTCCGGTGTGTGTGTGTGTGTGTGTGTGTGTGTGTGCTGTGGATTGTAACTAAACACAGAGCTTTAGGAGCTGGATCTCCGTGTGTGAGGAGGGTCAGTGTTGGGAGTAATGGAAGGCTTCAGGGTGGGAGAATGGCTTAAAAAAACAGTGGCAGTTAAATATTTCGGTAATGGGTTTACATAAAAATACATAACGTTTCAAATATAACATTTGGACGCCGAGGTTTCCTATTACATAACGAGAATTCCATTTCCTGTGTTTGGTCAGCTGAATTAGAACAGCCAGGAACGGCGGCGGCTCCATTTATTTTCCAGTTTGACAGAATAGGAATAGCTTATTTGAAGTGAAAATGAAGGTGAAATGACTTCTTGGCTGAGCTGGGCTGCTGTGTGTCTGTGTGTGTGTGTGGTTGAGTGTATGTGTGTGTGGTTGAGTGTGTGTGTGTGTGTGTGTGTGTGTGTTGGATGTGGAAACAGGATCATGTGGTAGAAGCTCGTGCTGCAGTTATGGGGTGCAGCTCGGTGACCCTCGTCAGCAGGTCGGGGGCCCCCCGGCCGGTTATACTGTAATTAGTGTAATGGTGAGTGCGGGTGCAGTTAGCCGGATTAATTAACGGATTTGGTTTCACACCACATTAGCTGGAAAAGGTGGGGATGGTGTAGCGCAGACCACTTTGGGGGTCAGGGATAAATAAATAAATGTGTCTACAGGGGACTGAATGAGACATGCACACACACACACACACATATATATATATATATATATATATATATATATATATATATATATATATACATATATACACATATATAATGGTGTGCATGGTCTTGAGCAAACCATGGGCCTCAACCCCTACAGTGGAACCCATTCCGTTTGTTTCTACATAGTTCCAGTGTACCACCCTGGTTGCTGAGTATAATATGGGAAATGACCAACAGTAAAATATTGTGTTTAATGGTACCAGTATCCTGGAACGACCATCCCGGCTAAGCGTAATACAGTATGTACATTCATTCTAAAAATCTCTGTTCTTCAGGCCATGTCACGCGTCTTTACGTACTTACATGTACACGTCACACTTACAGCCTCTAAAAGATGATTCGGCTCAGTTTTACTGAATGCAAGCCGTTGGTGGAGCATTGGGGACTTCAGAAGGAGAAACTCAGAGCTCAGTAGCTCATTCACTCATAGTAAAACCAAAGAAACGAAGGAGTGAAGTTTCTGACTGAGCGCTCTCTCTCTCTCTCTCTCTCTCTCTCTCTCTGTTCTTCAGGCCATGTCACGCGTCTTTACGTACTTACATGTACACGTCACACTTACAGCCTCTAAAAGATGATTCGGCTCAGTTTTACTGAATGCAAGCCGTTGGTGGAGCATTGGGGACTTCAGAAGGAGAAACTCAGAGCTCAGTAGCTCATTCACTCATAGTAAAACCAAAGAAACGAAGGAGTGAAGTTTCTGACTGAGCTCTCTCTCTCTCTCTCTCTCTCTCTCTCTCTTAGACTGAACATAACCTGGAATTGGAGCTCTAAATCTTCAGACATCAGCTTTAACCCTTTAACTCTAGGCTGTTTTGGTGAGTTTTTTCTTTCTTCGTTTTTGTTTTCAGTTCCTCTTTCAGGTCTTATAAAACAGTAATTACATCAGACAGACACATGCCCTGATCTCTTTTACTCCAGAAGACATACGGCTGCTCAAAAAATATAGTCATTTAAAATGTAAAAGCAAGCAGAATTGTTATATTTTCCTGAAACTGATCATGTTTTGCTCAAAATTTTACCAAGCGCCTATTTTTTTTTTTTTCTTTACTTATTTTTGAATGTGTAGACTTTAAATATATTCACAGCTAAGATATCTTTTCAAAAATGGTTAGACTAGACTAGAGTGTATATGAGTTAAAAGCATACGAATACTGATGATAATAGTTCATTACATGACTTATTAATTATTACTTTAATAAAATACATGGAGAAACAGCATCAGGCGGATTTAGTTTCCTTGATAATCATATGTCTAGGATACATGTAGATTAACTTATTAATGAAATGCCTTTCAGTATTTTGATCAGGACACACAAAGACACCTATATACAAAAATGTAAACTTTTTAGTCTAAATAAATAAAAATGTTTAGTGCAAAATAACTACTTAAAAGTAAAAATGTGCGAGTAAAATAAAAACTATATAAAGTAGTGCGCACACCATACCTAGCTTTAGTTTGAGTAAAGCAGGTAGTTTTACACTTTTTTTTCCTGTGGACACTTTTGAGTCTTTATTTACTGATATTATTATTTGGTTTGAAACATCATAGAAATATGTTTGAAGCACTAAAGGTAAATAATATTGGTTGGGGAACTTTTTTAGGTGTTTTTCTCAATGGGTTTCTTGTAGCTTTAGCTTTAGCGCACTGGGATGTGATCTCTATTTTTAGAAAGAGTAAGTTCCGCCCTTTCTAACCATATATGGATTATGTTGATGTGTGAACAGATTCCTGAGTAATTAAGCTGAGAAACACAAGGTGCGATTTTGGACGTTAAGCAAATCAAATGATTTAATTAATACAATTTATTTTAATAGGTTAACGCAGACAGGTTTTCTCAAACCGCTTCAACTCTATGGCTAGGTTTTACAGTGTAACTGAGAAAGTGGTCGAAGTAGAAGTTTTCTCACAGAGCTCATCCACTTGCCGAGTGTTTACGGTCAATCTGAGAGGAATAATGGCCATCCATCTCCCCAGTTAACTGGTTTCCACCATGGGAAGCACTGACATTTCCAGGTGCTTCACTGTTTATATTCCGCACCCAATAGGACGGAGGCGGACGGGGGGAAAATCAGCCCTGCACACTGCCGCGCCTCTTTCTCCTCCACCGTTTAGTGTGCGGCCAGGCCACCATTTTGTTTAGTTTGTCCCGGACCTCAAATGTCAGGGAAATGTCAGCTGTTGCAAATGCATGAGTGATAGGATGAGGAGGTGTTTGTCTTTCATATTTACATTAGACAACAGGTTTCTGCCTCAGCTCTCTCTTGGGCGCTCTTAAGCGCTCTTGGGCGTTGGGCCAAGGCTTTTCTTTCTTTCATTCGTTCGTTCGTTCTTTCTTTTCTTTTCTCTTTTTTTAGTCTCCAAAAGGTTTTAGTAGGTGTCAGCAGAACCACCAGCGAGGAAGGACCACTCGGTTGTAACTGAATTAGCTAGCCCCCCGCGCCTAAACAGGATTGCTGGGTCTATTTGAAAACGCTCACTCCACGTTTTTAGTGTAATTGAGCGTGCAGTCTTGTTAAACCGAGAGAGTGCCGGCCGCACTCAGCCAGACCTACCGACGCACGCGCCAGACCGCGGTAATAGTCAGGCGCGGTAATGTGGAGTGGCTTTGTGCTACTTACAAAATAAACTGGGCTGCTGCATTATTCCCACCAGCGCCGCCATCGCCGCAGCCGCGCACAATGTATGCAATCACAAAACCCCTCTTACAATACGGACGCATTCATTCCCGTAAGTGGCTGCCAATGATTGGAGGAACTGTGATGTGGCCTTCATCATAGTCTGATTACAGTGGTGAAAAAATGCAAACAAATCAAGCCAAGGGCAGAGGGTTGAGTAGAGTTGATTTTTGTGTGTGTGCTTCAAACAAAGACAGTGCGATTTCTAATATCGGCTCAAGTGGCGATAATTTGCTTCGCAGAGCCAAATGACTTTGATCTTGACTTTCCTGGAAACCAAGAGATTTAGCATTTTGCCTTTTTTTAACAGCTGTTTCATAATTTATCAAAGTCTAAATGTTTAAAGGTGTCCAGAAGTGGTATACCTACAGGGGTTGGACAATAAAACTAAACCTAAAACCTGGTTTTAGAACACAATAATTTTGTTTCGTCTCGTTGAGGTGCACATTGAATTCTGCCGTGATTTGATCAGCCGTGGTTTTATGTTTTTTATTGGATACAATCCGGGTTAGCACCCTTACAAGTCTTTGTGATGTATCAAGAGCCACGGTATCCAGGGTAATGTCAGCATACCACCAAGGAGGACCAACCACATCCAACAGGATTAACTGTGGACTCTGTAAGAGGAAACTGCCTGAAAGGGACATGGCAGAATTAAATGTGCACCTCAACTCTCCTGTTTTCACCAGAACTCTCTGTCAGAACAATAAATCATTGTGGTCTAAAACCAGGTGTTTCAGTTTCATTGTCCAACCCCTGTACATTGTAGCTGCTCTCCAATGAGAAAGATTAATCTCCAAAACAGCAACTTTACAGGAAAGAGAAAAAAACCTTGTAGACTTTCAATGGAAGTCAATGCAAAAAGAGTTTATTTCAGGACATTTTGAAGACTTTCTATTGGTCCGTTCATCAAGAAATTTTGGCACAGTGTGAGGGATAGTGTGTCTGTTCAAAATATGTAGTAAACTAAAAATCGACAAAAAAGTGTTTTTCATCGGACAGCGACAATATGTATCTGAGATTCACTCTGGACTGTTTATCTGATCATCTGATCTCCATCTGCTCATCAGGGACACTGTCACAGCGAGCCAGGCAGCTTCAGGAGCTGCGTCTCCGAGCACAATTACCGTCTGATTGTGCCTCTGGCCACTCGAATTTACGCAGCAATTAACAGGCCAATTAGGGGCCATTCTCCCTGTTTCCTGCTAATGGCCGCTAAGTGCTCACCGCTGAGGAGGCGATTCGGAGGTCCGTCCCTTTCCCTGACACCCAGCTGATCCCTCCTTTCTCCTCGCCTGCCCTATTTTGAGCTCGGCTGCTTCGTAAATGTTTAATGGGCCAGTAAACACTAGAGCTCCGTGGAGTTCGGGAGTTTAGACGAGGTACTCTCTACTCGGACTCTGGGCCGCCCGATTGGGACACCATTAGCGCAGAAGTGGCCGGTAACTTAGAGCCACACTAAAACCACAGCACTGTTAAATTAGCTTAACTCTAGAGGAAGTTTAGTTTCTTTGTCTTTGTTTCCCAGTTGATGGAAAGCTCTTGGAGGATACTTTGCGATCGTGACTTGCCGTCCCGCTGCGGTGGTGGGTCTACCGCTGCTATGGAGCCAATTCTGCAGACCCGAGAGGACCGGGGAGGCAGTGGTGAAGTATGTGTGCTGCGGAGCATTAACTTTTAAAGCATTGAGTCCAATAATGGTGATCACATCAGTGGCTCTGGTGATTTAGGGTCAGGCCAGCCAGCAGATTCCTCAACCAGGCATGAGCCCTGGGCACAGCGGGCAGAGACGAATGGCACTGCAGTCCATAATGTACTGTATATTCATATCATCTCTCACTACCACCAACCCCTCACTTTTTCTGGGTCTCTCCCTCTTTCTCTCTCTTTTTCTCTCTTTCTCTGTAACTATTGACTTCCATTTTTTTCACTTTGTCTGTTTTCCAAGCTTTTAAAGAGCCACTAAACCCTATAAACATATTTTTTTCCATTAATAGCGGAAACAAACCCTTAGTACCCTACAGACGGATTTACGTCCAAAATCGCACCTTGTGTTCTCAGCTTAATTACTCAGGAATCCCTTCACACATAAACATATTCCATATATATTTAGAAAGGGCGGAGCTTACTCTTTCTATTTTCTTAAAAATAGTGATCACATCCCAGTGCAGTAAAGCTAAATCTACAAGAAACCCATTGAGAAAAACCTAAACCTAAAAAAGTGAGATCTTCTTCCTGAACCCCCAATATTATTTACCTTTAGTGCTTAAATATATCATAATTATATGTAATATGTAAAAAAATAATTACCTATAACAGAACCCAGAGGACACAGAGGGCTGTTAAAATTAAAATAAAATAACTAAACTTACATGTTTAATACTTGATTAGTTCATGATAGGTCAAATCCTAAGGTCAAAGTGTATAGATATATGTATTTTATATTTGTGAAGGATGTTTGGCTAAAGAAAGCCTTAACAATAAATTCCTTTATACAGTATATAACTGATGTATAACAACTGACCTGAATTCCTGACCTGTTCATCATTTGTTGATCATTTGTTAAGAATAAAATAATAACTTGTATGTTTCTTGTGAAGCGTTACTAATATATTAATTCATGCTTTATAGATATGGGTACATGACTAAATAATGTTTAGTTGATTATGAATTAAAAACTTAAAAATGTTTAATAGCTGAACGTTATTATAAAGTGTTACCTCCATTCTTTTTATTGTTGATGATTTTGGCTTACAGCCAATGAAAACCCAGAAATTAGTGTCTTAGAAAATTAGAATCTTATATAAGACCAATTGGTACTTTTGGCAGTGTGGGCAGTGTGCCAAGTCCTGCTGGAAAATGAAATCCGCATCTCCATAAAAGTTGTCAGCAGCAGAGAGAAGAAGCATGAAGTGCTGTAAGATTTTAGACTTGATAATAAAACACAGTGGATCAACACCAGCAGATGACATGTCTCTCCAAACAAACCATCACTGATCATCAGTAAATTTTACATTTCATTTGTAAATCAGGGGACCTGGAAGAGTCTGGAGGAAGAGTGAAGAGACACCCAGTCCAAACTGCTTGAGGTCTAGTGTGAAGTTTCCACCAATCAGTGATGGTTTGGAGAGACATGTCCATCATCTGCTGGTGTTGATCCACTGTGTTCTACTTTATCAAGTACAAAGTCAGTGCAGTTTTGTTTTCCCAGAAAATTTGACAACTTTTGTGAAGATGCAGATTTCATTTTCCAGCAGGACTTCCCACAGGCACACTGCCCACACTGCCAAAAAAGTACCAATTGGTCTTATATTATATAATATTTAAATTTTCTGAGATACTGATTTTTAGGTTTTCATTGGCTGTAAGCCATAATAATCAACAATAAAAGAAATAAACGCGTAAAAATGGATCACTCAATGGTGTGTAATACATTTACTGTATGTAATATATAAGTTTACATTTTTTGAGATGCACATATAGCTCTCAAAAATAATGTGCCACCCAATGAGAACATGATATATTTTCACACAGGTAATCAATTATGCATCATTTCCTCATGAGGCTAAACTCAAAAATGGAAAAGTTACCAGTCAAACTGAGCCGTTATTAATAGTGGGCTGGAGAACAGGGTACCACTTTATAATAAGATTACCTTTATAAAGGGTCTATAAATGGTTTACAATTAGTTTATCAATGGTTACTAATTAGGTTGTATAAAAATGCCTTAAAAATCATTAATAATCAGTTATAACACATGTATAACACACATAGAAAGGGCAACAATGACCTGTTGTTTGCCAAATAGTGAACCCACAGCCATCTATATTGCCATATTGTTGCCCTTTCTATGTATGTGTTATAACTGATAATTAATTATTTTTAAGGCATTTACAATCTAATTAATAACCATTAATAAACTAGTTGTAAACCATTTATAAACCCTTATAAAACCTTTATAAAGGTAGTCTTATTTTAAAGTGGTACCGAGAACAGACATAACATAACTAAACTGGGAAAAGGAAACTGGTGTAGAGAATAATAAAAAAATAAAACCACCGGCCGCGTTCTGCAGACTGTGATGATATTTGCTTTGGAGAGGACACTCGCTCAAGTTAAAAATACATCCTACCTGACATTTCCTCCGACCACAGCGAGCCGTGACAACATGTTAGCAGCGCTGGGAGGAGTGCTGACATGCTCTGTGGTTAAAAGGCTTTGATGGCTGAACAGAGCGCTGGGCTAGAGGTTGTCTTTGGACATCACGCTGGCTAGGATTTCATGTTAGCGCTATTTTGCTTTTAAAAATACCTGCCGTTTTTGGATTTAGCTGGTCGGCTCTGGGGGATTTTTCCTCTCCGTCTCCCTCGATTTTTCAGTGTCTGTCCTTCATTTCTAACGGGAATATTCCAGTGTTTTACAAACTGTGTTCAAAAAGGCATGTACTAATTCTCTTCAGACATAGATGAGTTTATTAAAAGTTGTATAAATTGAAACAGGAAACAGAGGAAGGTAGGTTAGTTGGTAGGTAGCTAGATTGGTTAGTTGGTTGTTTGGTAGGTGGGTAGTTTGGTTGGTAGATTGGTAGATAAGTTGATTGATTGACGGGTAGGTCATTTGGTTGTTCAGTAGGTAGGTAGGTTGGTTGGTTGTTAGATAGTTTGGATGGTTGTTGGGTTGGCAGGTTGGTTGATGGTTGTTAGATAGGTTGGATGGTTGTTGGGTGGGTTGGATGGTTGTTGGGTAGGTTGGGTGGTTGGTTTTTAGGTAGGATGGTTGGTAGGTAGGTAGGTAGGTAGGTTTGTTGGTTGTTAGATAGGTTGAATGGTTGCTGGGTAGGTTTGTTGGTTGTTAGGTTGGCAAGTTGGTTGATGGTTGTTAGATAGGTTTAATGGTTGTTGGGTAGGTAGGTTGGTTGGTTGGTAGATAGATAGATAGGTTGGTTGTTGGGTAGGTAGGTTGGTTGGTAGATAGGAAGGTTGTTTTTTCAGTAGGTAGGTAGATTGGTTGGTTAGATGAGTTGGTTGGTTGTTGGGTAGGTAGGTTGGTTGGTTGTTAGATAGGTTGGTTGGTTATTAAATAGGTTAAATAGGTTAAATAGGTTTTTGAGTAGGTAGGTGGGTTGTTAGATTGGTTGGTTGTTTGGTTGTTAGATAGATAGTTTGGTTGGTAGGTTGTTAGATAGGTAGATTGGTTGGTTGTTAGATTGGTAGGTTGGTTGGTTGTTATTTGGTTGTTAGATAGATTGGTTGGTTGTTGGGTTGGTACGTTGGTTGTTAGATTGGTTGGTTGTTAGATAGGTTGGTTGGTAGGTTGGTTGTTAGATATGATTGGTTGGTTGTTGGGTTGGTTGTTTTGTTGACAGATAGGTAGGTTGTTTTTTTCAGTAGGTAGGTTGGTTGGTAGGTTGGTTAACCTCAAAATATAGGAGCTAAAAAATGAATCTACTGGGGCTAGACTGTAAGCTGTGTCTGTGCATTTGCACTACTGTGTCAGCAATTGGTGCAATGTTTTGTTTGCAATTCTGCGTGCATTGACTAGAAGCACATCCACAAACATCTGTGTAATGTTTAATCCATGATCTGACTCATGTAAAAAGAGGTTAAAGCAGTTGAATTTAAATATCCATAGACTCCCTATAGTACAGTATATGCAGATGTAAATTAATGCAATTATTCATTCATGCTTTTTCACACTAAAGGAACGTCGTCTGAATCTGATGTGTGTGTAAGTGTGTAATGGTCCAGAGACAGGAAGACGGGCTGAAATTTTGGAGAAAATCCTCAGACAGGTCGTACATTTTTAATATTATTTTTAGAGGTAATGATAGTCCGGAACGCTGGAGTACGGGGTAGCATGCGCTGTGCGGCGGAGTGATTTGGTCCTGAATAATGCATGATTAAAAAATGAAACTTTGAATGAATCTAATTTAAATTTAAATGTGCTGCATGAAGAGCTTCATGGAGAGACCAAGAGGAGGTAGACAGCTGCACAGTAGCTCTCTCTCTCACACACACACAAAAACACACACACACACACACACATTGTAAAGCAGGGGTCTAGTCACAAAGCTTAAAACGATGTGTTCCCAGCATACCTGTGATCATGTTAGCATTTTGCTACATCCCTAAATCAGAAAGTCTTAAGACAGCGTGAGAAATGCAAATTAAAAATAAACACACTGTTTCTTGCATTTATTTTGATTTTAATTTGATTGCAGACAGTATGAGCCCAATATATTTCATATTTTACATTTAATCTGCCCAGTTTTATTTCATTTCTTAATAATACAGTATCAGTGCGTCACTTGTCGTTTCCTTTAAATCTTAGTCAAAGACAACACAGGTAAACACAAAATGCTATTTTTTAATGAAAAAATGTTTATTATTAAAAGGAAGAAAAAAAAAATCCAAATCTACATGGCCCTGTGTAAAAAACAGTGACTGCCCCCTAAACCTAATAGCTGGTCGGGCCACTCTTAGCTGCAACAACTGCAACCAAGCGTTTGCGAAAACTTGTAATGAGTCTTTTACAGCATTGTGGAGGAGTTTTTCTTCAGCCATTCAGAGGTGGACTTGCTGGTGTGTTTTGGGTCATTGTCCTGCTGCAGAACCCAAGTTCGTTTCAGCTTGAGTTCACCAACAGATGGTCGGACATCATTCTCCTTCAGGATCTTTTGGAAGACAGCAAGATTTATAGTTCCATTTATCAGTGGCGTGCAGTGAATATAGTGGGTCCCCCTTCTGCAACCACACCCCCATACCGCCCCACCCCGCCGCCGGCTGACCGACACATAGATAAATATTACAATAACTACATATTCTCTGTCTTGACTTAGTTAAATGAACTTAATACACGTCAACAGCCCACAAATACAACAGCTACAAACTACACAAGTGTACAATAGACCCAACAATAAATGCTTCATTTGCCTGCAAGTACAACCGTTCAACAAAGATCCCTCATTTGTATGTCTACAGTACACCAGGCAGCCAAAACATTAGGTACACACAAAAACTCACCAGTCAGGCGGCCTTTTATTGTGAATTAGTTTCACATTGAAGGGCAGCCTTTAAAAAGGCTTTCTTTGAGCTTTTTGAGCTCCGTATATGACTAAGTGACGCGTAACACCTTCACTACAGTGCTGAGAAGGGGTAACACAGTCATGGCTCCGCCCCCCGTAGTGAAAATCATGAATCTGATTGGTTAGACTTGCTTTGACTTTGCTAATAGATTCATTACTACACCCTTCTCAAAATCAGGAGAGGGGTCACCCAGTCACGTGGGGGCAGAAGCCATTTTAAAAAGTTTTGATTGGTTAGAACAGCTGTCAGTCAGCATTTGTTGTCACCACTGCCATTTATCTCAGAAAGTCTTCCAGGCACTGACGCAGCAAAACAACCCCAGATCATCACACTACCACCACCATGTTTTACTGTTGGTATAATGTCCTTTTTCTGGAATGCAGTGTTTCTTTCACGCCAGATGTACTGGGACACACACCTTCCAGAGAGTTCAACTTTTGTAAGTAGGTTTAAGACAAGCTTTAATGTTCTTTTTGCTCAGTAGTGCTTTTTGTCTAGGAACTCTCCCATGTCGGCCATTTTTGCCCAGTCTCTTTGGATTGTACTTCTTTGGATGTAGTTGTCGGGTCTTTTGTGACCTCTTGGATGAGTCGTGGCTGCGCTCTTGCGGTAATTTTGGGCAGCCGGCCACTCCTGGGAAGGTTCACCACTGTTCCATGTCTTCACCATTTGTGGACAATGGCTCTCACTGTGGTTCACTGGATTCCCAATCTTTGGAAATGGCTTTATATCCCTTTCCAGACTGATAGATCTCAATTACTTTCTTTCTGAAATTGTTTCTGAATTTCTTCGGATCTTGGCATGATGTGCAGCTTTTAAGGATCTTTTGGTGGACTTCACTTTGTCAGGCAGGTTTTATTTAAGTGACGTCTTGACTGAGGACAGGTGTGGCAATAATCAGGCTTGGGTGTGGCTAGAGACAGTGTTCTCAGGTGATGACTGTGATGTGTCCTCTGTTGGAAGCTGATTCTAAACAGGTTTTAAGAAAATTGGGTACTTTCTTGGTTTCTGGATG
Organism: Astyanax mexicanus; assembly: GCF_023375975.1. Taxonomy (NCBI): domain Eukaryota; kingdom Metazoa; phylum Chordata; class Actinopteri; order Characiformes; family Acestrorhamphidae; genus Astyanax; species Astyanax mexicanus. Next base: position 5,320,578 of record NC_064420.1, on the reverse strand, counting down.
CAGCCCAAGAGTTACCTCTGTTGCACAGGATATGGTTATTAGAGTTAACAGCCTCAGAAACAAGAAACAAGAACCACCTAAATGCTTTACTGAGTATTTTGTTTTTTTGGTTACAACTTTTAAGTTACTATATGATTACGTATGTGTTCCTTCATAGTCTTCATAGTCTACAATGCAGATTATCTTTTTTAAATATTGAAAAAAACACTGAATTTAAGGGATTTCCAAACTGTTGACTGGTACTGTATGTACAGGGTAGTGATCCACATCATATACAGTGCATTTAGGCCTTGTTTAAAAGGGGATACAGCCATGGGGATGCAGTTCCGCTGTAATGTGTAAACTCAACTACAAATACAAATACAACAGCAGAAAGGCGGAAAGGTCAGATCTGAGGAATCCCCATGTCCCATTGTGTCCTTCACTGTGACAGCTGAGCACTGCACTAATAACAATGTCACGGCATTATCCACTCTATCCCTCTCTCATCTCTCATCCTTCCATCCCTCAATTTGCATTCTCTATCTACATAGGCTTTGGTCCGGGCCCCGTGTGAAAAGGCCAGGCGGGATTAAGGTATCAGCGTCTCTGGACAACCTTTCCAGGACGGCTCTCGGCGAGCACTAAATCCTCGTCTGGGGAAAAAAAAATCGGGGAGAAAACGAGTGGAAGGTAAGCCCTCATCAGTCCCACCCCATACCTTCAGCCCACTCCCTCTATTTCCCCTCAGATCAACAGCCCTGACACATAATGGTGGATGTAAATGCCTCGTTGTACGCATTGTAGTGTGCTTGAGTGACACCGGCCAAATGAAAAAAAAAAGAGATGTAATACGGGATGAAGCTTGACTGTTATTGGCCTTTGTGATTGTGATAGAGAGCAGGGGGAGGGGACAATAAAGAAAATATATATTTAATGGGGCAAACCATGGTGACCTTGGTTTAAAAAAAGCTAAATATGGAAGTATTTCAGCGTAACTGAGCTTAAATTTACTGTATATTTAACTCACAGCTTGGTTTTTACTATGGGACCTATTGTTCACCCAGCGCAAGGTGTATTGTGATGCTCATTGCTACCTTACACCAAGCCAACAGTCTATTTTCATGCCTTCTGTCTGTGTCTGTGTCATCTGTGTCTGTGTTGTACTAGCTCTTGTGAATATATATATATATATATATATATATATATATATATTTGCGCCGATAGGCATGGTGATCTAGAAGCGAGATGTATTCAGGTTAATTTTTGGCGTATCGCTATCTTGGCAACAGAAAACACTGTTGCACCACTGACTGAACACTGAACACAACCTAGACAGATGTCGACTGAATTGCGTACAAGTAATTTTTTAAGCCTATCAGCTTCTAGAAATTTAAAGAACACATTTTACCCCACCTCTTGGGTACATACTATATGCAACTTTCAAATCTATCCACTTTATTCTGCCACACCCACTTTCACCCTCTTTTTTCAAAGGGTCTTCCTGTCATGAGGTGGTCCTGATGAGTGCCAGTTTCATCGTAACATTTTTGATGGTCTTTGTGACTGCACTTAAGGATACTTTAAAAGTTCTTGATTTTTTTTTTTAATTGACTGACCTTCATTTTTTTTACTTAGTTGAGTAGATCTTGTCATAATATGGATTAGTATGAGTATGTATTTTTTAAAATGTATACTTATAATCTGGTGCGCCATACGTATGAATTCTACCAGTCAGGTATTAAGGAGCAGTAAAGCCACTCCACTGAAGTACAACTATTGTTGGCCTGTAGCCTACTGCTAACCCTAGCTAGCACTGCTGGAGCAGCATTAGCATTACCCACTAACCATGCTAAATGCTAGCTGTTTTGCTGTTCAGAGGTGAGTACATCAGCCTGTAGTCTGTGTGTTTACCATGTTAAAACAAGCTACGTGGGACAACCCGCTAGCTAATATCACCCTAGCATACCGGAACACACAGGGTTCCTTAGTGTAGCGCTGTTGGGCAGCATTAACTAGCGCTAACCAAATATCTAAAATTACTGTAAATAAATGGAAGCGCTTTACACACCCAAATAATTAATCTGTGTAGATTAATATCCAGCACTTGTTTGACTTTAAAAGAAAATGTAATTTTTTTAAGAACTACAGTTTTGTTTACTTAGCTTAGCTTAGCTTAGAATAATATAAAAAATATATGTTATAGTGCGAAAAATATGATATCTTGAGTAGCAGAAAGGCCTATATAAGTGTAATCACTGTGCATATGATCTATATCAGTGGTCTGGAGCTGGATTTTCATCACACAGAATAAAGGGGATGCAATATATTGTTTTTAAAAAAGTGAAAAAACTAAATTGAAGGAACCTTCATTCTAGACCTTTGCATATTTGAAGGGCAGTGAGCCGACACTGCATACTAGTATTTCTAGTTCCTGGTTCTGTTAAGTATTCTGTAGGTGTGTTCATAATGTTTATATACAGGGGAGAGCACGTGAGAGCATAATAATTCTGTTCAAAAACTCTAATTTTATTCAGGCAAATAGCACGGACACCCCCCAAGTTGATTTGTGTCTCTCTTGCGGGAGGTCCCATTGCTCTTACACCGAGTCCCGGCACTACTTAATTCAACCCTTCTTCTTCATGCCAAATCTCGCATATACATCACCTGCGAAACGTAAACTAAGCCGCTAGTCCGTTAATATATTTTCCTCAGGAAGGTGGCAGTCCATACCTTGTTGGCAGCACTATAGGCAGATTAAATTTTCATGACCCTCGTCTCCTTCCTGTTTTATTCATACGTGTGCAGTCGGGGGAAAGCGGGAGATTACTTTTTTTGTTGAGCGTAATGTTGTCACCAGTCGCTGTTTTGCTTTTTCAGCAAAACATATCCGGTGTCAGTTTCTCAGCCTTGATCCATGAAGCCTGAACAAAGCAACAAGCTTGCTAGCGATCGTGTTAGCAAGAAGGCATTTACATTTACTGTGATGTACTGGAGTATAAGAGGCCATAAATCTGTATTTGTTGTAGTTGGATTCCAAGATATTCCAATTGAAAATCTGAACAGGGAAACTGAATTAATCCTAGATCAATAAAGACCGTTCTGAATTTGAATTTGATTATAACAAACAGATCAGAAGTGGGAACATACTGTAGTTACATAGCATACTAATAACAATTAAACCTTTCCTACTAATCAGAATGATTTTAAAAGTAATTTGTGCATATAGTACCAGTCAAAAGTTTGGACACACCTGTTAATTCAAATGTTTTTTTTTTTCTATTTATTTTTTTTTATTTAATTTATTTTCTACATTATAGATTAACATTAGAAACATGAAAACAATCAAGGGACACATATGGAATTGTGTAGTAAACAGTAATGAGATGTTGATTTGAGGTGATTTAATTGGGATGAGCTGGAGCTTCACGGCGTGAAGGAAAAGCAGCAACTATTGTTCAGCACCTCCAGAAACTCCTTCCTTCAAGACGCTGAGAAAACTATTCCAGGTGACTCTCCCTCATGACCCAAGACACTGAGATTAAACAGATTATGAAGAGTGTGCAGATCTGATGCAGAAAAAAGCAGCCCCAGGCCATGACACTACCACCACCATGTTTTACGTTTAGTATGATGTTCTGTTTCTGAAGCAGTGTTTTTTGCCTTGGAACTCTCCCATGGAGACCATTTTCACTCAGTCTCTTTCATATTATTGAAACATTAACACTAACCTTACTGTAACTGAGGCAAGTGAGACCTGCAGTTCTTTAAATGTTGTTCTGGGTTCTTTTGTGACCTCCTGGATGAGTTGTCCATGCCCTTTGGAGTAATTTTGGTCGTATGGTTTCTCCTGGGAAGGTTCACCAGTGTTCCATGTTTTTTCTCCATTAGTGAATAATAATAGCTCTCACTGTGGTTCTCTGGAGTCCCAAAGCTTTAGAAATGACTTTATAACCTGTTCCAGACTAAAAGATAATCAATGACTTCGTTTTCTTATCTGTTTTTGAATTTCTTCAGATCACGACATAATGTGCTGCTTTTTGAGATCCTTTATCTGCTTCATTCTCTGGAAAAAATGAGAGACCACTTCAGTTTCGGAATCAGTTTCTGTGATTTTGCTATTTTTATCTACGGTACAGGCCACAAGTTTGGACACAGCTTCTCAATCAAGGTGAATTTCCAACTCCACACGTGTTCATTCATAGGTTTGATGCCTTCAGTGAGAATCTGCAATGTAAATAATCATGAAAATAAAGAAGACGCATTGAAACAAAGAAGATGTGTCCAAACTATTGGCCTGTACTGTATATTTTTGAATAAAATAAACAGTGTTGTTTTATTCTATAAACTACAGACAACATTTCTCCCACATTCCGAATAAAAATATCGTCATTTAGAGCATTTATTTGCAGGAAATGAGAAATGGCTGGAATAACAAAAAAAGATGCAGAGCTTTCAGACCTCAAATATTGCAAAATTAAATGCATATTTACATTCATAAGAGTTCAGAAATCAATATTTGGTGGAATAACCCTGTTATTTTTTAAATCACAGTTTTCATGCATCTCGGCATCATGTTCTCCTCCACCAGTCTTACACACTGCTTTTGGATAACTTTATGCTGCTTTACTCCTGGTGCAAACATTCAAGCAGTTCAGTTTGGTTTGATGGCATGGGATCATCCATCTTCCTCTTGATTATATTCAGACACTTTTAATTTGGTAAAATCAAGAAAACTCTATATATACACATTTTTTGAGAATTTTACGAAACGTCAGCTGATTAAAAAAAAAACAGTATTGCGCTTTAAAATAGAGTATTTTTCTTCTTTAACTTGATAACGCTGCAAAAAAAAAAAACCCACAAATTCAGGGCTCCTCATTAATTTGCAGAGCAGCACGTCGTGCACGTGCACTACGCGCCTCCTTTCTGATTGTAGGGGGGCATAATGACAAAATCAACAGGAGATTACCCTATTAAGCAATGCCGTTTGGCTTAATAGAGGAGAGTTTGATTTGCTCTGAGCCGCACAGAATCACTGGGACATGTCCTCCCCTGATTCGGCTCATCCGCACAAAGAAACGGCACTTCAGTGAGAGCTCTCAGCGTTGAGCGGAGGAAATGTGCCTAATTAAAGCCAAACGCCTTATCAAAACCTGCGACCAGCGCTGAGCAGCCGGAGCCACATCATTTCCACATGACTGTTTACAATCTGATACATATTATATTACTAAAATCGGCTGAATTTCAATAGACCCGCATATTTCGTATTTCATTTCTGAGAGTGTATTTGTGTGTACAAGGTTATCTGTGTGTGTGTGTGTGTGTGTGTGTGTGTGTGTGTGTGCTCGTCTCATGAGTAATCCAATCCGTAAGTTCAGAAATCAATATTTGGTGGAATAACCCTGTTGTTTCTTTAATCACAGTTTTTTTCATGCATCTCGGCATCATCGTTCTCCTCCACCAGTCTTACACACTGCTTTTGGGGACCTTATGCTTTACACTCCTGGCGCAAAAAAAAAAAAATCAAGCAGTTCAGTTTGGTGGTTTGATGGCTTGGGATCATTCATCTTCCTCTTGATTATATTCAGAAATTTTCAACTTGTTAAAATCAAGGAAACTGTATATCTAAACATTTTTGACATCCTGTTGAGTATTTTATGAATCGTCAGCTGCTCTGAAAAAGTGTATTGCGCTTTAAAATAGTGTGTATTTGTGTGTATAAGGTTATCTGTCTGTGTGTGTGTGTGTGTGTGTGTGTGTGTGTGAGTGCTTGTCTCATAAGTGATCCATAATTAGATCAGTGCTGAAGAGGACCTGAAAGAGAACTGAGCCACCTATACATTTTCACTTACATTGTGAAAGATGCTTCCTTTTGGGTTGAGTTTAAAAGTGGAATATCGGGCGATTGAGCAGACAATATAGAATAATAGAGCTTTATAGAAATATAGAATGTTCTATATTTTTGCATTAATGTGACCTAAGAAGATACATTTTGCTGTAGTAAAACATGATGAAAAGTTCTTACCTTTGATATATAGCACATCTCCGTTCTTCCACAGCGTTCCGAGATCCAGAAATGCTAACAGTTTGTCCAAGCACCCTTTAGACTGGGTGACACGGGGCATAATTGACCCTGATAAATCACTTTTTATACAAAGTTATCCAGCTTAAAGTAGCTCCACACCTGCTTGCTAGAATCAAGAGAGCCCTGACATTTAAAACGAGGCATTAATAACATTAAAAAGTGCACAAGAAGCTTTTTAAAAACAACTGTTTACACCCTTTAACGCTAGCTCCAGCTCCGAGCGCCGCCATCACTGTACCTGATTCTAGCAAGGAGGTGTGGAGCTGCTTTGAGCTGGATAACAGTTTATAAAAAGCGATTTATCAGGGCAATTTATGCCCCGTGTCACCCAGTCTGAAGGGTGTTTGGACAAACTGTTAAAATTTCTGGATCTCAGACTTCTGTGGGAGAACGGAGGTGTGCTATTCATCAAAGGTAAGTACTTTTTATCATGTTTTACTACAGCAAAAGTCCGCTTTGATCTACACAGATTTCTCTTCTGAAAACTGTTTATTTGGGTGAGTAAAGGGCTTCCGTTCAAAGAGCTAGCGGTTAGCGGCTAATGCTAACAACGCTGGAGATCTGAACTGAAACTCCTGTATAACGCTGTACTTCAGCGGAGTGGCTTTACTGCTCCTTAATACCTGACTGGTAGAATTTATACAGAATGTACACCGGACAGTTTTGGGGAAAATTAAAGGATTTTAAGCACACCTTATAGTGCAAAAAAAAAATTGCGTTAATTTACTGTCTGCTGTGAGTGAAGAGAGCTTTAATTGTTTTTGTTGTTGTTGTTGCTGTTGTTGTTTATCCTGATCTCTCCTGCAGCCGTTTGATGGCGTGTGTGTGACTGTGATCTGAGCGCTGACGTGTTGACGGTCGGGCCATCTGTGAGCTTTGTGTGTGTGTGTCTTTGTGTGTGTGTGTGTGTGTGTGTGTGTGTGTTGGACGCTTGATGTGTGAGATTGCAGCACGTTCCTGCCGCCCCCCTGTCAGCAAGATGCCTTCAAGCAAGGACAAAATAGTAATAAACACTTCACCACAATGAGCACTACTCAGATCTCGGCACACTAACGCACAAATACACACACACACACACACACACACACGCACAAACACACACACACGCACACAAACACACACAGTGCCAAATGTGTTAAAGCTGTTGGCAATTACTGAGTCCCCTGTGGGTGATTGTCTCTCTATGAACAGAAAAGAAAAAAATCAGTTTTTGCTTAATGAAGTTTTTAAAGTTCTCCAAAGTGCATCAACTTAAGATCTTTCCATTAGAACTTTAATCAGATCTCACATTTTGATCCCAACCATTACACAGCCCCAATTATCTCACCTAGAGCACATACATATCAATCAAATTTACTAATAATTACAATGACTGTAAACAGTCATTGTGTAAGGTACTAACGCATCTCAAAAAAACAAAAAAAAAGATAGGCACCCCTATTAATCTTAATCATTTTTAGTTCTAAATATTTGGGTGTTTGCAACAGCCATTTCAGTTTGATATATCTAATAATAATATTAGTAATTAGTAATATTAGTAATATGTCAGGATTGAAATGAGGTTTATTGTACTGTAACAGAAAATGTGCAATATGCATTAAACCAAAATTTGACCGGTGCAAAAGTATGGGCACCCTTATCATTTTATTGATTTGAATACTCCTAACTACTTTTTACTGACTTACTGAAGCACAACATTGGTTTGGTAACCTCATTGAGCTTTGAACTTCATAGCCAGGTGTATCCAATCATGAGAAAAGGTATTTAAGGTGGCCAATTGCAAGTTGTTCTCCTATTTGAATCTCCTCTGAAGAGTGGCATCATGGGCTCATCAAAACAACTCTCAAATGATCTAAAAACAAAGATTGTTCAACATAGTTGTTCAGGGGAAGGATACCAAAAGTTGTCTCAGAGATTTAACCTGTCAGTTTCCACTGTGAGGAACATAGTAAGGAAATGGAAGAGCACAGGGACAGTTCTTGTTAAGCCCAGAAGTGGCAGGCCAAGAAAAATATCAGAAAGGCAGAGAAGAAGAATGGTGAGAACAGTCAAGGACAATCCACAGACCACCTCCAAAGAGCTGCAGCTTCATCTTGCTGCAGATGGTGTCACTGTGCATCGGTCAAATACAGCGCACTTTACACAAGGAGAAGCTGTATGGGAGAGTGATGCGAAAGAAGCCTTATGCTTTTGCATACCTCAGGCGACTCTGTTTGTGGCGTGCTTGCAGAAATGGCTTCTTTTGCATCACTCTCCCATACAGCTTCTCCTTGTGCAAAGTGTGCTTGTTGACATATATCATTGAATAGTTGCTTTATTACTGCTGGAAAATGAAAATGAAATCCGCATCCTCCAAACAAACCATCACTGATCATCAGTAAATTTTACATTTCATTTGTAAATCAAGGAACCAGAGTCTGGAGGAAGAGTGGAGAGACACACAGTCCAAACTGCTCGAGGTCTAGTGTGAAGTTTCCACCAATCAGTGATGGTTTGTTTGGAGAGACATGTCCATCATCTGCTGGTGTTGATCCACTGTGTTTTATTATCCAGTCCAAAGTCCAAAGTCAGTGCAGTGTTACAGCACTTCATGCTTCCCCCTGCTGATAACTTTTATGGAGAAGGAAGTTTCATTTTCCAGCAGGACACAGGGCACAGGGCACACTCTGCCAAAAGTACCTGCCCAGCAGAATGAAAAAACAAACTTTGAGAGTGTTTAAATGAAATCAAAAAGAAGACAAGACTTCTGAATCAATTTTTTTCTCTCTTCATCATTCAATTAACAGTACTTATTCAAATGCAAATTGTTTGAAATAACAATTAAGTAATCTAAAAATTAAAAGATTCTATTTAAGAGTCTATTTAACTCAAGTTTTCAGAAAAATAAAATCCTTAAAAAAACACAAATTGTCTCATATTATTGAAGTAAATTCATGTTACCCAGGCTTACAGTGCGCTACAGTGCTAGTGTGAGTAAAAGTTCTCCGGGAGTTGGACTGATAACACAGAGGACAGATGAACATCTGTCTAGACGGGGATCGAACACAGACATGACAGTGCGCTGTAGACGATGACCTTTATGTTCCTGTAGAGATGAGTTTGTACCCCAGTATAACAGAGTTCAGTTGGTGGCGGTTTAACGTTTCTTCAAAGCGGAGGCTTTGTACCCGTGACCTTTCCCACCACGCTCTCTTTCTCACACTTGTGTGTGTGTGTGTGTGTGTGTGTGTGTGTGTGTGTGTGTGTGTGTGTGTGTTTGTGTGTGTGTGACTGATAAGTGCTGTTGTTTTCTTTTATTTCTTTTTTTGTGTGTTTAGATGTTTGCCTCCTGTCTGTCTCTCTCTTCCTGACTCTCGCTCACACCTCTGCATGACAGGGTGAAGAGAGAGAGAGAGAGAGAGAGAGAAAAAGAGAGAGAAAGAGAGAGAGAGAGAGTGGTGTCAGACAGCCTTCCACTGTTTTTGCTAATTTTATTTATTTATTTATTTATTTTTAATGAACTTATTTTTTTATTTGTTATTTTTTAGATAACTTTTTAGTTTTTAGTGTTGGTTTGTTTTAGCTGTTTTCACATTTTTTTACATGTTCCCATTTCTTTTTAGTTTCTTTCTTTTCTTTTATTATTTTTAGGTATTGCTATTTTTTTTTTTATTTGACTCTTTTATGTGTTTAGTTTTTATTTATTTATTTTATTTATTTATTTATCTGTAATTGAATTTTCATTAGTTATATTACCTTTTTTTTTACCTATAATTTTATGATCCCTACTCTTAAGTTATTATTTTTACCTTGTTTGTTTTATATCTTAATATTTTTTAAATTATTATCATTTTTTAAATAATTCTTATACCTTATTAAAATGCTCTTTTCTTATTTTTTATTACTTATTTTATTCTATCTACGTTATTTTTTGTTGTTGTTGCTGTCAATCAATTCTCTATGTAATTGCTCGGCTGCATTGTAAATGAGGGCCACCCTCAATGTACTCCGAGTTTAAATAAATGATTGATTGATTGATTGAGAGAGAGAAAGAGAGAAAGAGAGAGAGAGAGAGAGAGAGAGTGGTGTCACTAAATCATTTTAAACTCCTAGTCTACACTGTCTCCACCTTCAGACAGCCTGCCACTGTTTTAGCTCATTTTATTTATTTATTTATTTTTATGATCTTTGGTATGTTTTAGGTTTCTTTATTTTTCTTTATTTTAATTTTTTTTTTTTAGATAACTTTTTAATTTTTAATGTTGGTTTGCTTTAGCTGTTTTCACTTTTCACATTTTCACATTTCTTCTTTTCTTTTATTATTTTTAGGTATTGCTTATTTATATTTGACTCTTTTATGTGTTTAGTTTTATTTATTCATATGTAGTTAAAATTTTCATTATTTTTACCAATAGTTTTATGATTCCTACTCTTAAATTGTTATTTTTACCTTGTTTGTTTTCTATCTTAAAATTTTTAAATTATTATACAGTTTATACAGTTTCAGTTTAGTTCTCCGGCAGCCGTCCAAAGTTGAGTACAATCGGCCTGTAGCCTGCTGCTAACCCCGGCTAGCACTGCTGGAGCAGCATTAGCATTAGCCGCTATCCACAGCGCTAGCTCTTTTGCTGTTCATGGGCCTCTTGGCTGCATCTCTGATCAGTATTCTCCTTGTTTGAGCTGAAAGTTTTTTGAAAGAGGGACGGCCGGGTCTTGGTTGGTAGATTTGCAGTGGTCTGATACTCTTTCCATTTTAATAATTTATCCCTTGCATGGTGCTCCTTAAGATGTTTAAAGCTTGGGAAATCTTTTTGTATCCAAATCCAGCTTTAAACTTCTCCACAACAGTATCTCAAACCCGCCTGGTGTGTTCCTTCATGGTCTCCAAGATGCTCTCTGCATAGCTTTAAACAGAACTCTGAGACTCTGATCACAGAGCAGGTGCATTTATATATACGGAGACTTGGTCACGCACAGGTGGATTCTGTTGATCATCATCAGTCATTCAGAGATTCTCAATGAACTTCTGGAGTGAGTTTCCTGCACTGAAAAGAGTAATATTGCACGCCCCATTTTTTTTTAAATTTTTTTTTTAAGTTTAAAATATCCAATCATTTTTGTTCCACTTCACGATTGTGTCCCACTTGTTGTTGATTCCTCAAAAAATTACAATTTCATATCTTTATGTTTGAAGCCTGAAATGTGGCAAAAGGTTAAAAAAAAAGTTCAAGGGGGATGAATACTTTTGCAAGGCACTGTATACGTTCAAGCGATTTCTGAAGTGATTTCTGTAGCATTTGGAGTCCTATAAACTCGATCGAACTGTTATCAAATGCCACCATTCTATTATTAAAGAAAGCCTTTCTACTGTATACTTTGAACTATGTACACTCATTGGCCACTTTTTTATTAGGTACACCTGTCCAACTGCTCATTAACGCATGTTAATGTCAAATCAGCCAATCACATGGCAGCAACTCAATGCAATTAAGCATGTAGACCTGGCCGAGACGATCTGCTGCAGTTCAAACCTTCAGAGCATCAGAATGGGACAGAAAATTTAAGTGATTTAAGTGACTTGGAAAGTGGCATGGTGGCATGGTTGTTGGCGCCAGATGTACCAGATGTGCCTTTTAAATCTCATTTTTAGCTGGTTTTCTGTTGTTTTTAGAGATGGAGGACATGGCAGAAATAATCGTTGACTAATTGACTAATCGACTAATCAAAAAAATGATTATCAGAGTAGTCCACTGCCGAAATAATCATTAGTTGCATCCCTATCGTCTACTCTTTCTCAGCAACTCAGCTGTCTGTGTTGAGTACTGTGGGTTTAATGGCACGGCTGAAAGGACAGCAGGATGCTCCAGCCCGCTGGGTCTGCAGGACGCCTCCCTCCTCGTGATGTTCGCTCACACCGCGAGGGGAAGGTGAAGGGGGGGGTGGTGGGGGGTTGGAAGCATCAGAGCGAGAGCCCCTTTGAAACCTTCCAGCTCGCTATGAAATCACGAGCGGCGAGCACTTTGATCCCCAAACGGTTGAGTGGTGACCCCGCTGCGGGCCATCGGCTTGCATTACCCACAGCATGCCTTCATCTCATCCCAGCAACCCCCCCACCCACCCATCTCCTCATCTCCCCGGACCTGACTCACCCAGTCAGCTGATCGTCCAGGAAATCAACTCAGCGCATCACCAGGTATCCAGGAATCAGACCAGTCCTCTATTAAACCACTCCATGACCCATCCAAACTCATTGTGTTTGGTGGAGACGAAGTGTCTGGCACTGCTGGGGGTGGTCAATTTTGTACATAGTTTTCTATTGAACTGAACAGCTAGCGTAGCACAGAAGCTATGCCTCCTTCATCAAAACTGAAGGTACGGTTGTTAAGACATTGCTATTGCAATCGCAAAGTCATGTGATTAGATAAGCCAAATTGACGTATTTTCTCCCAAAAAAAAGCTACGTTAACAGTTAACAGCTTTGAGTGTGTGACACATACACCTCAGTGAGTTCACACGCTCACACGCCACACATGGTATTTCTCACGCTTGCCAATCCATTGGCTGTATATTGTAATGTACTCTCGTTGGGCCAATCAGAATATAGATCGCTCTGTTGTTAGGCAGACCTAGTCAAAGAGGGTGGAGCTTCAGTCATAGTGTCAGATTCGAAAGTTCTGAAACACACGTCGATGAACAACTGAAGGAGAATGGCGGCAACCCCATTCGTGCTCGTCTTAGCTAATTTCAAGATGTTGGCTCCTGGAGAACTACCTGATGGGACAGTGTGTGTATAAACAGTGTTTTTAATAAACTATCTGAGTGCATTCAAGGCTCTCAGTGCCTCGTTTTGAATATCAGAACCCTCGGAATTCATCCAATGAAGTGTGGAGCTACTTTGAGCTTGTTAATGGTGTAAAAACAGTCATTTCTTGGCATGGGCAAAGTTATGCCCCATTCACTAGCATTGTAAGCCTGTTCAGAGCATCGGTTAAAAGCGCTGTATTTCGAAATGATGGGCGAGAATCGAGGTGGGTTATTTGTCATAAGTTAAGGAATTTAGACTCGTTATCATTACGTTTGACTACAGCAAAAGTCAATTTTACACCAGATTTCTCCTTTAAATATACTGTTTTTAGTCTTTTATAGCCTTTCATAAGTTTTTTCTTTTATGAACAGCTTTAGGATGTCCATACACTACACAACTTTAAAAAGACAAAAAAAAAAAAAACTTTTAACAGACTAAAGTCTGACTTCCTCTCACATCTAAAGACAAGACACAGACTTTTTACACACAGGCTAAGATTTAAGATTTGCTTTATATAGAATTAATGCAATAAAGAACATCATTCTTGCAAAATGTTTATTTATTTAACTTGTTTGTATTAAAAAATAACAATAACGGCGAAATAAGACAAAGTAGTGCAAAATAAAATATTCTAATTTAAATATAATGACTTTAAAGTGCTACCTGTGTTTAAATACTGTACCTATTAAAGTAAGAACCATATAAGGAATATTAACTGCAGAATGTGTTTTTCATGTTTTTTCATTAGTTTCATTAGTCACGTGAAGTCACGTCTTGCGGCTTCCCGTAGCTCTTCTTCTATTGGTTGTTGACAAGGGCGTAGGAGCGGGTTTGCACATTTGCTAATATGAATCAAAGCCCACCTTATAGCATCGTAGAACAACATTTGTGGAATTACTTTTAATCACTGTTAATCAATGTACTTCTGTAAAGGTCACTTTACAACCTAAACATGTTACTCCACGTTACATTTACTGTTGTTAAAAATCTAAAAAAAAAATAATAATAAAAAATCCTCCACAGCGAGGCGCTCCGCAAAACCAACGAGCTGATTGGCTGGTTTTCCTAAGAGGCGGAATTTTCTCCCTGAACCAGCTCCGTGATTGGCGCTAAGAGATTTCTCATTTACACAGCGTTCTGTCCCCACATTAATAATACAGCTGAGCTGAGCAAAACGATTCGTTCCTGGCGACGGCCCAGTTCTGCGGGATAATTTTTGGGGGGCGACAAATCCACCTGTTTCTGATATTGGGTGGGACATGTCCCAAACCCCCCCCCCCCCGTTCCTATGCCAATGGTTGTTGACATTGTTCGCCTCACTTTTTGCGTGAGCCGAGTCTCAAAACTGATTTTAAATCGTTAGGTGTGAGGTTTGGAAAAGTTTGGAGTGTTCAAACTTTTGACTGATAATTTAAGGCAACTTATAGTGTCTTAAAATCCACAATTAAGCCTTCAGCTGAAAAAAAAAAGCTCTTGTTCCTGATTGCAGATTCGTTCCACAGGCTGCCATTAAGGTGCTTTAGGGAGAGGCCTGTCAGCCTGTCCTCGGGGAGCGCCGCGGAGATGCGCCGCCGCGTCGCACCGACGGAAAGCTGTCACCGGCGTGAGCGATGACTCACACACTTTTGTTTGGCCGTTCAGCGGAGAGAATGTCAGGCCTGGTGGCTGGCTGGCGAGGCATGTTGCACACGCTAGCGCGCACACACCTACCTACAAGAGTCCCAAGGGTTTAATGGAAGCACTTGACAGTGGAGGTGTCGTTGAGTTACGGGCCAGTCGTTTAGCATCCTCCGCTGCACTTTTGCATGGGATTATGGGATGGAAATACGCAGGGTGGAGGGGTAAAGGTGGACACTGAAATCGTCATGGAGAAGAACGTTATGTATAATAATTCTAATTCTAAGACCTTAGCCTTTCAATTTGTGCTGCAAATTGATGGTTTAATGCTCACAATATATATTTAGTTCAGCTGTTAGTGGAATGAAAGTGTTGTGACCTCCTGGATGAGTTGTCAATGCCCTTTTGGAGTACTTCTGGTCGGCCGGTCACTCCTGGTGAATAAAAGATCTCACTGTGTTTTAAAGTCAAATGAGTGCTGAATGCTAATCTAAATCTTAATCTTCCATTTACTTACACTAAGATTAGGTTTTCAGATTTCCACTAAGGCTGGGTGCAGCAGCGTTAGCATTAGTGGCTAGCCGCTAGCACCGCTACACTGGAGGAACCCTGAATAAGCCAAGGGGAAAATAGCTAGCGGTTCATCCAGTGTAGCTTGTTTTAACACGATAAGCGCACAGGCTACAGTCAGATATACTCACCTCTGAATGGTGGAAAAGCTAGCACTTAGCGTAGTTAGCAGGTAATGCTATTACTGCTCCAGCAGTGAAAGCCAGGGTTAGCAGCAGGCTACAGGCCAAAAATACCCACCTCTGAATGTCGAAAGAGCTAGCAATTAGCGCAGTTAGCAGCTAATGCTAATACTGCTCCAGTCTTGGTGTTGGAAAACTAAACTAAACATTTCTCATTTTCTGCAAATAAATGCTGTAAATGACAATATTTTTATTTGGAATTTGGGAGCGATGTTGTCTGTAGTTTATAAAATAAAACAACAATTTTCATTTTATTTAAATATATACCAATAAATGGCAAGATCATATCATGTTATGTATTAAATTTCCCCTGTAGGATTCTGATTGGAGAATGTGTCGTCTATTCTATCTCAGATGAAAGAGGTGCTGTCGGGTCCAGCTGAGGACCAGCTTTACTACACAAAAGCAGGCGATTAGGCGACCGTCCTCGGGAAGGACCTCCAGAGAAAGGCTCGGTGATCCACACCAGCCCACCTGCTGTCTGAGTGTCTGAGAAAGAAAGAGAGACAGACAGAGAGAGAGAGAGAGAGAGAGAGAGAGAGAGAGAGAGAGATCTCAGTACAGTGCAGTCACTGCTGGTGGGTAAAAGACCCTGAGGAAGTGATTAAACCAACAGCAACCAGGAGGAAACCAGTGAAACCAGCACCCACGGGACCCGGTGGAAAGGTATACACAGTATATTTGTTTTTTTATTCTGGTGGAATAAAATTTTACAGTCAGTGTGTGAAGATGGCCTTCCTACAATACCCACTGCCTCATGTTTAAATGTTTTTTTTTTACCTTTACCTTTTTGCGTTTTTTTTTTTAATTATTATTTTTACATTAATTAAATGGTCAAGGAAGTGGGAAATTATTTACTTTATGATTCATAGTAAAGATGCATCAAAACTGGTTTAATGCTCTCAAAATATAAATATTATTTCAGCTGTTAGTGGAATGTTTACATGCTGAATGAAGTTTTGTAACCTCCTGGATGAGTTGTCCATGCCCTTTTGGAGTAATTCTGGTAGGCCGGTCACTCCTGGGAAGGTTCACCAGCGCTCCATGTTTTTCGTTTTTCTCCATTAGTGAATAATAGATCTCACTGTGGTTTTCTGGAGTACAAAGCTTTAGAAATTACTTTGTAAAGGGGGGTGGGGTTGGGGGCAGTTACTTATGGGCTGAAAAATAACATTTCCAATAAGTAATATGTCTACTAAACTAATATGTCTGCTTAAAGAGCCACTAAACCCTAAATCATATATATTTTTTTCGATTAATAGCTGAAATGTTTTTTTTTTTTGAAGTAATAAAACATTTAAGTCCTGTTTAAAAATATATATATATATATATATTTTTTTTTTCTAACCCTTAAAAATGTGTTTATTGCGGGAATTTCCACCTCTGCAGCGCCCTCTCAGGTTCAACTGTGCTATAGGCAATATGCTGCTGCAGCTCAGCCAATCAGCTCTCCCTCCTGCCCTGCCTCTAAACCCATACATCACCCAGTACCCCTCCCAAACTACCCCTCCCATTTTTTTTTGCCATTTTCAAATTGGAATTGAGGGTGGCGTCAGCGAAAATCAAGGGGGTGTAGTGCCCCTTTAATGCATTTAAAAGCATTTATTGTAGCTGGTCTTAAAATACAGTGTACCTGAGCATTATTAGAAGCAGATGATTACCGCTTGAGGTGAGACTGCTTAACAGATAAGAGACCACAAAGTCAACAGGAAACCACACTGATTCAAATCTTGAGTTAAGTCTCGAGTGCTGCGGCACCACAGCAGTATGAGAACATTTTATTATGAGAACATGTTTTAAAAAAAAATCTAAGATATTCATCTCCTTGCACAGTTGTGCGTCGGGGCCTCCCACTCCTTTTTCTGTCCTTGTTAGAGCCAAAAGCAGTTTGTGTCACTCTTCGAAGGGAATAGATAACAGCATGGTAATATATTTTAATTTTCTTCTCATAGTCTTGCATTGAGTAGCCTTCCTTACTTCCTTAACACAACAATAGACTGATAGGTCTGTAAAGAAAGTTTTTTTTTTCTTTCTGGCCATTTTGAGCCTGTAAGCGAGCCAACAACTGCTGATGCTTTCGATGCTAAACTAACCTAGAATGTTTTCTGCTTTTAGAATTCAGTTTAAGGTAGAATAATCCTGACTTTTATTGACAGCTTCATGCATCTTTGGCATGCCCTCCTCCACCAGTCTTTCACACTGCTTTTGGGTGGGTTTACGCCACTTTGCGAACTGTGCTGGACTCCAGCTCCATGCAGTTCCAGGAGCTGAACTCTAATCAGACTGGACAGTAAACTCTGTAAGCTGTAATAAGCAGCGCTTGGTAATGGCTGGTCTGGAGAGTGTCCTGCTGGTGATTATAGGTGTGTGTCTTGTCAGTAATACATTGGTAATAATTGGTTATTTTGCCTTTAGCCTCTATAGCCAGTCAGGCTCTCGATGCATCGTGACACATGACTCGAGATTAAAGAAATATGTTTAAAAAAAATCTAACATATTCCAAGATCTTCTTGCACAGTTGTGTTTCGGGGCCTCCCACTCCTTTTTCTGTCCTTGTTAGAGCCAAAAGCAGTTTGTGTCACTCTACAGCCAGTCAGGAATCTCGATGCATTGTGACATATGACTCGAGATTAAAGAAAAATACTTACACTGACACTGAGCACAACCTCGAAATCATTACCACCCAAACCATGCACACCACCCCTCCCTTGCCGGAGCGACTGGTAATTGTCCCGCGAACCGGCGGCGGAGAAGTCGTGAACTGGTTTTAATTGAGCTCCTGCTCTCCTGACATATTTTACATGCGTCTCACTTTCCCGACATCTGGAACTTGAACCCAATTTGGGCGCCTTCATTGCCTATCAGAGTTGAACAATCATCAGTAATTAAGCTCAGATCGTACCATCTCAGCCAAGGTCAGCCCCGAGATAATGTTTCACGGATTGTACCAATTATAGCATTCGTTCCAGCGCTGGCACTTGAGCCAACCTTGAATCAGGGCCCTCTGTGGCGGAGGCCCAGCATGCGAGCTTTCAAGTCCGCAGCTGCACAGCCCTCCAACTCGGCACTTCTCTTCTTTTCTGTGGGTAAGCTTTTTACACTGAAAAAAAAAAAAATGTTAGAAATATAACATTCTTTTTTTTTTTTAATATGGGAGGTTGTTTAACTACACACTAAGAAAAATGGTAACCCTTTCTATGAATGTCATCTTTATTAGACTCTAAAAACCGCATTCATAACATATTATAATGCATTCATAACGCATTGTAAACATGACTATATTGTTTATTAAGCATTACGACTTGATCAGTGATCATAACACTTTAAAAGCTGTGCTTATAATATATACGTTAAAATAAATAGTTTATATGGTAACGCTTTCTATGAATGTCCTCTTTATAAGACTCTATAAACATACTCATAACACATTATAATGCCTTCATAAGGCATTATAAACATGGCTATACATATTTATAAAAACGCATAACCTACTATAGCCATGTTTATTAAGCATTATGACTTGTGATCAAGTCATAATGTTAAAATAGTATATATCTATCGTTAATAATGAAGTCCCACAATGAAAGTCTGGCACTTTACTTAGAGCGCACAAAGACCTGTTATAATACACTATAATTGACTATAACTAATATTATATTATATATATTATATATATATATATATATATATATATATATATATATATATATATATATATATATTGATAGAATTAATGAGAGTGTGTTTATAAATTGGAAGCTTTTTTTAGTCATAATACAGTCTGCAAGCTGGGACTGAGTTTCTTGGTATTGATGTATAACATGTTATAAACACAGCTATTAATGCATTATAATCACAGTTCATGATGCATAATAAACATGGCTATGTTGAATTATACATTTTTTTTTTAAAAATACATAGTACAATTTGAGAGATTTATGTATTAACCAAATATTCGAGCTTGTTACTAGGTCTTTCTTGCTGCACCAAAAAACAATATATATATATATACAAACTGCTTCCATGGGTCCTTGGCAAACTGGTGAATGGTGCAACTTCCTGTCTTTAAATTGGTTTCAACATAGCCAAGTCCCAAAGTCACAGTTTTCATGCATCCTGGCATCATGTTCTCCTCCACCAGTCTTACACACTGCTTTTGGATGACTTTATGCTACTCACTTCTTTGGAGAGAATACTTCCTGTAGCAAATGTCCGCTTTCATGTCTTCAAGTCACAATAACTTTTTCTGGGTCATTTTAACTGTTTCTCATCAGTCCTGCTCGCTCTGCTTCCTCCAGAGCGCCTGGCGACTAATGGATTGAGAAAACCTTGTATTTGATCACCGCAGAATGAGTAAGATTAGTGCTGTGGAACTTCAATATGGACGCCCTCCAGGTATTGACTCCGTCTTTTAAAGGAGGCCGAGGCTTTTAGTGTACTTACATACCAGTTGCTCAATGTCGCCGTCCCCCTGGCAGTTCTGCGATATTTCTGATGGCTGCCATCAGTCCCCTTCCCTCTCTAAATTATTGATGGATCACAGGATAAGTGGGCCCTGCGAAGCTCTATTCTCCACTCTCCTCTGCGAAGAGTGCGAAGACAGAGAGTTCAGGCTAATGTGAAATCTATTTCTTTAGACTGAAAAAAAAGATCAGGGTTGATGGTACACAGCAACCTGCAAAAAACATGGAAAAAACTGGGCTGTGTGACTTTTAGTAGTTCCAAAATATACCAGAAAATGTTGACCAAATATAAACCTAAAAACTTTTCCCTATAAGTTGCACCACTTTCCTGTTTCTATACACTTTATTACTTATTACTTTATTACTTTATTACAAATTGTTGGTGCACGTCTTGCTGGAGCATCTGTGACCAAGACAGCAAGTCTTTGTGATGTATCAAGAGCCACGGTATCCAGGGTAATGTCAGCATATAATACCACCAAGAAGAACTAACCACATCCAACAGGATTAACTGTGGATGCTGTAAGAGGAAGCTGTCTGAAAGAGAGGGATGTTCGGGTGCTAACCCGGATTGTATCCAATAAAAAATATAAAACCACGGCTGATCAAATCACGACAGAATTCAGTGTGCACCTCAATTCTCCTTTTTCCACCAGAACTGTCCATCACCACAATAAATTATTGTGGTCTAAAACCAGGTGTTTCAGTTTCATTGTCCAACCCCTTTATCAGATTTTTACATAAAATTGGATATTTCTAAACATATACATTCAAACTGAGATATTTGAGTGTAACCAACATATTAGTTTAGTCTGTTGCCATTAACAGCTTCTTTTCCATTGGCTTCTGGCACAATCTATTTGCATACTGGGTGTGTCCCCCATTTTCTGACACTAACCATCAGTTTGTAGTAATTCCCCCCTGGGCTATCTTAAAGGTAAACTTGTTTTGTCTACTGCATCCTATTGAGTAAAAACAACTTAATGTAATCATTGCAATAAACTTAAACTTATAACTGCCTGGGCTATACAGAATGTTGTAGGCTATAAGAACAAGCCGTATTTTCTGATGTTAGTTCTGTGTTACCTGTATGATATACTGAGAATTGCATTTTATATTTAATTCATATATGAAAGTTTGTTAGAAAAAAAAAATATAATCAAGAGGAAGATGGATGATCACCAGCCATCAAACCAAGCTGAACTGCTTGAATTTTGCACCAGGAGTAAAGCAGCATAAAGTTATACAAAAGCAGAGTGTAAGACTGGTGGAGGAGAACATGATGCCAAGATGCATGAAGAAAACTGTGATTAAAAACCACCAGGGTTATTCCCCCAAATATTGATTATTTCTGGACTCTTAAAACTTTATGAATATGAACTTGTTGTTTTCTTTGCATTATTTGAGGTCTGAAAGCTCTGCGTCTTTTTTTCTTATTTCAGCCATTTCTCATTTTCTGCAAATAAATGCTCTAATTGAATTTGAATTTGGGAGAAATGTTGTCAGTAGTTTATAGAATAAAACAACAATGTTCATTTTACTCAAACATTTACCTATAACACAATGTAAAGAATGTATCCACAGAAATTGGTGGATAGGGACTGTTCAGGCTCCCACTATATCTATTCATATTTATGTATTGCTAAATGATGCACTGCGTTTTTATTGAAGGTGGTAAAGTATTGTGATAGAAAGAGCAATACACAGAACCAGAAATCCATCAGCTGCTGTTAATATTTTAATATTTACCCTGCTTTATATCCAAGTCTGTCCACTGAATAAACTGCTGTAATTACAGTTTTCTGCCCATAGATGGCACTGCACTAACAGAATTACTGACAGGCACTGGGTCCCTATCTCTCTCTTTCTCTCTCTCTCTCTCTCTCTCTCTCTCATCCATTAAATCTTTTCACTTCCTAAATATTTTATTCTCGCTAAAATGTGTCACGTAACATGAAAATATGTATTTCATGATCTAATAATACGGAAATAACATTATTTAATACTTTACCTTATCCTGCAAAAAAAAAAAAAAAAAAAAACGTGGCCAGTAAGGTCTGTTCTATATGATTCTATACAATGCATTTCTTAATAGCTTAATATGTAGATTTAATGCTCAGTTCTCTATGAAATATTTTTTTAAAAAGAAAAAAGAAAAACGCTACAAAGAACTTAGATTTGAGGAATGAATTAATCAATTAATGAATTTATTTATTTATCTATTTATTTACATGTTTTGTGGTCTGTTGTTGCAGCTTTTTTTTTCGTTTTATTTATTTATTTATTTACATGTTTTGTGGTCTGTTGTTGCTGTTTTTTTTTTTCTATGTATTATTTATTTGTTTATTTGTTTATTTACATGTTTTGTGGTCTGCTATTGCCGCTTTTTTCTTTTTTCTATTTATTATTTATTTATTATTTTTTTATTTATTTATTTATTTTATTTATGTATGTATTTATTTATTTATTTGTTTTTTGTTTATTGTTCATTTACTGGTTTATTAACCAGTGGTTTGTGGTCTGCTCTCTCTCTCTCTTGTCCTATGTGGTCATTTGTTTGTAAACTTGTTTCATTATTTATATATTTATTTATTTATTTGTGTGTTTTGTGAACTGTTGTCGCTTATTTTTCTGGATTTATTTATTTATTTATTCATTTAACTATTGTTAAATACTTTTAAACATAAACTACTTTTTTATTACAGTAAGAAGTGTTTTGCAGTATGCTGACACATAATGAGTGACAAAGTGAGTCTATGTGTGTGTGTGTGTGTGTGTGTGTGTGTTTATGTGAGAGACAGAGAGTCTGAGTGTGTGTGTGAGAGAGAGAGTCTGTGTGTAAGAGAGTGAGTCTGTGTGTGTGTGAGAGAGAGAGACAGTATGTGTGTGTGTAAGAGAGTGAGAGTCTATGCATGTGTGTGTGTAAGATAGAGAGAGTCATAGTGTGTGAGAGAGAGTCTATGTGGGTGTTTGAGAGAGTCTATGTATGTGTGTGTCTAAGAAAGAGAGTGTGTGTGTGTGTGTGTGTGAGAGAGAGAAAGAGACAGTATGTGTGTGTGTAAGAGAGAGAGGGAGTCTATGCATGTGTGTGTCTAAGAAAGAGTGTGTGTGTGTGTGTGAGAGAGAGAGAAAGAGAGAGAGACTGTGTGTATGAGCGCGCGCGAGAAAGAGAGAGTCTCAATGAGGGTGTGTGTGTGTGTGAGAGAGAGGGAGAGAGAGAGAGAGACAGAGAGAGAGAGTGTGAGAGAGAAGGTGTGTATGAGCGCGCGCGCAAGAAAGAGAGAGTCTCAATGAGGGTGTGTGTGTGTGTGTGTGAGAGAGAGGGAGAGAGAGAGAGAGAGAGTGAGTGGGAGAGCGAGTGAGTGAGAGAGTGTCATGCCGTACACCGTCAGGCTCCGGTTAGGCAGCTCGTGCCAGCACTCCGGCGTGTAACCGTCCGTCCGAGAGAGCAAGAGAGCAAGAGAGAGAGAGAGAGAGAGAGAGAGAGAGAGAGAGAGAGAGAGAGAGAGAGAGAGAGAGAGAGAGAGAGAGAGAAAGAGTGTGTGTGTATAGGCTACGTAGTGCTGCGTGTGCGCGCGTGTGTGCTGTGTGTGTGCGTGCGTGTGTGCTGTGGATGTCCGCAGCCAGTGTGCTGCTGCAGCCCGGGAGTAGAGAGCGGGAGAGCGGCTCCGGTGAGGGAGTGTAGCGGAGCAGTGCGCGCTGCTGGCCGGTCAGACACCTAGCTTTACACCGCTGCGCTCTGAGACACACGGAGCGCGAGTGTGCGCGCGTGCATACGTAATGTAAAGCTGTGCGTGCGCGCGATTTGATAGTTTGTTGCATCTCGAGCTCCAGTGATGCTTCTGAGGCTGCTTCTTCAGTGAGAGACTCATCCTCACCATCATCATCATCTTCTTCTTCAGAGCCCTCGTGCAGGGTTTCCTATCTTGTCCGGCTCTTCTGTGGATGGATGTATCTTGTCTTTTCTACCTGATGTGAAGAAAGAAAAGGAGAGAGAGAGAGACATAGAGAGACCGCGCGCTTTACACACAGAGAGAGAGAGAGAGAGAGAGAGAGAGAGAGAGAGAGATAGAAGGAGAGAGAGAGGACAAGCACTACTGACAGACAGAGGAGGATTCCACAGACAGATACCACCACCATCAGCACGAGCGCAGAGATGAGCCGCGCGCTGCTGCTGCTGCTCCGCGTCAGGTGAGTGCTGATAGGTATATATAAATATACATATATACTATGGGCTATAACTCTGTATAGCATATTATTACTACACACACACGTGATGCTGCATGTGTGTGTGTGTGTGTGTGTGTGTGTGTGTTTAAAAGGGAAAGTGATGATAGGACGTGGCCACGAATAGCCTACTAATAAGGTGCTATCTGTGTGCCCCGGTCAGCATGCTTTGCTGGAGGATGCACCAGCTCGTGCTGACAGACACTCTACTGGATCATGTGTAGGGCTGCAGCCACTAACGATTATTTTATCAGTCGAATAATCGGTGGGTTAGGCGATTATTTCTCTGATTAGACGATTAGTCTGTGATTATTGTTGGGTTGCATTTACTAGCGATTATTTTAGTAGATGATTTTTTTAGTTATCTGTCGATTAGTCGATTCTTTTTTCCGATTAGTTGAATCGATTAGTTGGCAACTATTTCAAGCAGAATTTCCTTCCATCATTGTTTCCTATGAGCACAGGTCCTATAACAATCTATGGCACGTTTTAACTCATCGGCAACACTTTATATTAATGGTACACAAAATAACAGCAATAAATATTGTTTAATTGTTAATTAATGTTTCAACAAGGCATTATTAAACATTATTAAGTGCTACTTAATGTTAAAGAATGTTATAAATGCTAATAAATTAAAGAATTGAGACATTGAGATGTTTGTTTAGAAAATATTGTAACGATTAATCAAATCTTATCCAGTGTCAGTTAATAATTAGTTGATTAGATAATTAATGTACCCTCATCGTTTTTAAAACATATCATCTCTGTCCAATTAAAAACAAGTATCTCCAAAACAGCAACTTTGCAGGAGAGAGAAAAAACCTTGTGAACTCTTAATGGAAGTCAATGTAAAAAGAGTTTATTTCAGGTCATTTTGAAGAGTTTCTATTGGTCCGTTCATCAAAAAATTTTGGTACAGTGTAAGAGACAGTTTGTCGGTTCAAATTATGTAGTAAACTAAAAATCGCCAAAAATGGAGAAGCTTGTTTTTCATTGGACAGCGACGATTTGCAACTTGAACTTGAATAGGAAGCTCGTTAGCTTGTACAGATGTATTTCATTAAAAATGAAATAAAATGCATAAAAAATATATAATTGAGTTCAGAAATACAGATTAATGTTCCAGTATGGATAGACACAGACAAGTGTTGACGAGTTGAAATCAAATATATTCCTATTGACTTTGTATTATTAAAAGTTTGATGGTTTTGCCTTTCCTATAAATATAAATATATACATACATATATGTGTATATCAGACCTATATCAGAGTCAGTACTGATAAAATACGCTTTTATAGGATCTTTTTTTAATTTTAAATCATTTTCAGACTAGCCCTCAGAGCTGCGTAACCTTGGTCGTGAATTCATTCAGCACTACTGTTAAATAAAGGAGCTGTGATGGTCTGATGGTGATAGTGATAGTGAGTAGTAGTGTACAGATATGTCTGCAGCCAGACTTCCATCTTATTTAGTAACTTATGCATGAAATGTGCTTTATTTATGTATTTATGTATTAATTATTAACTTTATTTAATTGTTTTTCATAGACACTTGCATGCAGAATATTAGTATCATCGTTGGCATGCAAGAAATCTCAATTTTTGCTGATTTGTGCTGACTTTTTGATTTTCAAATCTAAATCTGGCAGTTTAATCTTACATTTCATGATGGAGATTCCATTAGAAATGCTGCAAATTGAGTAGAAATTACATATATTTCCACTGACTTCTAAGGAAAGTTGAGCTGTTTTAGGTTATTGTGTAAAATAGACGTTTTTTTGTCTTATTTTGCGTCTGTTGAGTGTTTTGAGATATATGGGAGATATATGTTTTGAGGAGTGCAACAGCCACAATATATGTTCATACATCAGCGATATAAATCAGAGGCAGTGGTGATTAAAATATAAATTATTGAATGATGCTGATATGTCTGATGCTTATCGTATTCCCTCATTCCCCTGAGACTCCAAATGTAATTGTGTGTAATGTAATGCAGATTTTATCATCGTAACAGAGTTTTAAGGGATGATGTTGTTGTCCAGTGCTGATTTAAGCACCAAGAAAGCTGGAAATATATATATTTTTATATGTTGGATGTAAGCTTAATGCTATTAAAGTAAAAATGAAAGTAGGTCTGACAATCTGATGGTAGGGTATGCAGAGGAACTGTTTCTGCAGTCAGATTTGTAGATTATGTGAATATATGTGAATATATCAGAGATATATCAGAAACAGTTTGGAATTAAACTACAAATTGATTTTATGACTGTTACACAGTTTTAAGGGGAAGCTGATGTTGTCCAGTGCTGATTTAAGCACCAAGGAAGCTGATTTGTATATGGAAATATCTGGAAATATATATATATATATATATATATTTATATGTTGGATATGAGTTTAGCACTTGTTAAATAAAGTATCTCTAATTGGCTGATGGTGAAGTTTGCAGAGTAGACGTGTCTGCGGTCAGATTTGTAGATTGCCAACAATAATTAGTAGCTTGTTTTATCGATTTGCCATGTCATATATTTTATATTTTCATCATTTAAAAGTTTATTGTTATTCACAAGCTCGGACAATTGCATTACTTTAACAGTGGACCAGTACAAATGCTCTTATTTTGTGTCTAATGTGATGTTGAGTGTTTTAAAGAGTTGTTTGTGTGAAGTGTGACAGCCACAATATATGTGAATATATCAGAGATATATCAGAAACAGTTTGGATTTAAACTATAAATTGATTTTATCATTGTAACACAGTTTGGGGGGCATCTGTTGTTGTCCAGTGCTGATTTGAGCACCAAGAAAGCTGAATTGTATCTGGAAAAATCTAGAAATACATATTTTTTATATGTTGGATGTAAGCTTTGCCCTAATAAAGTAAAAATTAAAGTAGTTCTGACGGTCTGATGGTAAGGTATGCAGAGGAAATGTGTCTGCAGTCAGATGTGTAGATGGTCAGCAATAATTAGTAGCTTATTTTATAGTTTGCCATGTCATATATTTTATATTTTCATCATTTTAACAGTTTTATTTTTTTTCACAAGTTCAGTTTTAAGGGGAAGCTGTTGTAGTCCAGTGCTGATTTAAGCATCAAGGAAGCTGATTTGTATATGGAAATATCTGGAAATATATATTTTTTATATGTTGGATGTGAGCTCAGCACTAATAAAGTGAAAAGAATGTAGCTTATTTTGTAGTTTTACATTCTCATATTTCTGATTTTCAACATTTTAACAGTTTTTTTTATTGACAAGCTCAGTCAATTACATTGATCTACTGTGAAGTTGAGTGTTTTGAGGAGGTATTTAATTAAAGTGTGACAGCCACAATATATATATATATATATATATATATATATATATATATATGAATACATCAGAGATACAGGGGTTGGACAACGAAAGCCGTGGTTTTATGTTTTTATTGGATACAAACCGGGTTAGCACCCGAACATCCCTCTCTTTTAGACAGCTTCCTCTTACAGCGTCCACAGTTAGTCCTGTTGGATGTGGTTGGTCCTTCTTGGTGGTATGCTGACATTACCCTGGATACCGTGGCTCTTGATGCATCACAAAGACTTGCTGTCTTGGTCACAGACGCTCCAGCAAGACGTGCACCAACAATTTGTCCTCTTTTGAACTCTGGTATGTCACCCATACCTAATGTTCATTTCTAATTATTTTATTATTGTAACACAGTTAGAAAGAGCATCTGTTGTGGTCCAGTTCTTCTAAACTAAGTCAAAAGTTCTATTAAAAATGAAATATTTTCTATTCAGTTCATTCAGTTTTTTTCTGGGCTCTATAAAGGACTCTATAACTCAAGTTATAGTCGTTACACACTGCATTAGCGCTCCTCTGTGATGATAATGTGACGGAATAATGGCTGGAATGACTCTTTAACGTAAACTCTATAGTTTACATTAGGTCATCTGTCTGGAGTAGCAGATGTAGGCCGCTCACAAATCTCACTGTGTGTCGGTACGGCACGTCCAGCCGGGGCATTAGCCGCGGGGGAAATGAATGCTGCTTCAAGCAGAAGATTGCCCAACATTTGCATTAGAATAACCAGCATCTGCCGTATAGAAGGAGGAGAATCGTACCATCAGGGCTTTACCGCACAGTCAGCTCCTCCTCCTGCCTCGCTCTGTACAGTTTCAGGGCGTATATACTCATATATTCAGGTGACGGCGATCAAGGCCTGGTGATGTCTTCACTACACAGCAAAATTGACAGAGATATCACATCGTTGCTGTCCAGTGAAAAACAAGTATCTTCATTTTTGACGATTTTTAGTTTACTACATGAACTTAAATTTAAACAGACAAACTGTCCTTTACACTGTACCAATTTTTTTTTTTTTTTGATGAACGGACCAATAGAAACTCTTCAAAATAAAAATAAAAAAAATAAAAAATAAACTCTTTTTACATTGACAAGCTATTTTTTTTACATCTCTCCTGTAAAGTTTCTCTCTACTGTTTTAGAGATACTTGTATTTCACTGAATATATGAAATGAGTATATGAAAATATATTCAAATAAATCTACCCAAAAGTTTATATTTTAGAGTTATTTCAACACCGTATGGAGTCATATATTAACTCTATTTGTTCATTCAATTATTCTGAAGTTTGTTCGAATGTATTTTTAAATGTATTTTCTGAACTTCGCCCAAAACTATATACCACAGTATCTATAAAACTTTTATAAAATATAAGCTATACCACAGAATAAATGACTTTTTATCATATATTAGGATCTCATATTTATTTAGAACTAGAGAGACCATTAAAAACTGGCAACCGGGTAAAAAAACCCTCCTTCACCATGTATTTATTACATGCATTTTTTTAGTACATGTGCGTATTTTATATATATGTATATACAGTGAGTCCAAGAAGTATTTGATCCCTTGCTGATTTCCTTTGTTTGCCCACTAATAAAGACACTATCCTTCTGCACTTTTAATGGTAGATATATTCTAACATGGAGAGACAGAATATCAAGACAAAAATCCAGAATATAATTTTAAAGAATATATTTTAATTAATTTGTATTTCAATGAGGAAAATAAGTATTTGATCCCTCTTGCCAAACACACTCAATACTTAGTGACAAAGCCTTTGTTTGCAAGCACAGCGGTGAGATGTTTGTTGTAGTTAACCACAAGTTTAGCACACACACCAGGGGGAATTTTGGCCCACTCTTCTTTGCAGATCCTCTCTAAATCATGAAGGTTGGTGGGCTGTCGCTTGGCAACTCTGACCTTCAGCTCCCTCCATAGATTTTCGATCGGATTGAGGTCTGGCGACTGGCTGGGCCACTCCATGACCTTAATGTGATTTTTCTTGAGCCCATCCTTTGTTGCCTTTGCTGTATGTTTAGGGTCGTTATCATGTTGGAAGACCCAACCACGGCCCATTTTCAGATCCCTGGCAGAGGGGAGGAGGTTGTCCCTCAGGATTGTGCGGTACATGGCTCCATCCATCTTCCCAGTGATGCGGTGAAGTAGCCCTGTACCCTTGGCAGAGAAACACCCCCAAAACATTATGCTTCCACCTCCATGCTTGACGGTGGGCACAGTGTTCTTGGGGTCATAGGCAGCATTTTTCTTCCTCCACACATGGCGGTTGGAGTTGAGGCCAAAAAGTTCAATTTTGGTCTCGTCTGACCACAAAACCTTCTCCCAATAACTTGGTTCATCTTTCAAATGATCATTGGCATACTTGAGGCGCGCCTCCACATGTGCTCTCTTCAGCAGGGGTACCTTTCGGGCACTGCAGGATGTGAATCCATTGTTGCGCAAAGTGTTGCCAATTGTTTCCTTGCAAACTGTGGTCCCAGCTGCCTTCAGGTCATTTGCTAACTCCTGCCGAGTGGTTGCAGGACGATTTCTGACCATTCTCAGCATCATTGCCACCCCACGAGGCGAAATCTTCTTTGGAGCACCGGGCCGAGGTCTGTTGATTGTCATGTTATACTCTTTAAACTTTCTGATAATTGCACCAATAGTTGTTATTTTCACATCCAACACCTTACTAATCTTTTTGTAGCCCATTCCAGCTTTGTGAAGGTCAACAATTCTGACTCTGAGGTCCTGTGACAGCTCTTTGGTTTTTTCCCATGTTGGAGACTTGAAATCTGTGTGATCTGTCTGATTATGTGGACAGGTGTTTTTCACACAAGTGATTAGTGAGAACAGGTGGCTTCAGGTCAGGTAACAAGTTGATTGGGAGTGTCTAACTGGTCTGTAAAAGCCAGAACTGCTAATGAATACTAAGGGATCAAATACTTATTTCACTCCATGAAATACAAATCAATTAATATATATTCCTTAGATTTATTTTCTGGATTTTCTTTTTAATATTCTGTCTCTCCATGTAAGAATACATCTACCATTAAAAGTATAGAATGATCATGTCTTTATTAGTGGGCCAACGAAGAAAATCAGCAAGGGATCAAATACTTCTTGGACCTACTGTATATTTACATTTTAGGAATACACTGCTGCAACAAAATGAATATATTAAATATTATAAATATATATATATATATATATATATATATATATTTTTTTTTTTTTTTTTTTTTTTTTTTGTCAGATTTGTTATAGAAGTCAATTATCAAATGGTCATTATACTAATAATGCATATCTCCATATATCCAGGATTTAATTAAAATATATTATACTGGATATATATATATATATATATATATATATATATATATATATATATATATATAATGGGAAATGAGTAGTACCCTGATGTGATACGATATTCAAAAATACAATATGGCCTTCAAATGACATATAAAATATTGTTCATCACAATTATTTCCACATATAACAAAATATATATTATATATATATCGTCGCCATTAGGTGTAGTTATAGTGACATGCTTTGGTCAGTCACAGGAATACTCCATTTCTGTACTTTTTCCTCAGACAGATGTACATAAGCATGGATGTACGTTACCATGTGATCCCATTTCGCAGATAGTATGTTTATTTTAACAGTGTGTGAGATTTGCGAGTTCTGTGTTTGCCTGAAGGAACGTGAATGGCACGGCATGAAAGGAAACGTCAGTGTGTTTATGTAAGTGGATATTTCGGCGTGAATTATTAACGACGTGTGGACGTTCTGGAAACGAAACAGCTCCGAGAGTCCGTTTAGTTAAGTGACCGCACACTTACGCTGCTTTCACACCTATTGTGTTTGATACAGACCTTCAGACTTTAAACAGTTTGGTTTGAACCAGAATAGCAGGTGCAAAAATGAGCTGTGAACTAAAAGACCAAAAATTGTTCTGCCTAAAAATGAACTAAAAACTATAATTTGCTTTGTTTTTGGACGGTTTGGACATGTGGACTAATTGCTGAGAGCTCAAGTTATTATTATATTGTCAGTTATTAAACAGAAGTAGCAGAAGAAAAGGAATAGGTGTTGTGCTGAAATCTTGCTCTGGCCTTTTTGTGCGCCCCCGTGTTCTGCTGCAGTATGGGTAGAACAGATTGCACTGGTGATCTCTGTATCTACTGTAACTGTAGATTTAGGCCTGTCACAATAATTGTAATATCGATTTTGATCATCGTGATATCGTCTATTTTGTTTATTTGTATGTTTGTTCACATATATAACAGTGAACAGTATTTTAGTTGATCATGCATTAATAACTAGGTGAAGAAATAATAATAATAATAATAATAATTATTATAATAATAATAATAATAATAATAAATGATTGCTATCTTTTTAAAAAGTGTATAATTCCTTTTTTATGCTATTCTGTTATCATTATGTCAGTGGCATTTAATAGTTAATAGTTTTAAAATGACAAAAATGTCGTTTATCGCAATAATTTCTGGGACAATATATCGTCCACAAACAATTCTTATCGTGACAGGCCTATGTGGATTACCTCTCTAGGCAGGGAAGCAGGGACTTACTCATAAAGAACAAGAATCACTTGGTTTTATCTGACTCCGCCCAACAGGAAGTCGGCCATTTTGGCAGGAAGTCGCAAAAAAATAAGATTCCCGCTGAGTTTTGAGAGGGTTATGATGTTTGAAAACTCATGAAACTTCACTGGTCAAGCCTGTTTGGCTTAGGCTGTACTTTGGTCTTAAAGTGGAATTTTGAATATTCATATTTTATCAGCTCTCTAGCGCCACCTATTTTATATGACATGTATGGAAAGCTCGGAAACTTTTTGTTGTTTTTGTCCTGTGTAGCTAGAGGACTCTACAGCTCCCCCATTTGGTTTAGGCTAATATATTAGCTGTGGTCGTCTCAAAAACAATTCAATATTCTTGATTTTTGGTATAATTATAGATAATATGATCCCGCACATATTACCAACTGGCATGTATTAGCTCCGCCCAACAGGAAGTCGGCCATATTGGAATATGTGAAATGTTTACACGTTTTTTTTTTTACATGTACTCATTCAAACTCCTCCTAGAGTCTTTGTCAGAACACACAGGTACTTGGAAATTCATGAAACTTATCAAAAAGACAAACTTCTTGGTATGATTGACTCCGCCCAACAGGAAGTTGGCCATTTTGAAATATGTGCATTTTACACACATTTTTTGAGTACTCTGTCAAACTCCTCCAATAGGAATTTGTTGAATACTATTAATGTACCTGATGATAAATTGCAAAGCAATCGCTGATATCTTAAACGAGGTTAAAAAAAAGATGGCGGAAAGTTGAATTTCTTGAGATGCCCCATTGAAACAGGAAGTGAATACATCTTGGTGTTGGTAGGTGTTTGAGGAGGTTACAATGGATGAAAACACACAAAACTTTATATGCCTGCTTGTTTTTTACGCTGTTCTTGGATCTGAAATTGAAATTTCATATATATTTCATTATATATTTCATATATATCACATATATATTTCATCGGCTCTATAGCTCTCTATAACTGTAGTTATTGCTGTAGTAGTAGTAGTAGTAGCTTAAGGGGTTAATTCATATATTCAGAGATTCAGGGTGCTTTGTCTCTGCAGTGAGTTAAACTGAGTTAAACTGAGGCTTTGCTCCCTTTGATGAGGCGATGGGAGGCTAAAGAGACGGTCCTCCAGTGTCTCCACATCACACAGTCCTCCGTCAATAAGGTTAACTAGTCAGACCGGACTCGCACTTCCCTGGAAGTTGATCTACAAGTCATGCGGAGCGGAGTCAAAGCTCCTGCTGACAGTCGTCCCAGCGTGAGCTTCTTCAGCTGGATCTGAATGAGTCAGATCATCAAACCAGGCTTTCAGCTTCTCATGGCTTCTTCTGCAGGCGCATGCTATTGATCTGCGTACGTCGGTCGGACACATTAGATGTTTCCTGAAGGGTAATCGGGGGATATTATGTGCTTAAGGAGGGTTTGTGGACCTCTCAGCAGCCTCCGCTTTCCATTCCATGGGTTTTGAATGGAGTCCATCCATTGAAGCATCTATATGTTTACTCATGGTTGAATCAATGTTTTAAATTTTATGTCGATTTTTAAAATCAACTTCTTCAACATGCTACATTTTTTTTTTTACATTTAATAAACGTTTCATTATAATTTAATCGTAAATAAACAAGAAATGGTTAATTTATAAAGTGTTTTTAAAGGGCAAGGACTGTTTGCAGCTCAATTTTATTTAACAATGGGTTGCATTATATGTGCAATAAGAACAAATTCTCAACAAGAAAAAAAACATAGTAAAAAAAATATAAATACATTTGCACAAATACATGTATTTTTTAAAGGAAAATGCATATGATGCAAAGCTGCAAAAAAAGAAAAATACAGATATCATATACATAATATTTGCAGGCCTGGCTACAGTGTTGTAGGCCATAAGAACAAGTTACCACTGTTGTGTGACCTCATCCTGGTTTTGTGTTGGATTAATTTTCCCCATCTAATGGAAATCCAGAAAAGAAGCAGGATCCATTGATTCTTTATAGAGAAATCCAAACAAAAAGCTGTACAGTGAATTTAATATACAGTAAAGTACTATTAAAATAAATGAAGGTTGATACAGCTGACAGATAATTATTTCCATTAATTTTATCATTTCATTTCAAAGAACTACAAAAAAAACTAAGAGACCTTTTTAGTTTCTGAATCAGTTTTTTATTAGATTTTTTTTTTCTATAAACTACTGATAACATTTCCCCCAAATTCCAAATAAAAATATTGTCATTTAGAGCATTTATTTGCAGAAAATGAGAAATGGCTAATTGACAAAAAAAGATGCAGATCTTTCAGACCTCAAATAATGCAAAAAGAAGTTTTAAGAGTTCAGAAATCAATATTTGGTGGAATAACCCTGGTTTTTAATCACAGTTTTCATGCATGTTGGCATTTTCTCTCCTCCACCTGTCTTACACACTGCTTTTGGATAACTTTATGCTGCTTTACTCCTGGTGCAAAAATTCAAGCAGTTCAGTTTGGTGGTTTGATGGCTTGTGATCATCAATCTTCCTCTTGATTATATTCCAGAGCTTTTCAATTTGGTGAAATCTGTAGTCAAGCGTCCATTCTTCATCAGTTGGTCGGCAGGTTGAGGCGATCAGAGAGGCTTGTTGCGACAGAACAGACAGAAATAGCTCTAGAATTACTTGCTGTTGGATTTTCTTTTTTTTTTCTTTTCTTTTTTTTCTTTTTCTTAAGTACGTCTTTGACTCAACAGCTGTGATGACACCACAGAGCCGAGAGCTGTTACAATATTTGCTGTCTGATCGCTCGTGTGTGTGTGTGTATGTGTGTGTGCGTGTGTGTGTGTGTGTGTGTGCCACTATTCAGCAGGCAATCAGTCAGACATTCATGCTTAGCGGCTAATGCTAATGCTAATGCTAATGCTAATGTAAACGTGAATGCAGGGCTCAGGGCTGAGCAGATAAGCTCAATAATCCTGTCCCTAAAAAAAAAAACACCCGCCCACCCAAACAGAGACACCCGCCCACCCAAACAGAGCTCAGTGACGCCCCCTGTGGGCTCCAGGCTCGTCAGGCGTAACGCTCGCTGGCTTGCTGACCCGAAGAGCGCGCTCAGTCAGAGCGAGTCCTTAGCGACGCCTGCCTCTGAATTCTACACTGTGACATCAGACTCGTAATGCCTCACCCTCACAAATCCACCCCCCTCACCCCATCCACCACCTCATCACCAACACACACACACACACACACACACACACACTCACGCTCTCCCTGAGGCCTGAGTGAGAGCTGCATGCGTGTGGAGAGCGGTGCATGTGAGGTCGGTGGGTCATGAACGAGGCAGAGCTTTTTTTAGTTACGTGCCTCGTCACCAGTGAATACTGCACCTAACCAGCATCTCGCCCTTTACCTCTCTTTCTATCATTCTCTCTCTCTCTCTCTCTTTTTTAGTCTCTCTCTCTTTCTGTCTCTCTTTCTTTCTCTATATCTATATGTCTCTATGTCTATCTCTCACATTCAGCTTCTTTTTTTTGTTCCCTTCTCCCACAACACTGTTCTCTTTCTTTCTCTCTCTCTCTCTCTTTCTCTATATATATATGTTTATGTCTCTCTTTCTCTCTCACTCTATCCTTACCTCTCTCACTATTGCACTCTTTCTCTTTCTCTCTTTTTCTCTCTCTCTGTCTTGCTTTCAGTCTCTCTCCTTTTGTGTCTCCCTTTGCGTTTTCTAGATCTCCTAAATTTTCATTTGAGATAATTAAGTATCTATCTATCTGTCTGTCTGTCTGTCTGTCTGTCTCTCTTTTAGTCTCTCCCTCCTATTTACCTTCTTTTTAGTCCCTTTTTCCACCACACTGTCCATTCTCCCTTTTTTCCCTCTTTGTCTCTCTGTATATCTCTGTATGTCTCTCTCACTCCATCCTCTCTCTCTCTGTTTGTCTTATTATGTCTCTCTGTCTATTTCTCCATCCTCTCTCTCTGTCTCTTAATGTCTGGCTCTCTCTCACTCCATTCTCTCTCTGTGTCTTTGTGTTTTTCTCTTTTTGTCGCTTTCTCTCTCACTCCATCCTCTCTCTCTGTCCTCTCTCACTCTCTCTCTCACACTGTTTGCCTCTTTATGTCTCGCTCTTTCTCACTCCATCCTCTCTTTCGCCTACTTCTCTTTATGTCTCACTCTCTCTCACTGCATCCTCTCTTTCTCTCTCCTCTCTCTCTCTTTCTTTATGTCTTGCTCTCTCTCACTCCATCCTCTCTTTCGCCTCTTTCTCTTTATGTCTCGCTCTCTCACACTCTATCCTCTCTCTGTCCTCTCTCACTCTCTCTCACACTGTTTGCCTCTTTATGTCTCGCTCTCTCTCACTCCATCCTCTCTCTCTCCTCTTCTCTTTATGTCTTGCTCTTTCTCGCTTCATCCTCTCTCTCTCCTCTTCTCTTTCCATCTCTTTCTACTCACTCTGTTCATCTTATTCTACTCTCTCTCTCTCTCTCTCTCTCTCTCTCTCTTTCTCTCTCTCTCTCTCTCTCTCTCTCTCTCTCTCTCTCTCTCTCTCTCTCTCTCTCTCTCTCTCTCTCTCTCTCTCTCTGTCTCTCGCCCCTCCCTGAGGCAGACGGGCTTGCCCCTGTTTAGCCTGAGAGATTCTGACAAGTCGCTATGCATGCAGCCGGAATCCTTGACCTATTTCTTAATGAGTGAACAGTACAAAATGCGTTTGGGGGGCTGTGGCTTGTGTGCCCACCCCCATCGTATCACTGATCTCACTTAGACACCCCCACCACACACACACATTTACACTTTTTACATGTTTCTATATGTGTTTGTGTGGTCATTTATCATATTCCAGTGAGCCAAAACATTGAGACCAACCGCCTACCACCTATATAAATGGTTCCCAAATGTTTGCAACTGGTGCCTATCAAATTCCCATTGTAGGGCACTAAATGGGTCGTCATGAGGAAATGGAATGCAGCAGCAATTGTATTTTTGTTGTGGCCGTTTCTAAATATTTCCCAGGCTTTGCCACAGTAAACAGTTCTGTCACTTCAACTCAGATGGGACAGATTTTATTACCCTCATCTTCTCTTCAATGGGCCTTGGGTGGCCAACATCCTTTCTGTAGTTTCCTTTCTCAAAACATTGTTGGTAGTTACCCACCACAGCTGACCAGGAGCACCCTCCCCTCCTGGCATTGAAGCATTGAGACGCTGTGACCTTGTCATCTGGCTGTATCAGTTTGGCTCTTGTCAAAATGTTTTACTATATTTATGATTATGAATATATTATGAGGTGGTTAACATTATTTGCTTTGTCTATGAGAGGTCATAAGGTTTTGTCACATCTGTGTTTTGCACTTGATACTTGGAGCTGAAAATTACACAGAGTTATCGGCTCTGTCGCTTGATGACGCTTGCTCTTACAGCCTACAACATACATGCCAGGCTACAAGCTACCCAAGTTTACCCAAGGTAGCCTGGGTGGAATGACTACACACTGATGGTGAGTGTCAGAAACCAATAGACACACTCAGTATACTAATTGAAGGTGCCAAAAGCCCATTAAATAGGAAGTGTCATAGGCAACAGACTAGAATTTCTTATTATAAGTTGCTTCAACTAAAAAAAATTAGATTAAACTTACATCTCTGGAAAAAAAAAATAAGAGCATCTAAAACTGATGGGTTTCTTCTTTTTCTGATTTTACCAAATTGAAAACCTCTGGAATATAATCAAGAGGAAGATGGATGATTACAAGCCATCAAACCAGACTGAACCAAGCAAGCTGCTTGAATTATTGCACCAGGAGTAAAGCAGCATAAAGTTATCCAAAAGCAGTGTGTAAGACCGGTGGAGGAGAACCAGATGCCAAGATGCATGAACACTGTGATTGTTAATTCAGCCATTTCTCATTTATTTTTCTCAAAGATATACCTATAAATAGCAAAATCAGAGAAACTGATTCAGATACTGAAGTGCTCTCTTGTTTTTTTTTTTTTTTCCAGAGCTGTATATAATATATGGCCACAAATGTCTACCTTAACCTACCTTAACTTAAAATACAATAGTTGAGTAATGTTGGGAAATATCCAATTTTGCTTTAAAAAAAAATACTTCTTTTACTTGAGTTCCAACACTTTACAGTGAATTATATGCATATCCTGACATTGTATACTAGCAGAATTGAAAGATCGAGTGTCTGTGTGTGTGAGGGTTAGGGTGTGTGTGTGTGTGTTCATATCTGCTGCTTTGTTTTAATGCGTCTGGTCATGCCTCCTCCTCCTTCACGACTTCACATCTGACCTGTTTATCTGGACTTCTCACCAGTCCAGCTGTCACAGCAGAGATCTCTATCAGCCTGACCCATAGCAGCTTCACTTTGTAGAACACAGTGTGTGTGTGTGTGTGTGTGTGTGTGTGTATAAGTGTGTGTGTGTGTGTGTGTGTATAAGTGTGTGTGTGAAGCTGCCTACATGTTTATCTGCTTACAGAACAACACAGAGAAGATAACAGTGCATGTGTGTGACATTGATGAAGGATTGAACAGACTGGGTTAAAAAAAAAAAAAAAGCAGAATTAACCTTTCCTGGTTCTGTCCTCTGGTCCTCCCGGAACGCCACTCCGCCGGTGTTTGCCGTATCACCAGGGGAAGATTGTAAACATCACGCTGTGATGATTTGTCTTTGCTGCCACGGTAGCGTGGGGCTCTGGGCCGGAGCTGACCCCGGTGCTGAGCTACACCTTAATTAGGCCTGTGTTTTGCGTTACAGCTAATTATCAGGAGCAGTTGGTGGACAGGCTCTGGCGTGGAAGGGGCCAGTGTCCAGATTGGTCACAGCAAAGTGTGGGTGCTGACACATTTACAGCTTCACAGTGTGGGCCGGGAGGAGCCGGCCGCTCGCGGTCATTCTGAGTTCACCGACTTTACTTTTCAGGCTCTGGTGCATAGAATATACTGTTTTTTGGGACCTCCTGGATGAGTTGTCCATGCCCATTTGCAGTAATAAAGTAACATTTAAAAATCTACTTTACGATTGCTATTGACCCATTAAGACTTTGACCTTGATCTTAAGTGAGACCTGCAGTTTTTTTAAAATGTTGTTCTGGGTTCATTTGGGACCTCCTGGATGAGTTGTCCATGCCCTTTTGCAGTAATAAAGTAACATTTAAAAATCTACTTTACGATTGCTATTGACCCATTAAGACTTTGACCTTGATCTTAAGTGAGACCTGCAGTTTTTTAAAAATGTTGTTCTGGGTTCATTTGGGACCTCCTGGATGAGTTGTCCATGCCCTTTTGCAGTTATAAAGTAACATTTAAAAATCTACTTTACGATTGCTATTAACCCATTAAGACTGACCTTGATCTTAAGTGAGACCTGGAGTTTTTTTTTTTTTTAAATGTTGTTTTGGGTTCTTTAGGACCTCCTGGATGAGTTGTCCATGCCCTTTTGCAGTAATAAAGTAACATTTAAAAATCTACTTTACGATTACTATTAACCCATTAAGACTTTGACCTTGATCTTGATCTTAGGTGAGACCTGCAGTTTTTACCTGTTTTCTGGGACCTCCTGGATGACTTGTCCATGCCCTTTTGCAGTACTAGAGTAATATTTTTAAAAAATACTTTAAGATTGCTACACTATAGCTGCTTTCCCACTGCAGGGACGAATGGTCCTGAAAACAGAGGGTGACTGTTCTGGTGGTTATTACTGCAAATAGGTTATCCATCCAGGAGGTCCCAAAAGAACCCAGAACAACATTTTTAAAAACTGCAGGTCTCACTTATTGACTCAGTTTATCTTTAGTTATTAACTCAGTTTATCTGGTGATTTTTCCACATGGATACCTTTCAAATAAACTGAGTTCATCTAAAAAAAAAAAAATGGGACCTCCTGGATGAGTTGTCCATGCCCTTTTAAAGTAATGTAACCTTTCAAAAATCTACCTTAAGATTGCTACACTGTAGCTGCTTTTCCACTGCAGAGACGAATGGTTCTGAAAACAGAGGTTCTGTTTCTGGTAGATTTTCCACATGGATACAGCTCAGATAAACTGAGTTAATCTAAAAAGTAGGTTAATTTAACCATAAAGACTTTGAACTTGACCTTGACCTAAAGTGAGACCTGCAGTTTTTAAACATTGATCTGGGTTCTTTTGGGACCTCCTGGATGAGTCATTCATGCCCTTTTGCAGTAATAATGTAACATTTAAAAATCCATTTTACGATTGATACACTATAGCTGCTTTTCCACTGCAGAGACAAATGGTTCTGAAAAGAGAGGGTATCTTTCTCTCTTTTAACTTTTTGAACTAGTGTTTTTTTTTTTTCCATATGGACACAGTTCAGCACGGAACTAAAGATAAACTGAGTTAATCTAAAAAAAGTAGGTTAATTTATTAAGGGAAAAAAATCGAAGCCAAAAACTCAATCCAACCTGGCATTATACCAAAAAGTAATAACTTGGTTGCGCCCTTGCCCTTGGTGTCTCTTTCTTATTATTGAACCTTTAAGACTTTGACTTTCACCTTGACCTTGATCTTAGGTGAGACCTGCAGTTTTTAAACATTGTTCTGGGTTCTTTCAGGACCTCCTGGATGAGTTGTCCATGCCCTTTTGCAGTAATAAAGTAACATTTCAACAACTTTTCTGGTCATTTTTCCACATGGACACAGTTCAACACGGAACTAAAGATAAACTGAGGTAATCTAAAAAAGTAGGTTAATTTATTAATAAAAAAAAAATCAAAGCCAAAAACTCAATCCAACCTGGCGCTATACCAAAAAGTAATAACTTGGTTGCGCCCTTGCCCTTGGTGTCTCTTTCTTACTATTAACCTACTAAGACTTTGACCTTTTAAGTGAGATCTGCAGTTCTTTAAATATTGTTCTGTATTCATTTGGGACCTCCTGGATGAGTTGTCCATGCCCTTTTGCAGTAATACTGTAACACTAAGTGAGACCTTAAGTGAGACCTTCAATTTTTTAAATGTTGGTTTGGGTTCTTTTAGGACCTCCTGGATGAGCTGTCCATGCCCTTTTTTTGCAGTGTTCTCTCTATTTGTGAATATTGTGGTCTGCTGGAGTCTCAAAGCTTTAGAAATGACTTTGTAACCTTTTCCAGACTGATAGATGTCAATGACTTTAAAAGGGTTTATAAATGCTTTACAATCAGTTTATTAATGGTTACTAATTAGGTTGTAAATACCTTAAAAATCATTAATAATCAGTTATAACACATACGTAGAAAGGGCATCGATGACCTGTTGTTTGCCAAATAGTGAACCCACAGTCATCTATATTGTTGCCCTTTCTACGTATGTGTTATAACTGATTATTAATGATTTTAAGGCATTTAAAACCTAATTAGTAACCATTACTAAGCTAATTGTAAACCATTTATAAAACCTTCATAAAGGTAGTCTTATTTTAAAGTGGTACCGCTTTTTCCCTTAATAAATAAAAGCATAATTTTAAAAGCTGGTAGAAAGCCTCAAGATAACCTTGATTTTGGAAGAAACAATGACAATGGTCTTCCAATACTTTTGCCCATATACTCCATATATCAGTGTATGACTCCTTTATGTAGGTTAATAGCAAGACTGTATTATTGTCATAGCTTCCTGCTATGAGTCATGGGTTTGGAATTGCAGCAATTTAAGGGGTCCAGGCTACAGGTTATGACCCCCAGAGCTGTGGGCCTCTGGGAAATTGCCGTGCTGGTATTTACGCTATTGATTGTCGGAAGATAATTGACACCAACTGCCTTTATGCTGTGCTGTTGTGTACTATAATAAAAGGGATGTAAAAGGATTTTCTTATGATAGCAATGATATACAGCTCTGGAAAAAAAAGAGACCAATTGGAATTGGAATACCAAATTGAAAACTTCTGGAATATAATCAAGAGGAAGATGAACTGCTTGAATTCGTGCACCAGGAGTAAAGCAGCATAAAGTTATCCAAAAGCAGTGTGTAAGACTGGTGGAGGAGAACATGATGCCAAGATGCTTTGAAAACTGTGTTTAAAATACAGGGTTATTCCACCAAATATTGATGTCTAAACTCTTAAAATTTAAATATAAATATAAACAGGTTTTCTTTGCATTATTTAAGGGTTGAAACACTTGTCATTTTAGTGTGGGATGTTAGGTTTCATGGCTAAATTGGAGCAGCCTGGTGGCCAA
The DNA here is from genome assembly GCF_023375975.1 of Astyanax mexicanus. Lineage (NCBI taxonomy): Eukaryota > Metazoa > Chordata > Actinopteri > Characiformes > Acestrorhamphidae > Astyanax > Astyanax mexicanus. The sequence goes on along the minus strand of NC_064420.1, from coordinate 5,278,555 downwards.
TCTTCATTAATTGCACATTATTGCACCAGTAAGAGCTGTAGGAGTGTGAAGGTTCAATTAGCAGGGTAAGAGCACGGTTTTACTGCTCTAAATACTGCAATGCACACTATAACATTATGGGTGACATACCAGAGTTCAAAAGAGTACAAATTGTTGGTGCTTCTTGCTGGTCTTGCTGGGTCTTTGTGATGCATCAAGAGCCATGGTATCCAGGGTAATGTCAGCATACCACCTGACGAGAAGGACGAACCGCATCCAACAGGATTAACTGTGGACGCTGTAAGAGGAAGCTGTCTGAAAGGGATGTTCGGGTGCTAACTTCTCTTTGAAGTTTCTTTAAAAGTGTGATCAGTACAGTTACAAGGCTCGAAGAGAAGTTGGGTCATTTTTTCGATATAGCAGCTTTATATACTGGGTGTTATTGTGACAACTGCTGTTAGCCGTCATTGGGAAAAAGTCCTGTTTATTTGCTTCCCGCAGTCCTTTAGGCACTCTGTAGGGGAAGCGTGCGCTGGAGGACAGCTCAGTGGGAGAGGCAGTTGCCTGTAAGTAAAAGGCCAGTCACTCTTTCACAGCCTTCATCATCTTGAGTGCTTGTGTGCCGCGTTACTGGCTTGCCGTCTCATTGAGGCCTTTTTTCAGATTGATAGCCACCGGGCTGCAACAATGTCAAATAGGGCTACTTTAGTATGAGCAACACATAGCGCAGGAGGTGAAAATCAATGCTCACGCTCTGCACCCAATTCTAAAATACATGCCCAGACCCTGCACTGCCTTTTAAAAACTGCCCTGATAAGACTGCGCTGCTGGTTTGTGGTGCTGGATTTCGGGAACCTTTGGAAAACATGTGATTTCTACCATCACGACTCTGGAGAAAAGAATGCAACCCTGTATCTATGAACCCTGTATTTATAATGCCTTTATAATGCAGTTACTTAAATCTCCCTCATTTGCAGAATTGCCTCAGTCAGTAGGTATAGATCCCTCCATCAGACGAAGCACAAAGACGAGCTCAACCATTAGATTCAAATGGTGTTTTTTTTCAACTGATCTAGTGGTTGGCGCTCTGGTGGGGCTTGATTGGTGAGGGTTGGTGCCAAGATGATGTCCAACACTTCCTATGAACCCTGTATTCATAATGCACTATAAATGATTTATAATGCAACTATATGACATGCAAAATACCGTATAATGACTCTAATAAGACTGTATACTAACTACTAACTACTACTCAAGTACTCACAGCAACATTCATAACACATTGTAAACTACAAGTATAAGGGTTTATTAAGACAGGGCTTACAATGCATTATAATATATGTTCATAAGAACATTATACAATGTAGTGTTGTACCAAAATATACCAAACCTGTGTTATAGTGCATTACAACACTACGTTGTATGTTGAATGTTCTAATGAACAGATATTATAAGGCATTGTAAGCCCTTTCTTTATAAATCCTTATATTTTATGTAGTTTATAACGTGTTATGAATGTCGCTGTACGCACTTATGAGGTATTATACAGTACCAATAATGCATTATGAATACAGAGTTCATAGAAAGTGTTACCAACATTTTTTTTAAACAGAACAAAACTAGCACTTTTTGTGTGTGCTTTTGAATTTCCACTTGGTTATCAACTGCCCCTATAAACTCTCAAACATCCATCTATTTTCTGTGAATCAGCTGAAAGAGTTTGGTGTCAGGAATCATATGCTTCTATGAGCTGTTTGGACATCATCCTGGCACCACCCCTCACCCATCAACCCCCACCAGAGCGCCACCCACTAGATCAGTTGAAGAAACACCATTTCAATCTGATGGTTGAGCTCGTCTTTGTGCTTCGTCCGATGGAGGGATCTATACCTGCTGACTGTGGCAATTCAGCAGATGAGGGAGATTTACCTAACTTTAGTAGTAGTGTGTTTTTTATTTATTTATTTATTTATTTTATTGTTGTTGATGATTATGGCTTACAGACGATGAAAACCCAGAAATCAGTGTCTCAGAAAAGTGAAATATTAGAATATTAGAAGAACAATTGGTACTTTTGGAAGTGTGGGCAGTGTGCCAAGTCCTGCTGGAAAATGAAATCCACATCTCCATAAAAGTTGTCAGTAGACACACAGTCCAAACTGCTTCAGGTCTAGCGTGAAGTTTCCACCAATCAGTGATGATCAGTGATGGTTTGGAGAGACATGTCCATCATCTGCTGGTGTTGATCCAACATCATGCACATGTTGTCGCCAACTACTGCAACAAGTCGCATCGTTTTTATTTGCATTATAATCAGCCTATAGCATGTATCGAAAACTCTAATGCACAGACACTGAATCTGTTTTAGAGAATCTTTATCATCATTATAATAGACCGCCACACGGACGCGTACGATATTGCGCTGTCTGTCTCTGTCTTTGGCCGTGATTTCGCATCATCTTTGGCATCGCCTTCTACAGTCTGACATGCAATAAACCTACGAGTGCTGTGCTGTTATCACAGAAGTTTCAGCGGGCTGCGGGAGAGACAGAGCCAGGGAAAAAGATAAGGATGCACGGAGAGACAGGAGATAGAAGACTCGTCCAGCCGGCCCGTGCCCGGCCGGGTCCTGGGGACCGCCGTTCGTCCCGGCTCGCCCCACTATTTTCCTCCTCTTCTTCCCTGCAGCCGCCAGCTTGCCAAAAAACAAAGGCTTTTGTTTAGATCTGCAGTTGGGCAGATGGAGGGGAAGACAGTAAATGAAAACAGTGCGGCGGAGGGGAAACTAGCGGACCATGATGGAAGGAGTGCACACTGGGGCTGCTCCTCTGGGAAGACTAACGGTCTTACATGAAACAACAAACGCCGCCACAATGCTCCTAAGCCGAGGCGGTGCCAGGGCAACCGCGCGGCCTCTGTTTCTTTTTTAGCCCGAGCCGCCGGTCGCCAAGCGCTAGCCGGTGCCTCCAGGCTCTCCTGGGCCCTGGCAGCCTTTATTAAGATGTTAATGGAATTGCCTTCGTGACACATTTCCATAGGACAGACTCTCGCGCCACGGCCATTTTTTTTTTTACCGCCACGGTCCGCCTGCCACGCTCAGAACATCGGCTTCTTTAGACAACAGGTTCTTCATAGACTTACTCTGCACTCACTGTGTGGGGGGTATCTTATTCTTTCTTATTCTTTCTTTCTCTGTTTCTTTCCTTTTGGTCTATATGTCCAAAAAATTGTGGACACCCCTTTTAGGGCAGACACATACTAGCCTATGTGCAACAAGTGTAACTGGAGGCTTCCACTAGAGGGCAGAATGTAGAAAGGGCTTCGGGATTTACTCAATGTAAACATGGCAAATGGGCTTCCAGATTTGAATGATACAAACATGCTGGTTAGCGGCTACACTGCCCCTAGTGGTTTTGTGTGTATTGCAGCCATAATGCGTACGTGAACACGTAGTTAACAGCAAGTATATCTCTACATTTAGGCTCAATCCCACTTTATCCCTTGGCCCTACCATTTACCCCTACCCCTTCATTTTGATTTTAATTGAGGGGTAAACCCTCATTGGTTAACTATTTAACTTTAGGGCTTTACTGTCTTATATGTCTTCAAAAATATTATTTATTATTGTGCATTTCTTAATTTCTCTCTGAAGGAAAGATGGAATTAGCTTTGATTAGCTCCGTTCCACCTTAAACGCTGCAACCCCCTGCCATCTCTTGCGCCATTTAAGGTGGACCGGACACCCCAAGAGGTAGGGCCAAGGTAGGGGTCAAATCAGCAGAAGACATGTCTCTCCAAACCATCACTGATCATCAGTAAATTTGACATTTTATTTAAGAAAACAAGGGAGCCGAGTCTGGAGGAAGAGTGGAGAGACACACAGTCCAAGCTACTAGTGTGACAAGGTACAAGGTCTAGTGTGACGTTTCCACCAATCAGTGATGGTTTGTTTGGAGAGACACGTCCATCATCTGCTGGTGTTGATCCGCTGTGTTTTATTATCAAGTCTAAAGTCAGTGCAGTTTTGTTTTCCCACAAAATCTTACAGCACTTCATGCTTCTTCCCTCTGCTACTGACAACATTGATGGAGATGCAGATTTCATTTTCCAGCAGGATTTGGCACACTGCCCACACTGCCAAAAGTACCAATTGGTCTTATCTAATTTATTAACTTTTTGAAACTCTGATTTTTGGGTTTTCATTGGCTGTAAGCCATAATAATCAACGATAAAAGAAATAAAGGCTTTGAAATAAAGTAATTATTCAAAGTCTAGATGAAAGTTTTTTTTTTTCTGTATTTAAAATACTGCCAATACTTTAAAGATTATTTTTTAGTCTTCTTATTTTACTCATCAAATCTTTCACCTCAACAAAGTGAGAATAACAAGTAATGTGTTTTTCTGTATATGTGTATATGTATATATATGTGTGTGTGTGTGTGTGTGAACTGCTTCATATTTGGCTGGAAGTCAATGCCAGGCCCTGATGTTATGCCCACAAGAATGCTAATGTCCAGCTCGAACAGGGCCTCTGAAGCAGGCAGAGTGCAGTGAGCCTACATAGGCCTTTTGTCTGGGCAGAAGCTGTAACTCCCACACCACACACTCACTTATTCGCTCGGTTCCCAAGACCACGCAGCCGACACACTGCTGAAAACAAAAGGAGTGCTGAAGTCGCTACCTTTACATTAGTTAGCAAGCGCTAACTTTCTGAAAGAGCAGCTTTTGTGCTTTCCAGAAGGCCGTTTTCTTGTTTGCTGCATGCAGATTCTGTATATGGATATATCTGACTAGAGGTAGAAGTTTGATATATTCATGGCTATGTATGATTCTGTGAGCTAATTAGATCATGTCCAGGATTTAGGGATTACAGCTTCTCTGTTCAAGACATATTCTGGAATATTTAAGACTAATATGTCTTGTGAAGAGAACAGAGATTAGAAACTTTTAACATAACACGAGTAACCAGATATCCCTCTCCAGAGTGCATCACATAACTAGAAAAGCAACACACAGCAGAGCCAATAAAAATAACTATCCTTGGCCATACGATTCATACAGTATCATGATACAGGGCTATCGATTCAAGATATGCACTTATGATGGTTATATATTTTTATGATATATTGCAGTTGCTAAAATTAAATTTTAGAGAAAAAAACTGTACAGTATAAAAACACACTATCTATGCATTATTTATCAAATCTGAGTAAAAGTTTTTTTTTTTTTTTTTGGCCAATTAGAATGATTGAGTGGGATCTAATGATGGAGTACATCACTGTTCTCTAGTGGGCGAGGCTTAAACACAACACTAAATTAACCCTCTTATTTTTACATGTAAACTGTATATATGAAATATATTTGAATATATGTGAAAAAAATGAGAGACCGCTTTAGTTTCTGAATCAGTTTCTCTGATTTTGCTATTTATAGGTATATATTTGAGTATATATTTGAGTAAAACGAACATTGTTGTTTTATTCTATAAATTACGGACAACATTTCATTACATTCTAAATAAAAATATCGTGATTTAGAGCATTTAATTGCAGAAAATAAGAAATGGCTGAAATAACAAAAAAAAAAGGTGCAGAGCTTTCAGATAATCTCAAATAATGCAACAAAAACAAGTTCATGTTAATAAAGTTTTAAAAGTTCAGAAATCAATACTTGGTGGAATAACCCTGGTTTTTAATCACAGTTTTTTTTTTCATGCATCTTGGCATCATGTTCTCCTCCACCAGTCTTACACACTGCTTTTGGATAACTTTATGCTGCTTTACTGCTGGTGCAAAAATTCAACAAGCAGTTCAGTTTGGTGGTTTGATGGCTTGTGATCATCCATCTTCCTCTTGATTATATTCCAGAGGTTTTCAATTTGGTAAAATCAAAGAAACTCATCATTTTTAAGTAGCAACCTCGATCTGTTGGATTGGATCAGCCAATCCAGATCCTTGTCTTTGTTTTAATCATGTTTTTCAGTCGAATATCTAAATCGGGACGTGCCTACCCGCAGCGTCAGTAATCAATTAGCTCGTGTCACCCTGTGTGAGACGGTGTTATATACGCGTTATTGTTGGTGTTTGCAAGTTGACAATGGGCCTGCCGTGAAAGGAGGCGATAGTGAGAGGGTCCCTGTGGAATTGGACACAAACGGGCAGCTGTGCTCAACAAATGTGTGAGTGAGCGTGTGTGTTTGAGTGTGTGTAAGTGTGTGTGTGGGCTGAGAAGAAAGAAGAAGACACATGCATAGGTAAAGCTGTAAGGTCCACACTGCCCCCTCGTGATGCAAGAAGTCCGGCCTCCTGGCAGTTGCCGTGGTTACAGTGAGGAGGCGGGGGATATCTGTGTGTGTGTGTGTGAGTGTGTGTGTGTGTGTGTGTGGGATGGGGGGGGGGGGGGGCTTGTCTCCTCTATTGGTTTGAGAGGAAGAGGAAGAGGAAGACGTGCTAAAGGGCTAAAGGCAGTTTTGGACCTGCCACACCGACCGCCGGTCTCAGAGCCAGACCAATTACCACCCGGCACGGCCTGACTGACTGGCTGAATCAGGACGCCTCCATTATGTATTTCACTTCATAGAGATGTGGTCATTGTAATATATGTTAGTATCCAATGAGCCTCTTTTATGTAGTATGTAAAAAAGACATGCACTGAGGAATATAAGTGTCGTAAAATTGGACAAAGAAACTGAAACACCTGTTATTTTAGTGTGGGATTTTAGGTTTCATGGCTAAATTGGAGCAGCCTGGTGCCCAATCTTCATTAATTGCACATTATTGCACCAGTAAGAGCTGTAAGAGTGTAAAGGTTCAATTAGCAGCAGGGTAAGAGCACAGTTTTACTGCTCAAAATACTGCAATGCACACTATAACATTATGGGTGACATACCAGAGTTCAAAAGAGGACAAATTGTTGGTGCACGTCTTGCTGGCTTGAGCATCGGTGACCAAGACAGCAAGTCTTTGTGATGCATCAAGAGCCACGGTATCCAGGGTAATCCAGGTCAGCATACCACCAAGAAGAAAGAACCACATCCAACAGGATTAACTGTGGATGCTGTAAGAGGAAGCTGTCTGAAAGAGAGGGATGTTCGGGTGCTAACCCGGATTGTATCCAATAAAAAACATAAAACCACGGCTGATCAAATCACGGCAGAATTCAATGTGCACCTCAACTCTCCTGTTTCCATCAGAACTCGTGTCCGTCGAGACAATAAATTATTGTGGTCTAAAACAAGACAAAAATTCAAATTAAAAAAGCAGCTTAGGCTTTTGACTTTATTCAATTGTGAAAATTAATAAAAGTGACAAAATGAATGGATAAAACCATGCAAAAACTAGAAAACTTAGTTGTCCTCAGTTTTGGTCATATTTTTCAACATTTCAATGCATTTCCTATAGAGACCTTTGGCTTTCAGTGCATCAGATGTTTTTTTGCCACACAGTGAAGGGTGCAGTTTCTTTGTTGTGGGCAGGTAATTGCTTTTAACCGTTTTTTTTTTATTATTTTTTTTTTTCCGTCTGCGATTCGTCGGCTGCGGGCCTGCGCACATACGCTTGATGCGTACTCACCTGCATTGGAGCCCGTCTGCTTTGTTACAATTCTCAAGCCGGCCGTGGCCTTATCTGCAGAGATAGAGCTCGTCTTTCCTGTCGGGAGGCAGACGCCTTAACACATCCTCCACGCCTCAGCTGGGGAGAAGAGCAGAGATAAGCCTCCCGAATTCATTCCTGAGCCAGATTGCAAACGGAGCCCCTCAGACCAAAAGACAGAAAAGGAAAAGGGGAAAAAAAAGAGGAAGAGAAAGAAAGGAGACGGGAATAGAGGGAGGAAGAAAAGACAGGGACGGTTCCTCTGTCATCCAGATAAACATTTTCCAGAGCCGACCACAACAATCCCAAAACCGAGAAGCCATGATGAAAGACCTTGAAACTCTCCACATCAAAACTCTGAGGGACGACAGAGCATCCCTGTTTGGCACTCCCTCTTCCCTTCCCCTCAGTAGGTTGTGGTTGTGGTTTCTCACATGGTATGGGGATGTGTTGAGATCTTAGAGCAACATGGTGTACTACAATGTGTTGCATTCAAGGTCACATCTTTTAAAACGGCACTAGAACCCCTGTTTTTTGCTCAAATTGAAAAAAAAAGGCAAAAAATTGTACACCGTAAGCCCGGATAAGTTGAATTAACTTAAAACCTTTGAGGAAACCGGTTGCCTTAAAAAAGTTAATTAATGGGTAATGAAAACTTAAGTTAGCATAACTTAGAACATGAAGTTATTACAACTAAAGGGGAAGTTAATTTAACTTTTTTTTATTTTTGTTATATTGTAAGACCAGATAAGTTGAGTTTACTTCACTTTTTTAAGGCAGCCGGTTTGCTCAGTTTCTTTTAAGTAATGGGGAATGAAAACTTGAGTTAGCATAAATTAAACCATCAAGTTATTACAACTAAAGGGGAACTTGATTTATTTCTAAGGTAACCCAGGGGGAATCACTACACACTGATGGTGAGTGTCAGAAACTGTTGGACACACCCAGTATGCAAATAGATTGTGACAAAAGCCAATAGAAAAGAAGATGCCAATGACAACAAACTAAACAAGACTAAACTCAGTTATTATAAGTTGGTTCAACTCAAAGATCTCAGTTTGAATGTTTATGTGCCCACAAAATTTCCACTAACTTAAAATAGTTGAGTATTGTTTAGAAATATCCAATTTTATGTAAAACAGACTTAATTTATTTGAGTTCAAACAGTGTATGGGTTTACAGTGTAGGGATGATGTATGGGTTTAGAAGCCTATGCCCATAGCACATTTGAACAGCTGTACTTTACAAAATGAAGGTCAGCGAATCCAAAAAATCAAGAACTTTAAAAATAACCTCAAGTGCAGTCACCGCAAGGACCATCAAAAACGTTATGATGAAACTGGCTCTCATCAGGACTCACATGGTATGGGGATGTGTAAGGTCACATCTTTTAAAATGGCACGAAACCCCCTGTTTTTTGCTCAAATTGGAAAAAAAAAGGCAAAAAAAATGGAGGGGTGGTTTGGGAGGGGCACTGGGTGACGTATGGGTTTAGAAGCCTATGCATATATGATGACACATTGCAAAGGCATGGCTGTATAAAAAAGGTATAAAAAAGGTATTGACTCTACTACTAATACTGCGACTATAAGAATACGCCCGTATCTTTTCCCTCTCTCTTAAACCAGGCTGATTCCTAGACTTCATTCCTTTTCGTCTGTAACCCCCCTACTGTGTTCAGCATCTACTTTTTGCCTTTGAAGACCCAGGGAAGCCCTTATAACAGCCCCCCCCAGCAATTCCATATATATTCTACATACAGTATCTGAGAGATACGGCTCATCTTCACTAAATATAAAGGAGTGTAGAGGTGAACTGTTTCCCAATGTTTCCCAAAATAACCTTTCAGTGGATAGTTACTTAAAAGAACCTTTTAGATTTAGATAACAACCAATGAAAATGCAAAAGCCCATTTATAGTGCATTACATTGTTCAACAATAGCTAGTAGAACTATATGACATTCACAGTTCTCTTCGCACGCCATGCAAATTACTTGCGGCCCCAGTTTGCGCTCGAGTGAGGGGTGGTTTTGACAGTTTGGGGGCGGGGTCAGAGTCACCTCCCTCAGGGAACGCTATTAGCTGATATCTACAGGGTTTGTGATGGACCGCCCACCTCCAAGAGCCGGAGGAGGGCGGAGAAAGAAGGACGGCAGGAGAGTTAGCTAACTGGCTATGCTAACATCCAAACAACCTGCTCAACCGGGCTCTTCGGCTTTATCTGCCCAGATTAGCTCCTGGAGCGATTGGCTCTTGCTCCAGCCAATAGCGTTCGCTGAGGGAGGCGACTCTGACCCCGCCCCCAAACTGTCAAATCTACCCCTTTCAAAACTTGAGCGCAAAATATGGCCTACCTGCACAGAAACAGTAGTTAATCGCTTGATTTCAAAGTAGCAAATGCATTATTTTCATTTCTGCTTTTTTTTCTTTAAAGGCGAGCTTTTCATAGCAGAACAAAGCTAGCAGAACAGATGATGATGATGTTCACAAGCAGCGAGGTTGCACAAGAACAACCTTGTTCTAAAGTTCTTTCTGTGGGTCTGCGCCTGTTTTTGCTGTTGACTCAACCCCGCACGACCTTCAGAGGCAAAGCTGGCTGGTGTTTGCGTAGCGAAATGCGGCTGGCGCTCGGATGCGAACGTCGCCGTGGTTTCCCTCTCGTTGCTTGTCAGCTCTCACTCTCATCAGTAGCCTTGAAAAATGACAAACGTTGTGTATGTAAACCTCGGCAAACGACATATCTGGAAATGTCGCGGCGCGTTCGCTGCGGTGCTGAGGGACACCCGGCTCCGAACGCCGCTCCCTTGTTGTGTTTTAAACTCAGGGCTTGTAGTAGCGCCAAGCTTTGTGCTTTGTGGACGTGTTGTGTATTGTAGGCCTTGCTGATGCAGCTGTGCCTCTGTGGATTTAATACCACGACTTTTCTCTTGTCAAAACTAATGAAATGTGAGCCATGACAGCGACATTTTCCCTCAGCTTCGTGTGTCGGAGCCCGGAAAGCGATTTAAAAGCAAGCAAAACCAAGCAAATGCAAGCGGACACAATTTAGGGCTGCAACGATTAGTCGATATAATCGACAATGTCGATTATAGATAAAAAATAATTGTTAAATTGTAACAGTACTGCATTCAACAAAGTGCTCGGGGGCAAAAGTACAATGGTAGACAAATGGGGGTAAAAGACTAACTCAAACAGTTTACACTCAACTTCGTTAGTGTCTCCAAAAGTGCCCAAAAACACAACATATTACATATTTAATAAATACTGACTAAATATACTTACAGTACTTTCCACGTTTAAACAATGTTCAGATATTTAAATGCCATTTATGTAACGCCAGACAGAGTGGAGTGACGCTAGCCGAAAATAAAATGCACAGGCTAGTTTATTAAAGCTCCACTAGGTAGGATTGAGATTTTGTGCTCGTGGGCTCCCCCTACAGTTGCAGAGTTTAATAAAGGTTTCAGACTGATTAGTTTCTCTTTCTCGTTTTCTGGCTTTCGCAGACATATTCGGTCTCTTTCCAGCTTCTGCCAGAGTGTCTGTATGTTAGTTTGTAAAGATTGAACCAGTAGTCCTTGTAGAACTGTTAGAACTAAAGGTGGGAAAGCAGGTCGCAGTTCTCGCGAGCGTTGGTCGCGGACGCCTCGGAAAACTAACGGAGTTTGGTTTGGGCTCAGAGGAGCTTCGGCACAGACACGAGAGCCCCGCTATTCCTCCTATTACACCTCAATGCAGCGCTGCAGTGAGTTTCAAGCTGTAATTTCACTTCTTTAAAAAGATAAAAAATTAAGGCAGTCCTACCTAGTGCTGCTTTAACAGGCAGAAAAACAGATATTACAAAACAGAATAGTCAGGCAAACAATAGTCTCACCAGATACAGGAATCGTAGTAGAGGACACAGTCCGGATTCATAAGCAAAAGACAGTCCAACTTAGCATTAAATCCAAAAAGGGCAAAACAAGAGACAAAAAACTATATACCGTTAATATATTTTTTACAAACTGCTGCCTTATATACAGGAAGCTAGATAAGCATGAACCGGAACTTACTCAAAACACAGGTGAGTCATTATTCATTGGATTTTGGGAAATGGAGTCCAATAGTGTGGAAGGAGAGCATGGCGGCGTGAGAATTTAAACGTCATGTTTTGCTGTTTATATTGGTTTTAGAGATTGAGGACATGGCAGAAATAATCGTTGACTAATCGACTAATCGGAAGAATAAAAAAATAAAAAATAATCGTCAGATTAATCGAATTTAAACGTCATGTTTAGCTGTTTTTCTATTGGTTTTAGAGATTGAGGACATGGCAGAAATAATCTTTGAGTAATCGACTAATCGAAAAAAAAAATAAACGTCAGATTAATCTAATTAAAATGTCATGTTTTGCTGTTTCTATTGGTTTTAGAGATGGAGGACATGGCGGAAATAATCGTTGACTTATCGACTAATCGAAAAAATAATCGTCAGATTAATCGACTACCGAAAATAATCAATTGTTGCAGCCCTAGCACAATTATGAACATGAGCGTTTAGCTCTCCAATAAATAATCAAACGGCGACATCATGCATAATTCACAGATCAACAGCAATGTAGGTCAATCACGCTCCTTTTCTTCCGTGCTTAAGGAGAGGAGGAGTGACTGGTGAATTAGGGTATCTAAGACAATTATCCCGAGTGTGACAGCGCCGAGAGCCTTGGCAGAGGACTGGAGAGCCCCTGTGTTGTCCGCCGAGATGTTGATTAAATATGACTGCTCTGGAGCCTCTGCCTCTAGTGAGAGATGCAAGCAAAATAAAGAGAGAGAAAAAAAAGAGAGAGAGAGCGAGAGAGGGAAAAAGCGAAAGAGAGCCGGGCAGGTTTCTGCTTGAAAGACATGAATGAATATAGTCTGATGTGGTATTGTGTAACAGTTGAGGATTATGTGCTAATGCCGCTTAATGCCTGACACATGAAAGGTGAGAGGATGTCATCCGTGCCACTCGTTTACTGCCGGTTACTGCCGTCGCTCGCTTCTGGGGAAAGCTGTGTTTACCCTGTGCACTAAGCACACACTCGCGTTTATCTGACGTTGGCGATGACGGTTATTGTCAGCATTTTGTTTGATTTTTTTTAGGTGTAGAAATGGGTTTACGGTGATTTTGTTGGAGTAACTGTCTCTACTTTATTAGCATTAGTTGCTAGGTGGGCTGTTATCACCCATTAAACGGCATAAAAAGAAGAAAAAGAACTGGTGTTCTGCTGAAATCGGACTCATGAAGTGATAAGTCAGCAATAATTCAACGTACAGTTGTTTGCCTCTTACTCGAACTTACTAGAATTTCCCCTTGGGGATCAATAAAGTTTCTATCTATCTATCCATCCATCCATCTATCCAGTCATCTACTTTAAATGGCTAAAGAATGTTGTGTTGCATAGCCTAAATGGAAAGGTGATGGAAATGGAAGGTGTAGAAAAGGGTTTACTGTGATTTTGTTGGAGTTACTGTCTCTACTGTCCAGTAGGGATGGCTTAGTGAGCATTGGAGTGAGGACAAGATATTGGATGACCATCAAATCATCAACTCAAAATTCAATTCAAAAGTATTTGATGAAGGTTCATCATTCCAAATTTCACAGTTCCAATGCTCCATAACTTTATGCTTGGCATTAGTCATGGTTCCAATAGGTTCATGCTTATCTGCTTCAGAATGTCCTACTCAATTGGAATTACTTCTTCTCTTCTCCAAGGACTGGACAAGTTGAGGTGGGCTGTTGTCACCCATTAAACAGCAGAACAGAAGAAGAAAAAGAACTGGTGTTGTGCACTCAAGTCGTAGAGCAGTGTAGAGTAGAGAATACAACAAATTACAGTGGTGATTTCTGTATCTACTGTAACTGTAGGTCAATCCTTAATAATTGGGTTAAAAGCACAAGTTTGGCCACAATGGTTGTCTTGCTGTTTGCTTTTTTACGTGAAACTTAAACTAAGAAAATTGCCGCGGTGTTAGCATTCGTTGCTCCAAAGCAGTACTTAAGAAGCAAGACGCTTCACAGACGCCCAACACGTCTTGCTTTTTTTACACATTGCGTTTGGCGTAAAGGGAAATTTGTGCAAGTCTGATTCTTCGCCGAGCGTTCGCTTTAGCTCTGTATTGTAAGGCAGGATTTGACCCCAGGCAATGCAGAATGCTGCTACTGGAGCTGTTTTGCATGCCCTTGTTCCTGCTCTCCCTGGCTTTATATCACAAAGAATCGCTTGGCAGGAAAGATAAGGGGTACGGAGGGTACGATGCTGTTCAATTTGCAGAAGCGCTCTCTGTACCACAGCGCTTCTGGAACAACTCTCAGATTCTGGAATTGTCTGTAGTGGTGAACTGTTTGTTTTAGCTTTGGCCTACAGTGCACCTCGGCCTGAGGGTTGCGGCGAGGCGTAGCTCTGCGTAGTTCTGCATGGTTTTGCGTAGTTGTCGGGGTTAAAAGTGCACTACGTAGGCCACAAGTCAGAGGGCAGCGAGGTCAGAACGAGTGAGCAAGCCGCCCACGTTGGGTCGATGGCTGGATTGACCAGATCGAGAAATGAAGAAAAATGAGAAATAAAAAATAAGAAGATACCTCATGCAAGAGCCAGTTGAAGCAACTGGCGTAGCCTCAACTGTTCGGCTTCCGCTGCCACCGTCGCTGCTGTTTGGGGAAGTGATAAATATTTCATTATCTGCCCCCCTGTCATTACTATATATTGGAACAAATCTGTCAATTAAAGACTCTGGCGAAGTATTTAGTTAGCCGTGCGTGGAAACAGCGCTGTTTACGAGGGAGGGGAATTAAAAATGCATTGTCTTCCCTTTGTTTGCTTGTTTACACGTTTCATCTGTGGCTTTTCAAAGCTGACAATTACCAGAGCTCGTAGCACGCAGCATTTCCTCGCCCTCCTCCATCCTTCTTTCCCTCCATTCCTTTCCTTCCCTCCCTCCCTCCCTCCCTCCCTCGCTGTGCTCCTCCTTCTCCCTTCTGTTCTTGGGCTTGTTTTCTTAGCGGGTAGGAGGAGAGGAAACGAGCGAAAGTGCGGTGGGAGGAGACTCTGTATGTACAGTACGTTTGCCTGAGATTGCAGGGGTGGGAATGTATTAGTGTGCCCTCCGCTGTCAGGCCTCGTCTTACCTCCAGCTTCGCCCTTTCCCCCGATGCTCTTCGCAGGACTTTGGCAGATGCCCAGAATGGTGCCACATTAATAGGCTGAATACACACACCCTCCCATCGACACACACCCACCAACCTGTCTGCGCACCGCAGAATAGGTAGAGCTCTAGCGCGACTTCCTGTCCCCCTGTCCTCCAGTCCGCACGCTCTGCTGATGAAGGCCTTTTGTTGGCGTGTCTACAGATGCTCAAAGCCTGGACAGCTTGAGCTGCCATCCCCGTGCCACCCCTGCCCCAACGCGCCTCTGATCCAGGCCGCCGCAGTCACCTGAGGCCACCCACAAAGGCGAGAGACGAGAGACGAGCTTTAGATCATTCCACGTCTTTCTTCTTCCTGCTCGTCTTTTGCAGAAAGTAGCGCAAGAGTTACAGCAGCTGAGATTTTTGAGATCG
This sequence comes from Astyanax mexicanus, assembly GCF_023375975.1. Classification (NCBI taxonomy): domain Eukaryota; kingdom Metazoa; phylum Chordata; class Actinopteri; order Characiformes; family Acestrorhamphidae; genus Astyanax; species Astyanax mexicanus. The sequence goes on along the minus strand of NC_064420.1, from coordinate 5,263,410 downwards.
GATAAATACGTAAATCCCTTTCACAGAATCTGTCCAGTCATCTGTGGAAGCTTCAACATTGGTCAAATAAGTGTCAAATATAATAGTTTCTCGACTAAAATACACAAAATGCTGGGGACAAAAACGTAGTAGTGGAGGATAAGAACTGCTTAAAAATTTGGTCAGTCACCAAAAGTGACCAATCACAACAGATTGAACACATTTACTCACTAAATCAGAATATTAGAACATTCTAGAACATCCTGGTGCATCTCAAAAAATGTCAAAATTCAGTGATTATGGCTTACAACCAATGAAAACCCAAAATAATCAGTGTCTGAGAAAATCTGAATTTGATATAAAACCAATTGTCACTGTCAATATCTTTGGCAGTGTGGGCAGTGTGCTGGGAAATCCAGCTGGAAAATGAAATCCACACAGTCCAAGCTGCTTGAGGTCTAGTGTGAAGTTTCCACCAATCAGTGATGGTTTGTTTGGAGAGACATGTCCATCATCTGCTGATGTTGGTCCACTGTGTGCTATATCAAGTCCAAGCGCTTCATGCTTTCCTCTAATGAGGACTTTTATGGAGATGCGGATTACATAATTTCATTTTCCAGCAGGACTTGGCACACTGCCAACACTGCCAAAAGTACCAATTGGTCTTATAATATAATATTCTAATTTTCTGAGATACTGATCTTTGGGTTTTCATTGGCTCTAAGCGTAAAATAGAACACTCTGTGTGTGTAATACATCTACATACTGTATGAGTTTCACATTTTAAACTGAATTACTGAAATTAAGAAACTTTTCAGTTATATTAAATTTTTTTGAGATGCACTCGTAAACAATAATCTTCTATACATTTAAAGAGCATCTAAATCCCACGATTTTCTGCTTCTATAAGGCAGCAGCAACGTGCATTATCACTGAAATAGAGACTCTTCTGTACGTTCATTGGTATGCTCTGCGGGGGCGGGATTATCTTTCATCAAGTCGCGTGGAATCGTGAATGGCTGCCGGGTCATATGGAAATTTAGCTTTCCCTCCAAATCTGAATTCCTTCTTTATGACTCTTTCCCACCAGGATTACATTGATGTAGGACAGGGATTCAGAATATGTGTACATAATGCCATTTTTAAAGCAATTAAAAAAATCAATATTGCAATATATTTTATTGTATCATATCGTTTTAGTTTGAGATGCACGAATACTAAACACACAAAAAGACAAAAGCAAAGGAAATGCGAAGATTAGAAGAGCTATGACATTAGATTCAATACCTGGCAACATGAGACTAAAACAGGTGGCTATTTATACTGAGGAAACCAGGTGAATCTGATTAGAAAGCTGGAGAGTTATAACTGCGAACTCTTATGTGATCAGGCATGTCTTGGAGGTTAAACGCAGGTGCATCCTGGGAAATGGAGTCTATAATGAGTGAACTAGAGTCTGTGACAGGCAGAGAGACAGCGACAGGACTGACAGCATCAAACATTGATATTTTTATTAAGTCATATCCACTTTTATATTGAGTTTTAAATCCCGACCACTAGGACTGTTTTGATTGGATACAAAAAAAAAAAAATACTTTGCTTAGAAGTTTAGTTTTTTATATGTCTGTCTTTGACAGTTTTTCTTTATATTCCATTGCTTACAGCATCACAGTTAGGGGTGTGTTTAAAAAACGTTTTTATCTCGCGAGACCATTCTAAATAGAGATGTAAAACACGATCTGGCAATTAACTAATCAACATTAAATTATATTAAAAGAAATGAAAAGAATATAACTGTTGCTAATGTTTAAATAATGGAAGTTTAAGTGTTTCTTGTTTAATTACAACATTTCATATTTAAACTACAGTTTTTATTGTAACTGAAATGTAACTAAATTAATCAATTTTGAATTCAATTGGGACCTTGTGATTTGGAATCGAATTAAACTGGGAAATCATTGACGAAACCCACCCCTAATCACAGTATATCATCATGTGATATATTGAATCATTTTTGTATGGTGGTTGGGAGTGGTATGGGAGATTCTTAGAAGTAGTCTTCTAACTGTTTGTTGTGTCCAATGACATCATTGTTCTATTTTTTTTTTTTTTCTAAAGTTATGACTGGACGTGGCAACTTCCGAGGTCAGGAAATGACCAAATGACCAATAGACTCTTCCTCTTGACATGTCAACAAAGTGATTGGTTATCAGGAAAGCCTGTGATCATTGACTTCCAGTTTACATGCTAACTGATGGAGGCTAATTGGTGGCTACAAGCATTTTTTTTTTACAATTTTTTCGGTACCACTTAAAAATAAGACTACCTTTATAACCTCTTAAAGGGTTTATAAATGTTATATAAATTTGTTTATTAATTGGTGCTAATTAGGCTGTAAATGCCCTAAAAAGCATTAATAATCAGTTATAACACATGCGTAGAAATGTACGTAGACCTGTTTTTTTTTTTTTGGTCAAATAGTGAACCCACAGCCATCTATATTGTTGCCCTTTCTACGTATGTGTTATAACTAATCATTCTAAATTATTTTTAAGGCATTTAAAACCCAATTAGTGACCATTATAAAACTTATTGTAAACCATTTATAAACCCTTTATAAAGGTAGTCTTATTTTAAAGTGGTACCAAATTTTCCTTACTAAACCACTACTTTTATGGATATAAAATACTGATATTTTGACTAGATATTTTTCTCATAACAATATGAGAGTGATGGCTCAGTCGCTGGGTTGGTTGGTGTTTGGTTGATGTTTGGAACGTGTGCTCGGCCCGTGATGAGAGACAGCATCCGTGGTACACGGAAGTCCATTCAGGGCTGGGGAAAATGGAACAGGAGGTGGAGGAATGCCGTGGAGAACCGTTAGATTGTGTTGGATTGTTTCTTGTCACATTGAAGCAGACGGGAACAGGAAGGAAACTGTGGAGGGAGGGGGTATTATATTAGCTGTATTTGGCGGAAACGTGACGGACGGTGTATGGCACTGGCGCAACTGTTCTCACGAGCTGATCGGGAAAAGATTTTTAAAATTCCACATGGTGGCCTGGCCAATGAGGCAAAGCTGCTATGAGGCTGGTGAAGTGACCAAATTCTGATTCTGGCCGCAAAGAATGAAGGTCTAGAAGATATCAGTAAAAGCTTGATTTAGGTATTAGTATTAGTTTGTATTTGGTTTTGCGACGCCTTTAGCGGCTCGAAACATGCAAAAGGCATGTTCTAATTCTCTTCTTCATTAATTATGATTGTGTTTTGGGCATAATGTGAAATACACCAATCAGTATGTGAGTTGCCATTCTCTTTAAGAGCCAGTTGCACTCTGCCTGTTGACTTTGGCGTGTTGCTATCTTAACAGCGCTGCACTTTTGAGCGTCTTAGCAGATCTAGCTCCTGCATGGCTTAGACAGAATTAGGCGGCTGACTCTGACTGTTGTCAGGGTTTAAATCGGTCAGTGGCGCACCCCAAGATAGTGTTAAGATAGTGTCCATTGTGTACCGGGAATACCTTATAGAAGGCATTTCCTCCAACAGTATTGATAGCAATGCTACACTGCTACATTTAACTGCATATTGTTAAATATAACCTACATATAAACTCATATTAAATACTACAGAAATGTATGCAATCATTTTACGCTGATTACGTTGAACACACTTACTTAGCTCATATTTTGAATTGAGAGAAAACATGAATGGATTCAGTTGAGTTACACTGATTGCAGTGATTGTTTCAATTAAATATATTGACCACACCGCTTTATGATTGGACAGTGAAATCCTGATAAAAAAAACCCACCTTTCCCATTGGCTCCTGGAACCATCTTTTCCTGCCTTTACTCACCATCAGTGTGTAGTCATTTCCGCTTTTAATTTCTTATCTTATGGTGCAGGTACTTGGCATCAGGGTTGTAGGCTGTAAGAGCAAGTCAACACTTACACTGCTACCAGGGCTGGTTTTGGGGGTGTCGCCCCTTTCCTTGCTTACTTCTGGTTGGCTCTTTGAGTCATATACAAGCGATTTTAAGTATGGCTACGTTTCATCCATTTCTGTGTCTAATACCTCACAGTTTGTTCAGATATCCCAGTATATATGTCATTTTTATCCAAGCTTGCCACCAGTTTTGTATCACAGGTTGCTTTTATGAGCGACGCCCACCTTTCCCCACCTGCCCTGATTCGTTTCCAGCCGCCAATGCCCCCACGACATCAGAGCGAATGCCAGCCTGCTGCCCTCTGCCTTCTTGCCTGGTTTTGTTTGAGAGATGCGTGTTTGTGTTGATGAATGAGAAATTACAATTTGCTCCAGTTCACTAGATGCCGAGCGATTATCGAGGGGCCGCAGCTGGGTCCCGCAGCCGCCTGGGCCCTGTTGGGCCTCAATTTGCCGGCTCCCTGTGCCTCGTCTGTCAAAAGCAGCCCGATCCATCGGACCCCCTCTGCAGAGGCTCTGATGGTTTTATTAATGATGAAAGGCAGGGAGAGGTAAATTAGGTAAATCGGTGGGACGCTTTAGCCACCAGCTATTATTACCAGCTACTCATGGATCTGTCCTTTTCTTTCCATCCCCCTTCTTTCCCATCTTTTTCTCTTTATCTGTCTGTCTGTCTGAATCGTGCTGTCTGTTTCTCTGTCTGTCACACAGCTTGTCACTCTAGCTCTGTTTTTTTTTTTATTATTCATTGCTATATATATCATTGCTGTCCTATATAAAAAAAAACACTTCTCTCCATTTTTGTCCATTTTTAGTTTTCTACATAATTTGAACAGTCAAACTGTCCCTCACACTGTGCCAAAATTTCTTGATGAACGGACCAATGGAAACTCTTCAAAATCACCTGAATTAAACTCTTTTTACATTGACTTCCATTGAAAGTTTACAAGTTTTTTTCTCATTCCTGTAAAGCTGCAAAGATTTGGAGATTTTTTTGTTATGCATTTTTATAAATATTTATATCCATGTTTATAATGCCTTATGAATGCATTATAATATGTCATGAAAGTGTTTATAAAGTCTAATAGAGATGATGTTCATAGAAAGTGTTACCAAAATTTTGATAAAATCTTGATAAGGTAAAAAAAAAAATTATAAAGAACAAAAAATTGTAAGTTGAAGTCTTTGGTGGAGAACCCATTGGAGACACCCTGAGATACCAGCAGACATCTAAGGTTGCATGTTAAAAACGTTGTTTAAAGGGCAATTGGCAGCTGTTGATTGGTTGGGAAATTGAATGATGTAGTATTGGAGTCTCCTAGTAGAACTTTCCCACTAGACGCTTTCATTCTGTTGCATCTTTAATAGAATAAAAGACAAAGGAAATAGATGATGGATGGAATTTTAAAAAAGGGAGACAGAGACAGGAAGTAGATAAAGACAGAGCGAAGGTTTTCAGACGAAACGCTGTCTGGCCACTCGAGTTGAGTTAACACCTCATACGCCGCTTCTAAAATTGCTCTCCCAGCACTCCAATTAAAGGCAAGCTCCAAAAAAAAAGCCTCCTCTCACCATCTTTTTTTTTCTTTTTTTTTGGCACGGCCAACAGGTATAGTGGGCTATTAATGTGGTCCGTAAAGCCTCTCGCCAGAGCTACTGTTCCATTACTATTCTGTGCACACGCCGGGCTGGATTTAGCGAATCCCTGCTCAGAATTTCAATTCCCTCTCTCTTAAAGTAGGCCTGGGTCCCGCCGTGTGATAATATCAATAAGCGTGTTGCATTAACCCTGGTCTCTCCATTAGAGCAGGCGTATCAGAATGAGTTATGGGGTGATTCCTGACGTGCTCCCAGGCAAAGGAGGGCGGGGCTGGAGGTGGGCGGCGGCCGAGGACGGAGAAAAATAAGGCGAGACCAGGATAAACCTTCCACCAAGTTGAAATAGGCGTATATACGGGTGTTGGACAGTAATACTTAAACATCTGTCATTTTAGTGTGGGATTTTAGGTTTCATGGCTAAATTGGAGCAGCCTGGTGGCCAATCTTCAATAATTGTGCATCTGTGACCAAGACAGCAAGTCTTTGTGATGTATCAAGAGCCACGGTATCCAGGGTAATGTCAGCATACCACCAAGAAGGACGAACCACATCCAACAGGATTAACTGTGGACGCTGTAAGAGGAAGCTGTCTGAAAGGGATGTTTATTCATTTCAAATTGTCTAGTTGTGGTCTTAAGTATACAGTAAGTAAATAAACATGTGCTCCGGTGATCCGGTACAATGCTTCTAGTCCGGTGGAGGAGTGAGGGGCGGGGAGAAACGGTAGGACTTTAGCTCTTGCTCATAAATATATTCATACATGCATATGCAATATATCGCCTCTTATTGGCTAACAGAGCTGCAATTGAAGGATGCAAGTTCAGCCGCCTAGTCTGACCTAGTCTTAGAGTGTCTGTAAAATGCAAAATCCACCGGAGATCCTATTTAAACCTATGCAAACATAGGTTAGTCTGGATGTCTTCAGTATTCATTTACAGTATAAGCATTGATTGATAACTTTTGACTGGTACTGTATGTCAAACTCTGTGTCTATCCTCTAAACCCACCCACCTCCACTATCCCTCTTTCATTCTTTCTCTCTGTCTCATTCTCTCTCTGTCTCTCTCTCTCTCTCTCTCTTTCCTGGTTTACACATTTTCTCCCAGTGGTGCTGGAGAATGAATTAGAGCCGGAGCATCTCTGACAGTCTTGCGTAAGCCCTCATCCTCCTCCTCCTCCTCTTCCTCCTTCTCTCCACTTTTTCCCTCCCCATCATTCCTCACCTCTTCTCCTGAGTACCAGAACTCTGGAATACTGGAATACTCACAGTGTCTACTGCACTATGGGTATTCCAAGGTGCAGATTTGCGCAAGGAGCCGTAATTCCTTAAAAACAACCAAAAAAAAGTAAAAGAAAAGGAGAGCAAAAAAGATAGATAAAGATAAATAGATAAAGCGCATTTTAAGCGACAATAGTAAGGAACAAGGGTGTTGCCATGTGTACCTTCTAATTCAGCAGGTATTGCCGTAACTGTAATTCTTAAAAAAAAAAAAAAAAACTTTTTGGTACCACTTTAAAACAAGACTACCTTTATAAAGGGTTTATAAATGGTTTACATTTAGTTTATTAATGGCTAATAGTTGCCTTTAATGCCTTAAAAATCATTAATAATCAGTTATAACACATACGTAGAAAGGGCAACAATATAGATGTCTGTGGGTTCACTATTTGGCAAACAACAGGTCATTGTTGCCCTTTCTATGTATGTGTTATAACTGTGTTATAACTTCTCTCCTGAAAACTGTATATTCGGGTGAATGAAGCGCTTCCGTTTATTTACAGTAAGCTTAGATTTCCAATATTTTTTTTTTAACAGCGCGGTTAGCAGCAGCGCTAGCCTCAGTTAGCAGTTAGCACTTAGCGCTAATAAACGCCACCCAACAGCGCCCAACAGTGAGGAACCCTGATCGCAAAATTTCTTCAGAGCTTCAGAAAAAGGAGACGTTTTTTTTTTGCCACTGTCTTTGAAATCAAAGGCATGAAATCAGAGTCCCATAGGTTCTCCCCTTTTGGCGTCTCATCTCGTCACACAGGCAACATCGCCGGTTCCCCCTTCCGTCCTCCGCTCTCCCCATTCATGCTTCATCTGGCACGTTTGTAATAAAGCCCCGCTCTCCCTCATGCCTGCCCTGCCGGATTATGTTCAGCCCCCGGTTGCGGACAGGAGAACACCAAAGGCCTGGTATTGCTGGCTCTCTCGACACACGATTCCTCAGCTCTGCACTTGTAGGTCAGCGTGACATTTTCTCCCCTCCAGTATCTGTGCAGGTGCATCGACACTGTCGTGTCTGTAATAAATGCGCTTTCAGAGCGGGCGCGTCAGATGCTGTAGGTCGCGACACGGCGTATAATACGGCTCCTCTGATCTGCGGGAGCAAGCTCGCTGCATTTTCTGCCTTTTCTGCCTTTTCTGCCTTTTCGGCTCTTTATATACCAGTGAGTTTCATCTAGTCCATCTTAAAGGCCATGGCCTGTGTCCACGCATCCTGTAACTTCATATGCTTTATGTGCTTTATGTGCAGTGGTGGCTCAGGAGTTAGAGCACTGGGTTATTGAGCACCAGATGCAGCTGTTGGGCCATTGAGCAGAACCCTTGTTATTAGTATAAGTATGGCTAATCCTTTTAGCTTTTAAAGCTTGTCATACTGTAAATAAGTGCAAGTGACCACAATAAAGACAAAGTCACCTTATTATTATTAATGCTGTCAACTTTAACATACTAAGCCGAGCAAATAATCTGGAAACTCGAAATAACAGCATTACAGTAGCTGTAGTTGAGAAGTAAGTTATGGATTCAATCTCATAACCACCTATCTCTACTCCAACTCCCTCTTTATCACAAAATATTGTTGTAATTAATTAACACAATTATTTATTATTCATTCTAAGAGATTAACAGCAGTTATAGTATAGATTTTGCATTTATTTAATTGTGATTAAACACAGCATATTATTAGAGATTGACACCACTAAAATACAAATAAAATTTTACATTTTTCAAGTCTTGCATGAATTTCTTACATTTAAATATTAATTATTAAACGCTTATAAGTGCGTATAGTTGCGATTAATCACGGAATATTGTGTGAGTTAATCCAACCGGTTATTAATATATATTTTTTTTTCTTTTTTTTTTGCCACTGTGTGGTATCTGTAATGCTGGGTTTATTGCCTTTGACAATTAATTAACACAATTATTAATTATTATTAATTAAAGATTAACAGGAGTAATAGTATAGATGTAAATTAATTTTTTACAATTTTTGCATTTATTTAATTGTGATTAAACACAGCATATTATTAGAGATTGACACCACTAAAATACATTGTACAAGATTTTTTTTTTTTACGTTTAAATATTAATTATTAAACGCTTATAAGTGCGTATAGTTGCGATTAATCACAGAATATTGTGTGAGTCAATCCAACCAGTTGGTGATATTTTTTGATACCTTTTTTTTTTTGACACCAAATTTTTTTGGTGCCTTTTTTGGACAATGCACCATGATATATGAGTGTAATTATGACCAGGATGCAATGTTACACATTTGTTAAGTACACATGCGCGTCTTTACGTACTTACGTCACACGTACAGCCTCTCAAAGAGGAACCGGCTCAGTTTTATTTTACGCGAGCAGCTGGTGGAGCAATGGGGACTTCAGAAGAAGAATCTCAGAGCTCAGTAGCTCATTCACTCATAGTAAATACAAAGTGTGTATGCTCCTGACTGAACATCGGATTCATCCGCTCTAAAAAAAAGCAGACCGCATCACACCCGCCCAGTTTAAAATGATTCTTCCGCATGCTCGATGCAATTACCAATTTTTACCAGAGAGGGCCCTAAATCCCAAAACTTACGGACATCAGCTTTAACTATAAAACCGGTCTTTTCTGTCACTGTAACTCACACTATTGTCTAAAGCAGTGGACTCTATGTTGATGATCGGTTGCGTAATTGTGAAAGGCCCAGTTAAAGGAAATGTGCACTCTGGTGACTGTAGTCACACGATGCCAGTGCTTTCGGGGCCTTTTGGGTTTTCAGGAAGCTCATGCATCCTGTTGGTGTATCGCCCAGAGCCGAGCGGAAAGCATGACTCCGCACTTCTTCACGCCAGCAGAGCTGACCCAGACCGGAAGGCATGATGCTGCACTTTCCGGTGGTCTGGTAGCTTCGGCTGCTCTGTGGGTCAGAAAGATGGACACTTCAGACAATCACTTCTGGTCATATGCTTCCTGGTCCACTGTCTGCTGTTTTCTGTTTTATTATCCTAATAAAGGTCATTGCCACTGTGCGGTATCTGTAACGCTGGGTTTATTGCCTCTGCTGATTGTGCTCTTTGAGTAGTTTACAGAACAGACAGCAGAATATATATATATTACGCAGTTTTATTACTTCCCCTGCCACGATATGGCACTGATAATGACTCAAACATCATGATTAAACAATACAGTTTTTTTTTTAATCAAGAGGAGACACATATGCTAGTGCATCTCAGAAAATTAGAATATAATTGAAAAGTTACTTTATGTCAGTAATTCAGTTCAAAATGTGAAACTCAAATATACAGATCTGAAAAAAAGAAAAAAAATCACTTAAAATTATGAGTTTTTTTGATTTTACCAAATAGGAATAAAGAGGAAGATAAATGATCCCAAGCCATCAAACCAAACTGAACTGCTTGAATTTTTTGCAACAGGAGTGCAGGCATAAAGGTATCTAAAAGCAGTGTGTAAGACTGGTGGAGGAGAACTTTAGTTTTTCAAGAGCTGTAGATGTATTATTCACAGAGTGATCTATTTAACATGTTTATTTCTTTTATTGTTGATGACGATTATGTCTTACAGCCAATGAAAACTCAAAAAACCAACGTTTTAGACAGTTAGAATATTATATTAGACCAATTGGTACTTTTGGCAGTGTGGGCAGTTTGACAAATCCTGCTGGAAAATGAAATCCGCATCTTCATAAAAGTTGTCAGCAGAGAAACACTGCACTGCATTTGGACCTGGGATAGAACAAAGTGGGCCAACACCAGCAGATGACATGTCTCTCCATCACAACCATCACTGATCATCACTGATTGTGGAAACTTCACACTCTCGTCCCTTGATTTCCAAATGAAATGTGAAATTTATTGATGATCAGTGATGGTTTGTTTGGTGAGACATGTCTCAACATCTGCTGGTGTTGATCCATTGAACTGTGTTTTAATATCAGGTTCAAAGTCAGTGCACTGTTTTCTATGGTCTATACATCTATACATCCCTACACTAAACAATGCCCTACTCTCGACCCGTCAAAAAAAAAAAAAGAGGTGAGCCCCTGGTTGCGCTCTGAGGTCGGTAATTCCTCTGCGACTAATGCAGACACCACTCACTCGCCGTTATTGCCTCTCATCCACGTGGATATTAGGCTAAATAACAAGCCTCAGACTTGATTTCGCCTGAGTTTTTATCACCGCTGATGAAATTACGGCTTTTGTTGTTGAGGCACGAAGAGGGAAACGAAGAGAGAGAGAGAGAGAAAAAGAGAGAGAGAGAGAGAGAGAGAGAGCTAGACTTGACTAGATAGATCAGAAGAAAGAGAGAGAGAGAGCTGGGATGGAGGTAAAGTGTAGCGTTATCCTGGTTCTCAGATGACTGGGCCGGGCCTGTAATGGACCGGTGTAGGATACTGAAACAGGGCCTCAGAGCACTAAATGAGATTTGAAGGGAATCAGAGAGCAATATAAGAGTGGTGTAAAGCAGAGGAATGGTGGGGAACGCGGCTAATACACGTTTCTCGTCGGCGTCAGGTTCCAACTGTTGGGACGCCAATGGAATAAACGCTCGCCGGTAAAATACGAAAACCTCTCAATCCGAAAAGAAATGTACGAGACGATTGTTGTTCGCGGCGGAGCGCAGCGGAACGCAGGGGAAAGCGGCGGAACACGCTTCACGCTTTCCTTTAAATTACATTGGTGCGTCCATTAGTTTCCATTCAGTCTGGAAGCTCGAAGAGAGCCTCCCCAAAAAAGCACAGCTTCTCCTGCCGGCGCTAATACAGTAAGCATTCAGAGGGGATTGGCACAGATTGGCGTATTCAAGCCCAAAAATAGGTTTCTGGGGCTTCAACAGCAGCTGGCCTCTTTAGCCAGCGTGGAAGTGATCCTCGCAGCATAGCTAATGACGTCTGACAGCCGATGATTGTGCGTTTCCACCCGGAAAACGCTGTAGCTTAGCTTAGTTTAGCTTAGCTTAGCCTGGCTGTTAGTAGCACTCTGCATGTGTGAAAATATATATACGCTAACATAACGCCAAACGTCATGGTTCACCTTCTTATTCAGTGTTCCCTGGGTCGGTCCTGATGAGTGCCAGTTTCATCAGTTTCATCAATGTTTTTGATGGTTTTTGTGGCTGCACTTCTTGAAATGTTTCAGATTGACTGACCTTTATTTCTTGAAGATGTTTTTTTCTTTACTTAGTCGAGAAGTTTTTGCCATAATCTGGAGCTAATCCCTGTGTACCAACTCTACCTCTTCACAACTTTACTGAACTGATGCTCTCAAACTAACATTAAGAGGCAAGAAATTCAAGTAATTAACTCTTGACGAGTTCGGCACAGCTGTTAACTGAAAGCCTGAAAACTGAAAACTGTCATCTAAGCAAGAGGTGCTACTTTGAAGAATCTAAAATATAAAACATATACTGTTTTTTTTAACATATTTTCATTTATTTACTAAATCGTTTGAATTACTTTAGTGATAATCTACAATGCAGAACATTTTAAATTAATAATAAACCATTGCTGTCCAAATTTTGATTGGTACTGTATTAAATTTTGAGTGAAGATAAACCCTGGCCAGCATGTTTATGGCAATGCAGCTTGATTCATCAACATATAAGTCCATTTATATACTGGGAATTCGTCATAAAGGCCATTACACCCACAGTGGACAGTGCAGTGGATGTAAATTTTTGTGACTGGCGACTTCTGTCCAGAATTGTCCATGCTTCCTTAGCTTCCTTGTGAAATGGCAAATATAATATCTTAATATATTAATTTTAAAACATAAGACTAGTTCCTGTCCCATGACTTTTGCCATGGCCGTGTACTGAATGATAATGAAAGCCTTTAAACTTAATTTAAGCTTATATACAGCTCTGGAAAAAATAAAAAATAAAAGACCACTTTTAGACCACCCTGATTTTAATCACAGTTTTCATGCATCTTGGCATCATATTCTCCTCCACCAGTCTTCCACACTGCTTTTGGATAACTTTATGCCTTTACTCCTGGTGCAAAAATTCAAGCACTTCAGTTTGGTTTGAGGTTTTCAATTTGGGTAAAATCAAAGAAACTCATCATTTCTTAGTGATTTTTTATTTTTATTTTTCCAAAGCTGTATATAAACAGCGTGATTAATAGTTGTATAGTTTAATTGTAATAATTACTGCATACAGTAATCTGTTCTGCTGTTGTAATTAATCACTGTTTACTAGTATTTTATGCTATATACTGTAAGCTAGAACTGCTACATTCAAAATAAATTATAATATAATATAATATAATTACAATAATATTGTTTCAAGGTGCTTTCAACGTATTATTATTATTATTATTATTATTATTATTATTATTATTATTATTATTATTATTATTATTATCATCATTATTACAGCTACCACACCTGTAACTATGGGCTGTTCTGTGTGGCCTTGTTTGTGACCTCTGGAGCAGTGACACAGTGCAGACGTGTAATTTACAGGGCGAAGCTGAGACACACAGAGTGGGGGTCATCCCGGGGGGTCAGCTGACGCATGTCTGTGGCTGCCTACACTTTCTCTCAGTTAATTAAATCATACTGTTATAACCTGGCTGCTGTAGGGGCTAATGGACGTTAACGAGGTGGATAGATGGATGGAAAAGTGGATTGTAGAGCTTATTTTGTGTATTATTAAAAAATATATATATAAAATTGAGGTAAAGAATTGTGCTTATTTTATTTACGTAGAGTTTACGTCACTTTTTGAGTAAATATTCCCTAAATTGAACAGTTGAAACACACAAAAATAAGATTAAGTTCATTTAACGCAAAAAAAGCACTTCTTCCCTAATGGTTCCTGGCATCATTAACTAGCATAATGCTCACCATCATTGTCTAGTCTTGTCAACCAGGGCTACCTTTCCATTGGGTATTCAGTTAAAGGCACACTAGGTAGGATTTCCTTGATTTTTGATCTTTTTAAAGAAGTAAAATTACAGCTTGAAACTCACTGCAGCGCTGCATTGAGGTGTAATAGGAGGAATAGCGGTGCTCTCGTGTCTCGTGTGCCGGAGCTCCTCTGAGCTCAAACCAGACTCTGTAAGACCAACGCTCGCGAGAACTGCGACCTGCTTTCCGACCTTAAGTTCTAACAGTTCTACAAGGACTACAAAAAAATGCTATTTGGAGTTGGTTAACTCTTTAAGTAAGCTAACTAGTAGTGATGGGCACAGCAGCTCTTTTAGATGAACTGAATCATTAGAATCAGTTCACTAAAAAGATTCGCTCATTCGAAAGAATCTTTTGTGCTGTTCGTCTGTGATGTACTGGAGAAGCTTCAGATAAAGACAGCTTTTGACTGATACTGTGTTTTTTGTTTTAATATTATTTCATGCTGTGCTTGTTCGGTGGTGAGGGCTAACAGTGCTACTCTGTAAACACGCTGTTTTATCAGCTGTAGACACAGAACAAATGTCTTGTTTAAGTCTTGATTTACAGTAAAGTAAATATTTTATGCTAAAAGAGAAAAAAATGATGATGGTTGTAATTATTTTCGTGTGCTTTTTACTTTCTGATGGAAAAAAGTAGCTTACATGTGCAGGTGGATTTTCCACTATTTATGTAGTACATACATAGATATATATGTAAATTATACCAGCAAAAAAAGTCGTAGGTTGCAGTAAAAGAAACTGGTAACTTGCTCTCATAGCCTATAGCACTGTTCTTAGGCAGCCTGAAGCATATAAAGAATATCACCATTGCTTCAGGAACATAGTATCGCATCTCAAGAAAATTTGAATATCATTAAAAAAGTTACTGAGAGACATGTCCATCATCTGCTGGTGTTGGTCCACTGTGTAATATCCTCTGTTGACAACTTTAATGGAGATGCGGATTTCATTTTCCAGCAGGACTTGGCACACTGCCCCAAAAGTACCAATTGGTCTTATATTATATAATATTCTTATTTTTTCTTATTTTTTCTTTCTTATTCTTATTTTTTTAAGTTTCCCATTTTGAACTGAACTGAACTAGATGCAGAACATTCAGTAGGAAAGCTGCTGCTGAAAGCATCTGTGTGACTCCAGAACACGAACGCTGGTGGATCCAGAGCCTGAGCCTCCTCGGGTGTGACAGCCGAGTCGTGGTCTGCCGCTCTGCAGCTCTGCAGCCATCAGAAAGCCCTGTGTTTACAGACGAGGGCTGCTCAGTGACAGTCGGGAAGCAGCAGAGGGGAGAGAAATATCCTGTATGGCCATAAGCAGTCTGGAGGATTATAAACAGAGCTCTTCTGGCCACAGGGACCTGAAGAAGGAGGCCGTGGTATTGTTGCTTTTTACTGTGGAGTATGAATAGGGTCAGTGCTTAGCCAGCGCTGTGCTTAAGGAAAGAGCACAATGCACTTTAAGCACTGCTTAATGCTGTAATTAACCCGGGAAAATTTACCGCAGCTCACTTTCCAGCTGAGGTTTACGTACGGAAATAGTTTGCAATAGAGCTGCTGTGTATAAATATGATATACAGTGGTGAAAAAAAGTATTTACACAATAGAGAAAGACAAATTGTTGGTGCACGTCTTGCTGGAGCATCTGTGACCAAGACAGCAAGTCTTTGTGATGCATCAAGAGCCACGGTATCCCGGGTAATGTCAGCATACCACCAACCACATCCAACAGGATTAACTGTGGACGCTGTAAGAGGAAGCTGTCTGAAAGGGATGTTCGGGTGCTAAGCCGAACTCAAATTGTATCCAATAAAAAGCATAAAACCACGGCTGCTCAAATCACGTCAAAATTCAATGTGCACCTCGACTCTCCTGTTTTCACTAGAAAAAAACGTGTGTTTTTCAGTGTATTTTATCAGATTATAAAACAAACTTTAATATCAGACAAAAAATATTTACCTGAATAAATATAAAAAGCACTTTTTAAATGATAATTTCATTAATGAAGGGGGAAAAAACTACTCAAACCAATGTGGCAACCCCCTATAAATTAACTGTGATAACTGTGACCTGTAGAATCAGGAAATCACTTCAATAGAACCTGTCTGACAAATAAAATAATATATATAAAAAAAAAAGATGCAGAGCTTGCAGACCTCAAATAATGCAAAGAAAGCAAGTTCATATTCAAGTAAGTTTTAAGAGTTCAGAAATGAATATTTAGTGGAATAACCCTTTTTTATTTTTTATCACAGTTTTCATGCATCTTGGCATCATGTTCTCCTCCACCAGTCTTACACACTGCTTTTGGATAACTTTAGATTCAAGCAGTTCAGCTTAAAATGTTTGATGGCTTGTCATCATCCATCTTCCTCTTGATTATATTCCAGAGGTTTTCAATTTGGTAAAATCAAAGAAACTCATCATTTTTAGGTGCTCTCTTATTTTTTCCATCATAGTCGTGTGAATAAAGACCACCCCTGCTTATGTTGCTGCTTATGGGAATAAGCTGAGCACATACCATGCCTGACCCATTAAGCAACAGAGCTTAATGCCGCAGAACTGTTCCCGATCTGTTAAGCAGCGTGGTTTATCTCCGCTGCCGAGCCGCTTCTGACACTGTGTTTACTGCGGAGCTCTATGAGATGCAGAGCAGCAGGCCGGGATTAATGGGATTGCCATCTATCGAATTGATTAGCGCGCAGCCAGAGAGACACACGGAGAGAAAAGGACACTCTGCCATGTGGTAGCGGGGCAGAACCCACAGCGCTTCTAAATACTGTGAGATCAGAGTGAGAAAAACAAGTCTGATGATTGGCGGGGGGTTGAGAAGCTATATTCTGTAGACTTGAGATGCACATTGAATTCAGCTTCCTCTTACAGCGTCCACAGTTAATCCTGTTGGATGCGGTTGGTCTTTCTTGGTGGTATGCTGACAATACCCTGGATACCGTGGCTCTTGATGCATCACAAAGACTTGCTTATTGTCTTGGTCACAGATGCGCCAGCAAGACGTGCACCAACAATTTGTCCTGGTATGTCACCCATAATAAAATGTTGTGTGCATTGCAATAATTTTTCAGCAAAACTGTGCTCTTACCCTGCTAATTGAACCTTCACACTCTTACAGCATCTATCTATACTGCAATGTATAGATAGATGTATAGATACACAGTGTCTCTGTGTTTGTGTGAGTGACAGTCTACTGCTGCCTAAGAAGCGTGAGAAGCATGAGAGGGAGTAAACATGGCCTCCATCCACGTGGCTGGGCAAGTGCTCGAAAAAATTTGAATATAATTTCGTCGCTGTCCAATAAAAAAACGCTTATCTCCAAAACAGCAACTTTACAGGAGAGAGAAAAAAAACGTATAAACTTTCAATGGAAGTCAATGTAAGAAGAGTTTATTTCAGGTCATTTTGAAGAGTTTCTATTGGTCGGTTCATCAAATAAATATAATTTTGGCACAGTGTAAGGTGTAACAGTGTGTCCATTCAAATTATGTAGTAAACTAAAAAATGACAATTGACAAAAATGTAATTAAGTGTTTTTCATAGAACAGCGACGAGATTGGATAAGACCAATGGTCTTACTTTTGGCAGTGTGGGCAGTGTGGCAAGTCCTGCTGGAAAATGAAATCTTTTATGGAGATTTTTATGGGATTTCATTTTCCAGCAGGACTTGGCACACTGCCCACACTGCCCACAAGTACCAATTGGTCTGGTTGGTATATAATATTCTACTTTTCTAAAACCATTTGTTTTTGGGTTTGCATTGGCTGCAAGCCATAATTATCAACAGTTTTAAAGATATTACGATGTTTTGATCGTTATTGTGAGATGCCTTGCAAATTCCCTCTCTTACTACATCATATATGTAGTGTATGACACATCTACATTGTCGTACTTTCAGCGTATAGCGGGTAAGCCATTGCTGGGCGCAATCTGGAAACAGTAGCGGCAGAATGAGGCGGATTATTATTCCGACAGCCGCCCTTTTTTTTTTTTTTCATTTTACTGAATCAGTTATGTAACCGGATTGGATTTTAGGGCTGGGGTTTCGCACGGCAGGCCGACTGAAGTAACACTGGCCTGCAGTGCTTTCATTGTGTAACGAACAGCGGGCGGATGCGTTTAAGCCGCAGAATCGACATGCTCATGCTTCCCTCGTTCCCTTTATTTATCCATCTCTATTGTTTCATTGTTCTGCTCTGTCTTTATCTCTTCTCGTTCTGTGCTCTCTGTTACTATTTCAAGTCTCTCTCTCTCTCTCTTTCTCTCGCTCGTTCTTTGCCAGGCTGTGTAAATCTGCTGTAGATAATGGTCTGAGCGCGGGCGGGTGCCAGTTTTTGGAGTTGTGGCTGCTGCTGTAACGGGTTGTTGCCCAGCTGGAGTAATGAATGGCTGGGGTTCCTCTGCCTCTCCCTTTCTCACTTGGGCGCCTGAGGCTGACGTGGGACTGTCTCCCTTCCCTCCAGCCGGCCAGCAGATAACACCCCTACATCCCATCAAATTCACATACAGAACAGAATATAAGTTTTTTTTTTTCTGGTTATTTTTGTCATTTAAGCTCTTTGAATGCAGTTAATAACTTGAAATTGCTCAAAATCAAGTGGATCTAAATGGTACCAAAGTTAAAAACAAACTTCAACAAACAGGGCTGTTAAGGAAACACACTGAAAATGTTTGGTACCACTTTAAGAAAGGACTACCTTTATAAAGGGTTTATAAATGGTTTACAATTAGAGTTTATTAATGGTTACTTATTAGGTTGTAAATGCCTTTAAAACAATCATTAATAATCAGTTACAACACATACGTAGAAAGAGCAACAATATAGATGGCTGTGGGTTCACTATTTGGCAAACAACAGGTCATTGTTGCACTTTCTACGTATGTGTTATAACTCATTATTAATGATTTTTGAATGGCTGGGGTTCCTCTGCCTCTCCCTTTCACTTTCCACTTGGGCGCCTGAGGCTGACGTGGGACTGTCTCCCTTCCCTCCAGCCGGCCAGCAGATAACACCCCTACATGCCATCAAACTCACATACAGAGAAGAACATACTTTTTTTTTTCTGGTTATTTTTGTCATTTAAGCTCTTTGACTGCAGTGAATACGTTGAAATAGCACAAAACCAAGTGGATCTAAATGGTACCTAAGTGGACTTAAATTAGCAACAAACTGCCAGGGCTGGTAAAAAGAAAATCCAAAAAAAAAAAAAAAATGCTGAAAACAAAAATGGTATATTGTAAAAATAAAGATTAACAGAGATAAACTGAGCATTGGAAATTAATAAAATTTATTAAATTAATCAAATTAATGACTCTACTCTACTAAGCATCTACACAACACAGATTGCATCATAATAACTAGAAAAAGACACAAAAACATAAAAAAAAAAAATTCTATTAAACTAACAGAGTCACGTCTGGCTGACCCACATGGCAACAGCTTTTTAGTCTTTTTTTAGCCATAATTGGACTAAGTCTTAGTTTCAGTGAAAAGCAGTGAAAAGAATGTTTTTTTTTCAGAGGTCTGATTTAAGATATTAATGCTATAATATTAACGGGTAGTAGAGGGAGAGATGTGCAAATTCATTCCAATCTTTCTTTGTTTATTTGTTGTATTTGTTTTTAACATTTTAATCATTTTCTCTTTCTTTAGTTACAAACTGGCAAATCTATGCCTATCTTACAAATACCTGGGAATGCACCTTAGCCATAAACTGGACTGGTCAGTGCACACTGATGCAGTATACAAAAAAGGACAAAGCAGACTTTATTTCTTAAGGAGGCTTAAATCGTTTAATATCTGCAGTGAGTTTCTGCGCAGTTTCTACCATTCCGTCGTGGCGAGTGCTGTGTTCTTTGGGGTGACTTGTTGGGGAAGCAGCATTACTGTGAGAGACTGTAACAGGCTGGATAAATTGATCAGAAAGTGTGGTTCTGTGATGGGTGGGAAAGTAGACTATGGGGGGGATCTGGTGGAGAAGAGGGTGAGGTGTCTGTTGCAAACCATCCTTAACAACAACAGACACCCTTTACATGAGACTCTGGCTGCTCAAAAAAGCAGCCGCAGTAACAGGCTCCTTTCGCTGCGACATAAAACTGAGAGGTTCAGAAGGTCGTTCATTCCTACTGCCATAAGGCTGTACAACACCTCTTGTTGACGTGTGTACTCTGTGGTTGTGTTTTTTTTTGTATATTTTTGTATAGTTGTTGCTGCTAGACAAATGAATTCCCCCTGTGGGGATTAATAAAGTATCTATCTATCTATCTATCTATCTATCTATCTATCTATCTATCTATCTATCTATCTATCTATCTATCTATCTATCTATCTATCTATCTATCTATCATATCTTTGCTCATTCACACCTTTTTTTTGGTCCCACTTTATAATAAGTGTCCCTAAGTACTATGTAGTTACTATGTAGTTACACGGTAACAATCCATGTAACTACAGTGTAACTACTGATGAAGTACACATTGTTACAGATTAATTACAGAGGTACAGGTTATGTAATTACACATGTGTATTAAGGTTAATTTTTGACTTGTACTGTGTACCAGAGTGAGTGTACCTTAATACACATGTGTAATTACATAACCTGAACCTCTGTAGTTAGTAAAGTGGGACCTTTTTTTTTTACCTGATTACAATCATCTGTTGACTTTACTTATTTAAATTCACATCTTTACTTGTGTTCTTT
Source organism: Astyanax mexicanus (assembly GCF_023375975.1). Lineage (NCBI taxonomy): Eukaryota > Metazoa > Chordata > Actinopteri > Characiformes > Acestrorhamphidae > Astyanax > Astyanax mexicanus. Next base: position 5,242,982 of record NC_064420.1, on the reverse strand, counting down.
TTTTTTTTGTATGTTAAAATTGGACCAAACATGAATTAATCAGTATCAGTATTGTTTTAATTTGTTCTGGTGTCAAGAAATGACAAAAGAACAAAAGAACTGCCTGTTTTAATGAGCTGCAAGTGAGAAACTCTAATTACCCCATGTGTTTTCCTGCAGTGTTATCATATATAAGGTGAAAATGAGAGAATAATGTGAGATTAATGATTAATATGGGTGAGATGAGCGGTGCATATTTCATATTTTTGCACTAAGCAGTCGGCTTCCGTGGCATTTAGAAAGGATTTGGCCTGATTATTGGACAGAGGATTTGTTTCGGCCTGCTGAACTCAGAGACCATTGGCCAGCCGCTGCGAGAGGCCACGGCTGATTGGCTGCAGCAGGGACTGAACTGGAACGACCTCACAGAAGTCAGATGGCAGCGGGACTGTAAGGAAGCCCCTGGTCTTACTCGGTCCGGGCCGATGTGTTGCACTTTTGTTGGCCTTTCGCAGCTGTGTGAGCTCCACTCGGCTGTTTATGTAATTCGGTATCCATCAAATCTGCACCCTGCTGCTCCTTCCAAGTGCACTTCCTCCTCCTCTTCCTCCTCCACTTCCTCCTCCACTTCCTCCTAGGATAGACTTGACACAATATGCTCTAACACCAGGAACTCGACAAATAGTTCAAATCTGGGTAACGCTTTCTATGAATGTCATCTCTATTAGACTCTATAACCACATTCATAACATATTATAATGCATTCATAACTCATTATAGTTGTATTTGTTACATATTATGACTAGAGGTCATAATACATTATAAGCTGTACTTATAAAATATATATATGTTAAAATATATTATACAGTATATCTATCATTAATAATGTAGTCCCACAATGAAAGTCTGACACTTTACTTAGAGCGCACAAAGACCTATGTTTGTTATAATACATTATTACAATTGACTATAACTAATATTATATTCAAGACAAGAATCATTTACGAGTGGTTAAAAATAATACAATCTGCAAGCTGGGACTTTGGACTTGAGTTTCTTGGTATTGATGTTTAACATGTTATAAACACAGCTATTAATGCATTATAATCACAGTTCATGCCTTATGAATGCATTATAATGTGCTATGAGCCTTATATGTTTATAGAGCCTAATCAATTACTCTTATCCAGATTAAACCTTAAATCTTGAATTTTAATGCAGTTTCCAGTGCTGGATTTTATTTTGTTTGTTTCTAGGACTGTAAATGGCAACAATAATGGATTTTCTGATAGATGTTACATCTATCAAAGATTACAGTATCCAGGATTATATAAAAATAAAATGAAACTTTCATATTTCTAGACCTGTGTTTGAACAATACACCTAATACTTAAATGAATAGAGTAACTGCTCTACTTAACCCTTGTGTGGTGTTCATATTTTTGTTACTCGTTTACTTTGTTATTTGTATTTAATTCAGCAAAATTAAGCAATTTTACATTAAAATGCTTTACACATGCTCGCTTCACCTAAATTGCAAGCAATATAAACAGCTTACATGGTTAATATTTGCCCTTTACCTTTCTTATGTTACATTTCTTTCAAAAAGTGCTACTCTTTTTTTATTAGTTTTTTAATAAAATGTAAAAGAAAATGAATTAAACTCAAGATATGAGTAGAAAATTGGTTTAGTTTCAATTTTACAAATGAAGCAATGTTTATTAGCCCTTGGCCAAACATACTGTATGTAATATAAATGTGTGTGTGGGGGGGGTGTACAGTGTGTGTTTATCGAAAATATGTTTTGATATATGTTTTTCACAAAAAAAATGAGCCAATGCCAATGAGTTTGAGTTAGAAAAAATATTTTTTTTTGTATCATTTGATAAAAAATGAAAACGGGTCCCACAGACCCGAACACCACACAAGGGTTAAAGCAACTTACACTACACTACACTTTTCAAGAGTACCCAATTTCCGTAGGGTCTGGATTGGCGCCATGTTGAATTCGCCTAAAATTACACACTGTTTAAATGCGACTATTAACCGTTTAGTGAACACTTAAGCAGAATGAACCGACCATTAAAATCCGGCAAGCTAAAATTACTAACGCCGACAGCATTAAGGGGACAGTGCTAGCCTGCAATCAAGTTAAAAACAACCCTGCCAGAGAGTGACAGATCACGACGGTTCAGTTAAAAGCGCTGCTATAGCTTTCACACTTCGTCTCGTTTTTTAACCCGTTTTCGCTCTGTTTTTTTGAGGCTTAGCCGGTTGCCGTTTTTAGAGATTGCTTCCCTATCAAGTGACAGGCATCACACACAGTGTAAACTGGCTGGTGCTGTCAGTGCGTCGTACTGAACGTGCAGCTATTCGGCGTTGTCTTTGGTGACGAGCCTGTATGACTGTTCTAGCGAAACATCCGTCTGGTATATTACTCCCGTTGAAAGTGTGGTGTTGATTTTGGCATCTTTCCCTGTGCAATAAGAAGCGTCTGAGCGTAGCTGTTGTGTTGGCACAACTGGGAGCAGGCTTGCTGGTGCTTACCCCTCGCATTATACAAGCAGTGAATTTGTAGGTGCAGTGGAGGACTCTGGGAGGAGTTGCTAAATTATACTACAATTTAAAATTAGAGTTGCGAGAAATGTAGATGTGAACCCTTTGGGATTACTTGGATTTTTCTGCATATATTGCTCATTAAATGTGTTCTGATCTTTATCTAAGTCACAACAATAGACAAACACAGTCTGCATGTTAAAATGCTGTGTTTAATTAATTAAAAAAAAAAAAACATGCAAACATATAATTTTTTGTGTGGTAGACGAAGATCAGAACACATTTAATGACCAATTCATGCATGCGACAGCTACTAGGGTATTCTAGGTGGTTACATAGGTATTGTGATAGGTAAGTGATTTATAAACATTTACTCATTTATTATTTCTAAGGTGGTTGCTAAGGTGCTGCTGGGCAGTTGCTATGGGTGGGTCTGAGGTGGTTGCTAAGGTGTTGCTAAGTTGTTGTTTGGCTACAGCTATCATATCCTATAGGTGGTTGCTACGTTAGAAACCCGAATAGTCATATCTAGAGAAAGCCAATTGATAAAAAGCTGATCTGCTTGAATCTTTGCACCAGGACTAAAGCAGCATAAAGTTATCCAAAAGCAGTGTGTAAGACTGGTGGAGGAGAACATGATGCTAAGATGCATGAAAACTGTGATTAAAAACCAGGGTTATTCCACCAAATATTGATTTCTGAACTCTTAAAACTCATATTTATGAATATGAACTTGTTTTCTTTGCATTATTTGAGGTCTGAAAACTTCTACATATAAAACTTCTTTACTTCTTGACCTTTGCAGAAAACTGTTAAACTATGTTAAGACTTAATTAAAAAAAAAAAAAAGTTGTGATGTTTGTTTAGCATTCTTGGCTAAACCTCATTTAAAACTTCCGTACTACTCTTTTCCAGCGCAAACATTTCACAGCACTGATCCGAGATCATTTGAAAAGCTGAGGAGTCTAAAGGCAGGCTGCTGCCTAATTAAAAGAACAAAATTATAGTCTGTTCCGTATTTGTTTTGAATCTTTTGTGCGGATGAATCGGGTTTCTGGGGCTTTAGATAATCAGACACACTGTGAGGAGCAGATCTGAGCAGACTCTGAATGAGTCTCTGCCTGCAATTTTTCCCAAAAAAAAAAAAAAAAGAAATACGCGAAAACCCAACCTCTCGCAATAAACAGCTTCTGTGTTGAAGTGGGGGATTTTCTCAAAAAAAAAGAAAAAAAAAAGAAAGAAAAATAGGAAAATGCTAAACAGGCAGCGACGCATTTCTCTGCTAACAACTCACCCCCTCTTTTCATCTATCTGCCACTCTCGCAATAATGTTGACTTTGGAAATGAGGGGATTATGTGCATGGCAAAACTTACGAGGAGAGTTCCCGATTGACAGAATGGCGCCAATCAGGGAGCCAAAGGCCTGAAACATGCTGAACATGAAGGACATGAATACAAATTCCAGTGCCTGGCCAGTGCTCTACAATTGCATCGTCCTGTCTACATTTATTCTACATTCAATGAAACCGAAACACCTGGTTTTAGACCACAATAATTTATTGTCCCAACGGATAGTTCAGTTGGAAACAGGAGAGTTGAGGTGCACATTGAATTCTGCTGTGATTTGTTCAGCCGTGGTTTTATGTTTACGAACATCCATTTCAGACAGCTTCCTCTTACAGCGTCCACAGTTAATCCTGTTGGATGTGGTTCGTCCTTCTTGTCAGGTGGTATATGCTGACATTACCCTGGATACCGTGGCTCTTGATGCATCACAAAGACTTGCTCTCAAAGTCTTGGTCCGTAAGACCAAGCAAAACTGTGCTCTTACCCTGCTAGTTGAACCTTCACACTCACCTTTACAGCTCTTACTGGTGCAATTTAGCCATGAAACCTATTAATAAGTAGCCGATAGACTTCCAAAAGACTACCGGAGTAATCATTAATTGCAGCGCTACTTTGTATAGGCGCCCCGATTCAATTCATGCCTCCACAACTTTTCAGTAGAGGCAGTAGAGGCGGTAGTACTTTTAGAGGTGGCGTCCCGTGGCCTCTGGTGACACATGATGGTGTTTGTTCCTGCCGTCCTTCGCCGTGCTCTGCGCCTCCCCACTGCTGCCCTTTTTACAATTCAGATTATGCAAATCAGCTCTAATAGAAACCTGCACAAGGCTTGACAGACAGTCCTGATGAGAGCTGGGTCCTGAGTGTTGCTGTGTGTGTGCGTAAAGCCATAAGCTGACTCAAGTAACTCAAGCAAAGGGTCCGAGACCACGCCTGCGTTGAGGGGGTAAACCTTTTGAGGGGGTAACCGATTGTGGTTGTAGGGACGACATGCATTAGAATCACAATAATAATATTCTAATCTTCTTCAGGCGGTGTCAGGGGTCTGCGCCGTGGAGCCGAAAGCGAGCCGAGCGCCGGTTCGAGCCCGGGTGAAGAGCTTGGAGGAGGCAGGGCGTCCTCTCTTCTCAGCAGGTTCTGGGTGAAAGGCAGAGATTAGATCCAGCCGCCCTTGTTTGTATTCAGGGATAAGAGCAGCTGCTGATGCCTGCTAATTCTAATGTCATGTTGACATGCCTCCTTTTTTTTGTGGAGGATTGCGACGTGTGAGGGATTTAATAGACTTTGATATGCTCCAGTCAGTGCCGCGCCGCGCCGCTCCGTGCCGTGCCGAGCTGCGCCGTTCGGCTCCCTCGCAACACAACGGGGCTCAGAGAATGGGAGCAAATCATGCGGATTGAACCGGGCGAATACACACACACACACACACACGCGCAGCATGACGTGTTGTAGACCGAGCGATGATTCAGATCGCTGGTAATTGCTTGCAACTTGCAGCTTGACCTCAAAAACATTGGGTATGACTTTCGTAGCAATGGTGTTTTGGGATCAACAGTTTTTTTTGTTTTTTTTTTGGCCATGATAGTTTTAATCATAGACTGTTTATAGTATAGCTGGACAGAGCATCGTCTCTTAAAAGTGAAGCCACCACAGGTCGAGCGCCCCCTGCTGATGTTCGGTTGCAGAAAGCTGCGTAAACCCCACCCATTCCCATAGGTTTCAAAAACAGGCAAAACAGAACAAAAACTTTCAATCACGTTTTTTTTTCCCAATATACTGTAACTATAATAACTACCTCCGTTATTTAAATGCAACAGCTAGTGTAACCTCTGCTTATATTGTTAAATTTTTATATCCCCACAGAATTCATTTTTTTTTTTAAGTTATTCAGCTCTGTATTCAAAAAGGTGTGGTTATTGATGTGTAAAAGGGCTGGGTTACACCTAGTCGGGGTGGGACCAATGACTGTATGGGTGGGACCATAGACTGTGTATAGCTGGACAGAGCATCGTCTCTCAAAAGTGAAGCCACCACAGGTCGAGCGCCCCCTGCTGTTCGGTTGCAGAAAGCTGCGTAAACCCCACCCATCCCCATTGGTTTTAAAAACAGGCCAAACAGAACAAAAACTTTCAATCACGTTTTTTTCCCAATATACTGTAATTATAATAACTACCTCCGTTATTTAAATGCAACAGCTAGTGTAACCTCTGCTTATATTGTCAATTTTTTTTTTTATATCCACATAATTAATTTTTTAAAAGGTTATTCAGCTCTATATTCAAAAAGGTGTGGTTATTGTAAAAGGGCTGGGTTACACCAAGCCAGGGTGGGACCAATGACTGTATGGGCGGGACCGTAGATTGTGTATAGCACTGTGGAGGCAGCCATCAGCCCTCAGGGGCGGGGTTATTCAAATGAGTAGGATGTCTCTCCACAGTCTTTCTCCCTCCTCTGGTCTCTACTGCGACTCAGAATCAGGTTGTAGGATCGCCAACATGGCGGACGATTTTGGCTTCATTTTCCTTGAATGAATGGGAACGGTGACACGGCGTCCATCTTTTTTACAGTCTCTGGTTTTAATACAACTATTTTAAAACAGATCATTCCTTTGCGATAATAAGCATTATCATCAACTAATATCCAAACAATAGCTGAATAACACTTTATTTATTGTCGGGCTACAACTAATGATTATGTTGGTAGTCGACTATTATTTCTGCCATGCCCTCCATCTCTTTAAAATGAAAGAAACAGCTGAACAGCTAAAATTTAAATTTAAATTTAAATGTTTAAATGCAGAAAGTAGTAGTTCTGCAAGTCAACCCATTTTAATTCTCTCTTTAGAACTTTGTGTAGAGAGGTATAGTCCCAAATTAACGATTAGTCAACACTGAAATTTGAAATTTGGGGTCAACAAATGACTACAGTTTTGTCGACTAATCGTTGCAGCTATAATATAAATTGAATTTATAAGAATTTGCATTGATTACTAAATGAACATCCATACCCACATCCATCTATAAATGCATATGTAATGTATTATTTACTGTATATTAGTTTCTCCACAAGAAGGCAGAAGTAGTACTTACAGCTTTGGTGCACACCATTTTTAAAAACGAGTGAAATACACCCTTTTTTTAAAGACTTTTTAAGCGTCACTGTGTCCCAAAACACAGTGAAAGTGACACTGGGAAGGATTGCCCTTATCTTTATATACAGTAAGTCTTTACAGCGTTTAAAACAAATTAAAAAAAAAGAATCTTTTTAATATTGAGGGCAGATTCTGAGATTTTGAGATATGTTTCGTATGTAGATTTGCTGTTTATGTACGTGGCCAGCTTGTTGCAGAATGATGGCATGAGTAGATGCAGTTGAGGAGAATGTGAAGTGCTATCCGCTATCTCTGGCCCGTGCTCTGTGAGTAATGACGCTCCTTTAATAAGCTACATTTGCTTACTTGTTGCTTGGAGTGTTGCGTCTGGGTTTCAGGATAAACAAAAGCGTCATTAGTTCATGCCCCTCAATTAACCTTGCGTGCCCTCGAGGAGGGAAAACAAATAAAGGGAAGAAAAGGAAAGAAAAAAAAAAAAAAAAAACAACTCGGGACTCGTCTCCAGTCACTCGTTCAGCATCATCCAGACTGCAGTCACAGCCTCCAGCAGTGGGGGTTAACCGGGTTTCACTGTTCAGCTGCTGTCAAAGTGCGAGAAAATCATAATCTGATTTAGAATCTGATTTAGAATCTGATTTAGAATCTGATTAACGCAGAACATTAGAGTTTTTCAGTAGTCCGATTAATTAGCATTTACATTAGGGCTGTGTTTTGGCAAGAAGAACTTGGCTATATGATACATATCACGATATACACATTTTCCTAAATGGTCAATGCAAATCATGACAGTCATGACCTATTAAGTATGTAAATCCAATTATTGAACAAACTTCCCAATGATAACAATAAAAAAAATATATATATAAAAAAATCAAAATGCACTTTTCCACATTATTCAGCAGACCACAGGTTTCAAGCAATATGGGAAAACTCCTTTAAAAGTTCCTATTAAACTCCTTACGAATCCCCCCCCCCCCCCCCCCCGGTTTGACCTACTGAAGTTGATACTTCATTACACCATATGGAGTATTTTATCCTCTTTAGTAATACAAAGGATTTGCAGTATCTTAGATACTACATCTTGTGATATAGAATATACATTCAGGGGCAATGAACAGTGGTCCAGCAGTCTAAAGCGCTGCCACTATGATTAGAAGGTTGCCGGTTCGAATCCTTGTCATGCAGCTTGCCATCAGCTGCCAGAGCCCTGAGAGAGAGGGAACATAATTGGCCTTGCTCTCTCTCTAGGTAAGTATATATATGGTGATCTTTCCTCTCGTCGCTTCTTGGGTGATGTCGATCACCATGAGGCGTCTGTGAGCTGATGTATCAGAACCGAGTCGCTGCGCTTTCCTCCGAGCGCGCTGTGAAGCTACTCGGCAACAGGTGGAAAAGAGGCGGAGTCAGACTTCACCTGCCTTGTGTTGTGGCATCACTAGTAATAGGGGAAATACAGCTGAGGAGCAAAAAAGGAGTATACTGTACATTCACTGAGAAAAAAAAAACGATTACTGAGTTCTATATCAGATTTCTTAATTTCTTATACAGTTTATAAAGTGCAGTCCTTCTCTTTTTCAATGTGTTTTCTTTATTTTTATGACTATTTACACTGCAGATTCTCACTGAAGGCATCAAAACTACGAATGAACACATGTGGAGTTTTATGTACTTAATAAAACAAGGTGAAATAACTAAAAAAACATGTTTTATATTCTAGTTTCTTCAAAATAGCCGCCCTTTGCTCTGATTACTGCTTTGCACACTCTTGGCATCATTCTCTCAACGAGCTTCAAGAAGTGGTCACCTGAAATAGTGACCAACAGTTTTCCAACAGTCTTGAAGGAAGGAGTTCCCAGAGGTGTTTATTAGCACTTGTTGCTTCTTTGTCTTCTTCACTCTGTGCTCCAGCTCACCCCAAACCTCAAATCTGGATTGGGTTCAGGTCTGGTGACTCTGGAGTGCAGCTCATTTTTGTCAAGTCAAGTCAAGTCAAGTAGTTTTATTGTCAATACTGCATATGTACAGGACATACAGAGAATTGAAATTGCGTTACTCTCCTTCCCAATTTTACAGCAAGTACATTTTAAAGTACATAAAACTCCACATGTGATCATTCATAGTTTTGATTTGCCTTCAGTGAGAATCTACAATGTAAATAGTCCTGAAAATACTGAATAATCAGATAATTGCACTTATCCAAGTATGAATGGCTTTTTTTTTAAATGCATTGTTAATAATGATAAAAAAAAAGTGACAGTCAGACAATGCGGTCAGAGATATAAGAGAGTAATCTGTCCCCTCCTTCAGCCGTGTCATTACCCTTCCGCCCCCCCGTAGGGAAGCTGATGTGCTCAGTGCTCGGCGCTCGGCGTTGTCGGAAGCGGTCTCTCCAGGCTGGCACGAGGAGAGCAAGGTTGCCATTAGTGCTGCAGTCGGTGCTCCTGCGGAGACAAAAGAAATTATAAATATCACTACTCCGGCATGACACCCCGCACTCGCAAAGCCTCTCATTATCACCGCCAGAGAATGTCAGGCAAGAAATAAAGACTAATGGACTAACCTCTCCGACTAATCGCTTTTCAGGCGTGCTCTCACAAAAGAAAGGCTTCCTTCGAGGAAGATTAAACTTTCTATTTTTAACATGCAAATAACTGAACCCAGAAGGGATGGGGGTCCACTGGCGGCGCGAGAGCGCTGGTCTGAAATCGATCGAAGTTTAAACGTTTAAAGTTTAAAGTTGAAGCTGAAGTTTTGTTGGGGAACTGCTCGTACGTTCGGTTTGATAACGCCTGTTTTATTAGCTTTGGGTGTATTAATCATTTTTTCATTAGGTTTTTATTTAACCATTTACCATTACATGCTTAGAGATTAATCTTTATTGAGAGCGATGGATTAATCCCGGGCGTGAAATTCCAAAGTGTTTTTTTTTTTCTTTTCTCCGCAGTCCCACAACAATTAATAGGATTTTCCGCCATAACGGGATTGCGGTTTAGGTTCTTTATCTGCTACAGTACAATAGCTGTAAATATGAATTTAGGAGATCAAACAAATTTCTGCCTATTGTTAAGAAGCTTACTGAGGGAGAGGGGGGAAAAAAAATGTCAAGGCACCAGGGCTGGGGGTTGAGGAGGTTGAGGAGGGGTTGAGGCGGTTGAGGAGGGGTTGAGCGGGTTTAGAGGGGTTAGGGGTGTTGAGAGGGGGGTTCGCCTAGCTAGCTGCCAGCCTCCGCTGTGTTCTCTTCCTCTGCTATAAGCTTTAAGCTTCTAAACCGCCCCGATTGGCCGCCCCACAAAGCTCGCGATGTGTAACTGTATATAAAACCGTTCTGTCCATTCGGGCTGCCGGCCTGCCTCGCGTTTTGAATTATGAGCGGCGGAATTATGCGTTTGAGTTGAACCACAATGCAGCATTAGCCTCTTTTATCCCTTCCCTCCGTTTTAAACACACTCCTTCATATCCTACCCCTAATATGGCACGGCTTTCGCTTCCAGAGATTAGCTAGCCGCCGCAATGTTGCTGGCAGGCTCGGCGTTTGGCAGAGCTGGCGAAAAAAAAAAAAGAATCAAGCTGCTAAGGGCAAGCTTTTTCCTAGCCAGTTTCCAGTGCAGCGGCGCTAACACAGGCAGCGCTAACATTCACTCAGCATGGCTCTGGATGCCTGTGTGGCAGAGGCTCCGAATGCTAACGTGGTTTCAGCCCCGCAGCCTCGCATCCTCACTGTTCATTAAGGAAAAACAACCGCTCCTCTTGCGCCATAATCACACAGTCCCGGCGGACGATGGAATGCTGCGGTTTCCTGTTGTTTGGGTTCGCTCCTCGCACACACACTCACACACACAGCCGTAACCCCTTGTTTGAAAGGCGCTGACTGTGTAGCATTACTGTGGCTCCCTCCCATTCTTGTGTAAAGCCATGCGCTCGTATAAAAAGGCCGAGGGAGGGAGGGAAGTCTCTCAGCTTTGCCTCATTTCGCACTTCACATTTCCAGCGACGGAATCACTACTGAGAGAGCGAGCACAGCTACAGAATTCGCCACGGTCCACACGAGATTAGCACCACTAAATTTGGACACCATCCACTCTGTAACACGCCCTGGAGGTCATTTTAAATGTGCAAATGTGGGAGGATTAGAACTAGATGAATTTTCGAGATCACGAATCAGAGTCGTGCGCTCTGATCTTGATCTTGATACGGCATCAAATTTAGTTGAAAAAAAAAAGAAATAGCAGATTTTAATTAGGTACTACAACAGTATTGTAGTGTAAACAGTGAGATTAATCACTGTGATATTTCTGCTGTAGACAAAAAAAAAAAAAAAACGTAAGAATATGAGACAAATTATCAACATTTCAGTTTTTATTTCCAGGTAATTAGATCTAAATCTGATACACAGTTTAGAAGATTCAGCAAAGATCCTTCTCTTTGAACCCACACGTTTTTCCTTTGGGTAAAACTATTGAAGCATGTGACTGTCTGTCAGTGTCTTTTATTGTCCAGGTGTGTCCTTGATACATTGATTATTCATACTGTATAACAATACATAGCACCGAGTTTCAAAAACAGCCAACTGTGAAGCTGAGAAAAGAAGATAGAAAATATTGACAAATATTGGTCATAGGCAGTACAACCATTTGGAATGTCCTGGAGAGGAAAGTCATCACTGGTGTACTAAGTAACATATGCTGAACAGGTAGAACCACAAGGAAAACCACAGCCGTTGATGACATAAACATTGTAAGTTCTGTAAAGAAAGACCCTAAAACGACTGTTCTGACATCAGCAACAACTTCCAGAGGGCAGGAGTGAAGGTATCACAATCCAGATACTGTTTGCAGGGCACTCAAGTGTTTAAAACACTTTTAAATAAAGCTTGCTTATACAATGGCTGGAAACAATATTGCAATACAGCAGCAGCGGTTTTTCAATAATCTTGTATATAATTCAAAATCCAAGCATATACAGCTCTGGAAAAAAATAAAAGTGTTTCTTTGATTTTAGCAAATCAAATTAAAACCATGCAAGGCAGTATCCAAAAGCAGTGTGTAAGACTGGTGGAGGAACAAATGATGCCAAGATGCCGATGTATGAAAACTGTGATTAAAAAAAAAAAAAACAGGGTTATTCCACTAAATATTGATTTCTAAACTCTTAAAACTTTACGAATATGAACTTTTTTTTTGTTTTACATTATTTGAGGTCTGAAAGCTCTGCGTCTTTTTTTTTGTTATTTCAGCCATTGCTCAGCGTTTTCATTTCTCGCTTTCTCGTAAATAAATGTTCTAAATTACAATGTTTTTATTCAGAATTTGGGAGAAATGTTGACCATAGTTTATAGAGTAAAATACCTATGTTCATTTTACTCAAATATATACCTATAAATGGTCTCCATTTTTTTTTTTTCCAGAGCTGTATATGAATTACATTATATACAATAGCGTATAATTATACATAGCTGTTTGTATCATGGCCATGCTTTCTTTTATGAACACGGTATATGGATGACATTATCCAGCATGCCACCACAGCAATGTATATGATTTAGCATGGCTTCCAGTGACGGAGCTCTGATGCAGCTTTTTGTCGTGAATCAAAGCTGACCTGCTATCTGCTTGGTGCAGCGGCTGAAGGCTTGACTACAAAGGCGACTCTCGACCGGGTTTGGCTGTGTGGTCATGGCAGTCAAGCCTTATCTGTGTGTATGTGTGTGTGTGTGTGTGTGTGTGTGGGGTTGTGACTCACCACTACAGTGAAATACGACCCCGATGAGCTTGTACACTCATCCTTACTCAGACTAATGCCTGCATTATAGAGGTTACGCTTTGACGTCACATTTCCCTTGCAAAAGATTCTACAATTTGATTGTGGACCAAGCAATTATAAGCTCATATTAAAGGCAGTTGGGTTCAACATTGATGCATCAAAATGACCAAAGAAACTAGAGTCTGTGGATGTCCATATTTGGCCAGAAATTGGGTTTCAATGTTGAAAAAACATACACTCAAAGCCATTGGTTCCCAATCCTGGGTTTGGAGTAGCGCTAATTGGAAAGTCAAATGGACTTAATCCAACTAATAATGAACTAACTTATGAACCACTGCTAAAACAAACCCTAAAATAAAGTGGCCACAAGTTCCTCTGGACCAGAACTAACAGAAAACCCTGAAAACATGCATATTTGGCAACCTGGATTTCAGTTGTTTCCACATATTGTGGGAATATATTTGCTTTTTGCAGTTTTTGTAGCTTTTGTCAGTCTGTGAAAACCCAAGCCTAGCTCATAATTGTCTTTCTGTAGAGAACATATACTCTTGAGACTCTCTCCCCAACTTGACTCGCTAAAGTTACTAAAGTGCTTCATTGCTGCACATGGTGGCGCTATAATCAATTGAATAGGCTAAACCTGATGTGAAGAATATTAGTTGTTAAATTCTGCGAAACTGAAACATCAATAAATCCATATCTCCTGGTATTTGCTTATTTTGGAGTGTTTTATCCCGCTACTATGATCAGGAGATCGCTGGTTCGAATCCCGGTCATGGAGCTTGCCATCGGCTGTCGGAGCCCTGAGAGAGCACAGTTGGCTTTACTCTTTCTGTAGATGGTTCCTCGGTTCCATCAGTTCTAGGGTGATGTCGATCAGCACAAGGCTGCATCTGTGAGCTGATGTATCGGAACCTCCAAATGTGCTGTTATGCTACTCGGCAATGCTTTTGCTCGGCAAAATCTGTAGCATGATGTGTTTTTTTTTTTTTTTGCCGTAACCTCAGTGACTCTTCCGCCCCTCCCCTCCCCCCCAACTATGATGTCACGCTCATACCCTCCGTTCGTACTGTCCTTAAACACTGCTAAAACTGTCCTGACCGTACCATAGGGATGTGATTCACAGGTGCTAACATTGACATGGTAATCTCTTACCGCTTCTGGCAAATAATTCAAAAGAGAGAAAGAATTACTTCCTGCAACAAAGCAGCGCTAAAAAGCGTGCTGGTCTTCTCTATTCACGTCTGTGTCTGAGCTGCATAATGAAAAGAGGCCTGTCGGGCATCGCCGAGGGTTAAAAAAAAAAAGAAAAGAAAAAAAGAAGAAATCGACAAACCCATAATAAACAAAGACCCCATTGCTTGTGCTCCTGACAGCGCTGGTGCTAACCTTTGAACGGTGGTTATTTACACCACTCGCTCCCTTCTTGAGCACAGCTGTCGCCGTGCCATAAAATAACACCGGAGAGAAGCGGCGGCCTTTCTTACACAGAGAGAAAAAGAAAAGGACAGAGAGAGAGAGAGAAAGAGAGAGAGAAAGGAAGACAGATAGATAGATGGATGGGGAAAGGAGCGGTTATGTTGGTGCCTACAGGGTGAAAGGGGCTTTTTTTGGGTAGCAGGATAGCGCTGGCTCAGCAGGTCCCTGATAACTGCTCTGGAGCGATGCGCCTCGGCCCCTCCAGCCTGTGCGAACTCAAACAAAGGAGCAGCGTGAAGGGCAGGCCTGAGCCCAGGCCCCGGCTTTATAACCCTTTTTATTGCCATGCTAATACACTGCCGCTGCTCCTGGGAGCCTCCCCAGTATCTCCTCTATAGAATACACTCACGTTCATGCTGCACTGCCCTATTCGATTACTGTACACTGGAAGCCTGGATGCTGGAAATTCTACTTTCAATTGACTCCATTTAAAGGTCTCATTCCGCTAAAATCCATTTGTTCATGTTCTTTGTATAATACTATAGGTCTTTCTGCATATGAAACTGGTTCTCAGCTTCCACTGTCTGCAGAAGGTAGTAAAAATAAAATCCTCAGAAATACGAGTTGATCAGAGAGATGTAAAATGTCGACTTCCACCACTGAGTTCATAGCCTCGCCCACCTCAGCTCAGGAACGCCCACAGCTTTTGTTTACAGGGCTAGTTAGCGTTAACTATCTTGGGTAAATAACTATAGGTTTAAATCGGATCTCCAGTGGATTCTACGTTTTGCAGAGACCTTGAATATACACTAGGGAAGCACCATTTGACAAGGTAGCTCAACTCGACAGAACACCGATTATTGTACACTGTAAGCCTGGATGCTGGAAATTCTACTTTCAATTGACTCCATTTAAAATCCATTTGTTCATGTTCTTTGTATAATACTATAGGTCTTTCTGCATATGAAACTGGTTCTCAGCTTCCACTGTCTGCAGAAGGTAGTAAAAATAAAATCCTCAGAAATACGAGTTGATCAGAGAGATGTAAAATGTCGACTTCAACCGCTGAGTTCATAGCCTCGCCCACCTCAGCTCAGGACCACCCACAGCTTTTGTTTACAGGGCTAGTTAGCGTTAACTATCTTGGGTAAATAACTATCGGTTTAAATCGGATCTCCAGTGGATTCTCCGTTTTGCAGAGACCCTGAATATACACTAGAGAAGCACCGTTTGACGAGGTAGCACAACTCGACAGAACACCGGTCAAAGCAGGTCTGACGTTAAGTGAAGTTTAACGGTTTACTTTATCTAGCATTAAAAGCTATATCTTTATAACTAAGGCTGTATCTCTGAAAACATTTTGTCCTTTGAGTTTTAGAGCTGTAAAATTGATTGTGTGGGGAAAAAAGGCAGGTAGGCGTTCATTGCTTCAGTGCTGTTAGCCAATCAGATGCGATATATTTAGATGTATGAATATTCATGAGCAGTTGATCACATTATATGATCTACAATTTTACCTTTAAGGTAGCCTTTTTTTAAAGGTAGACTTTAAAATAAGGCTCCTTTATAAAGGGTTTCTAAACACTAATATTAATATATTAAACATTAATATAGTATTAATGGTTAACAAATAGGTTGTAAATACTTTATAAATCATTAATAAGTAGTTAAAACACATAAAACATGTCCTACTTTGTTTTTTTTGTTGTTTTTAACCAGTCAGCATTAACATATCTAATAAAATAATATAGTAAGTCAGTTTAGTTTTTTTTATGATATTTTATGTTAGTACACACCACATTTAATCCAAGATAAATCTGGGTAGTTAAAGCTAATAACAGATATGTTAATGCTGACTGATGAAACAGTTAAAGTAAGATCCAATAAGCCTCCAAGGTCTGAGGTATAAATGAATGTGAAATCACTACAGGCAACTGTTGTGCTTTCAATGTACGTGTTGTAACTGTTTGTTAATGGCTTATAAAGTATGTATAAGCTTATTATTAACATTAATAAACTTCCTTTGTTAAGTATAAACTATGAACTAGTCTTATTTATAGTCTTATAACTCAAAATAATGTAGAGTAATGTTTGGAATTATGCAATTTTACACAAAAATACTTGACTTTTTTTTTTTTTAAATGCAAATGTAGGTTTACAGTCAGTACTGAAGCATTTTTTTCCGAGATCTGGATCAGAGCGTCTCTGTTTGGAAACCGCCAGGCTGCTCAGCATGGCTTGGTAATGGCATTTGCTGGAAAGGGTATAAAAAGGGTATCAGGATCTCGGATGCAAATTTTCGTCCATGGGAAAAACTCTGCTTATAATTCTGCCCTTGTCTTTTACCTTTGATCGTGTGGCCTCCCTATTATCCTCGCGATGCAGCGCAGCGCGATGCAAATGCGGGGAATAATGCGTCCGACTCCTGACAGGTTGCGTTGCGTCAGAGCAGCTCCATTCCGCTAAACTTCCCACCTTGTTGGGTGTAATTGCTGACGTTGGGCTGCTATGCTTAATCATATTTGATTTTCAGAGGCGCCGCCATTGTCTCTATTCAGCGGCCCTTATGTCGCTCGCCTGTGATAATGTATGCAGATCAAACAGGAAGGAACAGCAAAGCATACAAATGCGCTGGATGCAGTTGGACGACGGCGCTCGTATCTCTAATGGTGGCCTGATTCGTTTAGGAATGATTGCTCTGCTGCCAATGATTAATCCCCCCGGGGTTTGATTGTGTCAGATGGAGAGAAATGAAAAAAAAAAAGAAAAAGGAGGGGAGGAAACAACACAGGAACAAAACTGGAAGGCATAATTAATAGATTCAGATCCTGTTTAACAGCCCCCTTAAAGAGCAAAAAGTAAAAAAAAAAAAAAAAAGAGAGAGGGTGCGCAGAACCGGCGCCCAATTTGTTCACACTTTGTTCTAGTAATAAGATCCAGGCCTCCCCTATGCAGTGGACGAGATAATTAACTCCCCGAGATACACTTGTGAGAAAAAAGGAAAAAAAGGGGGCCGACCCTTTTGATTTATTGTATGCCGCAGACAGATAGAGCTCAGCCGCCCTTTTCAAAAACGTCGCTACGCAAATTGCAATACTGTCCTTGATGTATTTTTTCACCAGTGATAGACCGGCGAAGCTGGTGAAGAATGGCAGAAGACAAAAGGCGCTACTTGTGCGATGAAAAGAAAGGCCAGCGCTAACATTAACATGGAGATTGAAACAAGAAAAGAAAAAAGAAAACACGTAAAGAAAACCCTCTTTAGCACTTCTGCTTTTGACGGGAATGCGTAATTGTACCTTTAAAGACCCATTTAGAAAAGATTGTTCTATAGAACGGGCTAATGTTTCCACTGTGATCGGGAGATCGCTGGTTCGAATCCCGGTTATGCAGCTTGCCATCAGTGGCCGGAGTCCTGAGAGAGCACAATTGGCCTTGCTCTCTCTATGGGTGGGTACAGTACAGTAGTACAGTAGCTCTCTTTCCCCTCATCACTCCAAAGGGTGATGTAGATCAGCACAAGGCAGCGTCTGTGAGCTGATGTATCGGAACCCAGTCGCTGCACTTTCCTCCGAGCAGCAGTGGCTGACTCCATATGTGTTGAAGGAGGCATGTGTTGGTCTTCACCCTCCTTCCTTGTGTGTTGTGGCATCACCAGGGATGGGGGATATACAGATGAATAGCAGCTGAACGATTTGGAAGAAACAATGGCAGAAAATTTGAAATAAATCTTGTTGTAAAGAAGACATTTGGCCATGAGCAAAAAACAAATGGCCTCGTCTCTCTGGAATCTTTTCGTTAAGAGCTTTTCCTAGAAACTGCTCTCACAGTCGGTGAGTAAGTAGTATGACTAAAGTTCTGAGGTTGTGTTCATTCCGGTTGCTAAGAAGTTCCTCACCTCCCTACAAGATATACTGTATAAACGTCCTGCCATTGTCCTCATGAGTGGCCTAATGGGAACTCAGGGGAACTGGCGAATGAGCAGATTTTTCCGTTGGCTTTTATCTTTCGCTTTGGTGTACGTACATGTGAGTCAGGATGACCTTAGTCTTGGGGAAGACTCAGAGTAGGCCTGGTTGTCTTTGTGTTTGTATAAATAATATTAATAATAATAATAATAATAGCCTACAGCCCACAGTTTAGATAAGATGAGCTGTTGATTAATACTGACGTAAAATCTTTTTTTTTTTTTTGGCCAAATTGATGTTTTATAGTGTGTTTATTATCATATAATACAGTTTGGCTGATTTACCTGACCATTCAGCTTCCAGTGCCTTTAAAACAATGCAGTCATCTTACTTTATGTGTGTGTATTGTATTATCATTAGCATTAGCCTCCACTACCCTATCCTGGTTACAGTTTCAGTTATTGTATTATGTATGGGTTGGACAATAAAACTGTGATGCATCAAGAGCCACAGTATCCAGGGAAATGTCAGCACACCACCAAGAAGGACCAACCACATCCAACAGGATTAACTGTGGATTCTGTAAGAGGAAGCTGTCTGAAGGGGATGTTCGGGTGCTGACCCGGATTGTATCCAAAAAACAAAAAAACACCAGAACTGTCCGTTGGCACAATAAATTATTGTGGTCTAAAACCAGGTGTTTCAGTTTCATTGTCCAACCTCTGTATATCTAGAGGACACCAGATAAAACTCTGAATATTGTGGTTAATACAGTACTTGGCATGCATACTTCCTTTTTTTTAAGTTATCTCTCTTCTTTAGAACTGTATATTGGTTATAACTTTGTAATACAAAGTTTACAGTAATACGATTCCACATTGCCAAACAATTTTGTATTATAATATTGTGATACTTAATATGTGCTATGTAACAGTATTTTTTAATCTCTTTTTTATCTTTTCTTTCAGGAACATGTGAAGACGAACAAGTAAACACATGAGGCATATGAGGAAGAGGCTACAGAGTTAACCTTCAGGACGTTGCTTGGAAGGTCTGAAACCTTCTGAACCCTTCTAGATTCTTCCTTTTTTTGCGTCCTCCAACCCTCCTTGCGTGTCCTTCACATCATGGATGTCTCACTGAGGACTTTCTTATGGCCCTGGTGTGGCCATGTCTTGCTGCTTGCCCTTGCTATGACAAGTGCTGGAAATACCTTTACTACCTTCCACCCGGAGAGACGGGAATGGTCCTTCAACCACCTGACCGTCCACCAGACGACGGGGGCTCTCTACATTGGTGCAGTTAATCGCGTCTACAAGCTCTCCGGGAACTTGACTCTTCTGGTGTCTCACGACACTGGTCCAGAAGACGACAACAAGGCGTGCTACCCTCCTCTAATCGTCCAGCCTTGTACGGAACCGCTGGTGTCCACCAACAATGTCAACAAGCTCCTGCTTATCGATTATTCCCACAACAGGCTGCTTGCCTGTGGCAGTCTCTACCAGGGTGTGTGCAAGCTGCTTCGACTGGATGACCTCTTTATACTGGTGGAACCTTCCCACAAGAAGGAGCACTACCTCTCTAGCGTCAACCAGACTGGCACCATGTACGGCGTCATCGTGCCGTCACAAGGCAGAGATGGCACGCTGTTCATCGGCACTGCAGTAGACGGCAAGCAAGACTACTTCCCGACCATCTCGAGTCGCAAACTTCCCCGCGATCCAGAGTCCTCAGCCATGCTGGACTACGAAATGCACACTGACTTTGTGTCCTCGCTCATCAAGATCCCTTCAGACACCCTGGCGCTGGTTTCCCACTTCGACATCTACTACATCTATGGCTTTTCCAGTGGGAACTTCGTCTACTTCCTCACCGTTCAGCCAGAGACTCCGGAGAACGGCATGGCCTCCAGTGGTTCCTCCAGTGATCTTTTCTACACCTCGCGAATCGTCCGCCTTTGCAAGGACGACCACAAGTTCCACTCCTACGTCTCGCTTCCCATCGGTTGCGTTCGCAACGGAGTGGAGTACCGGCTTCTGCAAGCTGCCTACCTGGCCAAACCGGGAAGGGTTCTTGCAGCCTCGCTCAACATCAGCACCACGGATGACGTGCTCTTCACAGTCTTCTCCAAAGGCCAGAAGCAGTACCACCGTCCCCCAGACGATTCAGCCCTCTGCGTCTTCACCATCAAGGACATCAACGCCCGCATTAAGGAGCGCCTGCAGTCTTGCTACCAAGGCGAAGGCAACCTGGAGCTCAACTGGCTGCTGGGGAAGGATGTTCAGTGCACCAAAGCGGTGAGAGACCTTTTGTTCTATTTAAGATGCACGATGGATTACGACGGCTAGCAAACAGCCTTGATTCCTTAATGAGCCGAGCAGATGAACCGTCGTGTTAGATTATGTAAT
Organism: Astyanax mexicanus; assembly: GCF_023375975.1. Lineage (NCBI taxonomy): Eukaryota > Metazoa > Chordata > Actinopteri > Characiformes > Acestrorhamphidae > Astyanax > Astyanax mexicanus. The sequence continues at coordinate 5,222,496 of NC_064420.1, read as the reverse complement.
GAGTCTAAAACAGCAATAATTCAAGGAACACACTGCTCAGATTTCTTTTTAATGCTCCTAACTGCCGAGAGAGCTCTTGCTTAGCGCAGTATAATTTTTAAACGGCAAAAAGCTTTTCAAGTACTAGCGGCTGCCTTTTTTTTTTCCTCCACACATTCTTCATGTGCTCCCGCACATGCCTGCTTTGGTTCAAAAGAGGATGTCAGTGCATCAAACAAAGTCATTAGCTCGCTTTGTGCTTCCACGAGTGTCCATTGAGAATTCTAAAAGGCAAATTCATTCTATCCTTCTATCGTTCTATCAGCGCATACGCTTAACACAGTGCTCAACTCACAGCTTAACGCAGTGCTTAACGCGGTGCATTACGCAACGCTTTATTACGCCCCTATTTATACTTCAAACAGTGTATTATCTTACACTCTCTCTCTCTTGCTCAGAGTTGGGAGCAGGCCAGTATCAAATGACCCCCAAACCCACAATATTAAGAATGCCGTGACAGTTGACACAGCCTCAGCAGAGCTCAAACGCACGTTCAATTACATCAAATCACGTTTATGCATGTAAATACATCAAGATTATTTTTATTTCCGCCCGCCGTAATCACGTCTAATTGGTTTACAGCTTTGATAGGACGGCTTGCCACCGCTCGGTCCACCAGAATGAGATATGTTCACCAATTAGAACGAGTTTATTTATTTTTTCTTGGCAAGCATCAAAGCGGCAATATCCTCCTCCAGTGCAATGCAAATAAACACAGCCTTCGTGGTGAGGGAAGAAAGGAGAAGGGAGAAAACCGAAGGGAAGGAAAGAACCTGTGTTCAAATTTCTCACAGGATTTGTTTTTCTAACACTATAAATCCACAATTTGGTTTAACTCAAAAAAACAAAAAAAATATGTAATTAAGTCTGATGTAAGAAAAACTGAATATTCCCAAACAGTACTTAATTCATTTAACTTTTTTGAGTTGAACCTATTCTTTGGCAGCCAATTGGCAACTGAATTTTGAGTTTTGACTATAATGACCTGTAGGGCTCTTTTCTATTTTTTCTTGTAACCATCTATTTGCAAACTAGGTTTTTCCTCAACTTCTTGATACTTACCATCAGTGTGTAGTTATTCCCCCAACAAGGTACCCTAAGTAAACTTGTACCGTATTGTACAGACTATAAGGTGCACCATATATTTTTCAATAAGTTCACTTTTATTGAATGTCTATTTTCTGGGCTATTTTCATACATAAGGCGCATTTAAAGCTACAGTAGTAAGGAACAAGGGGGTCGCACAGTAATCTACACAGATTTCTCTTCTAAAAAAAAAAAAACTGTTTATTTGGGTGATTAAAGCACACTTAAGCTTAGATTTCCAATATTTTCAAAAGCAGCTAGCCGCGGTTAGCAGCAGTGCTTAGCGCTAGTAAATGCTGCTAGTTAGCGCTACACTAAGTGTTCCAGTAAGCCAGGGTGCTATTAGCTAGCGGTTCATCCCATGTAGCTTGTTTTAACACGGTAAACATGCGGGCTACAGTCGATATTCTCGCCTCTGAACTGCAAAAGAGCTAGCTGCTCCAGCCTTGGTGCTGGAGAAACTTTACTGAAACTACTGTTTAATGCTGTACATCAGTGGAGTGGCTTTACTGCTCCTTAATACCTGACTTGTAAAATTCATACACTGACGATTTTTGGGAAAAATAAAGTTTTTTTGTGCCTTATAGTGTGAAAAATACAGTAAATCATAAAAAAAACAAGTTATATAGTTACAGATATATAGTATTTAGCAGTATATATGAATAGAACTAATGGATTTAAGAATTAAACTTAAGATTTAAAACTCCATATTAATGGTTCTGTCAACAGCTTTTATTGTTCCTTTAATATTAAATCTATTTTATGATAGAATTAAATAAATACTTATGAACTGTAATAAAATGAGCTAACAAAAAGGGTTGGATCTAATTTTATATGACTGTTTGAAATCAGTATTTAGGTTAAATTAAATGTAATAAAAAAAATGTTCTATTAGAAAACTAATCAAATTGTATTTACATGATCTGAAAATGAATGGTATTTTTATTGTTTGGAAAAAGCCATTAATACAGCCCTTAAATAAGTACATAAATAAATATAAAATAAATAAAAATAAATAGCTAAACGAACTTCGCAATGTAGGTGTAATAATTTAAAGTTTTATATTTTTTTTAGGCAAATTATTTAACTATCCAGGTTTACGATAAACCGTGGCCTAAATAAAGTGCTTATAACGTCTGTAAACGTTCTGTAGGAGTTTCTGGACACAGTTAAACTGTTGGGTAACGTCAGAGAGCGAGAATAAAGGAGACGAGGTTTGGTGGGGAGAGATAATTTGAGTGGAACTGTATAGAATCGTATTAAAAAAAAGACCCTACAGAGCATCGACACTGCTCGTCTTTGTTTTAGCCCCTTTTTATTTTAGCTTAGCCGAGAAATTCAGCCTCAGGAGCCGGCGTCTTTGTTCTTTAATTGCTGATAGGAATGTGGGGAATTATGACAGAGAATTATTAACATTAATGACTTTCTGACTATGTATGCCTCCCTGCGTTTCTCAGCACTCTCGTGCACAGAGAAAGCTTTAAGTGGCAGTTCTGTAGTTTTGATGGGTAATTTTATAGGAATGTGTGCTCATGACTTTTATATAAATAAGAGAGCACTTAAAATGATGAGTTTCTTTGATTTTCTAAATTGAAAACCTCTGGAATATAATCAAGAGGAAGATGGATGATCACAAGCCACAAGCCAATCAAATCAAGCTGAACTGCTTGATGAATTTTTGCACCAGGAGTAAAGCAGCATAAAGTTATCCAAAAGCAGTGTGTAAGACTGGTGGAGGAGAACATGATGCCAAGATGCATGAAAAAAAACTGTGATTAAAAAACAGGGTTATTCCGCCAAATATTGATTTCTAAACTCTGAACAATATTTTTATTTGGAATAACTTCTCTTTCTGTGCTCTAATGTGCTCTAATTGTTTGGATTAGAGCACATTTGATTTACTGACTATTTTCCATGATTATTTCAAGATGAATACGATCACGATTATTTTTTATTAAGCCCTCTATTTGTGTTTCCTACTATTGAGGCTCCCAGTCCAATGCATGTTTTACTGCATCTTGACAGCTTAACTTTTAGGGCTCTACACAGATTTTGCAGGATATTTTAATAGACGTACTTATATACAATTATACAGGTATCAATTTAATCAACAAACAAAATAAACAAAAGCAAAACAGAAAGCAAACATGAGTAGCCAAATGTAACAACAATTAAACAAGACAAAGTAAACGAAACTAGAAAAGATCTAAAAAGAAAACTAGATCGGGAAAATCAAAACTAAGAGGACTAAACAGATTAAATTGAGAAACAAAGACAACAAGAAACAAAGAACAAGCAGGACAAAACCCCTACAGACCTGAGAGAAGCATTAAAAGACTCCACGAGTAACACAGAAACAAAGGGGCATATATACACGAGGAGGATAAGAAACACCTGGGGAAGGAAACAACACAAGGGGAAGGTTACAAACAAGACACAAGGTGAAAAAACAAAATGGCTATGGTACAGATAGGGCGGAGATAAGAAAAAGAGGCTATGTTCACATTACCATGCTGATTTTTTTTTCTCAATGTGGCTCAGATCTGATTTTTCTCATGGAATGTGTGTGAACGTGCCAAATTTATATATTTTAAATCAGATCTGAGTCTCTTTTATATGTGGTCCTAAATCGGATACGTATCCGATCCTTGGACATGCGACATGAATGTGAACGGTCAAATTAATGGAATTAATGCATCTTTTTTTTTTTGCTTTACACATTAGCATTAGCGCTACGTGCTTCTCTCTCGTACCCACAAACACCCACAAATCTCTTAGTTTATAAAGATGCTCCACATATGAGCTGCTAACGCATCCATTTGGCCTTTATAAAGCCTTTATAGAGTCTTCTCTCAAATATGATTTTTTTATTCAGGAACCGATTTGTTCACACTACGCACAGATACAGCTTACTCACTTACATTTGTGAATGTGAACCGCCAACATAGCCAAATCCGATCTGAGCAAAAAATTGGATTTGAGCAATGTGGCTTGTAATGTGAACGCAGCCAAACACAGGGCCATGTGCCGAAGAACACATGGGGAAGAAAAACAAAACAGGCTGAAAGACAGGCCAGGATTTTCTCACAGTAGCAGAGTTTACCCCTCCAGATCCATTACAATCCTGTCCACACTCCGCCTCCCATCAGCTCCCAGTGTGCCCTTGTCACTGGTGGATGATGTCAGCCAGGCCTACTTGGTGTTTATCCAGGCCTCATTAGAAACATCCACCAGCCTCCAAACCGCCGTCTGTTTAGTCCCTGTTCACTAGGAAGGACTTGAGGTTGGAAGGTTAGGGGTGGAGGGGGAGGTGGTTAGTGTGCGTTCAATACATCAGTCCATACCTGCTCAATAAATCTATAGTATTTAACTTTTCACATAGAGAGAGAGAGAAAACGCTTAACCCGTCCAGATTAGCCCCGACAGCAGCAGTGCCCCGGTCCCGCTACCCGGCTATTTTTCTTCCCTTTTAAAGACCCAGTAGGAGTATGAAAATATTTGCCCAGCGAAATATACACTCCTCTCTTTTTTTTCCAGACAGAGAAAATAAACGTCTTTTACCTTAAAAGCATTGCCAGCACCCGGTGGACTCGCTCCAGCCCAGATGCGAATGTTTTTGTTTAATTTCCTGCTAGTTATTCCTGACTATTTTCGATGGCTGCGGATGTATCCGTCTCAGCTGGCCTCCCTCCAGCCTGGTGCTGGTAGGCTAACACAGAAATGTGACCCAGGGAGACAGATATATTAAACTTTATATGGTTTAATGGCCCCATAATTTGCACAGTAGGAGTCCATGTAAAAGTGTTTTATCACAGCTGATGTAATAAAACTGTTTAAACAAACAAACAAACAAAAAAAAAACGTAATCAGATTAATCGTAACAAAATTCTGTGATTAACTGAAATATTTTAAATTTTAAACAGTGTTTTCAATGAGATGTGAGCAGTGAACGCTGCACATTACTGCACTTTTAGTGTGTAAACAGCATGGAGCAGCAGCAGAGACAGTGTTTGTTCATAGCAATACATTATCTGGCTAATATATCAGATTAAAACTGCGCCTTATCAGTGTAACACGGAGGAGGAGGCCGGACGCAAATGCAAGTCGGTTTTATTAGACATAAGACAAACAAAAAACTAGGACGAGAAAATAAACACTAAGACTATTAAATAAAGACTATAAAACAAATACTACAAAACAAATCGCTAAATCAGGTCTAAACAGAGAAGTGAAATAAACTAAGAAAGAATCAAACAGTATACAGAAAACAAACCAGAATTCTATGTCTATGTACAAAATTTGTTACAGATTAACTTCCAGACACGGTTGAACAGGACAGCATCAAACAAAAAGCACGACAGAGAACAAAGGAGCACATGGGGTATTTATACACAGGCACACACTAGGGACGCCTGTGGAGGTAATGAGGGGGCGGAGTTACAAACAGGACACAAGGTGATAACACCAATGACTAGGGCAGGGCTAGGGCGGGGCTAGGGTGGAGACAGGACAATAACTAAACAATGCCATGTGCTCAAAAAAGCAAATGGCTGGGAACACAAGACAGGAAAACAGGGCAGGAGCACATTGAACCAAAAGAGGAAAAAACACAGGACAGACAGAGGCTAAGGTGTGACAATCAACAGTTCAGCTCAATTAAAACGGAATATATTTGATAGCGCACCTTGGTCAAACTTGGTGGCTTAATTAATTTGCATTAAAAAAACAATAACTTATTACTGATTCCAAACTGATTGTGTGTGTTAATGTTTTAACATCGACAGCCCTGAAATTACACAAAAAACAATATGGTGTAAATGTATATAAATAAATGGATTTCTGAGTTAGATCTTAATTAGCAAAAGTACAAAAGAGACTTTTTTACACCTGTAGTTGTGAAAGTTTCTATGATCCGGATCAGTTGATCAGTTAATGTTTATTTGAAGTGTTTCTCCCTTTGTTTGATTTGGTTTCACACAGGCATAAACCCTAAACTCACCAAAGTCCCCTCTGATTGGTCAGAGCTGTCTGGCGTAAATAATAAATAATCACTGACAGTTGGCTGTGGATTATTATTTTTTTTTTTCAACATTGAGGATCTTGCTACCAAGTTGAAAGTCAAGTAGTTTTATTGTCAATGCTGCATATGTACAGGACATACAGACAATTGAAATTACGTTACTCTCCTTCCCAATTTTACAGCAAGTACAGATAATAGATATAATAAAAGAGAGAATGGGAGACACTATGAGTACAATACAGCAGGGACACAAATAGACATACATGAGACAAAAACAAGGTGCAGTGGTGTGGGGGAGGAATAGATATATAAATATAAGTAAAAAAAGAAATAGATATATAATATAAACGAGTGGGAGACACTATATGTACAATACAACAAGACACAATAAACACACATAAGACAATAGTGCAATATTGATGGTGATTGAGATGGAATGACAGTATAAATAGTATATAACAGCAGTGCAAATAGGGTATATGGTATATATCTTAAGGCTGGTAAAGTGAATGAGTGCGTAAGTTCTTAAAGTTCACAGTTTATGGGGAATTAAAGTGTGAATTAAGCTCCTGAGAGTGACTCATTCTTTCACTAATTAGTGAATGTTTGTGTGCATGAACATGAATAATTTGGTGAATAATTGTGAATATTTTTTGCAGTACACTGTAGTGTATTTTGGCATTTCTCTCTCTGCAGGGATGTCTGTTGTAAAGTTTCCTACCGAGTGTCAGGAAAGGGAAGAAAAACAAATAAAAAGAATAAAATCAAAGTCTCGGCTGCTGTCGTCTCCTGGCTAGCGCTCGGGCTCGGCTCCCCGGCTCGGCTCTCTGCTCTGGAATGAAATTTTGACAGTATTCAGGCATTCAGGTGGCGCGTCCCCGTTCACCCGGCGGGGCTGTCAAGCGTGCCGCAGCCTCGTCCACACGCGCTGATCTAGAGGGGACACTCTATTGATCAGCTGGCCTCTGAGGGGCGGAACCAGGCCCTTGTCCTCGATTCGTATGTGGAAGGCTAATCCTCCACCCTGAACCGGCGGTCACGGGAAGCGCGTTCCGCCACCGAGCATGAGGCACGGTGTGTGAATAGCTAATCACGCACTTCAAATGGCTCTCGGAACAAAGCGGCTCAGACAGCTCCGGAGCTCATCCACCGCCGACACTTCATCCACTCATCCACCAGCGATCGATAGCTTATTTTATACATAGGTTATAACATAACCATAGTGAAGCTGGACTGATCTGACCTTCTGAGCGCGCTCTCTGATCAATCAATCAAATCAAATAAATCAGCCGCATTTGAAAAGGTCACCGCACACTGCATACTGTATATATTATATATTTCATATATATAGCTTGTACACTCATTATGTAGACAGTATATGCACACAAACAAATGTCAAAAATGGATCATTAGTGGCATTGTGCAAATTAATATGGTGTCAAATATACTAATTAGCACATATAGGGTCATTATATTGTAACTAGTCTTATGGTGCCAGTCGTTAATTTGTTGAGCGGATATGTAAATGCACTTTTATTAAATACTAGTATATACTTTATATATGTTTAAGTAAAGATAAGGCCAGCATTATTATACACATCTCGGCTTGGTTGTAAGGATTTCTGAATTAGAACAATTAGAAATATTGTTACTAGTGGTGTCAGTCGATTATTATTAAGAGTGTACATTTAAATGAAAAAAAAAAAAGAAGAATGAATGCAATAAATGTAAAATGCAATTTTATTAATACTAGCATATACTTGGATTGAGAGGAAAAACAAAAAAAAAAGAAAAAAGGGCGCAGGAATAAAGGATAAATGACAAATTAGATAGAGAAAACTACATATATTTTTTCTGTATTATAAACATCTCAGCTTGGTTTTTAAGGATTTCTTGAATTAAAACTTTTAAATTAGCTGAGTACAAAAGAGTGTTTTCACACCTGTAGTTGTGAAAGTTTCTTTGGTGCTAATTATTTATTAGAGTTTGTTTATTTGGAGAGTTTCTCCCTCTGCTTGGTTTGGTTTCACACAGGCATAAACCTAAACGCACTAAAATGCACATGTGCTTGCAGCAGAGATAGCATTGGTTGACATGACTGACACAACTATGTATATGTTTATGTTTGAGTAAAATAAACATTGATGTTTTATTTTATAAACTACGGACAACATTTCTCCCAAATTCCAAATAAAAATATTGTCATTTAGAGCATTTATTTGCAGAAAATGAGAAATGGCTGAAATAACTAAAAAGATGCAGATCTTTCAGACCTCATCTCCTCCACCAGTCTTACACACTGCTTTTGGATAACTTTATGCTGCTTTACTCCTGGTATAAAAATTCAAGCAGTTCAGTTTGGTGGTTTGATGGCTTGTGATCATCCATCTTCCTCTTGATTATATTCCAGAGGTTTTTAATTTGGTAAAATCAAAGAAACTCATCAATTTTAAGTGGTCTCTTATATTTATATGTGGGTTTTTCGGGTTTATACATCATTTAGCTGTTACGTTTAAGGACCTCTGAGACAGAATACCCACAGAATACTCAGATTATTCACTGAATAGACTCAACAGCTGCACATATACTTGCACATATACTCATACCATACTTTCCATGGCTAGTTATGTACGCTTTGGTCTCGGTCACAGAGTGAGATCTCACAGACCTTAAACACACAAATTCACATCTGGAGTATAGTCTGAAGTCATTCGCTGCTCAAGAAGAACGTAATTTAAATACAGGAAGCCACCTAGTTTTTTTTTTTTTTTGGTGTCCTGCTCCGGCTCTACAGTGTTTATGGAAGGTGTTAACAGTCAGAACCACGATGTTCACAGCTTTAGCTCACCGCTGAGACTTACTGTAGCTATTTTGGGAAAGGAAAATAAAGAAGGGATGGCGGTGGCTGGTGTGTTTTACACCCTGCGTGACATTATAGCTTCCCCCGGCCTCGTATAACCAGTCGTGGGGTAATAAAGTTATCTAGAGCCAGCCTCTGAGAAGCAGTGCTAAATGCTAATGGCCGCTAAAGCTGCTAAAGCTGCTAAGGCTGCTAAAGCTGCCGGGCTGCGGGGTGATGAGCGCTGTGCTTACATCAGCTCTCTCGTCCCTCTTACTCTCTCTGGCACTTTGAGGCCAGTGCCAGTCACAGGCTGCCTGAGCTGACCTGAATGGAGCTGACCGTTCCGCCGGGCTGGGAAGCCTCGGTCTTGCTGCTGAAACCGATGGCAGGCCACATGAAAAATGGCTTGAGAGCTCCACCATTACACTGTCGAGGCTTAGAGACCTCCATCACCTGCCTTTTGCCTTCTGCCAGTTGTGAAAGCGTCTGTTTATGCTATAGAATGAAAGACAAGCATCTACAGGCAATATAAAATCCTTTATTCACCGTCGCTGTGTAGTCTTTCCCCTCAAAACTACCCTGTACAATGTGTGTTCTTGACATTTATACAATAAGCTTGTCTGGCCGAAGTGTTCAAGGCTATATGAGCAAGCTACCATTTTACTCTGCTGCTGAGAGTAACTTTATTTTGACTAAAAGCTTCAAAATTGATAGTTAAATAATAGATAATTTAATTAATTAATTGAAACCCTGTTTTAATGTGATTTTTTTTTTCAAACTAGGATAATAGAGTTTGTTCATCATAAGTCAATTAATTAAACATGGAATGAATTAATTCCTCAATGTGAATTGTAACACTTAACAATACAGGCGTTGGACAATGAAACTGAAACACCTGTCATTTTAGTGTGGGATTTTAGGTTTCATGGCTAAATTGGAGTAGCCTGGTGGCCAATCTTCATTAATTGCACATTATTGCACCAGTAAGAGCTGTAAGAGTGTGAAGGTTCAATTAGCAGGGTAAGAGCACAGTTTTACTCAAAATACTACAATGCACACTATAACATTATGGGTGACATACCAGAGTTCAAAAGAGGACACATTGTTGGTGCACGTCTTGCTGGCGCATCTGTGACCAAGACAGCAAGTCTTTGTGATGCATCAAGAGCCACGGTATCCAGGGTAATGTCAGCATACCACCAAGAAGAACCAACCACATCCAACAGGATTAACTGTGGACGCTGTAAGAGGAAGCTGTCTGAAAGGGATGTTCCGGTGCTAAAAAGTATTGTATCCAAAAAACATAAAACCACGGCTGTTTGTACACCTCAACTCTCCTGTTTCCACCAGAACTGTTCGTCACCACAATACATTACTGTGGTCTAAAACCAGGTGTTTTAGTTTCGTTGTCCAACTCCTGTATGTACTTATACATGTACTATATATCGTCTCTGTCCAATGAAAAACAAGTACCTTCAAAACAGCAACTTTTCAGGAGAGAGGAGAAAAACCTTATACACTTTTAATGGGAGTCAATGTTTTAAAGTATTTCTTTTCATCCGTACATCAAGAGATTTTGAGTGTTATGTAGTAAACCAAAAATTGACAAAAATGCAGATGCTTGTTTTTCATTTCATTACAATTTAAATAACCCAATTGAAAACATCTGGAGTATTTGCAGCATTAGTGGCATAAGGCCATCCAAAAGCAGTGTGTAAGACTGGTGGAGGAGAACATGCCTAGATGCATTAAAACTGTGATTAAAAAAAACATTTTAAAATATTAGAGTTATTTCTGAACTCTTGAAACATAATCATTGTTGTTTCTAAATGGATATAAACGTGTTTTCTTTGCATTATTTGCGGTCTGAGAACAATAAATGACAATATTTTGTATAGTTAATAGAATAAAACCAAAATTTTGATTTTTCTCAAACATATACAGTACCTTTAAATAGAAAAGTCAGAGAAACTGATTTAAAAACAGTGTGTAAGACTGGTGGAGGAGAACATGATGCCAAGATGCATGAAAACTGATTGGTTAAAAACCAGGGTTATTCCACCAAATATTGAATTCTGAGGTCGTAAAACTTTATGACCTCAGCTATAGCTTTTAAATAGATAGATAGATGGATAGATAGATACTTTATTTATCCTAAAAGGAAATTTAGGAAGAAATAACAGTTTTCACTTTTTTCGTTCATAGTGTGCAATTATTATTAGTATTTTACCTCAGATATTAAATAAAAAGTTTAAGGAAATATTAAAGTAGGGTTGTGTGTTGGTGGCAGATTACGTTTTTTTGGACGAAGAGAGCGAAAATCACAGAAAAATAGCAGTTACTAAATAAAATGAAGCCCGGGCGGGCGGGTATATTCTTCTGGAAGAGCGTTCGGTAGCTTGCTAAATTGGATTCACCTGTATTTCAGGTTCACAATCTGCTTGATAACTAGCTAGCTGAATATTCTGATAGCTTGCCAAGTCAATTACGAAAGAAAGCGCTTCAGGCGATAGTTCACAGATCCAGGCCTAATCTAACTCACCTTCTGTTGGGCTGCCTCTCCTGTTCAGATGCTGCTGGAGATTTAGCGTAGCTTCTTACAGGGAGTTTATTTGGGGCTGGAAGCAAATTCTGTTTTCTTTACAGAAGTCTAGAGAAAAAAGTAAAAGCTCGTTTTATCGCTTCTGCACTGCAGAACCACTGAATACAACCTCTGCAGATACTTTTAAATTATTTCTGCTTCTTTCCTGGGTGTGGTCCTGATGAGAGCCAGTTTCATCATTGCGTTTTTGATGGTCTTTGTGGGGACTGCACTTGAGGATACATTCACAGTTCTTGAAATGATTTTGATCTTTATTTCTTAAAGTATTAAACATATATTTTTCTTTATTTAGTTGAGTAGTTCTTGACATAATCTGGATTAGAACATTACTCTATAAATAGAGCTATTCACTGTATATGCTATTCACTCTACCTCTTCACAAAGAGGCAAGAAATTCAAGTAATTCAAGTAATTAAAGCTATAAACGTAAAAGTGCATTTTATCATTACTTTTGCTTCTGCTTCTGTCCTTCGCCACCTTTCATCCTACCAAATTTTGGGCCGATAGATGGATGGATGGATGGATGGATGGATGGATGGATGGATGGATGGATAGATAGATGATCCAGACTACGAAGGAACTCATAAGGAATCATGTAGTCACTTAAAAGTGTTAAACAAACCAAAATACTGGGGAGCTGTTAACTTGTGGTTTGTCCTGTGCAACAGAGGGAACTCTTGGTCTTTCTTTCTTGGTGTGGTCCTGATGAGAGCCCGTTTCATCAGTCCTTGCGACTGCACTTGAGGACACTTTTAAAGTTCTTCATTTCCTTAAAGTAATGTTTTCTTTATTTAGTTGAGTAATTCATACCATAATCTGGATTAGAACATTACTCTATAAATATAATTATTCACTGTATTCCTGTTACTCTACCTCGTCACAACTGTATGCTCTCGCAACTGGTGCTCTCAAACACTTTATAAAGAGGCAGGAAACTCAAGTAATTAATTAACTCTTGACGAGTTCAGCACAGCTGTTAACTGAAGGCCTGAAATACCAGTTGACTCTACCTCATAAAGCTACCTCAAAAGTTACGCACAGGTAACCAAAACAAATGTTCAATAGAGTGACGCGGAATCACGGACACATGTAAAGGCAATGCATTGAGATTTGGTCATAGGTTGCCATGTCTAGTGTGTGTAGAGCTCTCAAGAGAGGGGGATTGCCAGTTGAACACAGAATCCTTTACTGGGGGGATTCTCACAATAGTACTAAGGTCTGAAGAGACTGATGTGAGATCATACAGGAGAGAAGTCACAGTACTTGCATAATGTTTTGTATTTTACTGCATATAATAGTTTGAGTGACTTAGTAGTATGAATCTACAATACAGAACATTTTAAAATAACAATTAAAAAACACTTCTTAACACAATTTAAGGTGTCTAAACTTTTTCACTGGTACTGTATGTGAGCACCTGGATGTGTTTATGTGTGGGCGAGTGTGCAGTATAGCCGGTTCTCTCTCTCTCTCTCTCTCTCTCTCTCTCTCTATTTCTCTCGGGACTGTGGTGCTGTCATAGTTCAGGGTAACGAGGCAGACTGACTGCATTGCACAGCATGAGCATGTCTGCTAAGCCGAACAGAAAAAGCGCACGCCTGGCTGGAGAAGCCTTGCTTTCTTGCTTTTCCCTCAGAAACTGCATCTCACTCCTGCTAGCTGCCAGCTCAGCCCTCAGAAGCTGCAGCTGTTGCAAGTGAAACAAAAGCATGGCGTCATTTAATATTAATTTAATGTAATATAAATATTTTTTTCACTCTGAGCTTTAAATAAAGCAGAGAACTGCAGTATATTTTTGAAATTAATGAATAGAATAGGAAGTAGGCATGGACAGTGAATATGATAGTATGACACATTTATAGAGCTGTTGATCAATACAAAAAAAAAGAAATTTATTAATCATACAATTTGTTGTAAATAATCATAGTTATCACGTTCTATGGGTGTGACGAGAGATTATAAGACTATTTTAGCAATCTATATGGTGCACTGTTCAATTGCGTATCACGCAGCCTGATTTAGGGCATGTCTTTGGTATCATGAGGGCACCAAAAAATATAAATATGCCTTGCGTACCTCGAAACATAAGGCGTGTGCTAATTATCTTAATTAATCATTTCTAACATAAGTGTAACGTAAGTGAACCAATCAGTGAGCCGGTTGCCATTCCCTTTAAGAGGCAGGTGCGCGCTGACTTTGGCGTGTTGCTATTTTAACAGCGCAGTTGATGAGATTCAGTCATAAGTTGCCAGGTCTGTTTAGAATCCTCAAGGAGGATTTCCAGTTGAATACAGAATGAGTTTATTAGTTTATTGAGTGGTCTGAAAGCTCATCTTTTTTTGTTATTTCAGCCATTTTTCCTTTTCTGCAAATAAATGCTCTAAATTACAATGTTTTTATTTGGAATTTGAGAGAAATGATCGTTTTACTTAAACATACGGTACCACTTTAAAATAAGACTACCTTTATAAAGGGTTTATAAATGGTTTACAATTAGTTTATTAATGGTTACTAATTAGGTTGTAAATGCCTTAAAAATCATTAATAATCAGTTTTAACACATACGTAGAAAGGTCAACAATGACCTGTTTTTGCAAAACAGTGAACCCACAGCCGTCTATATTGTTGCCCTTTCTACGTATGTGTTATAACTGATTATTAATGATTTGTAAGGCATTTACAACCTAATTAGTAACCATTAATAAACTCATTGTAAACCATTTATAAACCCTTTATAAAGGTAGTCTTATTTTAAAGTGGTACCAAACATACTATACCTATAAATAGCAAAATCAGATAAACTGATGCAGAAATTGAAGTGGTCTCTTCATATCTTTTCCAGAGCTGTATATTGTTAAAATCTCGTTTCGTGCATTAGTGCATTAGTGTTAATAGTGGTAACTTGCTCTTATGGCCTTGAACACTTCAGATAGACAGGCATATTTTATAAATGTTATAAATGTAAAGTACATACATTGTAGAAAGTAGCCTAGGGGAAAAGACTACACAGAGATTGTGAGTACAGGATTTAATATTGATGTTATTAATGTAATATCAGAATATTTTCTTTATGTAAACCCAACAGTCACTCAAAAACCTCATTATTAATGTTGCATTGCACACCCTTATTACATATATATGAATTAAATAGTGTCAATTGCACTATTTCTGTCTCCTTTTACTTCTAGCCCGTGCCCATCGACGACTCCTTCTGTGGTCTGGACATCAACCAGCCCCTGGGTGGCTCTCAGCTGGTGACGGGACACACGCTCTACACCGAGAGCCGAGACCGCATGACCTCAGTGACCTCCTACGTGTACAACGGCTACTGCGTGGCCTTTGTGGGGACGAAGAGCGGACGGCTGAAGAAGGTGAGTGCAGTGGTTGTTTTGTATTAAAGGCTGCCTGGAAATCTCTCTCAGTCATTTTCCACTGCTGTGGTGATGGCTGGAACAAAGGCTGACCCATTTTATTGGGTTCTTTGAAAAGTCCCTCATGGACCTGGGTTGTCACTCACTTGGGCACACACTCTTACACACATTTATCAGGAGACAATGTCTTCACAACAGGATTCTGGTGATACTGTAGCTGCTTTTAGTCTAATGCTTTGAGTCAGTGACCTGGTGTTAGCGTTAGCATTAGCATTAGTGTTTTGATGGATGCTTTGACTTTGATTGCATTTGAATTTCTCACTTTCTTGCATGTAATAATCATTGTTGTACACTACAGGCTACTTGTTAATCCATTTCTCTAAAAATATATATATATATATATATATATATATGATTTTTACGAAAATATATATTTGTATATATATGATTTTATCAAAATACCTTAGTTTCTTGGAATTATATATTTTCTCAGAATCAATGGTGATAAATAATATTATTGTCATTTTAAGACCAGTTCTTGCCATTGATATAATAATACATTTGCAACATAATAATACATGTGCATCTTTTTAAAGATTAAATAAACAATATATATATATATTTTTTGCAATATCTCAAATTTTTAAATATCTTAGGTAGATAAAGCTTAAATACAAAAGAGATCACAACAATATTCTGTAATTAATCAGGTTTAATCTCACGTTTTTTTCTTCTTAAATTTGAATCTTTAGTTAAGATTTTAAAAGTGAATATTGAATATTTAAAACATAAATAAAAAAATCAATCAATGATGAAAAAAATACAAAAAACAGTGATGGCTCAACACAAGGAGGTTGAAGACTAGCACATGCCTCCTCTGATACATGTAAAGTCAGGCTCCGCCTCTTTTTTTTTTAGCTGCTGAGTAGCATCATAGTGCTAACGCTCGCAGGAAAGCACATCGACTCGATTCTGATACAACAGCTCACAGATGCAGCCTTGTGCTGATCGACATCACCCTAGTAGGGATGAGGGAAAAAGATCGCCATCTACTGTACCCACCCAGAGAGAGCAAGGCCAAATGTGCTCTCTCAGGGTTCTGGCAGCTGATGGCAAGCTGCATGACTAGGATTCGAACCAGCAGTCTTCTAATCGTAGTGGCTACTCGGCTACTCTGTTTCTAGAGGCTTAAGTAATTTCAGAATTTCCGGTAGCATTTCTTTCCAAGGTCGAGCTCAGGTTCATTTTAAACAATCCACTTTTTTTCTCAGCTGTTTTAAAACACTTTTAAAGTGCAGATGTCAAAACTCTTCTTCCTGAATTCTTGATTTTGTTCTTTATTACTCATCTGGCTCTTCCCCAGCTCTCAGCAAAATGGCAAAGCTCACCATTACCAGAACCTGCTAACCTTCACCGGCCAATTAACTTTAATAAGCACCTTTCCAGCCAGACCTGGGCACGGGGGGCTAGACCGGGGCCGGGCCTGGCCGCTTTCCAGCCCGCCGCCAATGGCCTGACTCTGCTGGGGTCCTGAAAGTTAGCGGTCCTTAGTAATTATAACACATTTTTGACAATATACAGACTTAAGATTTCCTTTCTGATGGAAAATTACAGAGCGGCTGAAAAAAAAAAAACATTTAGCAAGCTCTATTCAGGTGCAACTGCTTTTTGATAATGATGTTTATCAGCAAGAGAGAGGCTGGTTATGATTCATGCACAGCGCTGCACTCAAATCACTGCGCTTTTAGCTGCTTTTCAGGTTTGTTGTTCGGAGATGCATTGTGGGTAGGAGATGCTTGGAGGTGTTTTGTCAACTGTAGTGTGCAGGAGTTCAGAACTGACAATGGGCTTTCAAGGCAAGTTTTATTGTAATACAAGAGTGAAGAATGGCTGTTGGAGACTGGTTTACTGGTTTACTGGCTTTGGACCATTTTTAGAGTTGAATTAAGTGCTGGCATTGAGTGATCGCCAGCATAGGCATCTGTCTATGGGTTACTGGAACACTCAGGGTTCCTAATTCTAGTGCTATTGGGTGGAGTTTCCTAGCGCTAACCATGGCTAGCTCTGTGGTTTGACTTTGAAAAAAAAAGTTTTTTTAAGAATTCCAGTTTTATTTACTTAGGCAATGGTAATGCAGCAATTGTTTACAGTGTACCATATTAATGATTTAAATATTATCATCTATTTCATTGACCCTACATCAGAACCCTGTGGGACTCTTTGAGATTAATAGCTGAATGCCATTGGTGATGCCATGTACAGGGGTTGGACAATGAAACTAAAACTCCTGTCATTTTAGTGTGGGAGGTTTCATGGTTTCATTGCACATTGCACCAGTAAGAGCTGTAAGAGTGTGAAGGTTCAATTAGCAGGGTAAGAGCACAGTTTTGCTCTAAATATTGCAATGGACACAACATTATGGACGACATTACAGAGTTCAAAAGAGGACAAATTGTTGGTGCACGTCCTGCTGGAGCATCTGTGACCTAGACAGCAAGTCTTAGTGATGTATCAAGAGCCACGGTATCCAGGGTAATGTCAGCATACCACCTGACAAGAAGCACGAACCACATCCAACAGGATTAACTGTGGACGCTGTAAGAGGAAGCTCTCTGAAAGGGATATTCGGGTGCTAATCCTGTTTCCGCCAGAACTGTCTGCCCCTGTAGATTTCCTTTCTTTCAAGACTCAGGCTATCATTGACACGAAGACGGCTAATAAAGAGCTAACAATGGAGTAACCACAGTTTGTTAGCAGCAGGCTAAGATTAAACGCTACTGAATGGGAGTAACTAGGGATGCTCTGTGAGTGTGGTGGCAGAGAGCGCTGGAAGATACCTGCGTTATCGGATGCTCGTGGCTGTGGCATGTTGGCAACATGACAAAGCACACCGGGGCTTATTTTCAGCTCCCGTGATTAATTAATCTCTAATTGAATCGGCAGCGCAATCAGGAAGTGGCATCGCCGCTTTTCAGTCAGTGTAATCCCCTTGTTTGAGCAAGTTAATAATTTCAGCCCCCTTCCTCCTAGTGAAATTGAATTAGGCAGCGAGCGCCGTGCTCCCCACAGTGGTGCTGTGGCACGGTTGGTTTATGATCACGTACACATACACACACACACACACACACAGCGAGCATGCCGTATCTCTGCATCGTTATTGCGCGTATACCCCGATCCTGTCACCACCACCACATAAACCAGGGGGGAACCATGACAAAGAGCTGAACAGGGAAATTTGGATTATTGGGATACGGGGAGCCATTGTGTTCCACCGGGCTGCCTCAGTCTATATATGAAATATGTGATTACACCTGGCTGGTGAATGATGGGAAAAAAGGAGATGGAAAGAAGATGAGATGTGATAAGATGAGATGTTGTCCTGCATTGTCAGTTTTTTTTTTTTTGTGTATTATTTTTCTGGAGAAATGGTCCCAGGGAGCCACATAATAAGGGCTACAGCTGAACAGTGTTACATAATAATACAGTATATTGCAATACAAGAAGACAAAAAAATAATACAATATTGGCTTTTCTTTGGCATATTTCTGTATTATTGATGTATATATAACATAAATCAGATAAAGAAATCTGACAAAGACAGTTGAGTTTTAGCTCAGTAATCAGATTTCTCAGTGCGTATACAATACAGTATAGTGTTTTTTTTTGTTTTTTAACATTTTAAAATGTTCTGCATTGTAGATTCACTCTAACAGGTTTTATATTTTATTAATTCTAATATGTTTCAGATTTTATATATGTTTTTAGATAGATGACAGCTTTGCTGGATTTTCTCAGTCATTTTTATGAGGTAGAGTCACCTGGAATTCAGGCTTTCAGTTAACAGCTGTGCTAAACACGACAAGAGTTAATTACTTGACTTTTTTTGCCTCGTAATGTGTTTGAGAGCATCAGTTGTAAAGTTGTGAAGAGGTAGAGGTAGTCGCAAAGACCATTGAAAACACTATGATGAAACTGGCTCTCATCAGGATAGCCCCAGGAAAAGAAGAGCAAAGGTTACCTCTAAAAGACCCCTATCTAGTAGTATGGTTTGTTTAACACTTTTATTTTTTTATTTTACTACATTTCCATATGTGTTCCTTTATATTCTGGATGACTTCAGTGTTAATCTCTAATGTATAAAACAAAGCAAAAAATAAATCCCAGTCATGCAGCTTGCCATCAGCTGCCGGAGCCCTGAGAGAGTACAATTGGAGCAGCCTGGTGGCCATTCTTCATTAATTGCACATTGCACCAGTAAGAGCAGTAAGAGTGTGAAGGTTCAATTAGCAGGGTAAGAGCACTCAAAAACCACATCCAACAGGATTAACTGTGGACGCTGTAAGAGGAAGCTGTCTGAAAGGGATGTTCGGGTGCTAACCCGGATTGTATCCAATAAAAAACATAAAAGCCTTGTCATAAGTATCGCAAGAAGGCTATAGGTTTACAGGATTTGCCGCACTGAAGGTGGTGACATAACACCACATAGCATGGTATAGGGGGTTGAGCTTCTGGTGGCTTCTCCTTTTGAAGGATGAGTGCATGTTGCAGGTGGCTGACAGAGAAGGGAAGAGACTGGTGAAATGTGAATTTAGCTCATCTGAAGAAACTGGGCTCTGCCTGTAATTGGATTGGCTCCTTTCCCAAAGAGAACCTCCCCCCCCCCATCCCTTCCCTTCCCTTCACTTCCCAAACCCAAAAATACGTACTTTCTCTCATCTCTTTCTATCTTATTCTCTTTCCTTTTCCTTCACTCTTCCTCTCTCTCTCTCTTTCTCTCTTTCTTTTTTTCTCAGCTACACACCCATACACACACACACATCACTTCCCTATTCAGTCCACACACACTCTCTCTTTCACTCTCACTCTCACTATCATACTGTCTCTGCTCTCTATCAGCGGAGCCTCCCCGCTGTTCCGGCTGCTATTCCACAGGACCCACTGTAGTAGAGAGCGCAGTCAGGCGGAGGTAGTGTCCTGCCAATAGCTGCGGGTTTTCTGTGCTGAAATTGAGCAGGACGGGGTGGAAAAAACTTCCAGAAGAGATTAATTAAAGTGATCATGGTGTGCGTTCACTCTGCACTCTGCTGACCAGCAGAACTATATACATATGTATCAAACAGACTGTTTAAAACACTGACCTGCCCCTGTTAAACTTCGATTTATAAGATTAGATATTAATTCTAAGGGAGTGGACAGTAAGTCGACATTGTGTTTAAGAACACCAGCAGCACTGCCGTGTCACACCACCTCATTCACCACCATACAAGACCCGCCACCCAATGAGCATTGAAGAAAAGGGTGAAAAGAAGAAGGATAATTATAAAGTATGAAGAGAAAAAGATATACAGAACTACAATCTGTGATTATTTTAGAACTACAAAGTGTCCTGTATGGTCAGATGAGTTAATCAAATGGACAGTGATTGTACAGTGTAGAGAGGTGGTCTTAATGCTTTGCTTGATCAGTATTAGGATATATGCAGTGGCTTTTTCATTGCATTGTGGAATATACAATATAGATATACAGTAGAGATATACAATATACAGTTCTTAAAAATGAAACATAAATATTTATTTGATTTTACCAGTGGCATAGACTTGTCCAAAAGCAGTGTGTAAGACTGGTGGAGGAGAACATGATGCCAAGATGCATGAAAACTGTGATTAAAAACCAGGGTTATCCCACCAAATATTGATTTCTGAACTTTTAAAACTTTTTTTGAATATAAGCTATTGCATTAAAAAAATATATACAATATCACATATAACACAGTGGAATAAAATGACATGACTCTCAAGATGGCATGACTCTTTTCAATCCATAACTGATTGGTGGAAATTTCACACTTTTCCAGCAGGACTTGGCACACTGCCCACACTGCCGAAAGTACCAATTGGGCTTATTACGATGTTCAAATACATCAATTACATCACATTTTAAACTAAATTACTGAAACAAAGTCACTTTTCACTAATATTCTAATTTATTTGAGATGCACCCACTAGTATACACAGTGGAGATGCAGTGTTCCATATGCGCCCATACTGACAGGGAGAGAGGCGTTGGCCTTTCTTTGCTGCCAGGGTTCTCCTGAGTGATTGATTGCTGAGCAGAGCACATGTTCATCTCAGCAGAAAACGTGGCGGCGGAGGAGGTCGGTCAGGCTGCGGCGATCAGAATCAATGGCTTACTGATCTGTCTGCTGTCAGAGGTTTGGGTGGTGTGTTTGGTGAGAATAATGGAGGCAACGTATTTAGCCACATCGGTATCAGCTGACACTGAGGATAGTTTACGGGGCTTGATTCCTCCTCCGGTTAGCACCCGAACATCTTCCAACAGCTTCCTCTTACAGCATCCACAGTTAATCCTGTTGGATGTGGTTGGTCCTTCTTGGTGGTATGCTGACATTACCCTGGATACCGTGGCTCTTGATACATCACAAAGACTTGCTGTCTTGGTCACAGATGCGTCAGAAAGAGGTGCAACAACAATTTGTCCTCTTTTGAACTCTGGTATGTCACCCATAATGTTATAGTGTGCATTGCAATATTTTGAGCAGAACTGTGCTCTTACCCTGCTAATTGAACCTTCACACTCTTACAGCTCTTACTTGTGCAATGTGCAATTAATGAAGATTTTACAACCCTCACTCTTTTCCACTAGAAGCTTCCATGACTACACACAGTTGATCTTCTTCTTCTCATCTGGTCCCATGCATCTGACCCTTTCGCAATACTCTGCGAGTGTAATCAGGTGTTGTGCGACGATCGTAGCCTTTAATTGGTTCCTTTCATGTCGCTCCAGTGCATAATCATAAGCATTTCGCATGTTCACTCAGTTCACCGGCTGGGCATGAAAGGGCCAGCTCAGGTGCGTCCCTCCTGGCGGGCACCTGAAGACTTAATTGGACAAATGTCCCATTGAACTGGTTAAGTGAACATCTGGGCTCTGGTCCCAGTCCTCTGCCCACAAAGCTGATCCGGTTTGACCTGGTACACAAGGCTGGGAATTGAACCGGGGGACACAGCAGAGAGTTGCGACTGACCGCGGCACATGAAAGGACACCCGGTTTAGAGGGTAACACTGGCAGCTGCTACCAATGCTTACCATGGCTTTCACCTGGGTTCTTGTTGTTTCTGGCTTCTGGTTTTTGCTTTGGTCCCAGAGAAACCGTCATTGTTTCTATGGTGTGAATTTAACCCTTAACTTAGTTTTGCTCCTAAACAGCAAATTGTGTTAATATCAACTCATTTTAACCCTTAGAACCCTACGGACGGATTTTATGTCCAAAATCGCACCTCGTGTTCTCAGCTTAGTTACTCAGGAATCCCTTCACACATAAACATAATCCATATATGGTTAGAAAGGGTGGAACTTACTCTTTCTAAAAATAGTGATCACATCCCAGTGGAGTAAAGCTAAATCTACGAGAAACCCATTGAGATAAACCTAAACTAAAAAAGTGAGATCTCCTTCCCCAACCAATATTATTTACCTTTAGTGCTTCAAACATATTTATATGATGTTTCAAACCCAATAATATCAGTAAATTACCCAAAAAGTGTGTCCACAGAAAAAGTGTGAAACAAACACACCAAAACAGTCTAGAGTTCTAAGGGTTAACTCCGGGTTTTAGAACTCTGGGCCATAGTTCTTCAGATACCTCCTACCTGACCTTGCTCAGACTGTGCTTGCTCTAAAAGTTTCCTGACCAGCTGTTCTGAATGAGCGCCGCCCGGAGGTGTGATGCCAGGTTTTGTTTAAGGAAGCGAAAACCCGCCTGTCTGAGTTAGCCCGACTTCATGAATGAAAGAGGGCGCATGTTTTACTACGCTTCTCAGTGCCAGGAGCGGCTGCCTAAACCAGCGTGGAGGAGGCGGGTGTCCCTAGCAACAGCTGAGGCTCATGGCAACTGCTGAATAGAGCTCCGTCCGGCGCTGAGGGGCATTCTTCACTCTAGTCGGTCGTGGCAGGATGATCCACATGACCTGTCCTAGACTGAAAGAAGGCAAATTTGGAAATTTGGAATAGGTTTGGTGTTTTTTGAGCTTCTTGGTTCTTTGGGGTTGTTTGCAGTCCTTTCTTAGTGCTTTTCCACCAATGTGAAACCTAATTTTGAACTGGTTCGCTGTGTTTCCACCAACAAAAGTAGGTTCTGGAACCAAGAATGTTCGTTCACGAAGGGAACCAAATAATACTAGCTTCCTTAGGGCAAACCGTGACAACATCTGTGGGCATGTCTAAGAATACACAGTATTTACTTTGGATTTGGTGTTCTCCGGAGATTCAGGATAAACTTGAAGGGAGAACTAGTTAAGAGAAACTCTACTTAACTAGAGGAGGATTTATCTCGGGCAGAATATGTTTGCAAAAAAGAGCAACTGATGGGGCACCGAGTGGTCCATCGGTCTAAAGCACTGCTACTATGAGCAGGAGGTCGCCGGTTCAAACCCCTGCTTATGCAACTTTGCCATCAAGCTGCCGGCGCTCAGAGGGAGCACAATTGTCCTCCTTCCCTCCGGGTGGGTAGATGGCGCTCTTTCCCCACATCACTCATAGGGTGATGTCCGCAGCACAGAGTGTCTGTGAGCTGATGTATCAGAACCGAGCCGCTGCTCAGAATAGAAGCGCTGGCTGACTTCACATGTATCGGAGGAAGCACGCATTAGTCTTCACCCTCCTGGTGTGTTGGGGCATTACTAGTGATAGGGGGAGTCCTAATGAGTGGGTTGGGTAATTGACTGTGCTAAATTAGAGGGTAAAATGGGCAAAATTTTAAATACAATTATATAAAAAAGAGCAATTGATAAACAAGCTGAAAAAGCTTAAAAACGAAGTGGAGTTTGGCAAAGAGGACAGCATGCTGGGCAGTTGGTCAGCCTAACCAGATGACTGGGGCGCTAATTTTGGCCACAGCGTCCGACCAGTGCAACCCCAGCTCTTAGACTCCGTCCTAATCAGCCAATAGTGCCGTATTAGTACATTTTACTGTAGTGACATTTTGACGGTTCCACTAAAACTGGTGGAAGTCCGAACGGAACTGGTTCAAGAACCAGAGTTCTTTTGGTTGAAAAGCGCTTTTGTCTTTTGTCTGCAAGTAATCCTCAAAAAAAGTAAAGAAAAAAGAAAGAAAACAAAAAAAGCATTAATGAGTCATTTACAGCCAGCTTGTCAGCAAAAAAAAAAAAAAAACTCTTACGACGCTTTGCCATCGAAGCAAAAACGTGCCTGGTGGTTCCATGCTAATTTCTTTCTTTTTTTTTTTACTTTCCAAGGTCAGGGAGCACCCACCACATTGCTTTTCATAGTGGTGGCATTTTCTCAACAGATTGCGACGCTCGGCTGAAATGTGCTGTTGTTGAGGCAACAGAAACGGGTGCATCTGCAGCGCTAAGAGCTGAGGCTTCTGTTTGCGCTGATGCTTCTTCTTCTTCTGCTGCTGCTGTGTTATGGATGCATTTAGATGAGTACATTATGGGGAAAAAAAACGCCCAAGCTCTCTCTTTTTAACAGCTTCGGCAAATGATTTCTTATGATATCTGCTATCTGAGGTTGGCACGGCTTTTGTCAAGGAGGAGGAAGATGCAACATTTTCCCTCGTTAAATGCCAACGGCCATCATGTTCACTTGATGAGTTAGTCATCCGGCTAAATGTTGCGTTCTTGGTTTAGGCAATGCAGGAAAGCTGTAGGAAAGTCATTTTCTCATCTAGTTCTTTTCTTTTTTTAAAGAATGAAACTCAATGGTTCTGCCGTGGTTGGGTTTATAGTTGTTATCTTTGCTTCAATTAAAGAAACACCGGTGTTCTACACTTGCTTTGTTAATTCGGATTGTTAGAGTAAGTGTGAATCCTTTTCGGACACTAGTGCACACTTACCGCAGTCAATGTGTGTTGAGCTTGGTGGTGCTGGTGATTCAAAAATATATTTGTTGGTGTAGCAACTAGTGATCGATGGTGTGATGTAGTCAAGACGGGAGCTTTTGTCATCAAGGCAGCCGCCCTAACTATAAAGCACTGTGGGAAACCCTGCACTTAAGCTAAACTTTAACCTAGCTCTAACCTTAACCTAATTCTAACCTTAAACATAATCTAAACATAATGTGAATTAGAATGTGAAAATCCCCTCAGTCAGTTTCCATATGCATTTCTGTCCATTTCAGATGTCATTCAGGTCTGTTGTAATTTTTCCCCACTGCATGGATTTTTCTTGGTTGAGGCAATGAAGGAGACCTTTGCTGTAATGTCGTTGCACTGAATTGTAGAGTAATTTTCTCATCTGGTTCGTTTTAAATGAATGAAACTTAGTTGGGTTAATATTTGCCATGCTTGGTTCAATTTGCTCTGATAGTTCGGTTTGTTAGAGTAAGTGTGAACGCTGTTTGGACTCTGGTGCGCACCGGGGACTTTGTTGCACCAGTGTTCAAAAAATATTGGCGTATTGCATGCATGGATGCGTCAGAATTATTTATTTGTTTTACGGGGTCACATAGTCAAGATGGAGGCCCTTTGTTGTCAAGGTGACCGTCCTAACAATAAAGCACTGCAAGAAACCCCTTCAGTAAACCTAAACTTAGCCTAAACCTTAACCTTATTCTAACCTTACCATAATCTAAACATCTAAACATGAGAAAATCTTTTATATAGTTTCTATAAGCGTTTCTGTCCATTTCAGATATAATTCAGGTCTGTTTTTATTTTTTCCCTCAACATGGATTTCCCATCCACACTGCTTCCCAGCTTCAGGTGTTTCACAGATACAGGAAATCCTGTTTGATTAAAGCTCTCTTGACAGAGCGCGCAAGTTATTACAGTAAAAAAAAATATAATCTGCAATGATTTCAGCTGGTATTTCTCCCAAAACACCACCTCGCTGACTCTCAGCAAGATTGCAAACAATCTTCCTAATCATGTTACAGTACGCCTGGGCAATTGAACTTCAATTTGCCTCCTGGCAATAATGAGGGCCTCTGATTGGTTGGAGAAATTGGCAGCTGCTAGGGCACCTTTTGAGGAGCTGCTCGCCCTAATTTCACTACACAAAAAAAGAGGGATTCTCTGGCCTACGACTACAGAAAGAAAAGGCATTCATGCAGTATGAGAAAAGCTCAGTAAAGCTCAGCATTAGCCTAACTAAAACAGGCTTTACAAAGCGAAGGGTTGTTACTGTCACAGATTGAACGCCCAAGGTTGCCAGTTTTACTCTGAATATCAGCTAGCAGTGAATGGAGCATTTGTGTGAGTAGTGCTTATTATGGTCGTGTTTGGTTTAAATTACATTTTAAGTAAAGATAGCTTTAAAAAAGTACCTTAAAATGACCTCAAATCAGGATTGGACAACTACTATATTCACTAACACAACTTAGAAATTTACTGTACACAACACAAGCCTTACTGTATGTTCACCATGTCCAGAAGAAGCTCTGCCCACTTCTCTAAAATACAGAGACAACTTTACTGTACACAACACAAGCCTTATGTTCACCATGTCCAGAAGCTCCGCCCACTTCTCTACTACAATATAGAGTTACTATATTCACTAATACCACTTACAACTTTACTGTACACAACACAAGCCTTATGTTCACCATGACCAGAAGCTCCGCCCACTTCTCTACTGGACTACTGGACCATAGAAACACATAAATAAAGATAAATTAGAGATAAATTAGCACTTTTTTTTCAATAGTAACATTACGAAGTTTTAAATGCTAAACTTACACAGTTTTTTTATTGTAGTTTTTTATTTATAATTTTTATTTATTTATTTATTTTTATTTGAAGTGTATTTCAGGCCTGAAATGCTGGGATGGATGTGTATATTAACAGTATATTACATTTATACAAATAAAATGAATTTTACCGCACAAAACATGAACAAATCTTGGGTTTATTTACATTTTCCACACTTTCCCAACTTTCCTTTCAGATTTAGGGTTGTGTAAGACGAATAGTGGAAAGACAGTGACGTGTAATTGCAGTTAAATAGTGTGGTGAATGGACGGTAATAACTCCAGAGCAGTATCCTTTCAGTGAATGACTCCGGTTTGACCCCTGGAAGCCCCGCGGTTAACCTCTTTAACAGATGAATCGACGGCACTGGCCGGTTGGCAGCGGAGGGGAGCGGCTCCATTCAGATCTTTGGAGGCGCTGCGAGAGAGAGCGAGTCCGAGCCTCCTCGGCTTGGCTCGGCCCCAGAGCACGTCGGAGAGCCAAGTTAAGCCCCCCTGCTGTTCCATTCAGCCTTCAAACACACAAATCCGTGCAGGCAGACACACTCTCACACTCTTGCCCCTGAACCCT
The DNA here is from genome assembly GCF_023375975.1 of Astyanax mexicanus. Taxonomy (NCBI): domain Eukaryota; kingdom Metazoa; phylum Chordata; class Actinopteri; order Characiformes; family Acestrorhamphidae; genus Astyanax; species Astyanax mexicanus. Next base: position 5,195,235 of record NC_064420.1, on the reverse strand, counting down.
GGCCACTTATCTCCTTGGCGAGGTCTTAAGTCTGCCTCTTGTCTTCTTCTTACGGTCAGGAGTCTGTGGCGCTGTCTCTGTCTCTGTATCTATTCTGTATGTGGGAAGGGGATGGGGGGTGTTGGGGTCAGCAGCTGTCCTTTTTTTTTCTTTTCTTTTCTTTGGGTGTCCCATGTCTCTCTTTATGTCCCTACCTCACTTTTCTTTCTTTTGTTTTGCAGGTATTGTAGATTGTTGAGACGAACCTAGCATTAAGATTAGCATCAACAATTGAGTCTGAAAGTTGTAGCCATGGTTTGTAGCTACAGATTAGCAACAAGCAGCAAGTGACACTTTAAGTGACTAATAAATAAACAGTTAATTAACTTAACTAAATAAGATGTGCTTAAATTGATTGGTCCAACAAATTATTCCAACCAAATAGATACAGGGATTTGAGGTCCCCTGCTTTTTTTTCTTCTTTAACGTTTGGTTCCTAACAAAATGTCGAGCCAACGGTGTTAAGCTGAACACATTCACAAGAGACAAGCCAGCCTTGCCTGTGTTGAAGCATATTAGCTGTGATGCTAACAGTTTCCTGTTATTTTCTCTGTGCTGGATTACTCGCTGCTAGTTGTTGACAGGTCAAGTGCACTATGCTATGATATCTGTATATCAGGCCCCTCTAGGTCATTTTAAGCCTTATAGCAGTGCTAATACTGTTATACTGTTATACTGTAATACTGTTAAAAGTCTACAATATGATAACCATGCCTTTTCATACCATGATACATCGTAAAAAACAGTTACTGCTACAACTCTATTACTGACATTCAGCAAAAGTTTTCCCTCGCTCTCTCACTCTTTCACTTTCTCTTGCCTTCCGAAAGATGGATCTTTTATTTCAGCCTTTATTTTCTCGTTTCGTTCCATCTCTCCCATGAACACTATTTTTTCCCGCCGCCTTTCGCCGTGATTGTTGCTTTCTTTTCCCCGGACGTCACTCCATCCCTTATATATCACTTTTATGGGGGCATATTTGAGCTGGAGTCTCTTCTTTCTGCCTAGATCTTTCAGAACTTCACTCGAAATGCGGTTCTCTGTGCCTCTCTGGCACCGACACACACACACACACACACACACACACACAAAAACACACTTTCACTCGAACACACACACACTCCAAAAAGACCTTTCTAGCCTGGAGAGTTGATTAGGCATTGTGTCCCCACAGGACCTTGTGGCACGAGTTTGTCACCCCACACAAAGCCTGTTTATTCACACCAGTCTCCATTATTAAACGCCTGCCAGTAACTTCTAGCACCCCCACACCCTCCCCCCCACACACACACTTATTATTTCCCATCACACATGGCGTTGATCCTCGGCAGCACAACGCATGACCCTGCTGACTGGCTACGCCGCTAATCGCTAGTCGCTCCTTTAAGCGGCCGGAAGTGAATAATCAAGCCTCGCCATGATTAATGTCACTCATCACCTGAGAGCCTCAGCTGTGGTCACCGTGATCCGCTGGATCACCGTTGGCTGGTAAGGAGACGCAAGTAGCTGGCAGGTTTTGAGCGTAGAGTGCGGTAATAACGAGCAGTGTGAGCTCAGAGTGTGTAATACAGATGGTAATTTTCTTTTCAGGCTGATATTCACCGGAGAATGGTACTCCAGCATCTACTCCAGAATAGGCAGAAATGCTGGAGTAGAATCCCTGTTGACTGAGGTAATAATGCGTCGTAGTATTTCCGTGCACTCTGTGCTGTGAGCACTCTTTTTTGTAAACTGTAAATCTGGTGATGTTATAGATGGAAGGAAGCTCAGAATTGCAAGGTTAGCCATGATGCTAACAGCCAAAGCAGCCACGATTCTGACTCTTTTTCCAAGCTGCATTCGTCACTGATAGTTGAGGACAGATGTGTCTTATCATGTCTGTAGGTTATTCTGAACCCGCATTAGAAAACGTAGTATAGCAAGGTTAGCCTATGCTAACAGTCAGGCTAAGCCGCATTAAAGCCAAGATGCAACAGACATATCAGCCGCCTCAGCTGGCTTAGAGTGAAGTCGCCGTGATGATGTGATAACTATGCTGGATTATTCGCTGTTCTGAAAATGAGGTGTCTTCAGGTAAATATCTGTCGTGTTTCTATCTTGGGAAATACAGCTGTGCCACTGACTGATTAAAACCTTGACAACAGTCAACAGTCAGCCCCTCAGTGCGCGTACACTCCCGCTCGTGAACACAAAATTAAATACCTTTACAGTGTGAACATGCAGGACAGTATCCTCTGCTGACACATTGATTGGTTTATTTCACATTCACATTACGCCCTAAACACACCCATGATTAATTAATAGAATTAGTACATGGCTTTTGCGCATTTTGAGCTGTGCAATGCATATTTTTTTTTCCGTCCTTACCATACCAAAAGACACACCTAAATCACACATGTATCCAGCATTTTCTTTTTTTTGTAAATAAACTTTAGTAATAATTTCCGAAGCACATAACCAGATATTTACAATTTAAACATTTTTCATCATTTTTTTTCATCATTTTTTAGTCCATTGTCCTACATTGAATTACAATGTATCCAGCATGTTCCATGTTCCAATCTAAGCATAATCAGGTTCAAGCAGGAACTCGGAATGTAATTTTCACCAGTGTCCACTGTCCACGGCGTCTTTACTCGATCGTTGATCACAACCACACGAGGAACAGTATTCATCCCTGATGATTATCCGTCCGTGCTGTCCTGCCGGGACGTTTCAAAGATTAAACAGAATTGAGAAAGTGGAGAGCAGAGTTACTCACCACTACCAGATGCGCTGGCTGGAGCTCATTTGAATTTGTTTAGAAACGGAAAGCCTCCCGGTTTATATCTGCGAAAGCGTTCGCTCGGCTCGTGACGGGAAGCTATAGTGTTCCTTTCTAGGGTCCTGATTATGCTGGCTAACCATCAGCTTATCAATATTCCACTGACGCTCCCAGCCAACACTCGCGCCACAGGGATGGCTTTTGAAATTCATAGAAATCCTTATCAGCCGCATTTGCTCTGATGATCCGTTTCTGTGGGAACGGCACAGTATAGACCTGAGTCATTTTATATCCCTCGCAAATATTCGCAGGTTAAATTGTGCTGCATTTGTGTGCATGCATACAGGGGTGGGACGATGGAACTAAAAAAAACACCTGATTTTAGACCACAATAAATTATTGTGATGACGGACAGTTCTGGTGGAAACAGGAGAACGTCCCTTTCAGACAGCTTCCTCTCACAGCATCCACAGTTAATCCTGTTGGATGTGGTTGGTCCTTCTTGTCAGGTGGTATGCTGACATTATACCATTATACCTGGATACCGTGGCTCTTGACACATCACAAAGACTTGCTGTCTTGGTCACAGATGCGCCAGCAGCAAGACGTGCACCGTCAATTTGTCCTCTTTTGAACTCTGGTATGTCACCCGTAATGTTGTGTGCATTGCAATATTTTGAGCAAAACTGTGCTCTTACCCTGCTAATTGAACCTTCACACTCGTACAGCTCTTACTGGTGCAATGGTGCTCCAATTTAGCCATGAAACCTCCCACACTAAAATGACAGGTGTTTCAGGCGAAGGATAGAGTGAAAGAGAAGAGAAAAGAGAAAGAGAGAAAGACAAAACGCTACAAGACGAGCATCCCTGCATCCCTTTTGGCAGTGGATCTAAATATAGATTTGCGCCGCCGTCCATTAAAGTGGTGAGCTGGCCCAATGCCAGACTGTATTGATTTACTTTACAAAGTACTTGAATGGGCTAGATATCTGTGATTACCCAATTCATTACTGTAGTCTCGGGGAGTGGGAGAAAATGAGATAAAAGCAAGGGTAGATGGGATAACCTCCCGATGTTCTGGGCACGCACGTACGGCCGGGTAGAGTGCACTCTAAACCAATTAGGAAAGCTCGGGTTAGGCCAGAAAGCCGGACTCTTAGCCGTCCATCATGTGTACGTTTTTTTTGTATTTTTTATTTTGTGTGTTTTGCACTGTTGGGAAAGATATAGAGTTGCAGAAAGTAAGTGACGATGTGAGGGTGCACAGTGGCAATGCAATGGACCTATATATCATTTTGGACAGTCAGTGTTGGGAAATGTATGGCATGAATATTGTCATTGGCTACAATATACGATATCAGCTACACTCTAAAAAACAGAGGTATAATATTTACATCTTTACATGGTCATATGTGTTCCCTCTAAAGTACAAAGTCATTTTTTAACAGCAATAAGTACAGATTTGTACCATTTAACCAACCAAAAGTTACATTCAGCCAGAGAATTTTGGATTACCAAGTTTTTGACACACATTCAGTTGATGATAATGTCTATAATCTTTATAATCTTTACTGGCACATAAAAAAAAAACATGGGTACAAAAAAACATCTGCCGTGATCTGGGCAGGATAGCACCCGAACATCCCTTTCAGACAGCTTCCTCTTGCAGCATCCACAGTTAATCCTGTTGGATGTGGTTGGTCCTTCTTGTCAGGTGGTATGCTGACATTATACCATTATACCTGGACACTGTGGCTCTTGATGCATCACAAAGACTTGCTGTCTTGGTCACAGATGCGCCAGCAAGAAGTACACAAACACCTTTCACTGAAAGGTACTTTTTGTACCTCAACATTCCAGTAACATTCTGAAAGCGTGTAACATAGTAATGGTTTCCATCACAACGTTGTTAGAGCGTTTCTTGCAAAAGCATTTCCAGGTAGAGGAATGAGTACTAACATTATGGAAATTCCCAAGACATTGGCATAAGTGGCATTGCAAGGACTAGTTGTAACTAATTGTAACGCTTATAAACATCTCTGGAAAAAAAATAAAATAAGAGACCACTTAAAAATGATGAGTTTCTTTGATTTTACCAAATTAAAAACCTCTGGAATATAATCAAGAGGAAGATGGATGATCACAAGCCATCAAACCACCAAACTGAACTGCTTGAATTTTTGCACCAGGAGTAAAGCAGCATAAAGTTATCCAAAATCAGTGTGTAAGACTGGTGGAGGAGAACATGCCAAGAAAAGCATAAAAACTGTGATAAAAAAAAATAAGGGTTATTACAACAAATATTGATTTCTGAACACGTCTTCTTAAAACTTTATGAATATGAACTTGTTGTTTTCTTTGCATTATTTGAGGTCTCGCTTTCTGGAAACAAATGCTCTGAATGAATAAATCTATTTTTATTTGGAATTTGGGAGGAATTGTGTCTGTGGTTTATAGAATTAAACAACCATGTTAATTTGACTCAAACTTAAATCTATAAAAAGCAAAATCAGAGAAACTGATTCCGAAACTGAAGTGGGTTAAGCACATATAAATGATACGTTGTTAAAGCTATAGCTAAAACAATAAAAGCTAAAAAAATTGACTTTTTACCTTTTTTTCTTATACCTATAATTCAATATCAGTGCATCTCTATTTAATAACGCTATCTAAAGGCAAAAAATGATAAAATGAAAACATCTCAAGACAAAAATATCTTAATGTTTGTGGAATGGTTGTTCCTGATGGTTAAAATAAGAGTTCAGCTTCCTCAAATGCTCCAGCATCGTCAAACAAACGCTTTCCGCCAACATTTTATTATTGTTATCTGCTTGTTTGCACTGATGTCTCGATGCAGCCGAGCTTTTTTTTTTTTTTACGTTTTTTTTACGTGACTGCTCAAACAGAACAGCTGCTATCGGCAGTGTTTGCAGACCTCCGTCTCCAGGCCTCCGTATCTGTGGCCTCAAATAGCAATGTTAGCGATGTTAGCGGTATTAGCGCACTCGCGTAGCCTCCCGACTGACTGCCAGTCCTCAAAACGAAGCAATTTTGCGCCGAACGCCTCTTACACGAGAATTCATTTGGGCTGAAAGGATGCGTTGGCCTTTCCTGCGCCGCGCTAAGAAGGGAAAAAAAAACAGACAGCAGAGCGTCGGAAATGACCCCGGCTCTTTTACTGTCTTTTACTGCTTTTTCGTCCCTCACCTTTTGTTGAAAACGCTACTTACACCCTGGGAGGCTCGTGTGATATCACACGATGATGATTTATTAAGGACGGCGTCGCTGCTCACATCTAAAACAGAGCTTTTTTGTGCTTAAAACAACCTTCTATTTTTAGAGCTTTAGCTTTTTTATGTGGTGCATCATTGCAAGGCGCGAAACACAAGCCACTTACTGATGATGCATCCCTCGTTTCCATGCATTCAAGACTTAAAAGACTAAAAGACTCATTCTATCAGTTTTTCATTGATTTTATACAGTCTAGTTGTGGTCTCTAGTATGAATGAATGCCATAAAGTGAGTTTTTCTTTTTTCGTTTTTGTTTTCAGTTCCTTTTTCAGGTGTTATAGCACAGTAATTACATCAGACAGAGACATGAGCCATGAGCTCTTTTACTCCAGAAGACATACGGCTGCTCAAAAATATAATCATTTAAAATCACGTAAAAGGAAGCAGAATTTATCATGTTTTAGTCAAAATTTTACCAAGCGCCTGTTTTTTTTTAAAATTTATTTTACTTATTTTTTAATGTATAGACTTTTAATTGAAATATATTCACACCTAAGATATCTTGGTAACACTTTCTTTGAATGTCATCTTTATAAGACTCTATAAACACACTCACAACACATTATAATGCATTCATAAGGCATTATAAACATGGCTATACATATGTATAAAATGTATAATTCATTATAGCCATGTTTATTATGCATCATGAACTGTGATTATAATGCATTAATAGCTGTGTTTATAACATGTTATACGTCAATACCAAGAAACTCAGTCCCAGCTGGTAGAATTTATTATGACTAAAAAAGCTTCCAACTTATAAACACCCTCAATAATCCTATAAATATATTTTTAACCACTCATAAATTATTCTTGTCTTGAGTATAATTTTTATTATAGTCAATTATAATGTATTATAACAGGTCTTTGTGCGCTCTAAGTAAAGTGCCAGACTTTCATTGTAGGAGTAGATTATTAACGATAGATATAAACTATTTTAACATATATATCATAAGCACAGCTTATAATGTATTATTATCACAAGTCATAATGCTTAACAAACATGGCTATAATGGGTTATGCATTTTTATAAACATTTATAGCCATGTTTATAATGCCTTATGAATGCATTATTATATGTAATGAATGTGGTTATAGAGTCTAATAAAGATGACATTCATAGAAAATGTTACCGATATCTTTATCAGTTTACCGATAACTGTTTATCAGTTAAAAGCATAAGAATATTGATGATAATAGTTAATTATATGGCTTATTAATTATTACTTTGATAAAATACATGGAGAAACAGCATCAGGTGGACTTATTATTTTTTTATTGATAATCAATAATCACACCTCTAAAATACATGTAGATTAACTTATTAAAAACCTGACACTCAGAGCAGCCTATGCCTTTCAGTATTTTGAGGATCAGGACACACAAAGAAAACAACTATATACTATATGTACTAAATATACTATACAAAGTAGTGCGCACACCATACCTAGCTTTGGTTTGAGTAAAGCAGGTAGTTTCACACTTTTTTTTCTGTGGACTTTTGAGTCATTTACTGATTTTATTTGGTTTAAAACATCATAGAAACATGTCTAAAGCACTAAAGGTAAATATAATATATATATATATATATATATATATATATATATATATATATATATATATATATATATATATTGTTTGGGGAAGGAGATTTTTCACTTTCTTAGGTTTAGGTTTTTCTCAACGGGTTTCTTATAGATTTAGCTTTAACGCACTGGGATGTGATCACTATTTTTAGAAAGAGTAAGCTCCGCCCTTTCTAACCATATATGGACGATGTTGATGTGTGAAGGGATTCCTGAGTAATTAAGCTGAGAACACAAGGTGCACAAGATTTCTAGGGTTAAGGGTTCTAAGGGTTAAGACATGCATTGGTCTTCTGGGGTCTCTTTGCAGGGACGCTCTTCCCCTATTCCCGGTGTTAATGGTAATTTCCTGTCTCCTCTCGTTGCCGTCTACCTCTGTCTCCTTCTCTATCAGCGTTGGAGGAGCCGATCCCAGCTATTCTCAGGGGGCTAAAGCTAGCAAACGTCACCCCTAACAAGCTCTGACGCCTATCTAATAGCGTGCGATAATGTATCAAACGGCGGGTAATAACATCCTCTTTGAAAAAGTCATTACCGACACAGCGCCTCCTCCAAATACAGCAAACTCCAGCTTGACGGGGAACAGAGATGCAAGTCTCATCCCCATCCTGCCTGGCCAATCGTTGGCCGGCTTTTTCGACGCTGCGTCCTGCTCAGAACGGACAGTGACAGTTTCCAAGGCGTTTAAATTGGACAACCCTATTGGGAGCTACTTACTAAGTGATGTCCAACCCTGTTCTTCTGCTGTTATACACAGGAATTAAGAGAAATTGTTTTGCAATGCTCATTCCTACCTTTCCTACCCTGTCAACAGCCTATTTTCACGCCTTGTGCTTGCACCATTAAAATAGCAACAATGTTAAGGAATAAATCTACACTGATGATCTCGACATGGATCTCTGGTAATGAGGTGCGTTCAGGCAAATTTCTGGCTTGTTTCTACCTTGGTGGCAGAAAACACAGGTGCGCTACTGACTTAGTAAAACCCGGACAACAGTCAACAGTCAGCAGTCAACCATCCAGTCCTATCTTATCCATGCAGAACCTTCTCAGTGTCAACATGCAGGTCAACAAAAGCTTTCTCCTCTGAGATGTGCAAAAGCGTTTCGCTGCGCTGTTAAGATATCAATATGCCAAAGTCAGAGCGCACTTAAAGGCTCTTAAAGGCTCTTAAAGGCAATGGCAAGGTGGCACATGGATTGGGTTGTTTTACATTACACCCAAAAACTCAATGATTAATGATTGTTTAAAATAATTTGTACATGCCTTTTGCGCATTTCGAGCTGCAGAAGACAGAACAACACGATACGCAAAAAAAAAAATAGTTGTGTACTGTAAACCAGGCTTTAAAAATAGGTAAAAAAAATAAAAAATCTTTCATAACATGCTGTAGTATCAGTAAAAGTATCATGATATCATGCTATCATATTTTTGCCCCCAGGCGTCAAGGCTAGAAGTCGAAACCCACTGGCTCAGTCGAAGCCCCTTTGACACGGACTCCATCGAGTTCTGAGCGCAGACTTACATGTGTCTGCTCTGAATTCACAGCGCTGCTTCTGGACTTTCTGCACATTTATTTCTCGTCTTTCCTTCGCCTTTTGACCGCATTTTGTATGCAGCTCGCTGGAGCCGTAGGTGGGTACGAGCGTGGCGGCCCGGTTGTGTGTGTAGGTGGTGTTCGCCATAACCCTAAGGGCCCGGAGCCTTCCTCTACAGACAGAGGGTTAGAGATGGAAGATTTTTTTTTTTTTTTATATATATATTTTTTCTCTCTCTCTCACTCTCTCTCTCTCTCGCTGTCTCTCTCGGCTCTCATTTCGAATCCCGTCAGCGTTGCTCTCGCGCCGCGGTCGGCTAGCTCCGGGCTTTTTCATTATGTTGTGCCTGGGAGTTGCTTCAGAGGGCAACAGGAGTGCTGGAACGGAGAGCAAGGTCAGGGCCATGTAATGCCATTACACAGTCAGCGAGAGCGAGATTGTGAAAGTGAAAGAGAGAGAGAAGAAAAGAGAGAAAGAGAGAGAGAAACAAGCTAGCTTGGAGACGTGACTGGGCTCAGTCTAGGTGGATCAGAGTGCGTGTTATGGAATTGGTTCGGGGAGCGCGCCGGGGTCAGCGTGCCCGTCTAAAACGCTCGCAACCAGTGTCGCCTATTAAACCTTAATAGCTACAGGCATTACGGCATCACAGCCGGCACTTACGCTGCCAGCCGAGGTCAGGTATTAAACAACGTAAGCATTTGTCAGGCATGTTTGGTAGAATTACTTTACTATCATATCAAGAAAAAATAGTATATCAGTTGTTTTAGGACTTCCTAGCCTAGTGGATTCCAACAGGCCGAAGACTTACGAGGACTGACCTAACTTAACCCTTTCGGACCTGAATTATCTCCTAGCTAAGAACGATGTTTTCCGTTGTCTGTAATCCACAGAAAAGAAGACTTTAATAATCTACTGTAAAATTTACACATATTGACCTTTTTATTTCATAAACCATCCCTAAACAGTAAAAAACATAATAGAACAGTTTTCAAAATCACATTAAATTCGTAAAAATGAGGGTTTCAGGTTCGAATCCTGTTCATGCAGCTTGCCATCTGGGAGCCCTAAGAGAGAGCACAATTGGCCTTGCTCTCTCTCTATGGGTGGGTACAGTAGATGGCGCTCTCTCTCTCTCTCTCTCTCTCTCTCTCTCTCTTCCCACATCACTCTAAAAGGGTGATGTCGATCATCACTAGGCTGCGTCTGTGAGCCGGTGTATCGGAACCGAGTCGCTGCGCTTTTTCCTCCGAGCGTGTCTTTGGTTCTACTCAGTTTGAAAAGAGTAGGAGGCGGAGTCTGACTTCACATGTGTCGGAGGAGGCGTGTGCTAGTAGTCTTCACGTCTTCGCCCTCCTGGTGTGTTGGGGCATCACTAGTAATAGTGGTTCTAGAGTCCTAATGAGCGGGTTTGGTAGTGGACCTTGTAAATTGAGAATTAAGAATTTTATTATTATTTTTTTTTTTTACGTGTGTGTGTGTGTGTGTGTTTTAGGAGGGGGGGGGGGTGGGGGGTTATATCCTCTGCAGGGAGGGGTGTCGGTACATGTGGCACACTCACACACTTGCACACACACACAGTTTGGCTTTGCTGAAAGCAGCTGCCGCCCCAGCAGGGGGTTTGGGCCCATGGGCACTGTACGTTTGTGTGTGTGTGTGTGTGTGTGTGTGTGTAAGAGACCCATAGTCTGTTTGTTCTTACCCTCGCCGGGGCAAGTAAACAGCTGTACCTCAGGCTAGATCAACATTTGCAGCCCTGCATCATCATGTTGTCTAAACTGCTGATAATCCGACAGCCAGTGTGTTTCCTCTTTATCACTGAAGTCAGCACCGACGCGTCCCTGTTGACTTTGGCAGACGCATGCGTGCCCATGCGGGAGAAGATACAGCAAAGTCAAACTTGAACTAACTACTTTTATATAGTGCCTTGCAAAAGTATTCATACCCCTTGAACTTTTCCACATTTTGTCACCTTACGACCACAAGCTTGAATGTATTTTATTAAGATTTTAATAAAAAAAAAAAAAAAAAGGTTTTTGTTGCTACAGCACACCTGATGAAATCCGCTGGCTAATTATCAAACCCTTCATCAGGGGGGGGGGGGGAAACGCAGCATGAGCACAATCTGCAAGAAGAAAATGTGCTATAATGTGTTATAATTTTGCTTTAATTTCTTTTTTTTTTCATTCCTAGTGATTTAGAACATTTACTGAAGTATGTGATCCATGTAACCTATTAATATTCAACAAAAAAAAAAAAAAAACTGAATCAGAACCTGGTTTCCTTCAAGTTTACCTGTAGCCACGTTATTAATTAGTATATTTGCGTATATTTGAGTGCTAAAATTAAACAACTTTTTTTGTACCTATTCTAATTTGACTGTATAAAAATAGCACAAAATTGTGCTAAGCGTCCTTAACTGTACTAAAATGGAACTATATTAAATATACTTAAGTAACATTTAAAAATACAGCTTCATGTATGTAACCCCATATATTAAACATGCTTACAGTACAATTATAATACATTTATACATTTCTAATAGATTATTTTAAGTGATAGACAAACACAAAGTGTTGGATATGTGTGAAGTGGAACGAAAATGATACATGTTTTTTAAAAAATTTCATCAAATAAAAATGTGAAAAGTGTGACGTGCAAAAATAGTTATGGATCTCTGCAGCTCCTCCAGAGTGACCATTGGCCTCTTGGCTGCTACTCTGACCAGTGATCTCCTTGCTCTATCAAATCTGTCAGTTTGGGTGAACGCCCATGTCTTGGTAGGTTTGCAGTTGTAGAATGTGTACTGCTATTCTGTTCCCTCCATTCAATTCTTTATGAGCATTTGAAATCTATATCAATCAAATCAATTTTAGGTGAGTTCGGGTAAATATCGTATATCGTATATCTAGAGTTTCTATCTTGGCGGCAAAAAAAAAATACAGGTGCGCTACTGACTGAGTAAAACCCTGACAACAGTCAACACTCAGTTGCGCAATCATATCGTAGCAATGCGTGGCCACTCATTTAACACACACAAACTAAGATTTTATCTTAACAAAAAGCAGAACAAAGAATAAAAAAATCATCGCTGTACCTACACTGCTGTTAAGATAGGAATGCGCCAAAGTCAGTGCACACATTCAAAGTCTTAAAGGGAATGACACCCAGCACCCTGTTTGGTTTATTTCAAGTTCTGCACAAAATACACACATTCGCTGATGAATTAAGAACATTAATACATGTCTTTTACGTGAAAAAGATACATAGACATGCCCTAAATCCAGCTGTGCGATCCGCAATTGACCGGTGCGCCATAGATCTCTAAAGTAGTACCGTAAAAGTCTAATTTAACATTCAGTAGACATTATTTAAAAAATGTTTTTTTTTTTTTTTTTGGCAACAAACTTATCCAGGCGCACAGTGCTTACAGTTTAAGACCTTACATCGTTTAAATCATAAATTTGGATCAGGACGCCTAGTGCGCAGCAGATGCTAAATTTGTGAATTAGCCACGGTTGCAGGTACGCGGGGATCTTGCGTTCGCTGTGAAAGCTGAAAGGTGTGGATCTGGCGGCGGCTTTGGCTTCCTGGGTCGCTCCTCTGTAACGCGATACGTCTGATGTTTTGGCTGCGTTTCCCCCGGAGTGCTGGCAGCGTTTAAACACAGCGCAGCGGCTGTGATAAGACCAAGTTTGCGTCGGAGGGGGATCGGGTTTCCAAAGCTCGCTATCCACTTCCTCGCTTCCCTGTTTCTGCTGCGTCTCTTCGTACTGCTTATGAGTCACTCAGGAGCCAGAAACTCCGGCACCTCCCTGCTTAGGTCAGCGCTTCTACCTCAGTGCTGTACCTCGATTCTGCGGCTTGTTGGGTTTTTGTTGCTACAGCACACCTGATGAAATCCGCTGGCTAATTATCAAACCCTTCATCGGGCCGTGCGGGTGTGTAAAAGGGGGGGGGGGGGAAACGCAGCATGAGCACAATCTGCAAGAAGAAAATGTGCTATAATGTGTTATAATTTTCCTTAATTTGTTTTTTTCCATTCCTAGTGATTTAGAACATTTACTGAAGTATATGATCCGTGTAACCTATCAATATATAACAAAAAAACTGAATCAGAACCTGGTTTCCTTCAAGTTTACCTGTAGCCACGTTATTAATTAGTATATTTGCGTATATTGAGTGCTAAAATTAAACAACTTTTTTTGTACCTATTCTAATTTAACTGTATAAAAATAGTGCAAAATTGTGCTAAGCGTCCTTAACTGTACTAAAATGAAACTATATTAAATATACTTAAGTAACATTTAAAAATACAGCTTTATGTATGTAAACCCATATATTAAACATGCTTACAGTACAATTATAATACATTTAATAAGTATTACTCTGTATCACTGTATCAGTGTGTTACAAATGTACTTAAAATGGTATTTAACACTCTATCCTATAATTTACGTATATTTATATTTTCCTAGTTATGATTACAGAGCATTGAGATACATTTAAGCTGTTAATATATATGTTTAAACATTTTATCAATGCAGTAATGTCATTTACTTTCTAAAAAGTTACATGATACATTGTACTTTAAGTGAACTATGCTAACAGCTGTTTTTAACACGCTTGGCTAAAAATATACAAAAGTATATTTGGAAATAAGTATCTTAGAAGTATACTTAATTACATTAAACTAAAAGTGTACTTCATAGTGGTCTATTAATTTAAAACACACTATATTGTCACGCTATAAAGTATGATTAAAGTCTACTTTCAAACATGGACCAGAGTTCGAACCAAGATTTATGTTTATATTGTATATATATGCATATACATTTGGTCCTGGGCTCCTCCTAAAGTCAGGAAGTGGAATGCATGCGTTGAGACACAACTTAAGGAAAACACGCTTTACACATGCATTTCTGGACGAGCTGAGAGATATAGAACTAAACGTGAAAAAAGCATGCATTTCAGACTGGGCTGTTAAAGGTGTCATTCGGCTAAAATCCTTTTTTTCTAGTTCTTTGTGAAATACAGTAGGCCTTTCGGAGTTGTATATGATGATGCTGCACATGGAACTCTTCCTCTTCATGGCCTCGCCCACCTTGGCTTGGGACCGCCCACTGGCAGAGCTGAAGCTGGGCAGGTGGCGACACATATCGTCAGATAGGAAGTGCTAACAGCGCTAGAATCAACATGGCAGTTCGTTCCTGTGTTATTTGTGCAAATAACCCAAATAGCATCAGTGTTTTATATATATATATATACATATATACGTATATATGTATATATATATACGTATATATATATGAAGTACAGTTGGAATTTAGATAGGTAGATGTATGTTTAAAACAGTTCTCTCTCTTAAAAATATTAATTTCTGGACCTGGACTATCCACCTCTGTGTGTGAGAAGCTATAGGTTTAAATAGGATCTCCGGTGGATTTTTTTTTTTTTTTTTTGTTTTTTTTTTTTGCGTTTTAAAGAGACTCTAAGACTAGGTCAGTGGCTGAACTGAAGACTGTTATTAGTGTAAAAATGTCTTTATTTTAAAGCTTTTCTGTTTGTTTTATGCGGTAAGTGAGCCTGTTGTGGTCAGTCTGGGTTTCCCGGGTCTTCAGTCTCGGCTCTGAAGGCCTGATGAGTTTATTATGCAGGGTTGAGGACAGTCTGGAAACAAAATAAAGCAAAGCACCGGGATTCAGGAACTAACAATGGCAGCAGCAGCACCACCTGCCTCGTCTGAGGAGCGACTCCACTGGATTCTATTGTTGCCTCGTGAGACGGAGAGGAAATTATTTCTCTTTTTTTTCAGACTACAATGACTTCCTCTCTCAGAGAAGCCAAAAAGAACCATCACTAAGTGTCAGTGGAGGAAAACAATATATTTACTGCGGGAGGGAAGACTCCGGGCAACAGCTTCCCTCTGTATGTGTGTGTGCTGTCTGTCTGTCTGGTCTGTTCCCACACGAAAATGCAATATATGACATATATCTATAAATATATATATTTATATTTATATCTCCATATATTAAGTATGGTGTTTCCATATATCGTCGCTGTCCAATGATGTCCAAAGTACTTATCGCCAAAACAGCAACTTTACAGTAGAGAGAAAAAACCTTGTAAACTTTCAATGGAAGTCAATGTAAAAAGAGTTTATTTCAGGTCATTTTGAAGCATTTCTATTGGTCCGTTGATCAAGAAATTTTGGCACAGTGTAAGGGACAGTTTGTCTGTTCAAATTATGTAGTAAACTAAAAATCGACAAAAAATGTATATATATGTTTTTTTCATTGGACAACGACGATATGTACTTATAAGGTTAAATACTATGGAAATAAAGTATGTAGATAGAGGCTTATAACATAACATATATATATATATACCCCTAAAATGTGTTTAAGTACATACAGTATATTATAAATACCTAAATAGGATATGCATATTATTTTGCTGAATTAATATATGTCACACATATACAGTATATTTCATTTATGACTGTATTAATCAACCTACGGCTTTTAAGCTCTGTAAGTATGAAATAAATGAGCATTTATCTTAAAAAAAACATGTTGCTCATCATAATTAATATACTATTTTATATATTTATATATTTATATATATATATATATTAGTATGTCTGTGACATGCATAAACAGTGCTTTTATAGAGTTACATTACATATATTGATGTACAGTATAAATCCAACCATGTCAAACAAACATGAAATAATTCCAATTGTAAATAGGTTTCAATTATAGTTTGCACATATACTACTAGTGCATCTCATTAAAAAAATGAAAAATATCATTTAATAGTTACTTTATTTCAGTAAATAAGTTTCTAAATGTGAAGCTCATATATTATATAGGTGTATTACAGACAGAGTGATCTATTTTAAGCGTTTATTTCTTTTATTGCTGATGGTTATGAAAACCAAAAATCAGTGTCTCAGAAAATTAGAATGTTTTATAAGACCAATTGCTACTTTTGGCAGTGTGGGCAGTGTGCCAAGTCCTGCTGGAAAATGAAAAAAATCCGCATCTGGTCGATTGATTTTCAAATAAAATTAAAGATACCACTTTAAAATAAGACTACCTTTATGACGGGTTTACAAATGGTTTACAATTAGTTTGTTAATAGTTACTAATTAGGTTGTAAATGCCTTAAAAATCATTAATAATCAGTTATAACACATATGTAGAAAGGGCAACGATATAGATGTCTGTGGGTTCACTGTTTGGCGATCAACAGGTCATTGTTGCCCTTTCTACGTATGTGTTATAACTGATTATTAATGTTTTTTAAGGCATTTACAACCTAATTAGTAACCATTAATAAACTAATTGCAAACCATTTATAAACCATTTATAAAGGTAGTCTTATGTTAAAGTGGTACCTGCTACTGACAACTTTTATGGAGATGCGGATTTCATTTTCCAGCAGGACTTAGCACTGCCAAAAGTACCAATTGATTGGTCTTATACAATATTTTTGGGGTTTTTAATTAGCTGTAAGCCATAATCATCATCAACGACAATAAAATAAATAGTATATACATATATAATTCATATATTACGTTTCCTGAAGAATGTGTTGAGAGACCTGTCTGTCTCTCTCCCTGCACCCGTCTCCCCTCGTGATTCTCTCTTTTTCTCAGCTCTTCAGTCTGAAAGTGAGCTGCAATCCCATATAAGGCCGCGGGATCACCCAGCTGCGCTCCGATCTCCATATCGGATCTGGGCGGCAGAGGCAGAGCTGACGGAGGTTTTAAAGGATGAACAGGAGGAATTCGTTTTCTCTTCCTGTTCGCCTGAAATCTCTCTCTCTCTCTCTCTCTCTCTCTCTGTCTTTCTCTCAGACTCCCCTAAAACACTTCCTTCGTCCTCTTCATCGCGCTGTAGTGAGTCTTCCTCACTGACCACAGCCGTCCAAACAGAGACGAGCTTACCACATCAAAAACAAGCGACGTGAGAGAAAGAAAGAAAGAGAGAGAGAGGGAAAGAGAGAGGGAGGGAAAAAAACAAAGGCATAATGGAGAGCTGTAAACTGACGAAAAAAAAGAAAATAAAAGGCGACTGCGGTTAGGCTAGCAAGCCCATTAACTTTTTTAACAATCTGGGGAGCCCTTGTTCTTCTAAACAGCTCTTTCTTTAACCCTGAAACTGTTTTTCTATATTCTGATGTTTCTACAGGCTTTTATCATTTTTATTAATCTAAAAAAAGGTAGATTAATTTCCAAAATAAATAAATAAATGTATAAATAAATAGGTAACACTTCCCTTCATTAATATACCATTAACAAATGATTAATAACCCTTATTTTACACATTTAAAAAAAATATTTTAGACTCAAACACACTCAAACAGATCCCTCCTTTTCTAGTGGCATAATATAATTCTA
This sequence comes from Astyanax mexicanus, assembly GCF_023375975.1. Taxonomy (NCBI): domain Eukaryota; kingdom Metazoa; phylum Chordata; class Actinopteri; order Characiformes; family Acestrorhamphidae; genus Astyanax; species Astyanax mexicanus. Next base: position 5,177,610 of record NC_064420.1, on the reverse strand, counting down.
CATTAGTGCATGAGCAGTCATTGTAGCCTTTCGCCAACATATATTGTCAATATACTCTCAACACCATAGAAAAGGTTAACTAACTTGCTCTTATAACCTACAACACTGAGGGCAGTCAATTAAAACTGTTCTATAAGATCACTACAAATATTTAAGAGAATGTAGTTCAGGGAGAAAAGACTACACATTGACAGTGAGTGGCACTGATAGGAGAACACACCCAGTATGCAAATATGTAGTGGCAGGAGCCAATGGAAAGGAGGAAAGGAGTTTTACTCATCAAGGTTGCACTGGCCAGATATAAACCGCATAATGTTCTGTACTATTAAACTCTTTACTGGTTCTGTATTTACCAAAAACAGTCTGCAACTGTTGCAATTTGCAGCTGTTGCAATTTGTAGTTCACTATGTACAGAATAAGGAGATTTATTAGATACAGACATTTATTTTTTATAAAGCTCCATTTGCCACGTCCACAAAAGATATCCAGGTATGCGTGGGCGTGGCCTAAATGTGAACATGACATCGTTTGCAGAGCAGAATGACTAAATACACAATTCTTTTTTTCTTCTTTTTTTTTTTGGCAAGTTTTGCACAATGAAAACTGCTGTTTGCTCCTCATGTTTACTCACGCTTTATTCCCTCATTGTTGATCCAGTGCTTTCTGTTGCTCAGCGATTGAGGTTATTTCGGGAGCGTGCCAGAACAGGTTGCTCCGTGCGTTCGCTAGATGCTACAGTAAGTGCAGAAAGTGTCTATGCTTAGTAATTGCTAGTGAAAAGGAATAAATCTTGTTTGGGTGAAGCAGCACAAATCCCTGGTCAGGCTGTGTTTGGGTAAGCCGCTTGTGCCGGGCTTAGCCCCTCTGATTTTTCTCTGAGCCCCATCTGAAATGGAGAGAGGCGCCGATAAGCGCAACCCCTCAATGGGGTTTTGCTCAGAGAGATGAACGCTTTACATTGGCGAATGGAAGAAAGCGTGTGGTAGTGCAAGGAGTATATGGTAGTAAATGGAGTATAGGGTAATATAATAAGGTAGTATATAGTATAGGATAGTAGTATAGGGTTTAATATTGGGGTATAGGGTTGCATACATATGGTAGTATGAGGCATATAGGGAGTATAGGACACCATTGTGTAGTATTGGGTGGTATAGAGTAGTAAAAAACAGTATAGGGTAGAATATGGTACTAAAGGGTAGTTCAGAGAGTATAGTATAGATAGTATGAGGACTATGTAGTAATACTGGATAGTATAGGGAATATATGGTAGAATAGGATAGTATAGGGAGTATATGGTAGTACAAAGAATATAGGCTATTAGAAGGACTTTTATGACAGTACATGTTTCTGATATGGTATAATGATGCAAATAGGGAGTATAGGGTACCATTCATTGAGTAGTATTGGATACTGTAAAGGTAGTATAGGGTAGAATATGGTAAGTAAAGTGAATACAGGTAGTAAAGGGTGGTTCCGAGAGTATATGGTAGTATGAAGAGTATAGAGTAGAATAGCATAGTATAGGGAGTATATGGTAGAATAGGCTAGTATAAAATAGTGTAATAAGTATAGGATAGCACAGAGAATATAGGGTTGGATAAAGGAGTAAAGGGAGTACAAGTAATTCATATAGTAAACAGGTAGTATAAAGTAGTATGGATATTATAAAGAGTTTATGATAGTATATGTTTATGATATATATGGTATAATGATGCAAATAGGGAGTATAGGGTATCATTCATTGCGTAGTATTGGCTAGTGTAAGGGTAATATAAGGTAGTTTAGGGAGTATAGGGTAGAATGGGGGAGTAAAAGGAATACAGGAAGCAAAGGGTAGTTCAGAGAGTACAGGGAAGTACGAGGAGCATAGGGTAAAATATAATAGTATAGGGACTATATGGTAGTATAGGGTAGTATAAAGAATATAAGGTTAAATAGGGGAGTGTAGGGAGTACAGGTAGTAAAGGCTAAATTTGTAGAGTATAAGGGTAGTATAGAGTAGTATAGGGTAGTATGATAGTATATGGTAGTAGCATGTATATAGGGAGCATAGGATACCATTGTGTAGTATAGTGGGGTAGTAAAGGGAAGTATATGATAGTATAGAGTAGTATGGAGAGTAAAGGGTAAAATAGGATAGTATAGAATAGTATAGGGTAGTATAAGATAGTATAAGGAGTATAGGGTAGTATAGAGAATATAGGAATGAATAGGGTAGTATAGGGGGTACACGTAGTAAAAGGTTATTCATAGAATGTAATTATAGTGTAGGGTATTGTAAGGAGTGTATGATAGTATACGGTAGTATGAGGCATATAGGGAGCATAGGATACCATTGTGTAGTATTGGTTAGTGTAAGAATAGTATAGGGTATTATACGGAGTTTTTGGTAGTATAGGATATTATTAGAGTAGTACAGGGTTATATAAGAGAGTAGAGAATGTAGGGTTGCATAGGGTACTGTAGGGAAATACAGGTAGTAAAAGGTATTCATAGAGTATAAGGGTAGTATAGAACAGTATAGGGTAGTATACGATAGTATAAGGAGTATAGGGTATTGTAGATAATATAGGATTAAATAGGGGAGTATAGGGGAGTACAGGTAGTAAAAGGTTATTCATCGAATGCAAGGATAGTATAGGGTATTATGAGGAGTGTATGATAGTATACAGTAGTATGAGGCATATAGGGAGCATAAGATACCATTGTGTAGTATTGGTTAGTGTAAGAATAGTATAGGGTATTATACAGAGAGTATAAGGATTATAGGGTCGTTTAAGGAAATACAGGTGGTAAAAGGTAATTCATAGTGTATAAGGGTAGTATAGCGTAGTATAGGGTATTATAATGAGTTCATAATAGTATACGGTAGTATGATGCATATCGGGAGTACAGGATACCATTGTCACAGGGTCAAATAGGAGAGCAAAGGAAAAACAGGTAGTAAAAGTGTAGTTGAGAGAGTAAAGGGTATCTCTCTCTCTCTCTCTCTCTCTCTCTCTCTCTTCCTCTCTCTCTTCCCCTCCTCGAGTATCTCTATTTAGCTTTTTCCTGAAATGCCAGTTGAAACTGGGGGGGGGACAGAGTTGAAACACATCACTTAAATTTCAGACTCAGTGTTTTCCAGAACACTGACCCTTTTGTTTTCTGGAGCCTGGAGCTCCTTTTCTCTCCCGCTGAGTGTGTGTCAGTGCACGCCCAAGTGTCTATGTCTTGTATGTGTGTGTGTGTGTGTGTGTGTGTGTGTGTGTAAGATCGCGGTGCACAGGCTATGTAAGCACTGGTGCGGTGCTGAAGCGACCTGGAATGGCCCTGATGTCTTTGGTCTCTCTGTACGCCCCCTGTTTTTCCCCTTAGTGTTCTTTTTTCTTTCTTTCTTTCTTTCTTCTGGTCTTTCTCTCTCTCTCTCTCTCTCTCTCTCTCGCTCCCTCTCTTGTCCACTCCGGCTCTTTGTTTGAGCGTCCCTTCTCGTTTTCTCTCCCGCTCAGAATGTGCTCCTCCGTGCTTTCAAATATTAGCATATCATTGCCATGAGAGGCCTCAACTTTGCAATTAATGGCTTTTTAATGGCTCCCCTGGCCGCCAAATTATGGAGCTCAGCTTCTTAACGTAAGCCGGGACGGTGAGGGGTGGCAGGGGGGGACCATATGGACAGTCGCCAGGCTCCATGTGGAGGGGTTCTGGGTGCGTTGGGGGGGGTTGCTTCTCCTGGAGCTTTATTCAAAAGTCAGGGAAAGTTTATTTGTCTGAACGCGCTGGGGGCCCGGTCCGGTTTGGGGGAGTGGGCTTCTTTATAGTGGCTGGATTGAGTGTCAGTCGGGTTTTGAGTTACTGTAAAGGTGAGAGGGGCTTCAGCAGGGGGGGATTTGGGCCTGGAACCGGCTGCCGAGTGAAAGGGCGCGCTGAGACGCTTGAAGCGAGCAGCTGAAGGGACCCTGCTGCTCTTTGCATTTGTGACAGGAAAACAACAAGCGCTGACAACCTTGTAATGTGCCGAGCAAGTGGAGGTCCTACTGTCGACCTCAGAATCTGTATCTAAGTGTGTGTATGAGTGTGTGAATGAGTGTGTGTGTGTGTGTGTGTGTGAGTGTGTGTGTGTTTCTGAATGGGCTCCTTTAGTCCTGGCTAAAGATTAATGAGCGTGAGGAACCTGTTTGGACATGTTTGTTGAATAGGCTATGTGTTTCTCAGAGCAGTGCTTATCACACAGATTCAAGATACTGATGAAACTGTATCCTGTAGCTACGCCATTTGTATATAAAACCACATGCAAAATCCATGCAAAACATGCTGCAAATAGTGCAGGACTCTGTGGCAAAAAAATTATATCACAATATACTGTATGTCTTATCATTGTTTCATGTCAATCGATACAGTGTAATTCTGTATAATTATGATACTACTATAAACTATAGAAAAGCCACCGTCTGTGGTGTACATTGTCAAGCAGTGCCACTGCCAGGATGTGGAATCCTATAGTGTCCTGCCCTTTGTGCTCAGCTTGAATGCTTTGAAAACCAGTCAGTCAAGCTGTAAATACTGTATATCTTTGTATGTTAATTCACCTTCATTCACATATAATGACCATTAATTTATACAGATATAGCGTATATACAGAGTTATGAATGCCTGAGGTACAGATCCCTCCCTCGGACAAAGTCTGCTGGGTAATCTTTCTAAACAAAAATGATTGAAATCGCATTTCTATTTCAACTTCAATCTATATCAGCATCACTCAAAAGCTTAGGGTTTACAGAGTGGTTTCTACAAAATGTGGACATATGTAGCAAAGTATAGTAGCGTCAAGCTACTAGACCACTTAAATATGATTTTCTTTGACTTTACCAAATTGAAAAACTCTGGAATATAATCAAAAGAAAGCCATCAAACCAAGCTGAACTGATGAATGTCTGCACCAGGAGTGAGTGGCATAAAGTTATCCAAAAGCAGTGTGTAAGACTGGTGGAGGAGAACATGATGCCAAGATGCGTGAAAAGTGTGATTAAAAACCAACCAGGGTTATTCCACCAAATATTGATGATTTCTGAACTCTTAAAACTTTATGAATTTGAACTTGTTTTTTTGGCATTATTTGAGGTCTGAAAGCGTTTTTTTTTTTTTGTTTTTTTTTTTCCTGCACATAAATGCTGTAAATGACAATATGTTTTATATATTTTACTCAAACATATATCTATAAATAGCAAAATCATATATATATATATATATATATATATATATATATATATATATATATATATATATATATATATAGAGAGAGAGAGAGAGAGAGATGTGACCTCTATAAGAAATAAAGCTCTATATTAACAGATTGCTTTTTCAGGATCTATTCAAGAAATATAACAAAAATCTGTGTGTTCAGTGTTTTAGACAAATCACCTGCTACTCTTTTTTTTGTTTAACATTTCCGGAATCTGAGGCTTTTCTACCAGACTAAATAAATCATAAGAACAAAAGCACGCTGTATTAAAGCGTAATCAATAAGCCGTACAGTGAACTGTAAAGAAACGCCAAGCGAACAATGGCAGACTGGCATGTAAGGGACCGGAGCGCGGGACAGTGTGGGAACAAATGGAGTCTCATGGGAGGGGAAAGAGATTGTGTTGCAAATTGGACGAGGCATAGCAGGGACACCAGAATAGTTTGCAAAAAAAAAAAAAAAACGGAAAGAAAAGACAACAGACAAAAAAATACTTACTCAACAATCCTGAAGTTACGAAAAAGCAATTTCAGCTGCAATTCTATTGTTAGGTCCTCCAATCTTCTTGTGCAATGTAAGGCGAATAGAGAGCATGCGGGCCGAAAACTGCACTGCCCACAGTATGAAATTCCCGGTTGTAATGGGAGGGACGGATGGTGAGATTCCTCTTTTTTTTTTACCGGTTTTCCGTATAAATCAGGCTAATTAGTGCGTAAATGAGAAGGCAAATGTCAACCCCCGCCGGCGAGAGGGGCAGGGTGGAGAGCGCTGGAGGCACTCTCGCTTTTTGGGGGATAAGGACGACTCAGCGTTTCCTGATTTTTCACCTTGAAAAGTGTTCGGCGGTAAAAAGAAAAAAGCTGCATGCGACGAAACTTTCCACCACGTTTTAACGGCCTGCCAAAAAACCATTCAACTTTTTTTTTTTTCCGTTAATCTCTTTTGCATCGACGACCTCCATCATGGCCATAGAGGCTTCTTGGCTCCTTTCCACTGAGGTGCTGAACATGGCGGGATTAGCTCATTAGCTAATGCTAAGGCTAGCTCGTACCTTCCTTGCGATCCCATCCACTTGGATTCAATTGAATTTTCATTTCAGGGAGCGAATGCTGTTGAGTAATGCCATTGCGAGGATGGGTAAAGCGATCATGAGCCAAGCGCCAAGGTTATCTGCACATATGTAGCAAAGTATATAATTTAAGACAGTAGGTACGGATCCCTCCCTCTGAGAAAGTCTGCTGGATAGTCTTTCTAAACAAAAATGACTAAAATAGCATTTCTGTTTCAACTTCAATCTATTTCAGCATCACTCAAAGGCTTTACAGGGTTTACAGAGTGGTTTCTACAAAATCTGGACATATGTAGCAAAGTATAGTAGCATCAAGCTACTGTACTATAACTCGGTATCGATCTTTATCACAATAGAAAATGTGTCAAACACACATATTTCACATATTTGCTTGTGCCAGTGTATGATGAACAGAACAAGCTCTACAAAAAAAAAAAAAAAAACTCAGATCATGCATAGTTGTTAAAAAATTAGAAATTTGGAAGTGTTTTATTGCTTAAGAACACTTTTACACTTAAAATAAAGCTAATTTAACATTTGTAACCTCACTAAAACAAGTTAGAATAGGAATAGGTCTATGGGTTCCACATAGACATAAAATAAGAAAATAAGAATAAAGCTTGGATAAAACATGATTTAAACATGACTAAAACAAAGATAAGTCAGATTAAAAACACATGTAAAAGAAGGTACCACTTTAAAATAAGACTACCTTTATAAAGGGTTTATAAATGGTTTACAATTAGTTTATAATGGTTACTAATTAATTTTTACCTTAAAAATCGTTAATAATTGGTTATAACACATACATAGGGCAACGAAAGGGCAACAATGTCTGTTGTTGCTAATTGTCGCCCTTTCTATGCATGTGTTATAACTGATTATTAATTATTTTTAAGGCATTTACAACCTAATTAGTAACCATTATAAACTCATTGTAAACCATTAATAAACCCCTTCTAAAGGTAGTCTTATTTTAAAGTGGTACCAAGACTAATTGTATTTTCAGAAAGTAGTTTAAGACGGTAGGTACAGATCCCTCCCTCGGACAAAGTCTGCTGGATAATCTTTCAAAACAAAGTTTTCAGTATCACTCAAAGGCTTAGGGTTTACAGAAAGGTTTCTACAAAACCAAAAAGAGAGATTAAAATATAGGGAGAGAGTAAAAGAGAGAGAGAGAGAGAGAAATAGAGAAAGACCCCCCTTTAGGCATCTAACATTTTCCTGTTCTTTACTAAAAACAGACAGAACATCTTTAGCGAACAGACGAGGTGTAATTAGTAACCAGAACATCAGTGCAGGAATAATTGCGAGCCCCGGCGCTGTCTGTCCAGCGTCACGCGGCTAAACGCGCCCCCGCGCTGACATGCACGCGTGCTGAAGAATGCGTGCTTTAACTCCGCTTCCTCCGTACGCCGGCCAGCGGTATTCAGCGGCAGCTTCCAGACTCTGACCCCGAGTCTTTGTTCGGGGTCGCCTTCGCACTAATAGGTCATTCAGACCCGGCTCTGCCGCTGGACCGCGGCTCTGCATCTGCTAATTATGTTATTTAGAGGCTGGAAAAAAGCCAGCTGCCGTTCTTCATCTTTTCATCTATCGGGATTCTGTCCCCGCCTGCCCTCCTAATGGGGGCGAGGTCCCGCGCAACCTTGTTTTGTGTTCCCGCCGAGCAATTTCAGCGTCTATCTCCTGAAATCCGCTGTCTGATATTATGGCCTGTGGCTTTTGGAGCTCCCGACACATTCCCACACTCATTGTCTGGACGATAATGGTCTGGATGGTGTGTGTGTGTGTGTGGGTTCATGCCAGCGTCTGGTTTGTTTCCAGTTTTTTTTTTTTTTCATCATTATGCAGGTGACGAATGAGTGATTCATTCATGCGGCAGAGCAGATGTACAGATGTACAGATGTGTAGATGATCAGAGTAGAGCGTTGTTTGCTTGATGCAAGCTCTACAAACCTCTCAGGTCATGCACAATTGTTAAACATGTGGAATGAAAAGTGTTTTATTCCTTAATAAAGTGACTTTAACATTGATAAGCTCTTTTAACACACGTTATAATAGGTTTATAGGCTCTACAAAACATGTTTATGCTCAACAAGCTCAATTCTTGCCAGTTTCAGTGCCTTTCAGAACAAAGCATTCAAGGGTTCTGTCACTCACTTTTATGCAAATAAGCTGTGGATGGCCACACCGCATGAGCCACATGTTTACCAAACGTAAGAGTTAGCGAATGATAGAAACTCAAAACTTCATTTGAAAGTACTTGTAGCTCTCTTGCTTGCTGTCATCACCACTGACAGTAGGTACAGATCCCTCCCTCAGACAAAGTCTAAAAAACACTTTTTATCGTGCTAATTTCTGCCTCTGCAGCACCCTCTCAGGTTCAACTGTGCTATAGGTGAGGATGATGGGTCCGTGTACTTTGGTCACAATCTGCAAATCAAACAATCAATAATACTGCCCCTCTGCTGATGTCCAGCTCAGCCAATCAGCTCTCCCTCCTGCCCTGCCTCTAAACCCATACATCATCATACACCAGTGCCCCTCCCAAACAGTCCCTCACATTTTTTTTTTAGCCTTTTTCAAATTTGAGCTGAGAGAGGAGTCAGCAAATATTAGGGGGTTTAATGCCCCTTTAAAAGCAGAAAAATGTTTAGAAGAGCTTCGGCACATGTCTAATAACTAAAAGTTGGTTAAAATTTCATTTTTATGTTGGCTCAACAAATGTTAAAAAAAGTTTTTACTTGTTTATATTGGTTAATCGGACTAAAACACAAAATCTCTTGATAAAAACGCCATTTAAGGGTTCTGTCACTCACTTTTATGCAAATAAGCTGTGGATGGCCACACCCCATGTGCCGCATGTTTACCAAACGTTAGTGTTAGCGAATGATAGAAACACAAAACTCTTTATTTGAAAGTACTTGTAGCTACCTTGCTTGCTGACTTGCCACAGACAGTAGGTACAGATGCCTCCCTCAGACAAAGTCTGCTGGATAATGTCTTATAACTAGAAGTTGGTTAAAATTTAATTTTTATTTAATTTAATGTATTTTTTTTTTGTCTTTTAAGGTGGTTTAAGGCTTTTACACAGTACTGTGTGTGATGATTTGGTTGATTCCTGGCTCATGGTGTGTCACTCCAGGCTTAGACTGAATGATGACTGATGATAATGTTCAAGTCAAGGCAATGTTTTTATATATTACCACATCCCACAGCACCTTGCCCGAACAGAGAGTGTGTGTATGTGTGTGTGTGTGTGTGTGTGTGTGTGTGTTACTGTGTGGGGGAAGGAGGGAGTCTAGGTGCTCAGGGTGAAGTGTGTGTGTGTGTGTGTGTGTGTGTGTGTGTGTGCTCTGGAAGCAGGTTTCATGCAGGAGTGCAGGTTCCCACAGGAGAGTGATTACTCACTAATATCTCAGCACTCAAAGCAAACATCTGCCGCACTCGAGCCGGCGTCGATTTCATCGCTACCTTTAATACCTCATCCTTCCAGGATCACCGCGACCTGCCTTAAAGATTAAATTATCCTCCTGATATATTTCACAGAAATCCAATGACTCGCTGACGCTAAATTGCTGCCGGTAGGCCGCCCTGAACAGATCGCTTAAAGCGATTGGTCCGGCCTAATCTGCGTCGATACGTCGATGCGGGATGCACTAAAGCGAATGACAATTCCTCTCCGGGAATATGTATGAAAGGGTCATATATAAAATATATGTATATGTATATGTAAGTTTCTGAACCAGTTTCTCTGATTGTGCTATTTATAGGTTTATGTTTGAGTAAAATGAACATTGATGTTTTATTCTATAAACTACCAAATTCCAAATAAATTCAAAATTCAAATATTATGTATTATCATGTAGAGCATTTATTTATTTATTTATTATTTTTTTTTTTTCCCTTTTTTTTTGGCCCAACCACCACCCCCCCTCTTCGGAGGACAATTAATACTTTATTTTTATTTATTTATTTATTTATTTATTTATTTATTTTATTTATTATTATTATTATTATTATTATTATTATTATTATTATTATTATTTTTTTTTTTTTTTTTTTTTTTTTTTTTTATATATATATATATATATTTTGTGCGGATATAATTGTGGGAGTTCAGGGTTGGAAGGATCGGAGTGTGAGGTACAGGAGGGGGGTACAAGAAGAAGAAAAAGAAAAGAAAGAAAAAAAAAAAAAAAAGAGCATTTATTTTTATGTATTGCAGAAAATGAGAAAATGAGAAATGGCGGAAATAGAAAAACAGATGCAGAGCTTTCAGATTATCTCAAATAATGCAAAAAAAAGGAGAAAAAGAAACCATATTTATGTTTTTTAAGAGTTCAGAAATCAATCAACATTTGTTGGAATAACCCTGTTTTTTAATCACAGTTTTTTGATGCATCTTGGCATCATGTTCTCTTCCTCCACCAGTCTTACACACTGCTTTTGGATAACTTTATGCTGCTTTACTCCTGGTGCAGAAATTCAAGCAGTTCAGTTTGGCGGTTTGATGGTTTGTGATCATCCATCTTCCTCTTGATTATATTCCAGAGGTTTTTAATTTGGTCAAATCAAAGAAACTCATCATTTTTAGAGCTGTATTTATACTGTGTTGTGCTGGTGGTACAGTGAGTGGATCAGATGCAGCAGCAGTGCTGCTGGAGTTTTTAAAAACTGTGTTTAATCACTCACTGTTCTCCCGATGCTCCACCTTGTAGATGAAGTAAAGTCACAAACAGAAGCTCTGGATCTTACTGCCCAGTTTACAGTGTTGATCAAGGTCAAGTCCTTTATCAGTGCAAAAATTGGGTGAAATCAAAGAAACTCATCCTTTTTTTTTCAGAGCTGTATGTGATATCTATTCAAAATGAGAACTTCCAGATATATTTTCATATAGCTTTCTTTAAAACTTTATAAAACGAATAAATATAAATACAGAGTTAAAGTAACTTACTTTAGAGTACTATAATAAGTTAATTTTAGTATAGTAGCTCAGACAGTGTTGGAGAAATTAAGGAGTAAGACCCAAACTGGGTAGCAGCAAGTAGCAGTTTTTGAATTATTGGCATAATTTTAGCCAAAGCCTTGATTATAAAAAAAATCTATATTATCGTCCGATACTGATATTCCTCCGATGTCATCGTGCATCCCTAGAACGAATGCAACACATATCTCGCATTTCTTATCTTTCTGTTCTGTTGAAAAACAGCAGTGCCAGCCAAAACTCGTCAAGGTTGATTGAAGGTTATGGAACATGTGAGATATTTTCAGGAGTTTTTCACTCTTTTCCTGAGCGATTGCTCGGCTTTTGGAATGTGAGCAGCTGGGCGCGAGAGCGGGCACATGGACGCGCTCCGAAATAAACACTCTATATTCAGAGTTCGGGCAGAGCAAGGTCCTTCTCTTTCCGGCTTTTTCAGAGGAAGTTCTCTCACTACGCAAGTATGTAGGAGGCTGCCAGCGACAGGGTCCCCGAGAGAGCCCTCGCGCTCTGTCTCCCGCCTCCCCCCCCCCCCCCCCCGCATGCGATGTCTGTTTTTTTTCGAGGGGCAGGCTAGTCTGGAGGAGCTGCTAGTCTGCTGAAGCGCCGCAGGCTTCTGAAGGACTCGCCTCCGGTGTTTACAATGCGGCGTCCTGAAGCGCGAGAGCGGCGATAAAAAGCGCTTTCTGTTAATGTACTTGAGTTAAAGCACACGAAAAAGAGACTACAAAGATGCATCATGCTAATTTATGAAGCTTAATTAGGTTTAAACCCTAGTGAAAAAGAAGTAGATTAAAATATATTAAGCACTATTATGCTAAAGTGCACTAAAATGTTCTTGTCGCCACATTATTACGATTAATCAGTATATTTAACCCCTTAACGCCTGTTGTTGCAAATATGCGACTAACCGTTTGATTCAATCAACCTGCCAAGATAGCGCCTGCATTCCCCCAATGCCTGTTAGTGCATATTCGCCACGGACCTAGGAACCTTTGACAATTTACAATTCAAATGAATCTAGAATTCAAATTAATGAAATGTTTCCTGTAATATTTGTGTATATTGTGTTGGTGACAGTAATTGGTGTTATTTATTATTGAATGCCTGCTGTTGGGTGCATAAATAAAACATTGATTTTTCACTGTTATATTACTCTGTTATTGTTATCTTAGTATGGACCATTATGTCTGCTGTAGCAAATTTGCAACATACCAAATTTACCCCAAATAGACCATATTGCCTGTTGTTGCAAATTTGCAACATACCAAAATTTCTATTTATTTTTGTGCAAAAGTGAAATTAATAATCTCAACAATATTTACTATCTACTTAAAGGTAAAACACACATGAAACATTTTTTTCATATACAGCTACATTAATTCAGGCGTTAAGGGGTTAAAGAGTGCTAAAATGGGAAAAAAATGTGCACTTATTATTGCACTTTAATTAAATGTACTTAACTGTACTAAAATGGAACTTAAGTAACATTTAAGAATACTACTTACTGTATGTGACCCCATATTTTAAATATACAGTATACAATTATAATACATTTAAGTATGAGTATTAAAACAGTATCATTATCATTAAACACCAAATATATTAAGAATGTACTAATAATTGATGTTAAATATATGTGATCTATTTACATTAGAGTACAAACATATTTGCTTCCTGTTTCTGTCTTTTGTAAGTACCACACTTCTAGTATGCTGTGCTTGCTGACATTTAAATGTTATTTAACACTGTAACATATTTACTAATAATATTGAGTTTTTCTTTTATATTAAATATATTTACAAAGCATCGAAAATACATTTTTACTGTTATATTCCTAAATATATTCCTAAATTTACCTTTAAACTTATTTTACATTGTACTTGACTATTGTAAGTCGCTTTGGACAAAAGCGTCTGCCAAATGTAATGTAATGTAATGTAATGTAAAAATATATTCCTAAAACATTTAGCCAATATAGTAAAATTTCATTTACTTTCTAAAAAGTTGCATGATACATTGCACATGTTCACTAAAAGTTGTTGTTTTCAACACATTTTTCTAAAAATGTACAAAATTATATTTGGAAATAATTACTTTAATATAATATAAGTATATTGAAATACATTAAGCTAAAAGTGTGCTTCATAGTAGTCTATTGGTTAAAAATACACTATATTGTACACTATAAAGTATAAAGTATGATCAAAGTTTACTTTTTCAAACATTTGATGAAAGCTATACATGTTAATGTACTTTTAATATATATTTTAAGTAAGTACAAAAATCTGTTAATATATTTACAGCACACTTAGACATTTCTCAATATGTTTTAATTACAATTAACTGGATAGAATTGTAAAAAGCTCAGTGTTTGCTGTTCTAGAAGCTTTCAGAAAATATAGTCACGTCTCGGTTAGAGCTGCTAAAACACCGTTTCGGCAGTTTAGCTCGGGATATGCAGCCTTCCAGTCTCCTCTGGTAATAACAGTGTTCACCATCCACTCTATCCACTGTGTGTGTGTACTTGTGTGGAGTGTGTGTGTGTGTGTGTGTGTATGAGTGTGTGTGTGTATGAGTGTGTGTGTGTGTACGGTATGCATTTTTGTGGTCATCGTTGTGGCACACGATCCATGTCGGCTGTGGCTCTTGAAGGATCATTTGGGGTTGTTTTCTCTTTCACAATTTCAGTAGTGCTGTATTTTGTTTGTGTGTGTGTGTGTGTGTGTGTGTGTTTTCCTATATTTTTGAGGACAACTCATGTCTTGCCAATTCATTAAGAAATGAACATTTACCTAAAACGTCCCACGTAGCTTGTTTTACCATGGTAAACATGCAGACTACAGTCCAATATACTCGCCTCCGAATGGCAAAAGAGCTAGCGCCGCAGTTAGCCGCTAATGCCAATACTGCTCCAGCCTTGGTGCTGGAGAAACTTTACTAAAACTCCTATATTAAAAGCAATGGGACACCTTCTCATTCATTGTTTCGTCTAAAATTTCCAGTATTTTCAACAGCACTGCTGCTGCATCTGATCCACTCACTGTACCACCAGCACAACACAGTATGTATTCAGCTCTGGAAAAAAAAAAGAGACCACTTAAAAATGATGAGTTTCTTTTTTAATTTTACCAAATTGAAAACCTCTGGAATATAATCAAGAGGAAGATGGATGATCACAAGCCATCAAACCACCAAACTGAACTGCTTGAATTTTTGCACCAGGAGTAAAGCAGCATAAAGTTATCCAAAAGCAGTGTGTAAGACTGGTGGAGACCAGGGTTATTCCACCAAATATTGATTTCTGAAGTTGTTTTCTTTGCATTATTTGATGTCTGAAAGCTCTGCATCTTTTCTCATTTTCTGCAAATAAATGCTGTAAATGAGAATATTTTTATTTGGAATTTGGGAGAACTGTTGTCTGTAGTTTACAGAATAAATCAACAATGTTAATTTTACTCCACAGTAAACCTATAAATAGCAAAATCAGAGGAACTGATTCAGAAACTGAAGTGCTCTCTTTTTTTTTCCAGAGCTGTGTATAGTAAAACCTTGTAAACTTTCAATGGAAGTCAATGGAAGTAAAGTTTATTTTAGGTCATTTTGAAGAGTTTCTATTGGTCCATTCATCAAGAAATTTTGGCACAGTGCAAGAGACTGTTTTTCAGTTCAAATTATGTAGTAAACAAAAAGTCGACCAAAATTTAGATACTCACAAACGATTTTAAAGACACACACTCATACTCTCTCATGTACCAGTCAGCCTTGAGTCGGCTGTGTATGTAAAGGCTCTGGGGAGCGTGTCTGAGGCTATACGGTCTGATAAACTCATTGAGCAGTGCTGCAGATGCAGATGATGAGAAGACCAGCAGCTCTGTTTGTCTACGGACTTCTGTAACACGTCAAATAAGACAGAACATCATCATTTATTTCACTTTCACATTTCCAGGCCTCTCGTATACTGTATGGAGTTCATTTAATTAAATCTGTTTACTGAACATACAGTATATCTGGTTAGTACATCAGATCATGACATGAATTTGTTGTCACATTAGCTGAAAATATATTTACTGTAGAATCATTAAAAAGCGAAACCTTGCTCACTTTCTTAAATATTGTCAAATAACATTACGTTCCGTACGCCAGTGGAATGCAAGGCCGGATTTTTTTTTTTTTTTGATATGATATAGTTGAAGGTTATGTAGAGTGAAGGACTGACTGTGGAGAAAGCAAAGTGAAGTAGAGTAAAGTGGTAACATTTCCTATGAACCAAATTTTTATTTATATTGCATTATGAATGCATTTATAATGCATTATATGACATGCATAATACCTTACAATGCCTGTATAATAACTCTTAAGTACTTAGAGCCACATTCACACATTCATACATTATAAACTACAAGTTATACAACTGTAAGGGTTTATAAAGAAAGGGCGGTACCACTTTAAAATAAGACTACCTTTATAAAGGGTTTATAAATGGTTTACAATTAGTTTATTATTAATGGTTACTAATTAAAGCTCATTGTAAATGCCTTAAAAATCATTAATAATCAGTTATAACACATACATAGTAAGGGCAACAATATAGACGGCTGTGGGTTCACTATTTGGCAAACAACAGGTCATTGTTGCCCTTTTCTACGTATGTGTTATAACTGATTATTAATTATTTTAAGGCATTTACAATCTAATTAGTAACCATTAATGAGCTAATTATAATTAATTATTTATATGCCCTTTATAAAGGTAGTCTTATTTTAAAGTGGTACCGAAAGGGCTTATAATGCCTTGTAATCTTAAATCTGTTCATGAGTACATTGTACAATGTAGTATGTAATGCACTATAACACACACATTTGGTATATGTTGGTATAATGCATTATAATATGCAGCTATGATTTTTCAAATTAAGCTTTTATAAAAGTGTGTAAGACATTATGAAGCCTTATATACAGTCATTACTGTAAGTGAAGTGAAGTGAAGTGTTTTTTTAGATGCATAGAGTGAGTCATAATAACATTTACTTTACGTTTCAAACACACTTAAATGTAAAGCCAATGTAAATGTAAATGTAAAGCCAACAAAGAGCACTCATAATGCTCTATAAGACATTACAGTGACGCATAATAAAACTTACTTCACATTTAAAAATATGAAAACTCTTTCTATGAATGTCATCTTTATTAGACTCTATAACAACATTCATAATATGTTATAATGCATTCATAAGGCATTATAAACATGGCTATAATTATTTATAAAATGCATTATTAAGCATTAAGACTTGTGATCATAATACATTATAAGCTATGCTTATGATATACATGTTAAAATAGTATATATCTATTGTTAAAAATCTAGTCCCACAATGAAAGTCTGTCACTTTACTTAGAGCGCACAAAGACCTGTTATAATACATTATTACAATTGACTATAACTTATATTATATTCAAGGCAAGTATAATTCATGAGTGGTTAAAATATATTTAAAGGATTACTGAGGGTGTGTTTATAAGTTGGAAGCTGTTTTAGTCATGATACAAGTCTACAAGCTGGGACTGAGTTTCTTGGTATTGATGTATAACATGTTATAAACACAGATACGAATGCATTATAATCACAGTTCATGATGCATAATAAATATGGCTATGATGAATTATAGAGTGTCTTTCTTACTGTCTCTCCATGACACTATGAAGCCAGCTGGAGCCCCACTGTCCCCCCCCCCCCCACCACCGCTAATTTCCCAATTCCAGCTCGGAGAGGGGGTCCCGACAGCCCCCTTATCCAGCTGCACTCGTTCCCCAGACCCCCCCATCCCCACCCCACCCCTCCCGTAGGCCCCGGGGCGTGACAGGCTTGCCTCCACTGGCTGCCTCATTGCCTCTTCATTGGGGATTAGTGTTATTGAATTATGGTAAAGCCCTGTCACTTTCCCTTAACCCCCCATCCTCAGCCCCCCATTCTCCTCACCAACATCCCCCCCCCACCCCCCCCCCTCCCGGTGTCATGCTCTCATACACACTGAGGCGTGGGCCCATGGGTCCTCCAGTATGCCCATTCAGGGTCAGCCTTCCCCCAGACGCAGGCCTGAAGGTCAGAGGAAGTGCAGGCCTCTGAAGCGTGGCAGGACCACCTGGCCCTGGGGAGGACGGGGGGAGGATGTGGGTGGGGGGTATGTTTGGGGGGTGTTGGTGAGAGGATGGTTTGGAGGGGTGGGCGTCGCATTGAGCCGACAAGTTGCTTTTGCTCTCTGTGATGGAGCTTCAGTGCTTATTAATTATTAATTTTATTTTATAAGGTCATTTTTAGCATATGCTACAGGATTATGATGTATTGATCTGAAGGTGGAGATTGAAGTGCTGTATGTTGTTTAAGGATGGTATTATAATCAGATATACATAATAATATAACAAATAATAATAGTAATACAATTGATACAGCATTGATACAGATATTTGGATTTTTAAAACCCAGTCAAATCCAGTCATCCAGTCAGTCTTGGTGGCGGGAAATACAGTGCCACTGACTGATTAAAACCCTGACAACAGTCAATAGTAAGCCACAAAATCAATCTTAGACATGCAGGAGCCATGCAAATTGAATGGGAAAAAGATTGTGAAATAAATGTGTGGAGTGAAAGAAGGAATCTAGAAAGTAGACCCTGGCCTTTCTGAAGTCAGGGGAGGGAGGTGTGTGTGTGTGTTTTGTGTGTGTGTGTGTGTGTGTGTGTGTGTGACTTTGATCTCTGACCCCTGTCTGTTACTCACATGAGGCTGTATCACTGTATGATTTAGTTATTGCCTCTAAACGTCTGGAAACACTTATAGCTGACAGCGGGAGGCCTAGCGCTGACTGTAACTTTCTCTAGAAGAATATCAGTGTGTTTAAATACATATAACTGTATTTTTTATATATTTCCTTACACTTGACTTTCCCTTTAAGAATAAGCAGATTCTGCAGTGTAATGAGAATTACTTTTTTTTTAATTCATAAATAAGGTTTAATCTACAGTTACAGTAGATACAAGAATCACAAGCACTGTAATCTGTTGCATCTATTGCACCAGTCTTTTTCTTCTTCTATTGTTTATCTATTATCTATCTATATCTATATTGTTCTATTAGTGGCAATAGCTTGATTTAACTATGTGTAATTAGTCTTAAACCATACAAAACATTTTTTTTTAGTCACACTGCAGGCTTTTAAGTGCACTAGTGTGTATGGGTACTCTATTAAAAGGGTGGGAAAAAAATACAGTATATTGATATTGGGATATATCGTATACTGTATATTGCTTTTCACAGTCATAATTGCATGTAATTACATACCTGTGCCACCTCTGCCACTAAAAAATCAGTACCAATGCGTACTTCACCAATAGTTTTTTACATTTTATGTTATTACATGCTTGTTAATGTGTAACTACACAGTTATTACTAATTTTAACTTATTTTAAAGTGGGACAATTGTTTTTTTTTTATAATTCTTGTTATAAATCTCAATCAAGAAGTCATAAGAGTGCTAAGATGTTTATTCCTAAGTGCATAGTTGTACTAAAAAAAGGTGTAATCACAGTATGACCTTAAACAGCAGACTCACACTGCAGTCAAAACACTCTCGTCTCTTCACTCAGTAGAAATAAAACAAACATTCTCTCCCTCTCTCTCTCTCTCTCTCCCTCTCTCTCTCCCTTCCTCTCTTGTTTTTTTTTTCTCACACTCTCTTACTCTTGCTTCCTCTCTCTCTCTAACTCTCACTTTCTCTCTCTAACACTCTCTTCCCCTCTGTCTCTAACTCTCTTTCTTTATCCTTCTCTCCCTCCCTCTCTCTCTCTCTCTCTCTCTCTCTCTCTCTCTCTCTTTTCTCTCTCCCTATCTAACTCTTACTCTCTTTCTCTCTCTCTTTAACTCTCTCTTTCCCTCTCTCTTTAACTCTCACTTTCAATCTCTCTAACATTCTCTCTCTCTTTCTCTCTCTCTCTTTTTCTCTCTCCCTGTCTAACTCTTACTCTCTTTCTATCTCTTTAACTCTCTCTTTAACTCTCACTTTCACTTTCTCTCTAACATTCTCTCACTCCCCTCTCTCTAACTCTCTCTCTCTCTCTCTCTCTCTTTTTTCTCTCTCCATATCTAACTCTTACTCTCTTTTTCTCTCTATTTAACTCTCTATTTCTCTCTCTCTTTAACTCTCACTTTCACTCTCTCTAACATTCTCTCTCTCCCCTCTCTATTTCTCTCTCTCTCTCTCTCTCTCTCTCTCTCTCTCTCTCTCTCCTTCTTGCTCACTCTTAGACATCCTGTGGCTAAGGCATGAGGCTTAGGTCATTTACAAGAGCAATGTTTTTCTTAACACACACACACTCACACACACACACACACACACACACACACACACACACACACACACACACACACACACACACACACACACAGGGAGTGTGTTTGGTGTGTTTGTCTTCACTCTTCACGCCTCCCTCTCAAACCATTACTCCCCAATGTAGTGTCAACACTTCCTGTGTGGATGACCATTCAAACACACACACTTATCTACACACACACACTTTTATACACACACACTTATACACAAACACACACTTATACACACAATCCCTTTTTTCCTCCCATCAAAGCATTCTAGCTGCTGGTATTGATGCTGAAGGACCGTTAGTGACCGTCTCAACCCCTCCCACCCTTTTTTTTTTTACCCCACGTTTTTTTTTTTTTTTTTTTGTCACTCACAAAAGAACAGAGTACAGCCCGCCAGGAACACACATGCTATATAGGAATGCACATGGGCATTAAATCAAGCCACGCTATTGGCTGTCCATGCTTCATACACAATTCACAGACATTGTTTCATAGCTCATGTTATGAGGTTAGACAAGCTTTACACAAAGTTGGCAAAAAAATCCAAAGAAAAACTGTGTTTGGCTGCATTCACATTACAATCCGAATTAATCAATTCAGATTTTTTGTTCAGATCAGATTGAACATTGAGGGTTCACACTTCTACATTCTAGAGTCACATTAAGGCTTCACGTTTTATTCTAACAATAGAATAGGAACAATAGACACAACTGTATCAATCAAGCTGTATCAATGTGTACTTTACCAGTACTAACATACGTTATTACACAATGGTTAATGTGTAATTACACAGTTATTACAGACACTTAAAGTGGGACAAACACTTTAGCTTTTGGTAATGCGAAGCTTTATGGCAGTCTAGTTCTGTTACTGGAAAAACACTGTCTAGACAAACAGACAGTCAAATACTATTGATAATCGAAATGACTCCTAATAAAAGTTCAGATTAATATGCTAATAAATAAAGGATGTATTAAATGTCACTGTGCTTTAATGTACAGTGAAGAAATGACTGGAAATCTGTGGGAGTAGTGGTTTAAAAGCTGAGTTGTGTACTGTAGGCTGTGTTTCAGTGGAAGTTGATGTAATGTTCTAAGCGTTTTTATGGCTTGGTTTCATCATTGTGTTTTGCTGGATCTGGAGAAAAGCAGAAAATGGAAGAGAGAGAGAGAGAGAGAGAGAGAGAGAGAGAGAGAGAGAGAGAGAGAGAGAGAGAGAGAGGGAGAAAGAGATTGGTCAGACTGCATTAGCCGTGTTTTTAAACCAAGTTCAGTTACGCTGAAACCGGCCAACAGGAAACCTGAGTGCAGCTGGAGAGCCTGACCAGAAATCTGGACAAACACAAGCCCCGACCGAGCGGAGTCTGTGGTGAACGGATGAAAGGACGGGCGAACGAGAGAGAAAACGAGTGCAGGAATGCGGCATTATGTTTCCCCCTGAATTCCCAAATAAAGAGAGGGGATATGCAGTGACTTACTGCCTGAGATCTCTCCAGAAAAACAATAATAACAGCCATATCGCAAACCTTAGGACGAGACGGTTCAATAAAAAAAAAATGTAATTTACTATTTACTATTACTATTTAAGCAAAGCCATAAAAGTACATAGACCTAGAACTAGTATGGCATCCTATAACTTTTGTCATGTTCGTTAGAAGATTCCACAGTCACTAGAGTGTTTATATGGACAATTCCAGCCAGACACCACCGGTCACGATCATTTAGCCTTGCTCCAACTTTTTCCATAATATGCATTTCCTTGCCATGAGCATGTTGGCTCATTTCATCTCAGTATTCAACCTCACTAACAAGATAATACCTCACAACTTATACATAGTTTTGTGGAATAGCAATGCTTAAAAAGAGCAGCTTTTGGCAACATAATAACCTGTAGAATTAGGAATGTACTAAATACCAAATAAAATCTAGATCATTTGGATGAAAAATGGTAAAAAAAAAAAGTATAATTTAATAAGTATAACTATAATAAGGGAAAATGCATTAAAATACAGTTATTTATTTTAAATGATGGTCAATAAATATTTTATTTTGTAGTTTGGCGTTTGATTTTTCTTTAACAACTATTTGTCTGTCTGTCTTTTCATTCATTTGATATATCTATTTGTGTTATCTATCTGAAGTCCATGTGTCCATCCATTCATGCATTTGTCTGTCACTGTCCGTCTGTCTAGCTGGTTAACAATCCATCCATCCATGCATCTATCCAAGCATCCATCCATCCATCCATCCATCCATTCAACCATCCATCCATCCATCTATCCAACCATCCATCTATCCATCCTTTCAACAATCCATCCATCCATCCATCTATCCAACCATCCATCTATCTATCCAACCATCCATCTATCTATCCATCCATCCATCTATCCATCCATTCAACCGTCCATCCAGCCATCTATCCAACCATCCATCCATCTATCTATCCATCCATCCATCAATCTATCCATCCATCCATCCAACCATCCATCCATCTATCCATCCATCCATCCATCCATCCATCCATCCATCCATCCCACCATATGTCCAAATGCTTGTTAACATCTCTTTTAATTCATTGATTTCAATAAATGATTTCAATATAATTTCAGTGCATGCATTTTCACAGTGGATTTAAATGTGTGAAAAATGAGTATAAAGTATCTAAAAAAAAAAAAGAAATCAAAAACTTGAATCAAAGCCAAGGACAATTCAGGAAGCTTTACTGTTGAATCTTTATTGTTCCGACTGGCCTTCAGTCCCGAGCGTCCAGCCCGTACGAGATTAACCGCGACTGAAGCATAGCTTTCAATCACAGACTGCAGACTACAGAGCCTGGATCCCTCACCGCCTCAGCCAGACGTTACCTCACAAAGGCAGTTTATAATGAGGAAATGGTTTATAATGCAGGTAATACCCCTGTGAATCACTCCGCCAAGACAGGCAGACACGCAGACGTCCAGCAACTCCCCTGCGGCCGGCCGACAAGACAGCAGCTCAGAGCTTCCACCACAGAGACGAGCACTGCAGCGCCAGCATTAGCGCTAATATTTCAGCGGCGGTATCATACCGTCGCTCTGACAGGAACACATCATATCTCCTGAACTGTAACTCTGCAGGAAGATAAAGAAAAAGAGAAAAACGACGTAACAGTGTGATTTAAAACTACTCGAATCGTTTACAGATACATCTGTTTTCTTTCAAGATTTCGTTTTTTAAGGAGGAACTATTATTAATCTTTCTATTACCACACGTTAGTGTTAGCTCATGCTATAAGGCAAAACACAAACAAGCTAGTTCAATCTTAACTGTGATAGAAGCACAAGAATAGGTACAGATTCCTCCTTCAAACAAAGTCTGCTGGCTAATCTTGCTTTGTACTGTCTCAAACTGTACACAACAAAATGTAAAACAAATTGTTTTCTTACAAGATTTAGTTTTTCTTTAAAGAAGACATATTATAAATCTTTATAAATCTCTATAAAAGTTAGAATAGAATAATATATATATGGGCTATTCTTTGCACAAAATTACATCTAAACAGCTCTATTCTTCCCAGTTTCAGTCCCTTTTCTGTCTCTTAAAATTCAAATAAGCTGTCGCATTCACCACATGTTAGTGTTAGCTTGTGCTAAATGGCAAAACACAAAACAAGCTAGTTCAATCTTAGCTGCGATAGAAGCACAAATCTCATTATTTGAAAGTATTTACATCTCCATCATCTGCTGACTTGCCATGGAGAGTAGGTACAGATTCCTCCTTCAAACAAAGTCTGCTGGCTAATCCTGCTGTGTACTGTCTCAACCTGTGAGGTTCAGAGGTCTGTTCTTAATAAACATTTTTCTTAAATAGTAGGTCTATGCTTCTTGGGTGTTGCAATGTTAATTAATGACATGAACAGATTTTGCTCCTTCAAACAGCTTGAAATGTTTGTATTTTTAAGAAGCCCAGTTATAACACTCTACTTCTCTAGTTTTAATTGGGTTTGGGCTTATAATGACAGTAGGTTCATGTGGCGGGTTGGACTTGGTTTTTGGGCCTGATTTAAGCTCTAGATAGAAACACAAAACTCATTATTTGATAGTACTTAAATCTCTTCTATCTGCTGACTTGCTGTGGAGAGTAGGTACAGATTCCGCCTTCAAACAAAGTCTGCTGGCTAATCCTGCTGTGTACTGTCTCAACCTGTGAGGTTCTTGACCAGAAGATTGATATAGTGGATTTTCAACTGATCTAGTTGGTGTTTATAATATCATTATATCAAACAAAATCAATACATAGCAAATCTAAACATTTGGTCAAAGGCCTAATACTGATTTTTTTTAGGAAATATGTCCAGAATTAAAGAATAAAAGAGAAGTAAACACAGTGACAGCTGTCTGTAATGGTTCCACATGGCCCGCTCCCGGGTAACCATGATCATCATATGTTGTGGTGTGCTGTGGGACCGTACCCAGAATGCATTGCCAGAAGCTCATATTGCTTATGTTAGTGAGTGAAGCATATTTACCTGTATGGAATGTCAGTGACGGGAAGCCTTCAGACTCCCATGTGACCCAAATTTGACAGCCTGCTGTCATTCTCCTCTATAATGAGGGGGTCCGAGTCTACCCCAGGGGGCTGACGGACGGACAGTTGGGATTGTGTACACACACACACACACACACGTGCACACACACACACACTCTCTCTGACCCCTCCCCCTGCTGTCTGCACACAACTTTTTTTTCTTTTTTTTTTGCTACAGATGAGTATTCCACCCAGCACTGTCTAATCACACACACACACTCTCTCCCCCACACACACACTCACACACACACACACACACTCACACCCCCTCTCCGGTAGAGCGTTGACCGGCACTAATAGCCTAATGGCGCTGGCCTACATACACTACACTTTCTTCTTCCAGGCTAGTGTCTGAGGACTCCCCAGCCGTGCAGCGTCTGTTTGCTGTATTCATATTCATATTCATATTCTCATTCTTATTCATATTCAGACTCATACCCATAAACCCACAGTGCTTTCCTCACAGCTTCAGTGCTACAGACATCAGCGCAGAGTGACACATCTCTTTCCTTCTATCTATCTCTGAACTGTCTGTCTCTATGTCCCTGTCTGTCTATCTATTTAACTATCTATTTAACTATCTATCTATTCGCCCAAGCCATCCCTCTGCCTATTGGCTTATTCCACATATTGTCCATTCATTCATCTGTCTGTCTGTCTGTCTAGCTGGAGAACAATCCATCCATCTATCTACCATCTATCTGCTTCTAATCTCACCAATTATATGTCTGTCTGTCTGTGTTCCTGTCTGTCTATGCATTCCTTTGTTCATCCGTCCGTTTATGTGTCTATGTATCTCTGTCTGTCTGTCTGTCAATTTGCTCTATCTATCTGAAGTCCATGTGTCCATCCATTTATGCATTTGTCTATCTCTCCCTGCCATCTGTTCATCTGTTATCTGTCTGTATGTATATCTGTCTGTCGATCGGTCGATCGATTTGCCATGTCTATCTGAAGTCCATGCGTCTATCCATTCTTCTGTCTGTTTCTGTCTGTCTGTCTAGCTGGTCAACAATCCATCCATCTATCTACATATCTGCTTCTAATTTCACCATTCATATGTCTGTCTGTGTTCCTGTCTGTCTATTCATTCCTTTGTTCATCCGTCCGTTTATGTGTCTAAAATCCCTTCATCCGTTCATCTGTTCATCTACTGTTCTATCTACTTTTTAGTCCGTCTGTCTGTCTGTCTGTTAATTTGCTCTATCTATCTGAAGTCCATGTGTCCATTTATACATTTGTCTGTCTCTTCCTGCCATCTGTTCATCTGTCTATTTTTTTATCTATAGTCCATCTATCTAGCTGTCGGTCTGTCTGTCTGTATATCTGTCTGTCGATCGATCAATCGATTTGCCATGTCTATCTGAAGTCCATGCGTTTATCCATTCTTCTGTCTGTCTGTTTCTTTCTGTCTGTCTAGCTGGTCAACAATCCATCCATCTATCTACCTATCTGCTTCTAATTTCACCATTCATATGTCTGTCTGTGTTCCTGTCTGTCTATTCATTCCTTTGTTCATCCGTCTGTGTCTATGTTATGTGTCTAAAATCCCTTCATCCGTTCATCTGTTCATCTACTGTTCTATCTACTTTTTAGTCTGTCTGTCTGTCTGTCTGTCAATTTGCTCTATCTATCTGAAGTCCATGTGTCCATCCATTTATGCATTTGTCTATCTCTCCCTGCCATCTGTTCATCTGTTATCTGTCTGTATGTCTATCTATCGATCTATCTATCGTCTATCCATTCATCTATCTGTCTATCTGTTTTTGTCTGTCTGTCCTGCTGGTCAGCAATCCATCCATCTATCTACCTATCTGCTTATAATCTTACCATGTATTTGTCTGTTGTTATGTGTTCCTGTCTATCTGTTTGTCTTTCTGTCTGTCTGTCTGTCTGTCGGTCCGTCATTTGTTCATCTATCTATCTATCTATCTATCTATCTATCTATCTATCTATCTATCTATCTATCTATCTATCTATCTATCTATCTATCTATCTATCTATCTATCTATCTAGTCCATTTGTCCATTCCTTTTATGCATTTGTCTGTTTCTGTCTGTCTGTCTTTCTGTCTGGCTGGTCAACAATCCATCTTTCTGTTCACCTTTCTGCTTATAAGCCCACCATTAATCTGTCTTTCTGCCTGTCTGTCTGTGCTCCTGTCTATCTGTTTGTCTGTCTGTCTGTTCCTTCATTCGTTTGTCCGTCTGAATATCTGTCTAAAATCCCTTCGTTCATTCATCTGTTCATCCGTCAACTTTTTTATCTATATTCTGTCTATCTATCTAGCTGTGTGTCTATCTATCTATCTATCTATCTATCTATCTATCTATCTATCTATCTATCTATCTATCTATCTATCTATCTATCTATCTATCTATCTATCTATCTATCTATCAATTTATCTATCTAAAGTGTATGTGTCTATCCATTCATACATTCGTCTGTCCCTGTCCGTCTGTCTAGCTGGTTAAAAATCCATACTTTCATGCACATATATGTCCAAATGCTTGTTGACATCTCTTCTAATAAATTGATTCAGTTTATTATATTAAGTTGCACCCTGACACAGCTTTTTGCAGTTTCAGTTAAGAAATACTGCCAAAAGAATAGGACTTATTGGAATAGATAACCAAAAATTGATTGGCATCAAGCCTAATGATTAGTACTGCCATAATAGTGATACAGAAAATAAAAACAGACATAAAACGGTACTTGTTTCTCATTGGACAGTAGCAATTTATACATTTTAAACGATGTATTTTCACTTGTCCTGTTTCTCATTTCTCTAAGCCATTTGTACTCTTTTTACTTTTCTTTCCTCCTTCTTCCCTCCATGTCCGTCGCCTTCCTGTTCTCATTCTCGCCCATTCTCACTCTCTCTCTCTGTTTTTTGCCCTTCGTCCATCTGGTTGGTTACTGTCAGCTCTTGTTCCTTTCTCTGTGGCATGTGATCCAATTTTTTTTTTCTGTTTTTCTTTCCTCCCCTTTCTGCTGTGCTCTCCTTCATGCTGTCACTCTGACACTCCTCACACAGTGTCACTGCACATCTCTCTCTTTCTCTTTCTGTATCTCTTGCTCTGTCTTGTTTTTTTTCTTTCTGTCTTTGTTCTCTTTTCCCCCTTTTTCTTTTATATTTCCCTTTGTTTATATTTATATTTATAATTTATCTATATGTTTTTGGAGCAGATGGCAATCACCAGTCATATTCGAGCTTGATTAGCTAATTGCTAATAGCAGTCAAGGGCGGGGCTAGTACCTGCATTATATTCTAAAAATGATATGTTTTTAATTATTGGAATTTAACACATTAAAAACACATTCAGCACTAAGAACTTCATGATATTGAACATTATTTTTTTAGATGTTCAATTGCTGCTGCTACTCTACTATTACTGTACTGGACTGAGTGTTGCACTCTGAAGAGGGAAATCTGGTTAGTGGTGGTGTTAAAAGTCTTTATTCTCTTTCCTCCATGAGACACATTACACATGAGAGCTTTGTCATAGTCCCTAGGGGGCCACATAAGGCAAGCCATGAGAGTAAGGGCATTTTCTCTGCAAAATAATGAAAATAATGTGTGGTTTATACTTGACGAGTCTTAAAAGTATATAGAGCATAGAGACACATCCCTTTGCAAAAGCTCTAAACATCACTACTTGCTAAATTTTCTTCCTGGATAGTGGTGTTTTTAGCTCGGTTTGTCGCAGAGCGATGCACTCTGAGGAGAGGTATCCTGTTAGTGGTGTTAAAAATCGTTATTCTTTTTCCTCCACGAGACACATTAGTCTTACACATTCTATACATATGAGTCTAGTCTAGCTTGAGCATTCTGCAATCTTGCACCAACTCCTAGTGGTTGAACAAGGAACTGCAGCTGCCTGTGACAGAAAAGCCTTTACAGTGAGCCTCACACAGAGCTGCTGTAAGCCTTAACTCCCGTATATGATCTAATTCACTTGTAGGATCAGCTCGATTAGAAAATATTTAGATTGAAATAAGCTGATACCGATATGAACGCGATTATAGGCAATTTCTTTCAATTTCTTCGCTTCCTTAAGCACAAATAAACAAACACACATACACAAACACACACACACACACACACACACACTCGTGTCCCATGTGCAGGGCTGTCAGCTGGTCTGCACAAGCCCTTCCCCCTTGAGATCAATCAGAGACAGACAGGCGTTCAGTGTTTATTACAGAACCCAACCTGAGACACATTTACATCTGACTCAGGTCATTTCCTTTGTTTAGACGTTCGGCCACAATATACTGCCTGTATAGTGTTATGGAAATGCTGGCAGCTGCTGTGATTGTTTTGACATGATCCAGGGAGATTTGTCAAGCTGTATAGATACACACACACACACACACATACACACACACACACACACACACACTGTTGCACAGACACTCGAAGAATAATAATTATAGAGTATGTGAAAGCAGGAGATTGGGCAACACTGGTACAGTATCTGTCTCTGTATGTACAATACATGTGTTTCTTCATCATTAATCTTCTGCGAATGGCTGTGTGACCTCTCTCCCATTACCCATACTACCCATATTACCCATACTACTTCAACGTTAATCTTAATTGGCTGAATTATAATGGCTCATTTCCAGAGCTGTGCGAATAGTATATACAAAAATAACAATGCACCAAGTTGTTTACAGTTGGAATGGAATGAAACTTTATATACAGTATGTGTCAATGTAATACATGGGCCCCTATATTAATGATCTATAGCAAATTAGACAATTGCACATCTTCCAGCTGGATTTAGGGCGTGTCGGTGTGTCTTTGGTATCGTGAGGGCACAAAAAAAATACACCTTGCATGGCTCAAAACTCTCTTAATTCTCTAATTCTCTTAATTCTCTTAATTAATCATGGGTTTGTTTTGGGCATAGAGTGAAATAAACCAATAAATCAGTGTGCCAGTTGTCCTTCCCTTTAAGAGGCAGGTGAAGATACACCAGCAGCTCATTTAAAGGGAACAGTAATGTTAATTTATTCTTTATGCTGATTATTGTTCATGAAGGATTGGGTGGCTGACTGTTGACTGTTGTCAGGGTTTTAATCAGTCAGTGGCGCACCTGTGTTTCCCTCCACCAAGATAGAAACATGGCAGAAATGTACCCAAAACACACCTCACTTCCAGACCTCCACACCTGTCATATACCGAAAATATATACAGCGCAAAGCATGAAAAATAGACTGTTGACAGGGTGTAAGATAGCAATGAGTATTGTGACGCACATTGTGCAAGATATAAAATAGGGCCCAAGTTGTTAAATGTACAGAAACTGATTTCAGTATTAATCAGAGAAAGGATAAGCTTATTGAGGACAACTATATTAAATATTTAGAGGCTCTTGTACCAAATCCGGCAAATCCGATATGGATCTCCTTCAAATAACAGTGTGTGGACAGTCAAATCAGATTTACCTGTAGTCTGAACTGAATGGCCAAACATGTTGAGATCAGAGATGATCACCAGTGGTCCAACAGTCCATTGCCAAGATAGCATTATGCCTGAAATTTACCTGAACTGTAAAAGGTAAATAGTCTGATTGGGACATCCCTATAATTAACAGTTCAGGGGAACTGTGGAAGTCAACAGTCTATTATTATAATATATAATAGCGACGGAGATCACCAGTGGTGGGATGAAATATTGATATTGTGGAACTTATTATCAATGTATGGCATTCAAAAGACTTGACTCCCAATTTGACTTACTAAAGTTACTGCTTTACTGCATTACTTCCCCTCACTTCGTGGTGGCGCTATAATCAAATGAATAGGATAAACCTAAAGAACTCTGGTAAAGAGTATAGGTCATGAAATTCTGTGAAACTGACACCAGAAAAGGAGTATTTTATCCTCTTCTTTAACACAGATGCCATGAAGTATCTTATTAAAGTAGTGTATTTTTGAAAGGACTATTTATTAATAGTGATAATATTATATCACTATTATCACTATTACACAAGACGCCCTGTCATTCCCATGCCATTCCCATCCTCCTCCTATCTTCTCTCCCATGGGTCAGTCTGTGCTTCCATTGGCTGAGTAAGGTCAGGTCGACGCGCTCCTTTTCCCACAAATATGTGAAACACGACGACTCGAAGACGTCAGAACTTAAAGCCAGCCGACATCCGGACCAGGCCAACATCACTCCTCACTATCGGAGGTGCTCCAGGGACGGAAGCGGAGCGGGAAGGGAGGCGGCGGCACCGTTGTGCGAGGCAGCTAGGGCAAACGGAGGCCCACCCAAGCGTGGCCGACCCTCCGTGGTGAAAGAAAGCGAGCGGACGAGGGCTGTTATCATCTTTCGCTCAGCACCTCTCCGAGGTCAGTTCTAAAATAGAGATAGAGGGGGAAGTGCAGGAGAAGGAAGAGAGGAGCACGGAGGGGCGAGGCAGGCAGGAAATGCCTTTAATATGAGTGTTAAGGAAGCATGGGTACTGTAAATGAGAACTGTAAGACTAGGTAAACTGTATTGAGTGAATTAGACTCTTAATTATTTAAAGTCAGATGAATAACATAGAGCTTTTATAAGAAATAGATTTGAGATTGTGAAGAATATTAAGCGAGTAGGCACATTTGGTGGTTCACCTGTGTTGACAATACCCTGCCAAGATAGCAATAAACATCTGACTGTTGACTGGTTGTCTGGTTGACGTCTAGGTTGTGGAGCCACTGTGTTTTCCTTTGCCAAGATAGCAATACACCAGAAATGTACCTGAACACAACTCATTTTCAGTCTACCACACCAATTGGCGTAGATGTAGTTAAAAAGAGTTAAAAGTATTTTTTTCAGTAAGAAACTTCTTCGGTTTGCCTTATTTAGTGTAATCCACTGGTTCATCACACATATTTGCAACCACCCCCTTGCAAAAACTAAAACTAAAACAAAATTGCAATGTAATTTTTAAATTATATATACATATATTGGGGTTCAGACATCTTTTGGATAATTAAACATAAATCAGGTCAAATTTACCTGGGAACACCATTGCTGTTCCTGACAAATTAATATATATATATATATATATATATAGCAGGAATAAAACATAAAGGTGGAAGGTGTGATATTGTGTTAGCCGGGTGTAAAAGTGGAACACCCATCAGATTGGAAAAGGGGTAGTCTTTCAGTAGTCTGACTGGGACATCCCTATAAATGACAGTTCAGGGGAACTGTGGAAGTTAACAGTTTATTATTACAAAAATAGTGTCAGAGTTTAGGACTATATCTACACTGATGGGCATGGTGGTGGTCTGGTAAGAATTTCTGGATTTTTCTCTCTTGGCAGCAGAAAACACTGCAACTGACTTAATAAAACCCTGACAACAGTCAACAGTCAATTATCACCAGTCCATATGCTTTCTTAGCTACGCAGGTGCGCCATCCAAAATCCAACGCTTTCACATCAACATTAAACAGAATAAAGAATACAATCTAAGTATAAAAGAATGAGACATGCAAAGTTCTGCACTGTTAAGATACCGATGGCGTATGCCAAAGTCGCCAAAGAGCGCAACTGGCTCTTAAAGGGGATGACAATTAAAATGCTGATTTTATTATTTCCTGAAACAATAGTTGAGTAATGTTTGGAAACCCATCCAATCCCATCCAATTCTATGTACAACAGACTCTTCCGTTAGGCCCCACCCCCTCACTCCCTTCATGGAGAATGAATGGACTTGGTGATGAACTTTCCGTTGTAGCCAATGTTCTTCTGCTTGTTCAGTTATTGATCTGCTGAAGCAGCGGTGATCTATAAGGCTTTATCTATGTGTGTGTGTGTGTGTTATATGTTGTGTAGAAGTGATGTAGTGTAGTATTTAACGGTGTGTGTTTTCAGCATGGTGTTATAATGCTTTATGGTGTGCAGTAACACACGTCTGAGGACCGAGCTTCTAAATGCACGGAGAATATTGATGCTGTGCTTCGACAGGCCTTTTAGAGAGCTCTCATCTAGAATAAGCAATCAGCCGAGACTGAACACACACACACACACACACACACACACACTCACTCAGACACACACACACACACACAGCACATTTTCATCCTCCAGTGATTGGGCCTGCTCATGAAGTCTGAATCATGCTTGGCTGTGTTGTGAGATCCCTCTGCATGTGTCCCAGACTAGACTGAGGGAAAGACGGTGAAGAAAATTGATCAAATTTGAATTTGTGACATAATGCAGAGTAATTCTGCAGATCTGTGTGTGTGTGTGTGTGTGTGTGTGTGTGTGCGCATATGGAAATGCAATACACATAAAATAACTAATAAATGAACTATTATTAACGATTAATTGACTAAATGAATCCATATCCTGGTAATAATCACATTTTTCCTACATTGTCAATGAATACTAAGTCATTCATACCATAAAGAAACACAAAAGGAATCGTGTAGTAACTTAAAACTTCTCCTGTGCAACAGAGGAAACCCTTGCTCTTCCTTTCCTAGGGCGATCCTGATGAGTGCCAGTTCCATCATGACGTTTTTGATAGTCTTTACTTACTCACTGTATACCTGTAACTCTACCTCTTCACTACTTTACTTTAACTGATGCTCTCAAACACTTTATTAAGAGACAAGAAATTCAAGTAATTAACTCTCGATGAGTTCAGCACAGCTGTTAACTGAAAGCCTGAATTCCAGGTGACTCTACCTCATAAAGCTGACTGAGAAAAAAATCCAGCCAAGATGTGCAAAACTGTAAAAATCTAAGCTAAAAACTACTTTGAAGAATCCAAAAAAATGATTCCAAATATATAAATGTACAATGCAGGACATTTTAAAATAATGAAACAATACACTGAATTTAAGGCTAATCTGTGTATTTAAGGGGTAATTATTTGCAGTTTATTTGCATACATAAAATATTCTGAGTTGTGGTAGAATATGTTGTTACACTATATATTTTCCTACATGATTATTATGTAATACGAGTTACTGTCATTTCTGTCATAAATAGAAAAGAAGTTTACTAAACTTGTACTGTGAAGAATAACAGTATCACCAAATATCCAGAGATCAAAATACATAAACAAGATCCAAATACATAAACATGTAAAACCATGTCAAAGGCAGGACATTAATGAAATTTCAACACACATATATCAATATATGTCACAATATAAAGTGCTCCAATAATTATGGTATTATTTAAAGACACAGGTGCAATTTGTTTCAATATACTATATTCTTTACTTATTATTTTTTTTAATTGTTTTATATATTTTGATCATATAATCCAGCTCTAACCACTTCCTGTCTGCCACTTTTAAGAAGATAAACTCAGTAATATATGGGCAGCAATATATCTGCGCTGAACACATATGTTCATTTCATTTCACACGAAGCTTCATACACACACATGTGATCAATTAGAGCACGTCCCTGGAGAGCCGGCCGCAAACCTGTCCACAGGCCATTCACACCACTCTGAGTGAGCATGGAGAGAGTGTGTGTGTGTGTGTGTGTGTGTGTGTGAGGTTTGTGTGTGTGTGTGTGTTTTGTGTGCGTATATGTATCTTTTGAAGGATTACCCATCTCAGCAGTTCTGATCACTCTAAGGTACCTTTTTTTTTTTTCCCGACGGTGGCGGAGTGATTAATATTCTAATAATAATCTAATCCTTTATGTTATCTGCTTCATTAATCTATTGTTAAACTGCTCGGGGCTATTTTGCTCTCTTAGTCCTCGCTCATCTGTGTTCTGCTTTTATTAAGCCACTTATAAAACACCAGACTGAGAGAAAGGGAAAGGGTTATCCATTAAAAACACACATTAGCGCTGTAGCCGCGGTGCTGAGCACATTTCTATTGGTTCATTCATCATGAGTTTTTTGTTTTTTTTTGGTGTAGTGAAAAAGACAGAGCTTTTCATATTATATATATATATATATATAAAAACTTTATGAACCAATATTGGGTGGCAGTATTCTGAATTTTTAGGTTTTAAGTGAAAGACAAAAACAATTATTAAATTAGCATTGCATAAGCGTGCAGTAGAACGAAAATGATACTTTGCGTTTTTCTATCACTTAAAATCTCAATAAAATACATTTAAGTTTTTGGTGTCACGGAGTGACCCAGGCAGGGAGACGAGGAGGCGGACACAGGTGCAGGTAAGGGCGATATAAATAAATAATTTATTAAATAAATAACAAAGAAACAAGGAAACGAGGAACAAGTAAACATGTAACAAAGAAACACAAATAACCAATAACAAACGAGTGATGATAATAATGATAAACAAACAGGGAATATATACAGGGAGCAAAACTAGAAAATAAACACAAAGCAGGGTATATACAAGAGAATAACAAGGGAAACTAGAAATAAACAGGACTAGGAAGACTAAACTGAGCAGGGCAATGAACAGGGAAAATAACAAGGAACAGAGGCTATGAAAAACGGAGAAACTATGAAACACGGAGAGACAAAACAACAGGGGTTAGTGCAAAGACCGACAGAGACAAAGTGGCACAGGGGATCTATATAAGGAAACAAGAAACACTCTAGAATTGGAAACACCTGGGGAAGGGGCGGAGCTACAAATGAGACACAGGTGGAAATCTACTAAGACGGGAGACACAGGGGAGCACAGGTCACGTGGGGAAGACACACAGAGACACGAGACAGGGCTAAGACCTGACATTTGGTTGTAAGGTTGTGACAAAATGTGGAAAAGTTCAAGAGGTATGAATACTTTTGAAAGCCACTGTGTCTACTATATGTCACAGCGTCTGTATTACTGAAGAGAAAAAAAAATACTCATAAATAAGCAAATAACAAATAATTATACCGTGGATTATTATGGATTTATTGATATCAGTTTCTCAAAATTCCACAACAATTTAATTAAAGCACCACCATGTGAAATTAGGGGTCAAATCGTAGGGCTATCCATATTTTGTGCTGTGTATTGATAATGTATTGCAAACGAAAACGATAAAAAATACGATGTATCGCATTATCAAGTTGTCTGTCTCTGGGATAAGGGTTAAAGTAATCTGATTGAGACAAAAATGACAATTCAGGGGAACTGTGGAAGTCAAGATTAAATCTGAGAGACGAGAAAAACATGTACATCTTATCTAAAATGTGGGTCTAAATTATTATTAAACAAAAACTAAATTCAAATCAGATTGGTATCAACTTGACTCCTGTCTCTACTGTTTAGGAAAGGCTTTCTATTCTGATTTCTAAGCTTTCTAGGAACATTTCTTTTTGTTTTTTATAGCATTTAGCCTATTCCTTTAACTTATTCCAACCAAAAGTATTGGATGGATCCACCATCACCACTATTTCATAGCTCAATTATGAGAGCTTTATACTCATTTAGGCCATGCCTGGCATTAGGGATGGTGCCAACAAGAAGGTTCATGTTTTGGAAAGTCTTGTGTTTGGTCTAGAGGGTTATTCTTATTCTGTTGGCAATACTTCGCCTTGCAATTTCCACAAACTTTCGGACATATTGCGTACACAAATATAAGCAATTATTTAACAATTTGAGGTTGCATTTACTCAATGTGTGGGTTTATGTGTGGGTTAGAATCCGAGCTCACCACTACCACTGTAAGGTCAGTGAGTGGCACCTCTGCTTCCTGCTCGGGGGAGCATTGCCGTGGTAACTGTGGGCAGCGCTGGTGCCCGCCGTCGCGATTGGGTCTCGCTTCTCTGCAGCAGAAAAACAAGCAGGGTCGGATCACCCCACCGTCCCTCGGCTGGACTGACCTCCTGCCCTCAGCTGCTCTGAGAGACAATATAAGAGAGAGAGAGAGAGAGAGAGAGAGAGAGCGAGGGAGGGAAGAAAAGAACCATGGAGAGAAATATAGATAGAAAGATAGAAAGATAGATAGTTGGCAAAGAGGGAATGACAGGGAAAGGCAAGAAGTTGAAGTTCTTCAAAACCATTCTGTTTTTTTTATGAAAAAAGAAATATTAAAAAATATCTACTGTATTTTTCTTAATATAAGGTGCACTTAAAATCCAGTGCACCCTATGTATGAATTCAACCTATCAGGTATTAAGGAGCAGTAAAGACACAGTTACTGCTAAAGTACAGCGTTATACAGGGAGTTTCAATAAAGTTTCTCCAGCACCAAGGCTGGAGCATGTACAGTTCTTTGGTTGGTCCAGTAAAGTGATGAAAACCAAGTAGAAAAAGAGGTCAGTGTGTTAAATGTGTAATGCAGTGAGCTCCTGGTCATCCTGGCCAGCCCCTGAATGTGTGTGTGTGTGTGTGTGTGTGTGTGTGTATATACAGTTCTATGTATTAAACATTGCAGTCCAAAGGTTGCTGGTATCAGATGACCAGTTCAGAGGAATGAATAGAACAACGCTTATCTTGTTGGCTTATCTCAACTCTAAGACCACCACACAGGAGACTTATACTCTATTTCTCTCTCTCTCTCTCTCTCTCTCTCTCTCTCTCTCTCTCTCTCTCTCTCTCTCTCTCTCTCTCTCTCTCTCCCTCTCTCTCTCTCTCTCTCTCTCTCACTCTCAGAGGTTTATAGCATTCTTATATAACTGGATGCATGCATTGCAATGAAGCAAAAGCCCAATGGTAACATGGATAATAACAAGTCTATACCAATAGTCAACGACTGTAATCTACCTAATTTCCCACTGTAAATTATTTATTATTTATTTATTTATTGCCCACTAACATGCCCTTTCTGAAGAAACAATTAAGCCAATTACTATTGTTAACACCCCAAATTTAAGTTGTAGTTTTGTTTTTTTGTTTTTTTGCTCATTGTTCATATGATGAAAAGGGGATGGTGATGATCATTTAAGCAAAATAACAGACAAAAATGGTTGAGAGAGTAAAAAAAAGAAAGAAAAAAAGAAAGGCAAGACAAAAAAGAGCAAAAATGAGACAAATAATAAAGAAGAAAGAACACAAGTAAAGACACAAATAAAGGTAATGTGAAATAAACCAATCAGTGGGCCAGTTGTCATTTCCTTTAAGAGCCAGAGGTGCTCTGACTTTGGCATCGTTTTGATATCTATCTATCTATCTATCTATCTATCTATCTATCTATCTATCTATCTATCTATCTATCTATCTATCTATCTATCTATCTATCTATCTATCTATCTATCTATCTATCTATCCTTCCTCTCTTTTCCCCTTTTCATCTCTTTCTGGTGTCCTAATTTCCACTGTCCTAATCACACAGTCCTTTTCACCATCACCCCTTTTCTCCCTGACTCACTCTCTCCCTCCCTCTCTCCTTCTTCTCCTCTCCCATTTCCTCTTCCATTCGTCCCCCTCTCTCTGCGAGTTGATATCTTAACAGCGAGCACTTTTGTGCATCTATCTATCTATCTATCTATCTATCTATCTATCTATCTATCTATCTATCTATCTATCTATCTATCTATCTATCTATCTATCTATCTATCTATCTATCTATCTATCCTTCTTCTATTTTCCCCTCTTTTCATCTCTTTCTCGTGTCCTAATTTCCACTGTCCTAATCACTCAGTCCTTTTCACCATCACCCCTTTTCTCCCCAACTCACTCTCTCCTTTCCTCTCTCTCCTCCTTCTCTTTCTCCTCTCCCATTTCCTCTCCCATTCATCCCCCTCTCTCCGCGAGTTTCTTGGCCATATATAGACTTCAGCGTGGCACTCTGGAGTGATTTGTGAGTGCTATAATCAGGCTCTTTAAGCAGTGTTCCCCATAGGTGGCCTTAAAGCTGATTTATTGCTGGCACTCTTCGTCCGAGAGAGCGCCGCTCGGATCCCTTTAAACCCCCGCCCGCACCACCCCAAATTAACCCTGGCTCAAAAGGTCAGCGGATAGCAGTTTTGGCTCGGAGGCTCTGGGAAATATTGATTGAGGCAGGTTGGGTCGTTCAGGACGCTCCCCGAATTGTGAGGCTGCAGAATATCTCTAAGGGCTGGTAAACGTCTGGTGGAGGAATCCAAAGTGCCTGTGGGCAAGTTTGGACACTAGTTCTCTAAACTAAAGTCCAAGAAATGACATTGCCTTGCTATGAGCATGTTGGCCGGTGAACAACATCACTCACAATATAACACCTCACAACTAGGGCTGTCGATAACTAAAAAAAAAGAATAAATAATTAACCACACAATTTGCTGGGATTTATTTACGATTCAACTTTTGTTAATGGCTTATTTAAATGCATATTGTTGCTGTCCAATCAGAACCGAGTATCTTATTTGTCCAAATATGATCTTTTTTTGTCTATTTTTAGTTTACTTCATAGTTTGAACATACAAACTTTCTCAGCTGTTTCTTGATGAATGGACCAATAGAAACCGTCAAAAATGACCTGAAATAAAGTATTTTTTTAATGCTGACTTCCATTAAAGACTTAGAAGATTTTGTCTTTCTCTTCTGTAAAGTTGTAAAGCTGTAAAGCTGTAAAGTTTTGAAGATATACAGTATTAGTTTATTTTTTTGTTTTTATTGGACAGCGATGGTATTTATGAGTTTGTTTAGTTGCGTCTTTTTTACATCAGTGTCTCAGAAAATGTAAATATGTCATATAAGACCAATTGGTACTTTTGGCAGTGTGGGCAGTGTGCCTGGAGTCCTGCTGGAAAATGAAATCCACATTTCTATAAAAGTTGTCGGTAGCAGAGGGAAGAAGCATAAAGTGCTGTAGGATTTTGTGGGAAAACAAAACTGCACTTTAGACTTTAGACTTGATAATAAAACACAGTGGATCAACACCAGCAGATGATGGACATGTCTCTTCAAACAAACCATCACTTCACACTAGACCTCGAGCAGTTTGGACTGTGTGTCTCTCCACTCTTCCCCCAGACTCTGCTCCCTTGATTTACAAATGAAAAGCAGAATTTACTGATGATCAGTGATGGTTTGTTTGGAGAGACATGTCCATCACCTGCTGGTGTTGATCCACTGTGTTTTATTATCAAGTCTAAAGTCAGTGCAGTTTTGTTTTCCCACAAAATCTTACAGCACTTCATATCTTACAGCTTCCCTCTGCTACTGACAATTTTATGGAGATTTTTTTTTTACGAGGATTTCATTTTCAGCAGGATTTGGAACACTGCCCACACTGCCAAAACTACCAATTGGCCTTATATTATATTCCAATTTTCTGAGACTCAAAATTTTGGGTTTTCATCGGCTAGTTCCCAAGCTTTCCCAGGAGACAAGTACCGTCCACTTCGAGCATCACTCTCCTGTAAAAGCCAGCACCCACCTAATGATATCTTGGAGGCTTCCAGGCCTGTGAAACAGTCCAGCGCCAGACCCCGGCTCCTTTAATGGCATCAGAACTTGGCCTGCTCCCAGCCCCAGATGTGGAGCATGTTCTCCAGCTTCAGATTGCAATCTCTCTGCCTCCGTAAACATCCGCCGCCGGGCCTGGACCGGGCATGTGGAGGCAGTGATGGACAGCAGCAGAGAGACTCAGAGAGAAGCAGAGGAGAGCAGAGGCCAGGCCAGTAGCCTTACAGGTCATTATTACTCCCTGCTGGGTGCTGACACATAGGGATGAGGGAAAGATGGAGAGAACGGAGAAAAGAGAGAGAAAGAAAGAGAGAGAGAGTGAGGGAACTTATCAAAAGAGTTGCTCTGAACTCTGGAGCCCAGAGGTCAAAGCTGAGGAAAAGGAATCTACTTGAATAAATGGGATGCTGGGAAAATCATTTATTGTCTCGACGGACAGTTCTGGTGGAAACAGGAGAGTTGAAGTGCACATTGAGTTCTGCCGTGATTTGATCAGCCGTGGTTTTATGTTTTTTATTGGATACAATCCGGGTTAGCACCCGAACATCCCTTTCAGACAGCTTCCTCTTACAGCGTCCACAGTTAATCCTGTTGGATGTGGTCCCTCCTTCTTGGTGGTATGCTGACATTACCCTGGATACCGTGGCTCTTGATACATCACGAAGACTTGCTCAAAGTCTTGGTCACAGATGCGTCAGCAAGACGTGCACCAACAATTTGTCCTCTTTTGAACTCTGGTATGTCACCCATAATGTTATAGTGTGCATTGCAATATTTTGAGCAGTAAAACTGTGCTCTTACCCTGCTAATTGAACCTTCACACTCTTACTGCTCTTACTCGTGCAATAATGTGCAATTAATGAAGATTTGGGCCAATATATTGCCCAAAATATTGATTTCTGAACTCTCTTAAAACTTAAATATGAATATGAACTTGTTTTCTTTGCATCTTTTGAGGTCTGAAAGCTCCACATTTCTCATTTTCTGCAAAAAAAATAAAAAATAATAATAAATAGATTATAGATGGTCTCAGCCATAGACAGAGTCTTCCCCACACACACTTTCTCATTAGGTTAAATGGGATTTTTGCTGAGCCTATCCAGCCTCTCAGCAGCTGCTGTGAAAGAAGTGGGCGGGGCATGATTAGGTCAATTAGAGTTGACTTCAGCTAAGACTTGAAGCTTTAAGGCCGTGATTCCTCCTCCCTCCCACCCTCTCCGTCATTCCTGATCTCCCCTGCTCACAGCGATGACAAACCTCATCCCTTCATCCCTCCCTCCTCCCTCCTCCCTTCATCCCTCGCTCCCTGCCTCCTCCATGCTGTCTGTCTCTGTGTAATAGGCTGCTATGGCAAGTGCCAGTGATCTCTCTCGCTAATGTCTGTTTGATGAAGGTGCCACAGACTGTCAAAGTGATAAAGCAGTGAACTACATCTGTCAACCCCTGCCAAGCTCTCTCTCTCTCTCTCTCTCCGACTGCCTTACGCAACCAGCCTGATAAAAAGCTTAATGTGAAGGGGATTGTGGGTAATGTAGTGTTGCTTTGATAAGGCTAATCCTCAAAGTTGCAGCTTGTCGCTAACAATGGCGATAACAATAACAAAATAACAGTTTTGGTCCTTTTTAACTTTTTAATGTTTTCTCAAATATGACTTATTCGAAAGTAACAAGGTCAGTTTTGGATAAACAAATAAATAAACAAACAAACAAACAAACAAACAAATCGCTCATATTTTCAGCCTTCCTTTCAAATCCACTCTTTTAATACACACCAATGTTTGATTATAGTGTTCTCTATTTTTATTACACAGCTCTGTGGCATTAACAAATAATGCTTTATTTAAATATTATATAAAAAAAATATTTCATTAATTACTATTGTGATGTATTTAAAGAGTATTTAAAGTAATATATATATAACAAAAAATATTCATAAAATTATTAATAATAAATGTTTACTTATTATTAACTTATTTACTGTATATACATTATATTTGGCACATTAAAATGCAGTTTAAATTTAGTTATGCACATACATAGACAGGTAAACCAGTAAAACAGCCTCAGAAAGACTGGTAATAAGAAAATAAATAGCTAAAATGCATTTAATTATAAAAATACAAAAGTAGATAAGTAAAAAAGAATATAATTACAAAAAGATCTATATAAAAAAGAAAAAACAAGTATATATATATATATATATATATATATATATATATATATATATATATACAGAAGGAAACCTTAATAAAAATTGAATGAATTAATTGAAGAACCAGAATAAAATAGTAGCTAATTAATAGCTAACGTAAAAAGTATATATATATTTTTAATATATATATACATATTTTTTTTACTAAAAGATTATATATTTCAGATTTCCTACTTCGGGAACTGCATTTTACTTAATGCTTCTATATGTTCTTATATGTTCTTATACGTTTTTATGTGTAATTTTAAGCTGAATGAATGCTTATTTATTTATTTATTTATTAATAGAATGAGACTGTCATCAAACAGACAGACAGACAGACAGACAGACAGATTTTCATTTTCAAGAGCTTAAGTTGATTTAAGCAAAGTAGGTACTGGAGAGATTTGTGCGGATTGGGCGGCTGGCTGTTTAGTCTGTTGTCATGGTTTTAATCAGTCAGTGGCGCACCTGTATTCCCCAACTTCAAGACAGAAACACTCCAGAAATATATCTGAACACACCTCACTTCCAGACTTTAATCTTTTTTTTTTAATCAAGACTATTTTAATGGCGCATGAAAAAAGACGGGGTGTTGGCGGGGTGTAAGGTAGCAATGAGCATTTCTATGCATCATACACAGGTTTTCCTTTCAGTGAGAAAAAATGATGAGCACAAAACTTTGTTACACAATCAATAATCTTTCGGTGAAACTTTACTTTCTCTTCTTTCGTGTAACGTTCAGGAAATGAACCGTGACATTATGAATTATTTTATTTCAATTTAAATTAATCCCGCCCTCGGGAATGAACGATTTCTACATTTCTGCCTTTAAGATGATTTTGCTTATATATTCCACCCCTCCCTCTCTCTCTTTATAATCACGGTTAAACTCTGATTTAGTAGAGGAGTCCTTCTCCTCGTGCATCTGTGTGTTTTCCTTCCCGCAGGCTGTAGAATTCTCTGATCGAGCTCCGGTAAACAGCGCTGCAGCGGAGCTTCTGAGAGCCTCTGCTCGGTGCCCATCGATTGTGTTGTAGCCCGTGGGCTTGTTTGTGTTTCCTCTTGCTCCTTTGATAGTTTCTGATCCCCCCCCCCAAACCCCATTAAGTAGCACCTCTCTCTCTCTAAAACACTCATTTGCCTGTTCTGACCTGCACTTCGGGCACTTTTATTAGATATTGGCGAGTGACTCGGGTCTTTGGGGAGTCGGCAGTGGCTTTAGATACTGCTGACAAACAGCCTTTGAAAGAGGATCTTCAGTACTTAAGGATTCTTTAGGAAAGACTGTGGTTACATTTAGAATCACAGCCTTAGTACCTTTTTAACGAGTAAATAAATAGATCTTTATCTGCTTAAATGGTTCTTATATAAAAATATAACTAAATAAAACCTTACATAGGATTTATTAACCTCATGTTCTCTACGTATTTCATATATTGCTCTATGAGAATTACATACATTACATTAAATACATGCAGTATGAAGACTGGCTGTTTTTTTTTTTTTTTTTTTTTTTTTTTTTTCTTGGTTTTACCTGTTTGACACCTGTTACTCAATACACCAGTGACGACTTTCTTCTTCTTTCTTCTTCTTTCTTCTCCAATTTAAACCAATATTAAAACATACTATAGCTTTGAAATATATAAGAGCCACTTTGAAATGTGGCTTCTATATAAAGGGTTTATGAATATTTAAAAGAAAAATGTGTATTATTGGTTATAAATTAAGTTATACATACTTAAAAAAAATCATTAATATTCAGATCTGCCAGAGCCCAGAGAAATTCAGAGAAATCATGTTAGTGCACATGCAGTCCACATCGTCCTTTTATTTTTAGTGATAGTTTTATGTCTTTTAGCTTGTCCAGAAATGCATGTGTAAAGCTGAACCTTCATAGATTTTAATGAAAGTCAGTGTAGAATGATTTTATTCCAAGTCATTTTGCTGCATTTATTTCTATTGCTTAATTCATCAAGACATGTTGATACATGTGAAGGAAAGCTGTGCATAATGTATATGTTTTTTTGGACAATATTGAACAATATATAAGTATAAAAGACAAGGGTTGAGGAAAAAAAACTTATATTGGGTGTAGTTCTTCACATAGAACCATGTAAATATGCTCTTTTATAGCAAAATGCTTGCCTTTATTGTTTCAATATATTTGGTACAGTATAATTGTATAGATAAAAAGCTTATATCAAAGTTTTTTTTTCTCATGCGGGATCTAAATTCTAGAATATAGAATAATACAGTATATTTACAGCTCTGGAAAAAATTAAAAATAAAATAAATAAGAGACCACTTCAGTTTCAGAATCAGTTTCTCTGGTTTTGCTTTTTATAGGTATATGTTTGAGTAAAAAGAACGTTGTTGTTTTGTTCTATAAACTACGGACAACATTCCTCCCAAATTCCATATAAATATATTGTCATTTAGAGCATTTATAAGCAGAAAATGAGAAATGGCTCAATGTGACTTCAAATAATGCAAACAAAACATCTCAGTTCTTATTCATAAAGTTTTAAGAGTTCAGAAAACAATATTTGTTGCAATAACCCTGGTTTTTTAATTGTAGTTTTCAAAGTCAAAGTCAAAGTCAAAGTGTTTTTTTATTGTCATTTCAGCTATATACAGAGTACACAGTGAAACGAAACAACGTTACACCAAGGACCATGGTGCACATAAACACAGTGTAGACAGAACAATAGTGCAACAGTACAAAAGTGCAGACAGACAATACAACACAATACAGACAAAGAATAATAAATAACAAGTTAGTGTGCAAATTTTGCAGTGTGCAAAAAAGACCAGGTGAGGTAGTAATTACTCTATTACACAGTGTGCAATAGAGTCCAGTGAGGTAGTAGGGCTTAATATATCTTGGCATCATGTTCTCCTCCTCCACCAGTCTTACACACTGCTTTTGGATAACTTTATGCTGCTTTACTCCTGGTGCAAAAATTCAAGCAGTTCAGCTTGGTGGTTTGATGGCTTGTGATCATCCATCTTCCTCTTGATTATATTCCAGAGGTGTTCAATTTGGTAAAATAAAAAACTGTGAGCTGTATATCTTTATATATATATAATAACTCCACTATCAGCTGTTTGCCATGGGATGCTGGGCTCTCCTTGGGAGTTTTCCTTAAACTGCATTAATAAATAAATCAAATGGTGCATATAT
Source organism: Astyanax mexicanus (assembly GCF_023375975.1). Taxonomy (NCBI): domain Eukaryota; kingdom Metazoa; phylum Chordata; class Actinopteri; order Characiformes; family Acestrorhamphidae; genus Astyanax; species Astyanax mexicanus. Next base: position 5,132,741 of record NC_064420.1, on the reverse strand, counting down.
ATCTCTGTTCATTTATTATAAAGATATGGTTTGGGTCTGCTTTTTGGGTTATGCATGATGTTTATATGCTATGCTTCAGATAGTCTTATTACACTGTTATTACACTGTTATTACACATTTCTCATTTCCCACTGTGAGCAGAGCCGGTCTGTAGTGAAGCACTGCAGCAGTGCGGCGTCAGTCTACAGTAGATGTTTATTGGGTCACGCAGTTTCGAGGTCACTGTGACACTCGTTGGGTACTTTAGAAGCTCAGAGCAGTGGGAATGCTCTGCCTGCTCCTCAGCTGTGCAGAATTAGCAAGTCGGCTGATCTCAGCAAAAACGCGGTGCCAGCTCCCGAGCGAATGCGCCTCGTTCTGCCCTCGACGACCCTCTGCGTCCAATCCGCCGCTTTCATTTGCCTCCGAGCGAAAAGGACAGCGTGGTGTGAAAGTGATGGATTTGCATTAGAGGTTGGAACTGACGTATCTGGACGATTTGTTTGTTTTCTCTGGGCTGTTTTTTACTCAAAGCCTTTTTTTTTTGGCAGTCTTGGATCTCTGTATAGTGCCCTGATGCCCATGTGTCTTATAAAAGACTTTAACTAATGGTTATAATATAATAATTAAGCTATACATACTTAAAAAATACATTAATATTCACTTATAACTCATAAATAGCTGGTTCCATTGGGCTAAGCGCTGCCACTATGACCATGAGATCCCTGATTCGAATCCCGGTCATGCAGCTTGCCATCAGCTGCATTGCTACTCAGCGAAGCTGCAAAAAGAGACGGAGTCTGACTTCACATGTGTTGGAGGAGGCATGTTCTAGTCTTTAGTCTTTAGCTCTAGTCTTAGAAAGAACAACAGTGCCAGTATTACTTTTTAATACTTTCTAATAAAAAGTCAGTTTAGTTCATTTTTACTGACGGAAAATACAGTAAGTAAGATAAGCATCAAATAACATCTGAGGTTTAACAGTGTAAACAAATCCGGATCACTATTTGTAATATGACCATTAATAAACCCCTTTATAAACTATTCATAAACCCTTCATAAAGTAGCTTTATTTTAAAGTGGTACCAATTTTGGCATTCAATTTAATAATGGCACATTTTTACTATTCACTGCACTACAATCCCCAGCATGCACTGCAACGTACCTCCCAACTACAGCAGTTACAATGTTGCCAACTTAATGATTTTGCAATTAGACTTTTATTAAACAATTTCCCCCAAAAAAGCAAGAAGCAACAATTTGAGTGATTTTTTTCACAATTCTACAGTCACTTCCCACAGAGGAGAATCACCCAAACTGCTCAGTACTCTCTCTCTCTTTTTTTTTCTCTCTCACTCTTTCTCTCTCTTTTTCTCTCTCTTTAATATGCCTAAAAAGTGTCTAATAAATGGCACAGAGTGGTCTAAGCTAAGCTAAACTAAACAATTCCTGTATAACTGGGAGATCACTGGTTTGAATCCCGGTCATGCTGCTGGACATATTTAAAAGCTACATTTTAAATATGACCTGAGGACATGTAACATTTAGCTAGCTAATATATGATATTTTTTAATGTACATATATTAAACTCTGATAAATAATGTAACTACTAATGCAATGTTTCAAGGACTTTTTTTCAAGTGCCCATAATTTTCTATTGCAGTTTTTTGAATGTCTTAAATAAATAATAGACTTTTTATGGAGTTTATAGAGTTTATAAGTTGTATAAGTTTGTCACCCCTGTTCTAACGGTCCTAATGTTTCAGTCGTCCTTGCCCATCACCAAAATGTGTGGCTGTGTGGTCCAGACTGTTCAGAAAAAGAAACAAATCAAGATGTTGAAATGCGACCTCCTAGTAAATCTTGTGAAATGCAAAATGTATGACATTTTTGAGCCAATTAAGTGTTGGAAAGAAAAAAAAAAAAGAATCAAAAAACCACAAGTTCAGCATGAGGTTTTACCCAAAAGCTCATTCTCACAGCGCTGACTTGGAGTGAGTCCATCGTTCTGGCTCTGCTTTATCCGTTCTGTTCGGCTGCGTTCTATATTTAGCAGTGTGGTTGTAGTTTTTTAAGTAATTAGGGTTGTTTCTGATCCGTTTGCAGCGCTGCGGCCCCTAATTCATTCAGGATCTGGTTTCTGTTTCAATTTATTAAGCAGCGCTGGAGTCAAAGGGCTGACTCCAGTTCAGTGAGCGGAGAAAGTTGGGTCAGATTGTGTATATGGAGACTTGTAGGCAAGTTTTTGGCGTCTTTTTGCCATGTGCCACACATATGAACACCATACTGATACAAATCTGATATTTTATTTTGATTTGGGACGCTTTCCTATATGTAGTATTGACAGCTTTCATTGAACTTGGGCGATATGATGGGCTGGGCGATATGATCAAAAATGTGTATCAAGGTATTTTTTAACGGTTTCACGGTATATCACAGTATTATTTATTTATTTGCATGACTGGGCTAAAATATAGGCCTGTGACTTACTGTTGGGGTCATTTTTTTCCCACAAAATTACACAATAAATGAAGAAAAAAATACACCTTAACTCTTTTTAAAACAATTTTACTAAATAGTTCAAGCCATTTGGGGCTTTAAAGTATTAAACTGTAGTTTTATCACTCGCTGATTAAATTATTCTAGGCTACGCCGTAGTTGGACGCAGAAGTCTATATTGGCTCCACAGAGCTGAGCTTTCAGTGCGTTAGCTTGTTATGCTAACTGGCTAGTGCTGTTGTAGACTGTGTGTTTCTACACAGCGCTCCAAAGCGCCTCTAGAGGTATGGCGGTATGTGAAAAATTGCATACCGGTTCAAAATTGCCATATGCTATGCTGTAGTTTACTGCCCAGTACTAATTCATGCAACTTTTAGGTCAAAGGAAAGAAGAAATGGATGACAGTGGTGAGGGAGGGGTTCAGTGGTAGGACAAACTTATTAGGTAACTGGTAACAGAGGAAATCAAAAGGCAATAATCGTAGTAAAAGAAAAAAAACACCCAATTAAAAGTCACAGAGTAGCAAAATCTCCAGCTATATATAAGAGCCAGGTCAGGTGTAAGTCCTCAGTAGTCTGGGGAGCCTAATCTCTGAACTGTGGAACAGTGGCTAGGTGTGACAGTCATCCACTAATGAACCCATGGACCAATGGAAGAAGATGAAACCGAAACTTCCTGTGAAGCACAGCTCTTTTGCACATGTGCATCAGTTTAGGAGCATGATGAATGATTGGTAAACAGCTAAAATACCTAAAATATACCTCAAAATTGGTGAGAAAATCAGATTTTTGGTCACTTTTACCTGATGAATGTATGAATGTAGCCTTTTAGACTTTAGCATTTCAGACTGTCCTCATTTCCACCTGTATTTCAAACACTAATCAGATTAAATTCTCTTAAATGCTCCGTGAGGGACTCAGGCAGGTATGGGGTCACTGCTTTTTAATAGGGATGCTATTTCGTTCATGGGTTCTAGCTTGAGGGTGTCAAATTCTTTATATAGATTAAATATTAATGAGATACGTGGCATCCAACCTTTGGGAGTCACGTCTAGACTTGCTTAGCTTATTTCTCACAGTTATTTCTTTTTGTCTTTCATTTTGTGGAATGGATTAATAGATTTTATTTTTTTCTGTGTCCCAGGAGGAAAGGGTTAATTCACACTAATCACACTTATAAAATAAATTATGCTACACTACTAGTTGGTACCAGATGTGTATACATTCTAATACAGGCCAATAAATTGCTAGAAAGCAAATACATTAATAAAAGAGAAGAAGAAATAAATAAAAAAAAAAAAACATGAGCTTTGATTGAATTATGCTACACATTTCTATTGCAGTATAAAATGCAATCAATTAAATGTCCACATATAAGTGGTGACCTAATTAAACTGTGTTGAATGAGGAGTTTGCAAATTTAAAAAAATGTATATAAAAAAAATATATATGGTCAATGTTGGGTACTGTAATTAATAAAATGTAACTTGTGGTGGAGGCTGATGAGAGCCAGTTTCATCATATTATTTTTGATTATCTATTTCGTCTTGAGTGTATTTTTTTTAAGTCACTTTTTTGATGTATTCCCTACACGTGACACTTATTAACATATTATTACATGATTATTAATACAATAACTGCTAAAACTTTACAATAATGTCTCAACTAATTATTAACTAGGCAATTAAGACATCATTACTCATTACAGCACTTTCTTACAACTAATGTCTAAATTTATTATGATTTACAACACATTTAAGCATTTTAAACATTTTAGCAATGTTGAATAATGGATCGTAATGCATCGTAAGTATATGGAGCCCATGAAGGGATGTGGTGTATACATATATATATATATATTTTTTTTTCATAAAAAGTGATGCTCACCACTTACTATATGGTGCCCACCACTTTGTATGTGGTGCTCACCACTTACTATATGGTGCTCACCACTTACTATATGGTGCTCACCACTTAGTATGTGGTGCTCACCACTTTTTACGAAAAACACCGCATCCCCTCAGGGGCTTCGTATAAGTACTGTTAATTGTGACCCTTATTTTAAAGTGTCATCACCTAATCACAAGGTAACACCTCCCAACTTATACAGGGTGTTCCCAAGTTGTCCCCTAGGGTTACAGGATATTTAGTATTTAGTTATATACAATATGTGGTGGATTTTCTCAGCATACATGTACAAAAAAACACAAACCCTCCTAAAGGACGATGACGAGTGTGTGTGTGTGTCTGTGTGTCTGTTTGTGCGTGTGTGTGTGTGTGTGTGTGTGTGTGAGTGTGTGTGTGCATGTACATTTAACCCAGAAACAAGCTAAAAGCCCCTGCGCCGGCAATCATTTACACTTTAGCTGATTTGCATTAATAACTTAATATAATAAATATGCTTAATGCACCATTTGCGATGAAAATACACCACTTCAACATTAAGAGCAGCACTTTACACATCACTCTCACACACACACAAATCATTTTAGAAAAATATTACTTAGAAAGCTCACTCTCACTCTCTCTCTCTTGCGCTCTCTCCTCTACTTCTCTCTCTCTCTGTCTCTCCATCTATGTCTTACTTCTTACCTTTGTTTCTCTATATCTCTCTTTCTCTGGCTCTCCCATTCTCTCTTTCGCCATCTTTCTCGACCTCTATCAATCTCTATATTTTCAATCAGTCTCTCTTTCTACCACTTTTTCTCAGTCTTTCTCTCTTTTTCTTTATACCTCTCCATCTTTTTTTCAATATCTGTCTCTTTCTCACAATCTCTTACTCTCAATCTCTCTATATATCTTTCTCACAATCTCTTACTGTCAATCTCTCTTTATCTCGTTCTTGTAATCTCTTACTCTCAATCTCTTACTTACAATCTCTTACTCTCAATCTCCTACTTACAATCTCTTACTCTTAATCTCTCTCTATTTTTTTCTTACAATTCCTTACTTTCAATCTCTCTATATATCTTTCTCACAATCTCTTACTTTCAATCTCTTTTTCCCAATCGCTTTTTCTCAATCTCCAACTATCAATCTCTTACTCTCAATCTCTCTTTATTTTTTTCTAGCAATTTCTTAATCTCAGTCTCTTAATCTCAATTTCTTACTCTCAATCTCTTACTCGCAATCTTTCTCTTTCTCTTTCTCCCAATCTCTTATTTTCAATCTCTTACTCTCAATCTCTTACTCACAATCTCTTACTCTCAACCTCTTACTATCAATCTCTTACTCTCAATCTCTCTTTCTGTTTTTCTAGCAATTTCTTAATCTCAGTCTCTTAATCTCAATCTCTTACTCTCAATCTCTTTCTATCTCTTTTTCCCAATCTTTTACTTTCAATCTCTTACTCTCAATCTCTTACTTCCAATCTCCCTCTATCTCTTTCTCCCAATTTCTTACTCTCAATCTCTTACTCTCAATCTCTTACTCACAATCTCTTACTCTCAATCTCTTACTCTCAATCTCTTACTCACAGTTTCCTAATCTCAATCTCTTACTCTCAATCTCTTACTCACAATCTCTTACTCTTAATCTCTTACTCACAATCTCATAATCTCAGTCTCTTAATCTCAATCTCTTTCTCTCAATCTCTTACTCTCAATATCTTACTCTCAATCTCTCTTTATCTCTTTCTCACAATCACTTAATCTCAATCTCTTACTCTCAATCTCTCTTTATCTCTTTCTCACAATCACTTAATCTCAATCTCTTATTCACAATCACTTACTTACAATCTCTTACTCTCAATCTCTAATTCCTATCTATCATTTCTCTCCTTTTCTCTTTCTCTATCTCATTCTTTCAATCTCTCTCTCTAGATACTCTACGTTCTTTAGCTCTTTCTCTTAATCTCTCTCTCTTTCTCTCTCTCTCTCTTTCTCTCTCTCTCTCTTTCCCTCCCTCTGCGCCGGCCCAGTTCTTCTGTGTGTTTGACATTTAAGGATATCCTCCTCCCGTACGAGTGTTTTTGCTCGTGTCTAATAATACAGTCACTTTGTTCTCTGTCAGTAAGCTTGAAGCTGCCGATAGCGCGGACCGTGTGTGTTTTCATTAAGTTTGGGACGTCAGAAGTACAGTGGTTTTGCGCAAATTTGCTTGCTTTTGCTTTCGCTTAGCAGATAAAGACGTGACCCTGTCGGTGTTAACATCCACAGCGCGGTTGTTTTCTCTGTGGTTTTTTGACGAGTCGGCGCTGTGATAGGTGCGCGGGTAGACTGCCGAGGATGCGGCGCTGAAGAATCCGCCGGAAAGTGTAGTCACCTTGCTGAAGTAGAACATCTACAGACTCAGCAGAATTCATAATATTCTGTGTGTGTGCGTGTGTGTGTGTGTGTGTGTGTGTCTTCTGACTTTGCAGCCATAGCCAGCGGTGCGTAGGCAGAAGGTAAATGAAATATTGTAAGGACAAGAGGAGAGATGTAGAGTACGTGGCCTCTCGCTCAACTCCAGGCTATACAAGGCTATACTTTAATATAGAGCTCATTCATCAGCTGTGGGCCATGACACAATAATGCTGAGCGAACCTCATCGCTGTACAGGATTGGTTACGGTGTCGGCAAATTTGAATTTTTGACCCTTCTTTTGCTTTACGGCAGCTGAAGAAGTTTAACACTTAACATTGTAAAGCATACATGTAGGAGGTACAGGAAGTTGGACAATGAAACTGAAACACCTGGTTTTAGACCACAATAATTTATTGTGGTGACAAACAGTTCTGGTGGAAACAGGAGAGTTGAGGCGCACATTAAATTCTGCCGTAATTTGGGCAGCCGTGGTTGTCAGAAAGCTTTCGTCCCTTTCAGACAGCTTCCTCTTACAGCGTCCACAGTTAATCCTGTTGGATGTGGTTGTTCCTTCTTGGTGGTATGCTGACATTACCCTGGATACTGTGGCTCTTGATACATCAAAAAGACTTGCTGTCTTGGTCACAGATGCCCCAGCAAGATGTGTAATCTACATCTCTCTCTCTCTCTCTCTCTCTCTCATTCTGTCTCTCTTTCAATCTCTTTTTGTCTCTTTATCTCTTCCTCTCTATCTCTCTCTACATCCCTTGCCCTTTATTTCTCTTTTTCTCAGTCTGTCTCTATCTCTTTGTATTTCTCTCAATCTTTATCTTTTGCTCTCAATCTTTCCCTTTCTGTGTCTCTATCTCTCTCTCTCTCTCTCTCTCTCTCTCACTCTCTCTATCTTCTGTCTATTCTGTTTAAGATCCTTAGAGAGTAATTTGACATGAGGTGCCATGTTGAATATCCAGGGGTACACCTGTAACCTTGTAGCACTAACGAGTCACATGACACCAGGGAGGGGCAATGATACAATTGGGCAAAATTTGGACATATTTATTGTACGATGATCTCGTGTACTTGTGTTGCCAGATATTTAGATATCATTGGCTGTGTGTTGAGTTATATTCAGAAGACAGTGAATCTATACTGCTATACAAGCTGTAAACTGACTACTCTAGTAACACAGTTAGCATTTCACGAGATAAGCCTACGATGCAGTGAGTTCTCTGCCTGAACACATGGCTAAACTCCTTTTAAGTCCCTAGATTTTGGAAGAAACAACCATTGAGCACAATTCTGTCTTAAATGTCTTGGTTATAAGCTCATTGCTTGGATTGCAGACTCTAGTTTACAGCATCCCCACATGTGTGACTCTCGTGAAGGCTATAAAATCGCATGCTGGAGGAGGATATGTTCATGGAGCTGCTGTGAACCCAGTGGGAATTTAAAACAATGGGGTTCCTTGTTGGAGAGTGCATGTGTGAACATGGGTGTGAGCCAGAGAGAGAGAGAGAGAGAGAGAGAGAGAGAGAGAGAGAGAGAGAAAGAAAGAGAGGAAGAGAGAAAGAAAGCAAGAGAGAGATTGACAGTTTAATCTGTTCTGTGGTCTATCTCAGATCGGCCGTAATCCATTTTAACCGTGTTGGCTCGTTTGTTGGTTCTCGCACACACTGACTGCTTCTTTATCTGCCCAATCCGAGCCACTGGATTACCCTCTACAAGAGAGAGAGAGAGAAAAAGAGAGAGAGAGAGAGAGAGAGAGAGAGAGAGAGAGAGAGAGAGACAGTCACGGACCCTAATTACTTCATGGCTTAGGGGCGTATCTCAGAACATCCAGCTCTAATGGAGTCAAGTGTCAAAAGCTCATCCAGCTCAGAAGGGGTTAAGGGAAGTATCATTGGGGTTAACTGGCAGAATACAGAATACAAGTGATATTTTACCAGCTACAGAGAATACAGGTACATCAAAAAAAATCAGTAATTCAGTACAAAATGTTAAACTCATATACAGTATTATATAGATGTATTACGCACAGAAGTATCTATTTTATTTTTTATTTTTTTTATTATTTTTTTTTATTGTTTATGATTATTATCATGGTTCCCAGCCAATGAAAACCCAAAAATCAGTGTCTCAGAAAATCTAAATATTATATACAGTAAGACCAATTGGTGCTTTCAGCACTTTTGGCAGTGTGGGCAGTGTGCTAAGTCCTGCTGGAAAATGAAATCCATCCACATCAGAATTTAAGGCAATAAATCTTATTTTCTTCTCTGCTAAGACTGTTTTTTTTGTCTTATTTTAGGGATACTTATCTTAATCATTCTTACTTAGACTTTTTAAGACCTTATTTTAAGTCATTTAAACTCAAAATAAGCACAATCAAGCAGCAATCAAGTGATTCTGATTCTTGTGTCCAAAAACAGTGGCTTTTTTGCTTGATTTAGGTGTTACTTCACTCAATGAGACTTTGCCATTGCTTTTTGTAAGATATCTTACTAAGAACAATTTGCTTACCCCATTGGCAGACTTCATTTCCATATATTTTGTCTAGTTTTTGCCAATGGATTTGTTTTGCAGTGTGAATTTGAACTTGATAATAAAACACAGTGGATCAACACCAGCAGATGGTGAGACATGTCTCTACCAAACAAACCATCACTGATCCTCAGTAAATTTTACATTTCATTTGGAAATCAAAGAAACAGAGTCTGGAGCAAGAGTGGAGAGAAACACAGTCCAAACTGCTTGAGGTCTAGTGTGAATGTTTGTCTACCAACACATTTTACAACACTTTCCAACACTTTCATTTTCCAGCAGGACTTGGCACACTGCCTACGCTGCCAAAAATACCAATTGGTTCAATTGCATTGGCTGTAAACCATAATAAAACCAAACCAAACAGTTCTTACCACAGTTATAAAGATTGTAAAAGATATCTAAGACATTATGAAACATTACTAAATGAAACATTACTTAAATGCTCAAGGATATCATAAAATACAATGAATAATGATCCTGTATAACAAATAAACATATTAAACAAGTATCAACCATACTTATTGGATAATAGTGCATGTTAAAATAAGCGACAGAGCTGCTTTGTGAACGATGCCATACACCTGTGCGTTTCGTCCCTTTGTTGTGATGCCAACATCACTCATCCTCGCTCTAGTCTTTAAAGCAGCTGTGGGGCAGCAGATTTCCAATATGTGCTTTTAGCGATAGCTTCCTTTAATAAGCGGAACGTAACGCCGGAGCCGGCTCTGAAGGAAGACGCTTTTGATGAGCGTGACACTTTGATGAACGCGAAGCTGAATTGCAAAATGCGCTCAAAGTATTAGCAGATGTTTCAGGTGTTTAAACAAGCTGTGGGGCAAAAGCTTTCAGAATCTGCTCTCGAGAATAGTTTGGAAAACAAAGCTGTCAAATCAGGACACAGGTTTTTGTTTGACAGAGTTTGACGAGCAGGAACATCATGAACGTTGAGAAATATCATGAGATTTTAGGTACAAGTTCAGGTACATTTTAGCGCTCTATTGATTTAGGGAATGTGAGTCTTTGCTGTGTCTTTGCTGTCGTAACGACGGGAAAAGTACACCTTGTGCGGCTCGAAATGCACACAAAATGCATGCATTAATTCTATTAATTAATCATATCGTGGATGTGTTTTGGGCTTAATGTGCAATAAACAAGCATTTTACATGTCTTTTCCTTTAAGAGCCAGGTGCGATCTGACTTAGGGGGATTGCTATTTTAGCGGCGCAGCTACCTGGAAACTTACCTGCTTGTTCACGCTTGTTATATTTGTTTATTGTTGATGTAAAAGTTTATTTAGCTTCCAACAGTCATGCACTATGGGCTTGTGCACTGCTGCACTCTTAACAATTTACTGCCAAGATAGCAATGAACATCTGACTGTTGATGCCCGTCTAGGTTTGTTTTCAGTAAGTGGTGCACTTGTGTTTTCTGTTGCCAAGATACAAATACAAAATACAACCAGAAATTTACATGAACACACCTCATTACCAGACCGCCATACGTACTGTAGATATTTTCCAAAGCACTCTTGCTATTTAAACGATGAAAATAGCCAATTTGACAGGTTGTAAGATAGCAATGAGCATGCCTTATTTTGATGGGATTGGATTATTTTTACATGGGTATTTTTAAACAATTTATATCGATAATAATTCTAAGGATAAATGACTTGGATGGTAGTAGCTACTCGATTTATACACTGCCGTCTCCTCCAAAAAATTTTATTTTTATAAGCCAATCACAGTAATAATTAGTGGTCTCACGATAATGCAAAGAAAACAAGTTCATATTCATGAAGTTTTAAGAGTTCAGAAATCGATATTTGGTGGGATAACCCTGGTTGTTTTTTACCACAGTTTTCATGCATCTTGGCATCATGTTCTTCTCCTCCACCAGTCTTACACACTGCTTTTGGATAACTTTCTCTCTCTCTCTAGGCTTCTCTCTCTGAGGCTTCAGAATCACAGGTTTAATATAGAGTCTAAATACGAATGTTACCACATGCTGAGTATCAAATTGACATTATAAAACTCATGGTAGGTGAGCTCATGGAATTGCCCGATGCAAATCATTCAAAACAGCTGGAGACAAGTGAAGTAGGTAACGTTGTTGTTTATAGTGGTGTTGAATGAAGATGTACGGCATTTTTAAGTGGCTTTTAGGGTGTATTTACATGGTGTAGTAAAGGGGTGTCCAAACTTTTTTTGTTGGGGGCCAGAAGGAGAAATATATTTAAAGTCACGGGCCAACGACTCTGTAATAAAACAAATAATGAAATATACCACTTTAAATAATACTTTTTTCCTGATTATTTCATTTACACACCATTTTACTTGACTTACTATCTTTATCTTTGACAGTGTTGTGTAAACTAAGATTTTTCAAATTGATGTTTAATTTCGTGATGTCTCTTAATATAAAACTCCTTAACTACGGCAATTTTTAGACTCTTTGGCCCGTTTTTCTGCGCTAGAAATGCTCACCCTCTCCGCTTTTAGACTCTTTGGCCCGTTTTTATGCGCTAGAAATGCGCACTCTCTCCGCTTTTAGACTCTTTTGCCCGTTTTTATGCGCTAGAAATGCGCACCCTCTCCGCTTTTAGACTCTTTGGCCCGTTTTTCTGCGCTAGAAATGCGCACTCTCTCCGCTTTTAGACTCTTTTGCCCGTTTTACTGCACTAGAAATGCGCACTCTCTCCGCTTTTAGACTCTTTTGCCCGTTTTTCTGCGCTAGAAATGCGCACCCTCTCCGCTTTTAGACTCTTTGGCCCGTTTTTCTGCACTAGAAATGCGCACTCTCTCCGCTTTTAGACTCTTTGCCCCGATTTTCTGCGCTAGAAATGCGCACTCTCTCCGACTCTTTGGTCCGTTTCTGACACCTAGCGTTCAAACTTTGAATCTCACATTATAAAAAACAACTTTCATTCTATTTCTAAAATACCTCGCGGGCCACTCCAAAAAATGGAAACGGGCCGCAAATGCCCCGCGGGCCGTAGATTGGACACCCTTGGTGTTGTATGTAGTATATTAAAAAAAGCACCATTCATTTTTGTCATAAATAGAGTATAACATTTGGGTGAATTGGATATTCCTAATTGCATCCTATGTGTTAGTGAGGACTGATGCACTTTACATGATTAGGAGATCGAATCCCGGTCATGCAGCTTACCATCCGTTGCCAGAGCCCTGAGAGAGCACAATTGGCTTTGCTCTCTCTCTGGGTGGGTACAGTCGATGGCACTTTTTCCCCTCATCATCACTCCTACGGTGATGTTAATCAGCACAAGGCATCTGTGAGCTGATATATCGGAACCTGTCTTAAAAGTACAAGTGGCAAATGTCCATTAATAGATCCTACAGAACAGCAGAGGGCGCTCTGCTAGAATGGAAAACAGGACTTTTAGCGCTGCAACTGAAACATACTGTAGTTAGAAGCTGTCAGAGAGGACAAGCCCCACCCCGTTTCCTGTTCTTTCTCTTTCTCTCGGACCACTGTAAAGGCTGACGACCGGCCTTTTAAATAAATAAAAAAATAAAAAGTGTGTTTTTTCATTTTTCCTTTGCTTAGTCAGACAAAAAGCAGAGTTTTTTTCAACATCTTCCACTCCTCCTCCTGCTTCTTCTCCTCCTCTTCCTCCTTTCCCTTTATTTTCATCCTCATCACTCTCTCTTCTCTTTCTGTGGCGGCCTCCCTCGCTTCCCATGCAGTGGGAATTTTTTTTTTTTTTCTCCTCCAGTGTTTTTTTTTTTTTTTCTTTTTTCTTCTCCAAGTCCCAGTCTGCCTGGATTACACATCTTATCCATCTCCTGTGTCAGCTTGAAGAATTCAGGTGTCAGCAAGCAAGCATTCTCTCTCTCTCTCTCTTTCTCTCTCCCTCTCTCTTGTTCTCTTTCTCTCTCTCTCTCTCTTACCCTCTCTCTCTCTGATGGGTTAAAACATTCGCTTTTGTTCTTCCCGCTGTACTACAATAGCATCTCCCATAATGCATGTGTTACAGCCGCGGCCTTCAAGCACCGCATGTCACTTCGTATCCGTGCACACCTGAGCATTAAAAGAGTCCTCAGCCTCAGAGTGAGAGCGAGGGAGGGAGGGAGCGAGGGAGGTAAAGAGAGAGAGAGAGAGAGTTAGCTCTTTGATAGCAGGCTCAATGTGGAGGTATAGGACTTTTGAAGCCTATATGTGTTTAGAATAAAGAGCCGAAGCCTCCACTAAGGCATGTGTGGAGTTTCCTGGAGCTCCTCTAGTGTGGAAGACCCAAGAAGCCATTGTTTTTTACTTGATTATTACTTTTAGAAGCAGTACAAGGGTTATCCATGATGCTAACAACCAGTTAAGTGTAATAAAGGGTAATGGGATGGAGTTCTACAGACTAGTAGCTCTCCAGCCCAGAGGGTTGTTGAACCCAATTGCAGAACAGTTAATCTCAAAGCAGGTAAACCCACAAGAAGAAAGCGTGGGATAGAGTGGGATTGAACCCATGTCATCATGGTCCCTGGCTAGTGAATTGGGACACAGCCAGGAAAAAACGCCCTTATAAGGAGATAGGAAGCCCAAGAATGGGCGAAAAAGCAAGAACGGATGGGAACTAAAGTCACACCCAGCATAACAGAGAGAGACAGGGGAGGGGATTAGCCATGATGCTAACAGCCAACCTCAACACGGTATGGCCGCAATGCTTACAGCCGGCATAAATGGCCAATTTTTTGTAGCTTGCAGGCAGCAGAAGCTACGATTGGTCCAGTAAGCCCCTTGTTCCTGCCTACACATTCCCATCTTTGCGGTTTAAAAGTATAAAAATCATTTTTAAATCATAAGCGGGTGGTAGTCCTGTCATTACTAGCCCACCGCGCTCCGTAAAACCAGAAAGATAATTGGCTGATTTGGCGCCCCTTCTAGTGCAGCGCCCCAATGCGTCACATAGGCTGCATACCCCCTTTTTGCGCCACCGTTGGCCATGATGCTAACTGTGTATTTTTTTTTTTTATGTAATAGATCACTGATAGTTCACTGATAGTTGATGGCAGGTTAGTACTGTGTGGAATTGCTTTAGAGCTGTTTCCAAAAGCCAGCCATGCTCATGATGTTAACTGATATTCTGTGCTGGATTATTCGCTGATAGTTGATGACAGGTCATTGGCAGTACACTGTGATTTGATAGGAGTTAAGAGATTCTCTTGCACGTAGGCCAATGCTGTCTTTATTTTGTATTTTTTTATTTCCATTTGCATCATTGTTCGAAGCAATATGCACCCACTCGCTGGGATAAAAGTGTGGGATTGCATAGAAATTGCTATTGAAATTGCGCATACGTCCATTCGAACGCGTTCAGCCAGCACACACACACAAGGAATACGAGATGCGAAGACCACCCAAAGGCCCCTGCTGGAACACGAAAAAACAAAACAGGCTGGACGAAAGGAAAATAGCCCACAACCAAACATTTGCTATTCTGTCCGGCCGCGAGGGCTGCGGCTAAAAGAACAATGAGTAAGAAGTGTGTGAATAATTAAAGAACAGAGGAAGGGGTTGGAGGAGTGGTGGAGGGATGGAGGGGTGGTGGATGGGTGGAGGAAGATAAAGAGCGAGAGAGAGAGGATGAGCAATGTGTTCTTCAGGTGTCTCACCCCTAGAGAGTTTAGTGCACTGAGCAGAGTACCACATTGCCCTCTACAACAATAGATGAAGGGCTAGGAATAGTAGGCTCGCATTATTATGAAGTGCAGGTGTGTGTGTGTGTGTGTGTGTGTGTAAGTGTGTGTAGGAAGACCTTGGTACCTTGAGAGTGCTTACCTGTGAATTACCCTGAGGCTTAATGTATACACACTGGTAGGGCTGTACACATATATTATAATGCATTCATAAGGCATTAAAAACATGGCAATAAATATTTATAAAAATGCATAACTACAAACTACAAACATAATTATGACTTGTGATTATAATACATTATAAGCTATGCTTATGATATACATGTTAAAATAGTTTATATATATCGTTAATAATTCAGTCCTGCAATGAAAACGTATGTCACAAAAAACTGTTATAATACATTATAATTGACTGCAACTAATATTATATTCAAGACAAGTATAAGTCATATAACATGTTATAAACACAGCTATTAATGCATTATAATCACAGTTTGTGATGCATAATAAACATGGCTATGATGAATTATGGAGTTTTATAAATATGTATAGCCATGTTTATAATGCCTCATGAATGCATTATAATGTGTTATGAGTATGTTTATAGAGTCTTATAGAGATGACATTCATAGAAAGTGTTACCCAAAGTTTTCGTAAAACCTTAAATTGAGTGAAACAGAAAATTCATTATTTATTTTGTTTCCCTTTTAAAAAAAAGTGAAGAAGAAATTAGGGTAACACTTTCTTTGAATGTCATCGCGATAAGACTCTATAAACATACTTATAACACATTATAATGCATTCATAAAGCATTATAAACATGGCTATACATATTTATGAAAATGTATAATTCATTATAGCCATGTTTGTTATGCATCATGAACTGGGATTATAATGCATTAATAGCTGTGTTTAGAACATGTTATACGTCAATACCAAGAAACTAAATAAAGTCCCTGCTTGCAGACTTTATCATGACTAAAAAAGCTTCCAACTTATAAACACCCTCAATAATCCTATACATATATTTTTAACCACTCATAAAGTATTATGTCGTGAATATAATATTAAATATAGTCAATTATAATGTATTATAACTTTTTGGTATTTGTGCGCTCTAAGTAAAGTGCCAGATTTTCATTGTAGGACTAGATTATTAATGATAGAGATATACTATTTTAACATGTATATCATAAGCATAGCTTATAATGTATTATGATCACAGGTCGTAATGCTTAACAAACAAGGCTATAATGGGTCATGCTTTTTTATAAACATGTATAGCCATGTTTAAAATGCCTTATGAATGCATTATAATATGTTATGAATGTGGTTATAGCGTCCAATAAAGATGACATTCATAGAAAGTGTTACCGAAATTAGAAATTGGTATTCATCCACTTATCTCATTTCCTAGATTTTGTCATTAAGCCAAAACATCACTTTGTGTTTAACATATCTATATAATACATGAGTTTCTGTTCATCCAGTCCATTAAATGAACTAATACATTTTTAGTTTCTTTCTTTAGTTTGAGTAGAAAGTTGATAGGCTTGTAGCTGTTGTTACCAATTGGTAAATTTCTTAAATTGAACTAAACAGCCAACAAATGAACCAGTATAATCCTCACAACACTAAAATATCAATGTTTTAGCCACATTATGATCAATAAAACCTTAAAACAGACTATTATTTTGGCCTTACAGCGTACTGGCCAAACCCCTGTTTAAAGTTCTCCGGTGTCTGTTGGGCGGTTAATGTAAAAGGCAGCTGGAAAAAGAGTTTTGGAGGCCTTGGGAAAGTACTGTAGCCGAGGAGGCGGACGGATGAGAGCCATTAATGTACATTCCATCAAACAAACTCATACATGCTCTGAGGAGGTTCAATGGAAATCACAGTTGCAGACATGAGACTGAGGAGTGCAGAGGAGTGAACACGGTAAATATAGACATAGAGAAGCAGGTTTACAGAATACAGAAGCAGGTTTCTGAATGCAGTTCCAATGCAACCAACATTTGGAATTGAACCCCAGCCCTCCACATGGTAGCTCACTGGCAAGTGGTGGTGTAATCCACTGCACCACACCAACCACTATCAATTTTTGGATTTTATTATTCTATATATATTTTTTTTTCCACAATTTACACAGCCAATTACCCAATCCAAAATCTCTTTAGAACTCTCCTATCACTATTGATGCCCCAACACCAGGAGGGTGAAGACTAACACATGCCTCCTCCGATACATGTGAAGTCAGACTCCGCCTCTTTTTAATCACAGCACGCTCTCAACTCGGTTCTGATACCTCAGCTCACAGATGCCTTGTGCCGATCGACATCACCCTTTGGAGTGATGAGGTGAAAGAGAACCATCTATCCATCTATCAGAGAGAGCAAGGCCAATTTCGCTCTCTCAGAGCTCTGGTAGCTGATGGCAAGCTACATGAACAGGATTCGAACCAACGATCTCTTGATCATAGTGGAAGCGCATAGCCTGCTGAACTACTCGGAGCCCCTAATTGTCAGATTTTATAATGGATCAAGGAGGTGGTCACCCAGCTAACAGAGAACATATATACAGTATGTGGGTGTACACAGGTGTGTTCAATATTCAGGTGATTGGCTTCCAGGAGGTGCTGTGTGCAGTGGCATGTGGTGATTGTGAGAGGAAGTGATTTCAGTGTGTGGTGCTTTCTGGGTATCGTAGTCCAGAGACTGAAGACTGGCTAAGTGTGGGAGAGGCGGGAACACTTTTGTCTAGTCGAGTATTGAAGGAACCAATCGGATCAGGTCATCTGCTGGTGTTGATCCACTGTGTTCTATTTATATCAAGTCTAAAGTCAGTTTTTGACTTTGTTTTCACACAAAATCTTACAGCACTTCATGCTTCTTCCCTCTGCTTCTGACAAGTTTTATGGAGATGCGGATTTCATTTTCCAGCAGGACTTGGCACGCTGCCCACACTACCAAAAGTACCAATTGGTCTTACTGTATATAATATTCTAATTTTCGGAGACACTGATTTTTAGGGTTTTTAATCATGAATTCCACTGTAAAACTGTAACACTGAATCAGATGCCACTGTGGAACTACATGATCCAGAATGCTCCACTGCTACATGACTTTGTACAAGGTCAAGTGTTGCCTATTGCAGCTCCACTCTCCTCCAGCACTGCAGCTCCACCCGCTATAGAGCTGCTGTATGGCTGTATGGTCACGGGTGAGAAATGCATGCGGTGCTATGGGAGGAAATCTCTCAGTCCCCCAAGCCCTTAAACAGACATTTACAGTGTGCCAACACACACTCGTAAAGGTAAATATGTTCATACATAAAACATGTTGCCCAGTCAGCCAGCCCTTCCTCCTCCTCCTCCTCCTCCTCCTCCTTCTTCTCTTCCTCCTCCTCCTCCTTCTCGCTCGGCTGGGTTGAGTTAGAGTGCACTGTAGGGACTTTATGTCATCCATACAGTCAGGAGTCCAAAACTGTAAAAAACTGAGTCAAAAAGGCTCAATCTCAGAGTATTAGGAAGATTTTAGATAAGTCACCAACCATTCGTCTTATTTTTCATGATATCTTCACATAAACCATCAATAAAAATACATCCTAACAAAAAAAACATATATATAAAGAACCAGTCAAGCTTTGGACACTCTCTAAATTAAGTGTTTTTTATTATTTTAAAGGGTTCTGCATTGTAGATTAATACTATGAAGAAACATCCAAAATATAAAGAAAAAATATATATATAAAATATTACAGCTATGAAAAATATAAGAGACCGCTTAAAAATTGTGAGTTTCTTTGATTTTACCAAATTGAAAACCTCTGGAATATAATCAAGAGGAAGATGGATGCTCACAAGCCATCAAACCAAACTGAACTGCTTGAATTTTTGCACCAGGAGTAAAGCAGCATAAAGTTACTTAAAAGCAGTGTGTAAGACTGGTGGAGGAGAACATGGCAAGATGCATGAAAACTGTGATTAAAAACTTAAACTTTATGAGTATGATTATACTCTATTATTATATTTTTTTCTGTGTGATCTGGGTGTAGCTAAATGGACGTGTTAGGCAGACAAATTAGGGTTAATTTAGAAAAACATATTTTATCCGCTTTTCTTTAAGAGACAGAAAACATGGTATCTGATTGATATTGGTGTTGGCAGATACTCAAGGTTGCAGTATCAGTATCAGACATTAATAAAATGCTATCGTGAGACCACTAATTATTAATGTGAATGGCTTATAAAATTTCCTTTTTTTCGAGGAGACTGCAGTGTATAAATCGAGTAGCTACTCCCATTGAAGTCATTAATGCTGAGAATTATTATCCCATATGAATTGGTTCACATGGAAAACTAATCCAATCCCAACCCAATGTTCTCTGTTAGCTGGGATGTTGACTTATCGTTGCAACCTCATTTCCACCTCATTGCATCCTCATTTCATCCAATCAGCAGTCTTTCTGAAGTTTGCTTGAGGTCATGTGTGTTTTTGTTGTTTTAAGGGGGTGTTTTATTTTTTTTTTTTGGCGGGTTTGTTTAGTGCTGCTGTGAGGACACGCCCCCTCTATTCTGCCAGTGTGAAGTCTCAGTAGACAGACGCCTGACCCGCAGCTGACCCCCCCCCCCCCCACACACACACACACAAACGCACAAAGCCACACGAGGCAGTCCCAGAGCGTCTGCCGCTCTTAATGACTGCGTGGGGAGTTGGGCTAAATGCCTTAATGACTAAAGGATGAGACCCAGTGTCACATATGGAAGCTTTGATGTCAGTGGAGAGGCTCGTTTGATGGAAATAACAATTGAGAGAAAGTTTCCATAACACTTACTCATAATTAAAACACATTATAATGCATTTATAAAGCATTATAAACATGGCTATACATATAGATACGTTTATGCATTATGAATTGTGATCATCAGCTGTGCTGATGTTATATGTCCCACAATACCAAGAACCTCAATATATTATATTAAAATAGCTTATATTCATTTATAAGGTATTATAACATGTCTTTGTACACTCTAAGACGTAAAAGTGACGTAAAGATATCCGTCATTGGAATGAATTGATTATGACAGATATATGATATTTTAATCCAAAGGTGTTACATACAGTATTTCAAGCACAGCTTATGATGCATTATAATCACACTTCATAATGCATTATTAATATGGCTGTACATATTTAAAAAAATATGCAAAATGTGTAAAAACTTTAAAAATATGTCAAAAATATTTAAAAAAAATGTATGACAATGTAGATATGTTTATTATATTCATTATGAATTGTGATCACAGTGCATCATCAGGTGTTATGTGTCCCATAATATTAAGTACCTCAATATATTATATAGTAATAGCTCATATTGATTTATAATGTATAACAATGTCATTGTACACTATAAGTAAAGGAAGTAAACGAAAATATGTCCAAATTAAAAGCACAGTTTATGATTACGTTGCATTATAATGACAATTCATAAAGCATTATCTACATGGCTATAAATATTTATACCAATATGTAAAATATGTAGAAATATGTAAAAAAAAAATATATATATATATAAGACTGTATAAATATGCTTATTATGCATTATGAATTGTGTTCATAATGCATCATCAGCTGTGTTCATAAGACGTTATATCTCCCATAATACGAAGAACCTCAATATATTATATAATAATAGCTAATATTAACAATGTCCATTATAGGATAATATTATAATGCCAGATATACACTATGAGACTTTAATTCAAATGTGTAACATATTACAAACAGAGCTTATGATGCATTATAATCACAATTCATTCAACATGACTATAATATGAATGTATTATACAATGTATTTTACATTTTTAGGATGGTATATAGATGTATAACCATATTGATGTTTATAATGATGTTTAAAATGCCTTATGAATGCATTATAATGTGTTATGAGTATGTTTAATAGACATGTTCTGTGTTTAATAAAACTCAAAGTGATATTAATAGAGATGTGTTGCTGTTCTAATGGTTCTGTTGGTGTTTTGTTTTGTTTTTTTACACTAGTTCTACTTTTTTGGGGGTATATTTTATTCTGTTTATATTTATTGTTGTCTTCTTCCTCTTTCTCAGATCCGTGTGGATGGTCCCCCTCACGGAGGAGTGCAGTATGAGACGGTGTCGGTGATTAAAGATGGCAGCCCCATCCTCAGAGACATGGCCTTCTCCCTGGACCGCAACTACCTCTATGTGATGTCTGAGAGACAGGTCAGTTCAGATTTAGTATTATGGTATAGAGCTGGGGTGTCTAAACTACGTCCCACGGGCCAAAGAGTCTTAAAGCAGAGAGAGTGCGCATTTCTAGCGCAGAAAAACATGCCAAAGAGTATAAAAGCGGAGAGAGTGCGCATTTCTAGCGCAAAAAAAACGCGCCAAAGAGTCTTAAAGCGGAGAGAGTGCGCGTTTCTAGCGCAAAAAAACGGGCTAAAGAGTCTAAAAGCGGAGAGGGTGCGCATTTCTAGCGCAGAAAAACGGGCCAAAGAGTCTAAATGAGGAGAGAGTGCGCATTTCTAGCACAAAAAACGTGCCAAAGAGTCTTAAAGCAGAGAGAGTGCTCGTTTCTAGCGCAAAAAACGGGCCAAAGAGTCTAAAAGCAGAGAGAGTGCGCAGTTGTAGCACAGAAAAACGGGCCAAAGAGTCTAAAAGCGGAGAGAGTGCGCGTTTCTAGCTCAGAAAAACAGGCCAAAGAGTCTTAAAGCGGAGAGGGTGTGCATTTCTAGCGCAGAAATAACGTGCCAAAGAGTCTTAAAGCGGAGAAAGTGCGCATTTCTAGCGCAAAAAAACGGGGGCCAAAGAGTCTTAAAGCGGAGAGGGTGCGCGTTTCTAGCCAAAAAACGTGCCAAAGAGTCTAAATGCGGAGAGAGTGCGCGTTTCTAGCGCAGAAAAACAGGCCAAAGAGTCTAAAAGCGGAGTGAGTGCGCAGTCCTAGCGTAAAAAAAACGGTCAAAGAGTCTAAACGCAGAGAGAGAGTGTGCGTTTCTAGCGCATCACATCACATATCTTTTCTTTTAGTCTCTTCTCTTTTATCCATTTCTTTCAACTCTTCTCCTTAATCTACTCTTACCTTCTTCCCCATCTTCTTTTACTTCACATCTTCATTACTCCCTTATCGTTCTCCTCTCATCTATTTCTCCTCCTCCTTTTTACCTCTCCTCCTCTTTTTTCTCATCTACATACTTTTCTTCTAGTCTTTCCTTTTCTTCCCTTCCCTCTTCTCTCCTCTTCTTCTCCCTCTTCTCTCCTTTATTTCTTGTCATTATCTTTCACGTTGTTCCTTATTCTGTCCTCATTTCTTCACTTTTCTTTCATTATCTCATCTCCTGTTCTCTTTTCTTACCTCTTCTCCTTCATCTCCCTCTCTGACTCTTGTTTCTCCTATTCTTCACCCTCTTCTCTTCTTTATTTCTTCTCTCTTCTACTCTCCACAATTTCCCTCCCATCACCTGATTTGTCCATCCCTGTCCTCTCTTCTCTTTCATTCCCTCACCTCCTCTTCGTTCTTCTTCTCTTTTCTTCTTCGTCTCCCTTTCTTATTCTCATCCACTTCTCTCCTAGTCTTTCCTCACCTTATCTTCCATCTTATTCCCCCGTCTCCTTCCTCCTTTTTCCTCTTCTTGCCCTTTTTTCCTTCATCTACCTTTCTTATTCTCATCCACTTCTCTCCTCTAGTCTTTCCTCACCTTATCTTCCATCTTATCCCGCCGTCTCCTCCTTCATTTTTTCTTCATTCCCTGTCATCCTTCCTTATATTATCCCTTCTACACTTGTCTCTTCTTTTCTCCATGTCTTTCGACTCTTTTCCTTCGTCTACTATTTTTCATTCCCACTTTCTCATCTGCTTTTCTTTATTTATTTCCTGTCCTCTTCTCTATTCTCTTCTCTCTTTTATCCATTCCTTTCCACGTTCCACTTTCATTGCCTCTCCTGTCCTCCACACTTCTTTTCCTTCTTAGCTTTCATCCTCGCTTGTCCTCTCCTCTCCTTCGTTCCCTTCCCTTCCCTCTCTCTGTCTCTCTCTCTCTCTCTCTCTCTCTCTCTCTCTCTCTTTCACCACATGATGGTGGATATGATGTGAAATGAAATGTCCACCAGTGACAGAGGGAAATGTATGTCAGGAGAGTGACCGTGTCAGCGAGGACCGGAGAAAGAGAGATGGAGTGAGGGAGTGAGGGAAGGAGATGGAGGGGAAGAGAGGGAGATGAAGGTCACCTCTGGGCGGCCGTAATGAAGTGAACGGGAAAGAAGTGGCAGCTAGGCATCAGAGCTGTCATATTAACAAGCGGCGGCGTCGGGGGAGCGGAAAAAAAAGAGCCACGGCACTAAAAAAGCTGCGCGTCACAGTCGAGTGATAGATGACTGGCCTGCTTCCTTATGCCGGTGGTCTTTTTTTAGCCCGCGTCTTAGACGGCCGGCGCCCCGCTGGAGTTCCAGCGTGGACCTGAGGGTCGAAGCGACGTCAGGAGGGTGACAGCGAGATAATGAGAGCGAGGGAGCAAGAGAGAGAGATACAGAGAGAGAGAGGAGTGTTCAAAAGCATTGCTGTTTATATTAAAGATCATCACACTAAAACTACTGCACTCAGGTATTGTCAGATACACATTAGTAGGGTTGCATCTGTTCAGTGTAACCCATCTGTTGCTGTGCCCAATTTGCACCTGTGCAACTTCAGCTCCAACACGCCACCAACATGTGATGATGTGATTTGCATATTTAAATATAAACAAGGAAAATTAGCAGCGAAACACTGGCAAACCCATTTGTTACTTTTTTTTTGTTTTCAATTTTTTGTTTCCCAATTTCTCACCAATTACCCAACCCACTCATTAGGACTAATAACGCCCCAACACACTCATTAGGAGTGTGAACGCTAGCACATGCCTCCTCCGATACATGTGAAGTCAGACTCCGCCTTATTTCCAGATGCTGCTGATGCAGCATTGCCGAGTAGCATCACAGTGCACTCGGAGGAAAGTGCAGCAAATCGGTTCTGATACATCAGCTCACAGATGCAGCCGTGTGCTGATCAGCATCACCCTTTGGAGTTATGTGGGGAGAGAGCGACATCTACTGTACCCACCCAGAGAGAGCAAGGCCAATTGTGCTCTCTCTGGGCTACATAAACAGGATTCGAACCGGCAATCTCCTGATCATAGTGGCAGAACTTTAGACTGCTGGGCAACTTGAAGCCCATTTGTTACATTTTAAGCTTAAAGGTACATGAACGGTATGATTGGGTACCTTGTAAATAGATAGATAGATAGATAGATAGATAGATAGATAGATAGATAGATAGATAGATAGATAGATAGATAGATAGATAGATAGATAGATAGATAGATAGACTACATTGTGCAAACTTTACAAGTGTAAAGTTTGGTAGAGGGGGGATTATGTGTAAAGTTTGGGAAGGAGTTTAACTGGTCCTGACCTCAATCTAATAGAACACCTTTGGGATGAATTAGAGTGGAGATCTTGAACCAGGCCTTCTCGTTCTTCTGTAAGAATGGTCAGAAATTCCCATAAACACAATCCTAAACCTTGTGGAAAGCCTTCCTAGAAGAGTTGAAGCTATTGTAGCTATAATGGATGAACCGACATCATATTAAACCCAGTTGGTTAAGAAAAGGATGTCACTGAAGGTCATACATACAGTGCAATAAGTGCTTGTGCA
Organism: Astyanax mexicanus; assembly: GCF_023375975.1. NCBI lineage: Eukaryota > Metazoa > Chordata > Actinopteri > Characiformes > Acestrorhamphidae > Astyanax > Astyanax mexicanus. The sequence goes on along the minus strand of NC_064420.1, from coordinate 5,108,063 downwards.
GATGAATGAATACTTTTGGCAGTATACTAGAGGTTGTAGCTTTTATAAAACAAGTAAAATTCACTTGAGGGACCGTATGAAAAAAAACAGACTGAATGAAAAATGAAAAATTCTTTTAAACTTTCTTTAAATCACTGTACTAAAAATAGTGTGTGATTTAAGGGACTGCGCAAATCAAACCTCAAACATGGTGCTGAACATGTGCAACAAGCGTATGACACAGCGTAGACCACAGACACAGACGCCCTGGAGGCCAGATGTGACTCTTGACTAGAGTTCACTGTGAGTTGAGAGTGTGTGTGAGCAAGAGAGAGAGAGAGAGAGAGAGAAAAAGAGAGAGAGAAGCTACTGACTCAACAAAAAAAAAAAAAAAAGAGGAACTCTTTTTACTCTTTACTGCCCACTGCCTCACCCCTGCCTCGGCCAGACCTTGAGACAAAGATTTAACAACCAATGAGATAAAAGGGGAAAGAGAGAGTCACACCGCAAACACTGATGCACACACACACACACACACACACACTAGTGCACTCCACCCAATTTCCACACAATCCTTAGATCCGCACCACAGAGCTAAGCAGTCCTCCGGGGCTGATTTTACCTCGGATCGCAGACAATTGATCTGGCTTCTTGTGCATTATAACAGACGAATCCCATCATAAAAGAGCCATCAGCGCTTCCCTATCCTCGCATCACCCCCTGCTTCCGGAGCTTCAGCTGATTAATTCAGCATCGCACTGTTAAAAACACAAACTGACAAGCATAACGCTCCGCACGCTCAATACAGCCACTCTGGCCTCGTTCACGTCTCAGAGCGCAGCCCGCGTGAGCGATGGGGAAGAATTCTATTGAGATATCAGCGTTATTAAAACACGGCTCAGACATAATAACAAGGATCGTCACTGTCTATTATATATAGAAGCACTTTGTAGATAGGTCTGTATACTATATACTTTATAATTATAGACGGTAGTTTTGTATCCGTTTCTTTGGTACTTTATCATTATTATCCTTGACCCTTTTCACCTCGTTTTTTTTTTTTTGTTCTTTTGTAGTATTTGGGTGGTGGGATCATTCATTCTCAGTTATTATAGTACTGGCATGGTGGTGGTGTGTTTAGTAGTACAAGTTAGTAGTGTTGAGCCGTGTGTGTGTATGTATGTGTCTGTACGAATGGCTCAGGCACAGCAGTGCTGCTGGAGTTTTTAAACATCTTATAGTCTACAAAGTAAATAAAGTATTCTGATTTCTGATCACTCATGACTCCTCTCAAAATTTACTTTATTAGTTGCATTCAGCAGTTGCCGACATGACAAGCTGTTTTGGAATACTCACTTTATTGGAAGCTTTTTTTCTTTCCTTTTTTTTCCATTTTCTCCAAGTTTAACTAGGCCAATTGAACCACCCATTCAGCTGCTACTCAGCTGTATATTCCCCATCACTAGTGATGCCACAACTGCCGCAGCTCACAGATGCCTTGTGCTGGTCCACATCAACTTTTGGAGTGATGAGGGGAAAAGAGCGCCATCTACTGTACCCAACCAGAGAGCAAGACCAATTGTGCTCTCTCAGGGCTCTGGTAGCAGATGGCAAGCTGCATGAAAGGGATTTGAACCAGCGATCTCCCAATCATAATGGCAGCGTTTTAGACCTCTGGATCACTCTGAGCCCCTGAAAGCACTTTTTTAAAGCACATAACTAAGTTAAGCTAAGTAAAGCTAAGCTAAATATACAAAACTGTAGTAAAAAAAAAAATTAAATGAGTGTTGGATGTTAATCTACTCCAGCACTAAGGCTGGAACATTAATTAGCATTAGCGGCTAACCGCTAAAGCAGTGCTATCTGGAGTTAGAAGCAGGCTGCAGGCTGATAATACTTCCCTCTGAATGGGGAAATAGCAGGTTAGCGGCTAATGCTAAAGTGAAACTCCTGAATAACACTGCAATCTGGCGAAGTGGCTTTACTGCTCCTTAGAACCAGACTGGTAAATTTCATACATGAGACGCACCTGATGCTTTTTGGGAAAATTAAATCATTTTAAGTACGTCTTATAGTGAGAAAAATACAATAATATATCAGGGTAGCTCTAGGTGTAGAGCCCCAGGGCATGGAGGATGCCGGCTAACACCGGGTTTCTATGGCGCCAGCGAGGAGGCAGCCTCTGCAGTTACACTCCACACTTCGTGGAGTAACGGGATTAGCATCCGGCTCTGTGCACCCTCCGCCTGCACATACTCCACCTTCAGAGAAGTGCGTGGTGACGGAGGCACAGAGCACAGCCTGGCTCTTTCTCCAGAGCCATGTAAAGCAGCCAAAACGGCTTCTGTAAGGCATGTCGGGGCTTCTCCTGTGCTGCCTGTAGATATAGAGACCCAGAAATAGTTGCAGTGGAGGAGTGGTGTTAAGTGGAACCTTATTGAGATCTGCTGTTTTGTGTGCATGAGGCAAAAGAACCAAAATAGACATACATAGACCAATATAGACCAATATAAACCAATATAGACCAAAATAGGCCAATATAGACCAAAATAGACCAATATAAACCAATATAGACCAAACTAGATCAATATAGACCAAAATAGGCCAAAATCAACCAATATAGACCAATATAAACCAATATAGACCACAATAGAACAAAATAGACAAATATAGACCAAAATAACTCAAGATAGACCAATATAGAGCAAAATAGTCCAACATAGAACAAAATAGACCAATATAGACCAATAGAGACCAACATAAACGAATGTAGAACAATATAGACCAAAATAGACAAATATAGACAAAAATAGACGAATATAGAGCTAAATTGTGCAAAATAGAACAGAATAGACCAATGTAGACCAATATAGACAAATATAAACCAAAATAGACCATTATAGACCAGTTTAGACCAAAATAGCATGCATAGCTATGCATTTATATGACGCTCTGAGCTGTTACAAATACAGCTGCAGGGGAATTTAGATATCTTTTGTGCTGAAAACTGAGAAATAAAGCAATAAACCAGTTACAGAAAGTTACTGTGAAAGAAACTTTGAAGGAGCGTTTATTATTGCTTATAGAGTTTTCGACTGTGGATTATAAGTGACATACCAGAGTGCAAAAGAGGACAAATTGTTGGTGCACGTCTTGCTGGCGCATCTGTGACCAAGACAGCAAGTCTTTGTGATGTATCAAGAGCCACGGTATCCAGGGTAATGTCAGCATACCACCAAGAAGGACCAACCACATCCAACAGGATTAACTGTGGACACTGTAAGAGGAAGCTGTTTGAAAGGGACGTTCGGGTGCTAACCCGGATTGTATCCAATTAAAAACATAAAACCACGGCTGCTCAAATCACGGCAGAATTCAATGTGCACCTCAACTCTCCACCAAGTTTCCACCAGAACTGTCCTTTGGGACAAGGAATTATTGTGGTCTAAAACCAGGTGTTTCAGTTTCACTGTCCAACCCCTGTTGATGTATTACACGCAGATTTTGTTTGTGATCAAGGTTTAATCCTTAAATTACTTGAGGAATCGTTTCACCCTTGAGTTGCATCGTTAAATATTTGAAGTTCATCCAAAGTTAAAAGGCACATTTCATTCAAAATTAAAAAAGAAAAAGCAGATTCAAATAACTTCAACTTAATACTTATTAAGTGTCGGCTACAAGGATACTCTACAGACACTGTAATGCTTATACATTAGCATAATGAGAAATGAGAAAAGAATAGGATTAAAGCCTTTTTTCTTTGAATTTTTTTCTTTGTTTTTTTTTCATAATTGGAGCCTTCACAGCTTTCACACTTCAGCCAGTCTTTACCGTTACCTGCTACTGTGGAGAATTCGTGCAGAAAATGGTAAAACTATGGTCTTTTGCTAAAGACGTGTGTAGAAGTAGTTTGTGTAGAAACTCTATTTAGATTCCGCAATGAGACGCATTATGCATATGCTGTATACACACACACACTGTATACACACACACTGTACACACACACGGTATACACACACATACACACTCCCCCATGCCTTTTTCTCATTCACATTCCGGTTTCCCATCTAGTTTCCATCATTCGTGTCTATTATGCTATATGTTGTGCTTCCCTCCAACTCTATTTTCAGGCGCGCACACATTTAAATCACATTCATCCCGTATGCGTGGGCACCCTTCCCTCGCATGGAAATAGAATTCAAACATATTGCGGCGCCTTGAAATATATTTCCTTGCATACTCCCACATAAACACTTCATAAACGCACACACACACACACACAGTCTGGCAGAGTTCCATCATAACTCAGACCCTCTTCTCTGCGTATATCGGTGTATATTGGCGTATATTGGCGCATATCGTGAAAGAAGCCTCGTTCGAAGTGTTTAACATCATCGGCAACACCGGTGGCAGCTCCCAGGATGTTAATGGCCCTGAGTGACTGGTCGGGTTTTGGGGCAGCTCTGTGGAACGGATGGGAGATGCAGCTGCTCCGGATCCCCTCTCCTCGACTCCATTACAAATAATGGGAATTCTCTCCGAGACGGTGGGGTAGTGTGTCATCACTGACAGTAATCAGAGAGCAGGCAGCGCCGGCTTGATTCATGCACACCCTGGATCCTCTATCCGCCGCCGAGGAGCTGAAGTGTGTATATCACCTCCCCTCTCTCGGCCAGACGCCGCTCTTTGTTTGAGTGTCACCGTGAAACATGTTCACGTGCCGCTCCGCATTACGGCCGACGCAACTGGGTTTTACGCCGGGGATTAGTTTTTTCACTCTGTCTCTCGTTTCCTGAAAAAAAAATTAACGTGTATGTTTTCTGCACAATGCTTTACTCAGAAAGGACACATTGCTAAATATAGTATACTACCAGTCAAAATGCATTGGTTTTTCTTTATTTGTATCATTTTCTGTATCATAGAATCAAGAAATCACTTAAATAAAACCTGTTCGACAACATGAAGAAGGTACAAAAAAAAAAAATCTCAAAAAGCAACATATTATGCCGTAATGTCACAGATTAGAAAACAAAGACATTATGTTATCTATCTTTTAGGACTGCAACTAATGATTATCTTGTTAGTCGACTAATCTGCCGATTATTTTTTATAATCGATGTTGTTGATTATATTGACTAATCATTGGAGCTACTATCCTACTATCTATCAGACTGGAAAAGGTTACAAAGCCATGTCTAAAGCTCTGGGACTCCAGTGGACCACAGTGAGTTAACATGGAACACGAGTGAACCTTCCCAGGAGTGACCGGACTACCAAAGTTGCTCCAAAAGGACATGGACAACTCATCCAGCAGGTCCCAAAATAAACAGTTACTGTATATGTGATACATAATGATGAAATGTTTGAAGCTTAAAGACAATTATCAGACAGTTGTGAGCACAAATACGTTGGTGCCAAAATGTATGTGCATGCCCTCTTAATTAAGTAGAATTGACTGTGATTAACTACATTTTTCTGGAAAGCTGATTTCGATTTTACTAGCCACAATCAGACCTGATTACTGCCAGACCTGTAGAATCAAAAAATCTCTTAAATAGAACCTTAAAGGAAAACATGGCGACATCCCTGTTCCTTACTAGTGTTGCATAATGTGCCTTATAGTCCAGTGTGCCTTATGTATGAAAATATACCAGAAAATAGAAGTTCATGGATAGTGCGCCTTGTAAAATTTGGTGTATATATTCACAGCAAAGTGGAATTCAGAGCAGCTGCAGAGTGGAGAAGTGTAGTATAGCTTAAGGCTTCAGCCGTGGTCTGGTCATGGATCCTGAGCTCGCTCTGCAGTGGGGTTTTCTCAGAGACTGTGCAGTTTCAGATCATGCAGGCACAATGATAGCCTCTGTCTGGAAATATGGGTCTTCTGACAAAGTGCTCACATGGACTGGAGGGCCCAGGGCTAACAGCTACGAAAGGTCAAAACAGCTTCGGCCGAGAGAAGTGCAGCTTCTAAAGGAGAGAGAGAAAGAATGAAATAGGGGGGGGGCTGGAGAAAGAAAGGAACAGTGAAACTGAGAGACTTAATAATGTCATGTGCATTGGCGAATGTGTGTCAAAACCTATTTCGAGAATAGCCCTGCCTCTCCTGGGCTTCGCTCACCGGTCTGTTGTGAAACGCTCTTCATCGTCTTGCAGCAGTACAGCAGTAAAAAAAAAACGTAACCCGCGATCCGCACCACCTTCCTTACTCACGCTGAACCTCACAGCACACTCCCGGAGCTCACAACATTTGGGTTAAACAAAGCTACACCTGGCCCTGTTGCAGTAAGCAAATACAGCCTGCCTGCTTGCTTTACGTAGATTTACCTCAGCTGTGCCTCGGCCTGAGCTCGAATGTCCCATATGGAAATGAGGCAGATCAGATCTTCAGACCGCTCAGAGTTTGCATATCTGCCGCATGAAATTTAGACAAAGCCGGCAGCCACGACCTGTTGTGTGAAGCAGAGCAAAGAAGACCACAGAACGTAGTTTGGATAGGCATCAATGGGTACAGTAGGTCAATAGGTCATTACGCGCAGTATATCACCTATATATCTCCATCATCACTACCGCCAGCAATGACTAAAACACACAATATGTACTTGTATTAGGGCTGTGAGGTATATTGTAAATATTTGTCATTATAGTGATATGAGTTTTCATAATAAACACAGCAAAAGGTCCAGAAAGATAGAGCAGAGTAAAGCCAGGTTACAGCAGGGAGTGCAGTGAGACTGGAAGTAGAGTGAGGTAGAGTTTGGTAGAGTATGAAGAGTATTACCAATAGAATAGTACTCTTTGGAGCATATAAACTTTATTCATTGGCACAATGAATGCTAATACCATTCATTGGCAAGGCTAGAGCAGTGGAACTGTGTTCTCTGGAATGAGGAATGGGATGCGATTTATTACGTTATTACGAGATGGTTTTGGGTTGAGATGAAGTGGGGTGATGACCATCCAATATCCTAGCTCACTCTAACACTCACTAATGCTTATCTTGTTGCTAAATGCAATCAAATCCTTTACAGCATTGCTTCAACGTTGCTTTAGTACTGCTCTAGTAGAACAAGACTTTTATTTAGCGCGAAAAACATACTTCTACCAGGAGACTCGAATTCTCATTACCCATGTCTCAACCACACAATCACAAGCTTTCACTGGACAGTAGAGAGTATAAACTCTTATTTTATACCCTTGATTTAAAAAAAAAACCCAAACATAGTCCACACGTCCACATAGTTCCTTTGCTGCTTCCTCTAACTCGGCAACGAGGCGCAGGGAGGTACAATAGTAGCAAAGATTGGCAATTATTCAGCAATCAAACCTACGAGGGCCGGAGAATAGATTAGCCACGTTTTGGCCGGGCCCTTTTTACAGTGTTATCAGCAGTGCTGTAAAATTGTTATGAGCTTCTGCCGCGTTGTTAGTGCCGGGCTGCCAGAAGATTCACGACTAATCACTGGAGCACTTAATTATTTGTTCAGTGAAGGCCAGCGGTCAGAGCTGGCCAGTACCTGCCCATGAAATTGAAATAAACATGAGCGGGGAGATCTTTTAGAGAATAGGGGGAAACGGCGGCAGCGGCGGCGGCCTCCTCTGTTCGTTTATGTGAGCCTATCTATCTATCTATGCACAAGCAATGAAAATAATTAACTATTGATGAGTTCAGCACAGCTGTTAACTGAAAGCCTGAATTCCAGGTGATTCCATATGTTTTTCTTCATAGTTTGGATGCAATTATTAATATTTCCCACAGCTTGATAACCACACACCTCATTTCCTACACATCCCTCATCCCTCGCTAAACAAAGGTGAAGCTGCTCTGAGACGGGACCGCAGGAGTGTACGCGAGTGTACAGAGTGCGTATGTGTTTGCGAGATACACTCGCCCGCCCACGCAAAAAAAAGAAGAAAAAGAAGGTTAAAGGGTTGTGAAGACACGGAGCAAATAATCTCGCTCCCAAAGTAGGAAAAGAAGGAAATCATGCATGTATTTTAAATTTCACAGTTGAGTGCTTGGGGCGGGGAAAATTGCTGGGTCGAGAAAAAAAAAAAAAACGGTGTCTTTTATTTGGTTGATGATCTCTGGAGCAATAATGTTGCTTGCTGCTGTGGGTTGAGGTGGGGAGGGAGGGAGCAGGGATGAAAGGGGTACTGGTGGTGGTGGTGGTGGGAAGCAGAACCGTGGCTTGTACGGTGTAGCCCTGCTATGCTTATCGCTAAAGACACGGTCGTTGGGAAGAATGACAGCAGCACATGGCGGGGAGCTGAGCCCCCTCGTGGCTCCCTCGTGAAAGTCGACACTTTGTTTGCAAGCCGACCCACGTTAGTCACAGTGCTAGGAATTTCACACTCGCTCTAATAGAAATGTGGACGTGGGGCGAGACGCTGTCAGAGCACAGCTTTGCGTGACCCTCGCAGATCACGTCAACTTTGCACATCATTCTGCATGAGGTCCGTGTGGTGATGGACCTCAGGTTCCTCTTTATTTTCTCCTTTTGCACTAAATGTTAGCCCTTTACTGAAGCTGGAGCTTTGTGGTGCCCCATTGCACAATAATGCAGTATGTCAAATTTTGGTTGATGTAAAACCGAATAGACATTTTTCATAGGTTTGACTCCCCATTACTTCAAATTGCTACAGTAGTATCACTTGACGCTTTAGTCATTAATAGTGCAGAAATGGTTCTTCAAGAACTCAATGGTATCATTCAATAACAGTTTAATTTGCTGGTCTTATAAGACTTCAAAATATGGTTTATGCAAACCTTGAATAGACATTTTTCCTAGGTTTGATTCCCATTACTTCAAAATGCTACAGTAGTATCACTTGATGCTTTTGTCATTAATAGTGCAGAATTTTTTTTAAAAAAATTAAGAACTCAATGGTATCATTCGATAACAGTTTGATTTGCTGGTTTTATAGGACTACAAATCTGGTTTATGTAAAACCGATTAGACATTTTTCTTAGGTTTGACCTCCCATTACTCCGAAATGCTACAGTAGTATCACTTAATACTTTTGTTAATAGTATGACAGAAATAGTTCTTCAAGATTTGAATGGTGTCCATTTGATAACAGTTCGATTTGCTGGTTTTATAGGTCTACAAATCTAGTTTATGCAAACCTTGCATATACATTTTTCTTAGGTTTGACTCCCCATTACTCCCAAAATGCTACAGTAATATCACTTGATATATTTGTCATTAATATTACAGAAATGGTTCTTCAGGAATTGAGTGGTGTCTATTTGATTACAGTTCGATTTGCTGGTTTTATAGGACTACAAATCTAGTTTATGCAAACCTTGAACATACATTTTTCCTAAGTTTGACCTCCAATTACTCCAAAATGCTGCAGTAGTATCACTTGATACTTACAAGACTAATAGTACACAAATGGTTCTTCAAGAATTGAGTGGTGTCCATTTGATAATAGTTTGATTTGCTGATTTTATAGGACTACAAATCTGGTTTGTGTAAAACCGAATAGACATTTTTCCTAAGTTTGACCTCCCATTACTTGAAAATGCTACAGTAGTAATAATTAATACTTTTGTCGATAATAGTACAGAAATGGTTCTTCAAGAATTGAATGGTGTCCATTTGATAATAGTTCGATTTGCTGGTCTTATAAGACTTCAAAATCTGGTTTATGCAACACTGAATAGACATTTTTCCTAGGTTTGACTTCCCATTACTCCAAAATACTAAAGTAATATTACTTGAAACATATACCTTGAATACACAACACTGAGATATGTAGGAATTCCCTAAGATTTTCATGTTTTAAAGGAGTCTAAACTCTGGTTTATTGGTTTCATTTGGTAACACTTTGATTTTCTTCTTTAAGAAGACGTCAAACTCTGGTCTACACATAATGAAGTGAAAATCTAGTGGATTTAACTTAAATACAGATTTTTTTTTACCTGAATTTTATTTTTAGCAAGAGAAACTGGTATACAGTATTTGTATTGATTAAATAAATATTTATGAGCTGTTGAACTTTAAATTTTCCATGTTTCATTTTCGGTGTCTGCATAAGAAGTTCGAGCAGCTTTTCCCCCAGCTCCGCTGAGCAGGCATACCAGGCTACCATAAAACACAGTTTAGAAGAACTTTTGGAGATTTTTCTTTTTGGAGATTTTTTTTTTCTCAAGCAAATATATTACTTTTGTATTGATTTTTAATTAAATAGCTTTGCATACTTTTATTTTAAGGATGTCTTTATTATGATTACTATTATTATGGGGATGATTTGATTCATGAACCTGGTTTTTGGTGCCCCTTTGTGCACCTGCAGTGCTGGGACTACAGTTCATAATTTTAGCCACAATTTTGTCCCTGATTCTTAGTCTGGCTGAACAAGTGTCCTAATACATTTGTCTGTGTGTGTGTGTGTGTGTGCACGCTCGCATTTGTATGGAAATATATGCATAGTAATCCTTGGCCTGGGTGCACTGATAGGGACCTGGTGGCCCTGTACCTGTCCGGTGATTTACGGCGCTGTGATGTACGCGGCGTGTGAAGAGTGTTTTTGTTTTCCTGATTTCTACTGTCCCTCATGGCGGACGAAGATTGAGTTGGCATGTAGCCACGGGTTTTCCATTGTGTATGCATGCACATGTGTGCGCGTCTGGCTGGCTGGCAGGCTGTGGGGCTCGGGTTTACGTCTGTGTCGGTGGGGTGGGGGGTTAGGAGTGGGGGCGCCTTTATGTGATGGAGGGGCTAACAGGAAATCAGCGGAGCAGAGGATGTGATTAATGAGAACAAAGCGGCATTAATATTCAGTTAAGGACAACACACACACACACACACACATACACATGCCTGCTGCATTCATATTCCCATTATAACCTGGGAATACTATAAAGACCTGGGAGCAGAAATGCGTTTTTTGCTGAAATCCTTATTCTAGAGAGAGACAAGCAATTACAACCATAGAATCATAATTCATAAGCTGGCTCAAGCTCATAATATTGGACTAGTATATTGGACTACAGAATCCTGTGCGTGATATTTAGCGTACAGTCTGTTTAGTTTAGTTAAAACCAGCCCTGATGTGAATGCTCCAATAGTATGGTTCTTTAGAATAAGTGTAAACTCTGCCTCTCAACCCCTGGTGTGCACAGCAAAGAAGCACAGCTTGTGTAGCAGTCTCTGCAGCTGCACAGCTAGCATAGCAGTCACTGCAGCTGCACAGCTAGCATAGCAGTCCAACAACAGCATGGCCCTAAAGAAGCACAGCTAGCATAGCAGTCCCTGCAGCTGCTCAGCTAGTTTAACAGTCCCTGCAACTACACAGCTAGCATAGCAGTCTGGCAACAGCATGACCCAACAGCAGCACAGCTAGCATAGCAGTTTGACAATCCAGCAGCAGAGCAGCTAGCATAGCACTCTCTGCAGCTACACAGCTAATATAACAGTCTGGCAACAGCAACACAACACAGCAGCAATGAAAACAGTGGCAAGCAACAAACTGAACTGAATTTTTCTCATTCTAAACTGATTGGCTGAGCAACTTCTACAGCAAATTTCTACTTTCCTGTTTTATATTAAGCAAATGTGTACATATACAGGGACAGTTTAAAGAAAAATATGTGGAAAAAAATTAACAGAGAGCTCAATAGATATCTTGCTACATTAGCCAGCTTTCTAACTAGCGATACCAACACCAGATTTAAGGCAACGTGAGCCGTCTCCCAGCGTAACTGCAGGGTTAGTCTGAGAATCCTTTGTTGTTTTTCTTTTGGAGCAAACCCAAATGCAACGTGGTTCCCACTTATACTCACTGAAACTCTGGCCTCTGCAGCCATTGGTCTGTTCTTGACCCTGTTTGAGGGCAGTTGCTCTTTCCGAAGAAAGGCTACAAGGAAAGCGGTTTGACCGATGACCTCCATCTTCTCTCTCCCCACCAATCACTGTCACCCGGCCTGCACCGCACAAAGCATTTGATTAAGTCTGGTTGCCATGGTAATGGAGGGGAAACCATCAAAATATGCTGTTGCAAGCTGTTGAAATCAGGGAGCGGGGGCATGCATTTTAGACGTTGACAAACCAAATAGGCAATTTCTTCCGTTTTTCCCAAAATGTTGGTAAATGTTGGTTCAGTTCTGCACAGGTCGCACTACTCTCATCTGGTTGCAGTTTGTACGAGATATGTATGTTTTTTTTTTTGCATCCCATCTCTGTAATTCTCTAGAGGTGCACATTCATGCATGATATGAAGGAATAGCAGGGGTGCACCATTTGGACACTATTATGCCATAAGCCAAAACCTATTGCTGGAGGATTGGATTGGGGTCAAATGCAATTTCTGCTTCACGGAGAATTTGGCAATGTCATACCACGTATCCCATGCAGCCGTGTAGACCATGTCTGCATTTTTCTAGAAGACAGGTCGGAGACAGTGCAAATCTATGATGCGTGATGCGAGAATAACCTGCTGTTCACGCCATGCGTTCATCATGCGATTGCAATACAAACCCACTTACTCTGCATCTGCTTTGGGTTCGGATGGACCTTGGATTCCATCCTTAGTGTCAATATATCTTTAATTTTTTCGCAGACCAGCTCTGAGAGGCAGTCATATAGAGAAGTCTAGCATATGCTAATAGAAATAGGATTGATTGATTGATATAGCGTACAGCTTAATCTTACTGCACGGGTAGTCAGGGCTGCAGCCGAGGCTTACAGCCAGGGAAGCAATTCCAATTGTGCAGTCCCTTCTTGCACAGGAGCTGCGCTGTCAGTTGCTGCGTGGACCCGTGGCAGGTTTACAGCTTCATTCGTTATTGACATGGGACAAATCAGGATAAATGTCCCTGTCAATACGTCCAGAGTCTGCTCTTATTGATGAAGCTATTTAGCCTGCCTGGTCTTTGAAAGCTGCTAGTCTCCCAGACTTTCCCTGGACACCTGGGAGTCATCAGCCTGGTTGGGTATATTGCGATTTTTTGACGTCAGCACATAAGGTAGAGTCATTGCATCAAGTGATTCAAGTGTATCAAGCCGCCTGGGTGGGTCAACTTGGGGTCAAGAGAAGAGAGAACCTGCTGTTGAAGGAACCATTTGTCTTTATGCCTTAGGACATGATGAGAATCTCCAGGTATATGAACCAGTCCTCTTACCTGTTCACTCGTTCCTCGAGATTGAGTCATACCTCAGGCACAGGCCCAGCCTGCTCTGTTCATGTTCTCTGTCTCCTGAGCTAAACCCCCTTTCCTCATTTGCATTAATCCCGGTCTATCCCGCATCTGTAATTGACTTAGGCTTGGATTACTGCTAATCATGGTTAGTGCACAGGAACCACTGGCTACTCCTAACCTCATTATTTGATAGCAAATTTGTCAGCTTCCATCAGCTCATTAATTAAAATGATCACCCGATGAGTTGAGGCGCTACCCTTCCTTTTGCCTGCCCACTTCTCCTACTTCTCCTCCTCTTCCTCCTCCTCTTCCTCCACAGCGTGTTTTGGTGCTTTTGAATTATACGTTCTCCTCTGAGGAGTGCTGTGTGCACCATTGTTCAACCTAGGTTTGAGGACCCAAGTGAGAGGTCTTTGTTCTTGTTAGCAAACAGCCCGAATGCACCCCTGATGCCCCCTGACCTGTCAGGCTGGCTGTAGATTCAGCCGTGCGTAAGGAGACACGCTCGTGTCACACTGGGTGTTATTAGTGAATAGCAGAGGCAGGAGCCAGAGGCGGTGTCTGTACCTGCTGAAACCTCATCACTATCTCTCAGGCCCTTCAGGGAGCTTTCACTGCTCTGCTGACTTAATAGCCCCTAATGAGGAGGAGAATACCTGAGACCTGGTGCCACAGACACCTTGTTTAGTTATTAGTGACTCTTCGGGGAACAGCTTAGTGCTGTTTCCAGCCACAGCCAGGCTTTGAAAGTGGCAGCTAATGTGCGTCGCAAGTGCTGCACCGCACCACAGCATCGCAGCACCACAGCAGCGCATTCATTTCCCCAATTTGTCCATTGTTCATCAACCTCGTGTCGGACATGCAACACAATATGACAATGAGAGGCGTAGAAGAGCGGCGCGATGCGAGTTGTCAGACATCAGTCAAACGTGTGCCTAAGAAGCGCTGCTCCTGCAGTCCGTTTAAAAGATTGCAAACAAGGAAAGTAAATAAGCAAAGTTTCCCTTTATTTACTATGCTTGTGTGGGCAGCGAAGTGACAGTTCGGTAACTTTCCTCATAGTTCACTCCTCTCGGGGACTGTCTCGTTGGCTCAGGAATCAGGCACGAGGATGGCAGGATAATAACGTCCGCAATTAAAATGTTCTGGCGTGTCAGGAGTCGTCGTGGCTGTCACCGAGTGACTGTATAATGGCGGAGGCTTTGTGCATGCCTCGCCATGCTAAAAAAGCTCCCTGGCATCCGTCGCATCACTAATAGCGCCACTTCTCTCTCCTAATTGCAGGCTTTAATTGCAATAATTATTTACAAGCCTAATTAAACAAAAAAAGGATTCTCGGGGAGAAGTAACTGCCAGTTCAAGGAAACAGGCACAGTTGTGTCAAGAGGGAAGACTGCAGCAAGGGAAACGCTGCTAGCGTGCTTTCATTACCGCTAGCTGTCTAATTGGTGGAGGCAGTACTGTATGACTCGCTCGTTCTCTTTCTCTTGGTGAGCAAACATAACGCAAACTGGCTGAATGGTGGAGAGAGAGAGACGGAGAGTGTGTAATGACTTCATTCCCTGCTGGCGCAGGGAAAACTAAAACAGCGCTCTCTAAATATCTCAGGGCTTCTTTGTCCTAAAATACTCCTGGGAACAGGAGAGGGATCGCCGCTTGCACATCAGTCGGTGCAATTTGGACTCTGAGTTTTGTTACTGTGTTATTTTAGTTAGGCATGTTTGTAAAGACCACCTCAAATTGTTAACCCAGCACTGTACGGGAATATTTCAATCATTTTTTTTTTAAAGGAAATAATTTCCTATCATGATTCCCTTTCTTTTTCTTCTTTTTTCTTCTTTTTTTTGAGTTGCTTATCTGGTGTGAAGGAGTGATCTGACATTTGTTCTTTGTTAGTTTTCTTTGCTAAGCATTGTCCTCTAGCTTTATTAATCATTTATTAGTCCTATCGCAGAAGCTACTGTGAAATTATTACTAATATTTGGTAACTATTTGGGTGATTAAATCCTGTGGCATCCATCAGGGTTCTGTTTTAGGGTGTATGAAGGCAGGTACATCTGTTGATCTCTGGTAAGGATCTTCTTTTAATAGCTTGGATAACTTAGGATATCTCAGGCTAGGTATCTTTTCTGCTAGGAATTGCAACCGCCACACATTTCCCACCGCCTCCCCCGAGACCCTGAGAGGCAGGGCCTTTTTGTTGCCATCCTCTTACCAGCCTCGGTTGTGGTGGCGATTCAATGATACCATTCATTAATCAAGAGTTTTTTAAGCCTCGACCTCAGAGAGAGAGACAGAGGAACAACAAGCTCCCTTGTCCCTCGCTTTATCGATTACAGCCGGGCAAACGTGAGCCAAGTCCCCGGCTGTGCCAAGCCATAATGGGTATGAACATACAGCTCCCACTGTGCTCGCGTGCTTCCAGACAGATCCTGTCAATGTCTACCTGCTCTCTTCCTGATGGATGTCACTGTGGGCTAAGCCCCTCCCTCGCTTCCCCTTTTTGTTGCGGGGGAAAGGGGCGGTAAGCAAAGCCTCCCTGCCAACCTATCGCTGCTCCCAGCAGCCCGTCAGGTTCAGCTGCGGATGCTGCCGGACGGGCTGGCAGGAGGCCTGCTCCCGCCTCCCTGCTGCACCACCCTGCTCTGGAGGATGCCAGACCCGCATATGCTCTTTGTCTGGGCTGCTAATGGCCCAGACGCAACAGCAAACACTCAGCGCCGTGTGAGACGATTGTTTTCTCCACGAGCACAGCGGCAGTGGCAGGTTCTGCCTTTTCCATGAGCCGTACGTGTCGGAAGACCGTCTCTCCACAGTCCGTCTCAGAGTCGTGCCACCAAGCAACAATGCGAAGAATCAATCCAACTACTCCCCCTGTCCTCCTCCGCAGCCCATATTGAAAGGGCTGTCAGTGTGAGCTGTGCTGATGGATGATAATGATGTGTGTGTGTATGTGTATGAGTGTGTGTGTGTGTGTGAGTGTATATGTGTGTTTTCTTTTCTTTTTGTCAAGACTAGTCTATTCAATCTGGTCAGCAATCACCGGCAGCCGCCTCTTCTGAGCTGATGCAGTAGCGCACCTCCCTGTGATGGCCATTCATATGTAAATATGATGGATATGGGCCCGTTAGAATGCAGGGATTTTTTGGACCCGTATTAACCCAGGTGCTGATAAATGAATCGAGAATAAATTAATACAATTATGAGAATGTATGTGAATCTAACCAGAATAGTCTGAGGAAAGGAACCTTAATTGTGTCTTATAACATTTTCCTAGAAATTCACAAAGTCACAAAAAAGCTAAAGTATACTTTAATGACCTGTGTTGTTTGCATGGAAAGTTCGGTAACACTGTCTATGAATATCATGCCTATTAGACACTAAAAACATACTCATAACACATTATAATGCACTCATAAAGCATCATAAACATGGCTATAAATATTTATTTATAAAAATGTATAACACATTATAGCTATGTTTAGAGTGCATTATGGATTGTGGCCATAATGCATCATAATATGTGTTCATAAGCTCTTATGTGTCATTACATGTGTAAGAATGTGTCATTGTACACTCCAAGTAAACAGTGACAGATGTCTATTATGAGAATATGTTTATAGTGACAGGTATTATAACCCAGATGTGTAACATAATCCAAGCACAGCCTATGATGCATTATAAACACAATGATGCCTGACATAATGCCTAACAAACATGGCTAAAATGGGTTATGCATGTTTATAAACATGT
Source organism: Astyanax mexicanus (assembly GCF_023375975.1). Lineage (NCBI taxonomy): Eukaryota > Metazoa > Chordata > Actinopteri > Characiformes > Acestrorhamphidae > Astyanax > Astyanax mexicanus. The sequence goes on along the minus strand of NC_064420.1, from coordinate 5,091,184 downwards.
ATAGCCATGTTTATAATGCCTTATGAATGCATTAAAATGAGTTATTTTCATTAATATTGCCATATAAGCGAAAGAAAAAAACACAATCATTTTGTGGTGGCAGTGCCTTCTATTATTCTAGTATTCACATGTATGTTCAATCACCAATAGTATTTTTATGAAAGCTTCTTATAATTCTTAGACATGTTTAAACAGCTCACCCATCTTTGGTTACTTCATGTACACTGATATGCCGAAAGTCACGGGACAGGAAGAAGCATCTCCCATTATGTTTTCCATGAAGACTTGCTGTATGTGGATATGCATGTGACAATTTTAACAAGATGCCACTAGTCATTGTGGGAGGTAATTCCTTAATAGGTCATGTCGCCTTGCCATGAGCACGGTGGCCAGTATTCATTCTCACTAACAAGATAACACTGTACAACTTATTGCGTACAGGTTTGTACAGGCATTCCCAGGACATCCTCTAAGGTCATTTACGTACTGATTGACGTACTGACATACTGATGTCTTATGACTGTTGGCATGTCCTTTTGTTTATAGGAATTCCTTCTCAATCCAATTCAATCTAATGTCCATCCTGGTCTTGGCCTAAATTTTTTTTTTTAATCGATGGAGGTGCTAAATTTGATGTGAATCATTGGGAATTTGCAGCGCTCCAGTGTAGCGGCGCTAACAGGGGCAATAATGGTAATGTGTACAGGCCCGTTGCCACCCACGGAGCCAATGATGGATGTCACTCCCAAACGCTGAGCTGGAAACACACACACACACTAATCAAACCCAAAGCTTCAAGTGTGCTCCAAGTATTGGGAATTTAAGCACACGCTCTAGAGGTGATGAATGTTTTTTCAGCAGGGTATCATTTCCCCAGTGTAATATAATATATATATACCGGGAGATCATATCAGCGGGAGAACGTGGGAAGATAAAACTTGTGATTATTTTTTGTTTTTGACAGAAAGAAATAAAGGAAGTATTTCTAGAAGTATTACTCTCGCCACACTTGTGTAAGGGATGCACAAGACATGCACACAGACCAAACAGAAAGACTTTTCTTTTCTTTTTGAGAGAGTTTTGTTGTGTTCCCAACGCAAAAGCCTTGGCAACATCAAGCAATGCGCATCACACCGTTACACCGAGTAGTATGCATGGGAACTTTTGCGATAAACCACGCCATGTCGGTAATTGTGTATCTACGAGACAGGACTCTGTTAGATAAGCTGTAGGTACAGGGCGCTGCCACAGTCCGTCAAAATGAAGCGAGAGCATTTGTTTCCTAGACTGTTAGCAGGCTCGAGACAATGAGCCCCATAGGCAGCTTCAGCTCATTATCCGAATGTTCGCCTGGCCTCTTGTCACGCCGAGAATAAAAGGGACTCTTAAGAGTGGCTGGAATTAATGAGGAGTAAGCAACAGCATGCTTCTGCTTTTTATTCCGCTCCATGGTGCTGAGGGACTTAGCTGGCTGCTGTCTTCCTTGGAGTCTTCCACAGGTAGGAAAATTCCCACCAACCCTCGGTACGGCAACGGACGAAGAAGCATCGATTCGGCTATCGTTTAATAATCACAAAAACTCTGACGGAAAAAAAAAAGAAAACTGACGGAAACTGTCGGACTGAATCGGACTGGAAAGAACGGGCCTCAGCTGCACTCCCAGGTGTTGATGTACTTGTTGTAAATTGGCTTTTTCTCCAGGTCCGCAGTTGGCTTGCGGCTGAAAGAGGAAGCTCGTTTGCGATACGACTGGTACCAGCCAAAGCCACCTGAGCCTCATGGTGTGTCCTGTGCTCCCCCCTTTACCCCAACCCAGCCTCCTTAAACCTAGCCAGAAAAAAGGCATGCTGTGCAAAAGCCCGTTGAGCAGCAACCAGACTAGTGGGGTGCAGTCAACCCTGCCATCTGTATACTCGCTGTATACACACACATATACACACACACATATACACACACTGAAAGACCATGGACTAAGCAGGGGTAGACAATAGACCTGGCAGAAGGGCACTAGACAAATGCATTTGCGCCAATGTGCAAATGTGCAAATGTGAAAATGTGCAAATGTAAGTCCTTCGCTAGTCACCTGACACAATTTTATAAACAATGTGGAGAGTGTATTCTACTTTTTTTTTTATTGCACGCCTGGATACATTGAATTTACTTAAATATTTTAAGGTAGGCCCATTACGATAGCATTTATTTTGTGGACGATATACCATCTCATGAGGATATTATTATAACGATATATATAACGATATTATTGTCATTTTAAGACCATTTAAATTCTAATGTCAACTGTCACTGACTTAATGATAATAGTTTAGAATAGCAAAGCTAATAATCAGAGTTTTCTTTACCTAGTGTGTATGAAGATTTTTTTTTACAGCAAGACTAAAGCTAAAATACTGTTTTCTGTTATATACAGTATGTCAACAAACATTCAAATAAAGAAAATAGACGACATCACGATTATCAAATAATATTGAGGTAGTGTCCATTGTTCTTGTTATTGTTCGATAAGTCGATAATGTAATTATAGTGAGAGGCCTATTTTAAGGTAGTTTGTTGCCTCAAGTTTTTAAAGTAATGTTTAGTTAAAATTATGCCTAAATTGTAAGTTGTGTGTTATTTTTATTTTGTTATATCAATTGCTTCTTTTATTCTACCTTTATTTCCCCAGCACCGAGGCTGGAGCAGTATAAGTTTTAGTATTAGCATAAACCGCTAACCACAATGTTAGCTCTTTCGCCAATCAGAGATGAGTATATTGGACTTTAGTTTGGACCGTGTTTACTATGATAAAACAAACTATGTAGGACAAACCGCTAGCTGATAGCACCCTGGCTTAGCGTTGCTGCTAACCATGCTAAATTATTGGAAATCTAAGATTACAGTAATTTACATCCAGCGCTTGTTTTACTTCTAGTTCAGAAGGGAATTAAAAGGGAAACATGGCGACACCCTTGTTCCTTACTATTACTATTGTCGCCTAAAATGCGCCTTAAAATCTGGCGCGCTTTATGTATGAAAATAGACCAGAGAATATATGTTCAATGATTGTGTGCCTTATAATAATATTGTGCGCCTTATAGTTCATAAAATACGGTAATATATTGGAAACACACAATTTTCTGTGATAAACAGTGTCCAATCTTCACTCTTCCACACAGTCTCGCACAGCCTAAGCACACACCTAATCAACTGGGCTCCGAATCAACCCTGGGGTCAGAGCGTGGCCGCTGTGTATAAATCAATAAGCCCCCTGCTATCTCCCCTGCAGATTCAGTTGTGCGCGAGAGCGAGAAACCAAAAGATAGAAAGAGAAAGCACGAGAGAGAGAAAGAAAGATCTCAGCCTGTTGCTTTGTGCCTGGACGGCATTATTAACTCCTCACACGCTGTCTCGAGGCACTGCCTGCTGTCAGTGCCGACTGCGTTATTAGCTTAGAGACTAGTTTACCGCTGTTCGGGGACCCCGCCAGCGCCGCCACCTAAAAAAGCCTCACTGCGAAGCCCCTCGTCCATCTCTGTCCAGAGCAATCAGGCATCTGGCGTCTTGTTTTGTCCGGGGACTTAACGTCGTTACGCAGTTTTTAAATTTTGTTTTGCTCCACGTGATGTGCAAGCATATGGTGGCTGGTTGTGTTAGAAGATCTATATCTTTGTTAGGGACGATTGGAGACTGTGTAGTAGAATTTTGAGGACATTTGGAGATTTTTAAAGTGGTAGCAGATTAAAAGAGACTAGGAGTTTTCCTAAATTGTTATGGGTAATTAATTAAAATGTACATAACAAACTGACTGACTAATTATCATACACTATGCGACACTTACCTGCTGCTGAACCGAGCTATATACAGCTATGCGAGCTAAAACACAGTCTTCACATCGTAGGAGACTTATCTATGTTATACGCCTGCTATTAAACTTAACGCTACTATATCCGCTGAACCAATAAAAGCAAAGCAATAAAAAACAAACCAATAGAAACAAGAAATCAGCTTTGGGGTGAGGTTGTAGCAAGAAAACAGGGTCAGCATGGTTTGTACAGACAGCAGAGGGCGCTAGAGGTGATAAACTCTGCAGTCCGTGAAGGCAACGCTAGGCAGATGTACTAGGCAGATGTTAGCTTCTTTTTTTATTTATTGCTAATTGTTTGTTTTTTCTCCCAATTAAGCTAGAGTAATTGTCCCAGTAGCATCACAGCGCTAATGCTCGGAGGAAAGCGCAGTGATCAGTTCTGATACATCAGCTCACAGATCCAGCCTTGTGCTGATTGACATCACCCTAGAAGTGATGAGGGTAAAAAAGAGCACCATGTACTGTACCCACCCAGAGAGAGCAAGGCCCATTGTGCTCTCTCATGGCACTGGCAGCTAATGGCAAGCTGTATGACCGGGATTCGAACCCGCGATCTCCCAGATAAAAGGGGCAGCACTTTTTTTTGACTGCTTTTTTTGACAAAATTGATTGAAGAAGCCACTTATTAAAAAGCCAACTTCACTTTTGTACACAGTGGAAGCGAAAAAAATAAAACATTTGAGCATGAAAAGTTAACATGACAAACAGATACAGTAGAAAAAAAACAACTACTTGAGTTTAATTGGTTATAAACTCTTAGCTCGCTCACTCACTTAGCCCTTTAAATGTTGAATCTGGAAATCTGAGGTTTTCTTGATGGTCTAAGAAGGTTTTTATTCAACGTTTTTAAATGTTCTTGGTTGCTACAGTTTTTAACATTTGCATAATGTTTGTATTAGCTGGACACATTATGCAAAAAACATTCTAATAACATTGTAATGCAAACCATTACTAATACACACTTTTTCCGAACGTTCCGGGGACATTATAATGTTCTATGCTAGCTGTGTAAACATTATACACTAATAGATTATGCTCAAAGCCAGTTAAAAAAAATAAATTAAACATGTCTGATATGATCTGATTGGCCTGAACTGCAACGAGGGGACAAAAAAACCATAGGCCCCGCCCCCCTTGAACACTCTCATACTCAATTCTGTCTCAAACTGTCTAGTGCTAAAGACAAGTGCTAAAAATCAGGGCTAAAATCTGGCCTAAAACCATTTAGTCTAACCTCAGCTTAGCTTTTTTCCAACAATGGAGGATTCTGCTGGTTCTTTTGGAGGAAAAAGAGGCTCAAGCTTAATTGACAGACTGACTGACAGACAGACAAACACCAGGGCTTTTCAATTCCTCTTCCCTAAGGAGCATCAAAACAGGTTTACCAGCTTACCAGCTGTATCTAGAGGCCTCCCTCCCTCATTCTGTCTGTCTTTCTCTTCCTCCACCTTTCATTTGAGACGTAGTATCCCTCCCGTCGTCTCAAACTCTCACAGGTGAGCGTTAGAAGGTATTATCTTGGTGATACGTCCCTGAGATGTTCAGGCTTGCTTGTTTCTTGTAACTAACAAGAGACGTTTCCATTTTTTTCCACTGTTTTTAAGCCCTAACATGTTGATACAAGGGTGTTAGTCACCATGCGGGACTTGCTAGCTAGGTGTGTTTGTAAGTGTGTGTGTTTTTCTAGTGTGTGTCTGCCCACCACCCTCAGCTGTCTTCACACAAATAACGCCTCAGTGGTACCTGACTCCCTGCTCACCCCTCATCACCCCCATCGCCCCCAAAAAAGAGGATTTTAGTCATACATAATTAATAAACTTCTCGCTCTCTTGCTATATCGACTGGCTGCATTTTTTAGCTCCCCCTCTCAGGACCGGTCGATTCTCTCTTTTCTCTGCCCGTCTGCCTGGATCCTTTTCTTCTTGTCTGTTTTGGAACCAGTTGGAGCTTCCCAGAATGGCATGCATATTGCCCTGTGCCTTTTAGCTAGTGGTCAGGCCCATCAGCCATCAGAAAAGGCTAGGCAACCTTCCAGTGGACCCTACCAGTGGAGAATTCTGAATAAAATCCACATACTTTTACATTACATTATATGACATTGCATCACATTTGGCAGATGCTTTTATCATGATAATGTACCTTTAGCAATAGAGGACATAGAAGTTCAAGAGCCCAAAGGAGACCAAGTGGGATAGGGAAGGAGCAGCAGGAAATGAGGTTAGAAATCTGTAAAGGTTGTTAGAGGTGTTAGGAGAGTTAGAGCTCTTTTCAGAGCTTGGTCTTCAGGAGTTTCTTAAAGATAGCGAGGGGACGCTCCTGATCTGGTAGTGGAAGGTAGTAGTTTGTTCCACCATTGGGGAACTCTGTATGAGAACAGTCTGGATGGTTCTTTGCCTTGTGTGAATGTTTGAAAAAAAGATGTTCGTGACGTTCACTTAAGGAGTTCAAAGGGCCAGGAGGTAACATAGACCTTTATGAGTGATCAGTGCAGGTAGTAGGGAGCTGCTCTGTGATCACCTTGTAGGAAATTGTAAAAGCGTATTTAATTCAACCCTATTCAAAAATAGGGTCAACAAACCACAAAAGACCACCATTTACACCAGTTGCTTGTCTTGGGCACAGATGGAATGTGTCACCTGCCCTTAACCAAGTTAACTTGTCCAGTTAAGAGCAAGACCAACGAGTGCTAAATAACCTTCAAAAAATTATACCGTTTACAGTTTGATTGGAGTTGGTCTGCAAACCAAGGCGAGCTACTCCTCTCCTATTACCTATTTGTTTGTGAGACCCGGCCAGAGCGTGCCGACGTACTGTAGCTCAGCTGAAAGATCTCGACACGCCAGCGCCAGGAGGGCTGCTATAAAAAGCCAGTGAAGCGCACCAGGAACCTACCAGGAACATGGTTCCACGCTCGCTACAACGTGAAGGGAAAAAAAAGAGGTCACCGACCACAGGCCGCACCAAGCTAGGCCTCACGGCGGAGCTGCGCCACAGAGCTCCCGGAGACCCCTGGGTCATAGCGCTTACAACATTGGAAAAAGCTTCCTTGTTACGCTCCATTACTGCATCCTTTATCTCAACACATTCATTGGAGCAGACTGTGGGTTTTGATAAATGACTCCGAGGAAAGAGCCGCAGCACAAAGCCTATTGTAGTGAATCAATTCTGCTATCAAGTCACATGAAAGAGCCTCATTGTCGGGTCAGTCTCAGGCCCTATTGTTTAACTGTATAGATAGATAGAAGGAGAGATAGCCCATCAGTGTCATCAGTGATGAATGGTGATCAGTACTGTTTTGTTTTTCCATGTTTGTAAAACTGAGGCACCTGTCATTTTAGTGTGGGAGGTTTCATGGCTAAATTGGAGCAGCCTGGTGGCCAATCTTCATTAATTGCACATTGCACCAGTAAGAGCGTGTGAGAGTGTGAAGGTTCAATTAGCAGGGTAAGAGCACAGTTTTGCATCATTATGGGTGACATACCAGAGTTCAAAAGAGGACAAATTGTTGGTGCACGTCTTGCTGGCGCATCTGTGACCAAGACAGCAAGTCTTTGTGATGCATCAAGAGCCACGGTATCAAGGTATAATGGTATAATGTCAGCATACCACCTGACAAGAAGGACCAACCACATCAAACAGGATTAACTGTGGACGCTGTAAGCGGAAGCTGTCGGAAAGAGAGGGCTGTTCGGGTGCTAACCCGGATTGTATCCAAAAAAAACATTTAAAAAATCACTGCTGCCCAAATCACGGCAGAATTTCCACCAGAACTGTCCGTCAAGACAATAAATTATTGTGGTTTAAAACCAGGTGTTTCAGTTTCGTTGTCCAACCCCTGTAGATTGCATCAGCTCTAAATCCACAGTTCGAGTGTTTTTTTTTTATTGGACGAATGGGAGATGAATTAATTATTTTTTTTTTTTCGTACAATTTGAACATTTCACTGCACAGCAGGACCCAAATTACAAAATGTAGAACTGCCCCACTAAGACAATTTAGCTTAGCGAGAGCTTACAAGAGACATGCTGAGTGATGGAGAGCGTAGCCTATTATCCACAACCCGCGCAGATAACTCTCTGTGAACATTTCTTATTACTAAAATGTGGCCGGAATAATTTATAACGTCCAAAGGTTTTTTCGGAGGGGGCCGTATTACCACAAAAAAAGAGAGAGAGAAAAAAAAAAAAAAAGATAATCATCCCTGCTTAAACTGCTTAAACTCTGTTTTACAGACATTTGACTTTCAATGGAGGCCAATAAGGTTTATTGCGCATGATGATGTGCATGTGAAAGGGGGGGCCGTAGCCGCTAATTACTGGCGGAGCTCGTTAGGAATCCCATTAAAACCATTTCAAACCAGTAGCTGATTATCAGAACGCGTCTGAGTCTCACTGGCGTTATTGTATCTGAGGCGTGGGTGATTTTATTATCGTCATGATGTCAATAGTCTTGTCCGACAATGTTGTTTTTGCTTTGAGACTGAGATCATAAGATATGCAACTTTGCGCTTTAATTGCACATAAAAAGCATTTAACAGCAGTTTTAAGAGACTCAGTGGACGCAGTAGTCCATTATCAGAGCTTTTGCATCAGTACAGCCTTTTGCACTTTTTTGTAAATATTTTATTATACAGTACTTTTTAATGAGACAACACTATAGAAACATAGAAATAGAAATTTGATAAAACTTAGAGTAAGTAGTCAGTGCACAACTTGTACAGCAGTATATACTGTAGACTGCCTGGCCAAAAACATACAAATAAAACAAACAAACAAACAAACAAACAAACAAAAAGTCGCCACTTGGATTTTACCAAGCAAATTTAACTAAGGGGTTTGTTGCAGTTGGTCTGCAGGTCTAGGTTCAGCAACAGTGCAGTATGTGCTGAAAGAATGAGGTCAGCTGACTACCTAAATACAAATTGAAAATAGACCAGGTTATTCCATCAATGGAATTGCAATTTTATATTTCTTCCCTGATGGCACAGCCATATTTCAAAATAGTGTTGCCAACTTCTCAGTAAGGAAAGTAGCTATTGGCTGTCCTAAAAGTCGATAAATGAAGCCGTCGCCTAATTTGCATAACACATGTTTTTGAAGCTGTAAAGGATTAACGTTGCGGGAGATAAAAAAGTGAGTAAAAAACACAATACATATGTTAGAAATGTTACAAATGAAAAACTCTAACAAATGAACAAGTCCTGTTGCTTTTCCAGCCAAAACGGGCACATGTCACCCCGCTGCTCACTGAGCTCCATTGGCTACCAGTTGATGCTCGCATCAAATTCAAAGCTCTTACAATCGCCTACAAGGTGATGACAGAACAGGCTCCTTCCTACCTGCACTCGCTCCTGAAGGCTTACGCTACCTCCCGGCCGCTGCGCTCCTCCAATGAACGTCGCCTCGCTTTGCCAAACATTCACACAAAGCAATCCAGACTGTTCTCATACAGAGTTCCCCAATGGTGGAACAAACTACCTTCCACTACCAGATCAGGAGAATCTCTCACTATCTTTAATAAACTCCTGAAGACAGAGCTCTTCAAAGAGCACTTACTCTCTTAACACCTCTAACACACTAACTACTTCTAACCTCATTTCCTTCTTCCCCTCCTTCACTCCTCTATCCTATTATTCCCCTTTGACCTCCTTTTATCCCTATCCAAAGATGTTTTACCTTTAAACTTATTTTACATTGTACTTGACTATTGTAAGTCGCTTTGGACAAAAGCGTCTGCCAAATGTAATGTAATGTAATGTAATGTAATGTAATGTAAATAGGCAGTCACTTCTCAAAATAACTTCATTTTTACGTAAATTGCATAAATCAGTTTTTTGCTGTGTTGTTAAATGGTGTTATAAGAGAAGCAGTTAGCCGGGACTGTTATTCTATGTTTTGTATTGTTTTTTTTTAAGTTTTCGTTAGTTTCAAACCTATTATAGACAAATTGTTCAATGATGAGCTAGCTAGATAGATGTTTAGCTGGAATTGTGAAAGAGTTCAGGGTTCAGGGAGCATGAGATCATAATTTTCCAGACCTTAACCTCATTGAGAATCTTTAGGATGTGCTGGATGGAGAAGAGAGGCTTTGTGCAGCGGTCAGACTCTACCATCATCAATGCTGCAAGAACTTGGTAAAAACTGTACGCAACACTGGATTGAATTTAATACATATTGTGACATTGCAGAAGCTTATTGGAAACAATGCCACAATAAATGCATGTTGCAATCAAAGCTAAAGCGCCCCAACGAGTTACTGCTACTGGAATCCTTTCCACTCATCCATGACATGATGGCATAATGGAGCTGGTAAATGTGAAACATACAGTCTCTGACCAGTATCTGAACAGTATTATACAGAACAATATCGGTGCCTGGAGAACACAGTGCTTAAAACAAAGACTCACAACTAGATTGGGATTAAAATAGACGCCTTAAGGGTTAATCTTCTGTTTCTGAAGACTCATCACTGCGTGTACTGATAGTCTGTCTCTGTATTTGATAATAAAAGACAAGAAAAAGACCCCCCCCACACACACACACACACAGACCACCACTCCCCCAGCCATCCTCACTAATCATGAATTTATCCATTTCTCCTTCCATCCTCTCTAATGAAGCGATGAAAAAAGTATTAATATTCTTATCTATCTCACCTCCCCTCTCTATCTGCCTGCAGTACAGTCAACTCCCTACCTCTCTCTCTCTCTCTCTCTCTCTCTCTCTCTCATATTTTTTCTCTCCATCTCTCTCTCTCTCTCTTTTTCATCCACCTGCAGCTCACTGAAGCCCTGCTGCGAGCCCTCCTCTTGCAATCAAGCATCTTTTTCAGTACATGCACACACACACATACACACTCACACACGCTCAATACACACACACACACACACACACACACACTCAATACACACACACTTATGAACATTTTGCGCTCTAGGAAAACTGAAATGAAGTAACCTAAGAGGTCCGAAATACAGTGATCGACTGAGTGTGTGTGTGTGTGTGTGTGTGTGTACTTATATATTAATGATGCTTGTTTTCTGTGGTCCATAAGGCCTGAGGACCTGTGATGTGTGTGTGTGTGTATTAATGATACAATATTACAATGTATTAAAAAAAAAAAAAAACATATTGTGATAATAATGGTAGAAATCAAATTGTTGAAATCAGTATGTTTTATATATTTTTTGCTAATTAACATAATAACTTTTTTTTTCTTTGTTGTTTATATGCATGCACTAAATATGCTGCACTTAAATTTTGTGGTAGATTTTTGCTGTCAAATTAATTTATTTTTGAGATATATATATATAATATTTATTTTTCTGCACTATTATTATTTTATATAATCATTCTTGGAATGTTGCTGTTCATGAAATTTGTTACTTGTTACATTACATTGCTTTGCATTACATTTAGCAGACACTATTACTGCTATTTATTAGCAATAGAGGACATTTTTGACAGGTATAATTAAAAGTTATTAAAATAGTTAGTTTGTTGTCAGAGGTGTTAGGAGAGTAAGTGTTATTTGAAGAGCTCTGTCTTTTTGTTTTGTTTTGAAGTTTCCTAAAGGTAGAGGTTGTTTATAGATTAGTTTGTTTTTATTAAATATATGAAACTTTTATACTACATAAAACTTAATATTTCATCTAAATTTCGGTGCAATCATATTTTATTTAAAATAACAAAATCATATATTTTTTTATCTCGTGTTTCTATCGGCAATATTATCGTTATTGCAAAAATACACGGAAATATTGTGATATTAGTTTAGAGCCGTATCACCCACCCCTAATGTGTGTACTGTTTATTACTGTGTATTAATGATGCTTTTATGTGTGTGTGGTCCATAAGGCCTGCAGAACTGTGCTGTATTTGTGTGTGTGTGTGTGTGTGTGTTTGTATATATTAATGATGCTTGTTTTGTGTGTGGTCCATAAGGCCTGAGGAATCATGGTGTGTGTATATGTGTGTATGTGTGTGTATATGTGTGTGTGTGTGTGTGTGTGAAAGGCTCTGTGCTACTCTCTGTCTCTCTCTCTCTCTCTTTTTTTTTACCTGGGGAGTTGAAAGAGCAGATTAGTCCGCTGCCCCCCTCCCCTCCTCGCTGTGTGTCTGTCACAGTGGTCCGCGGGGGCAGTCAGAGAATGGAGAAGGGGTCACTCGCACGCTGCCCTCAGCTTAGCCGGGCGTGGATTTGTCACCAGTGGATTTTTCCCAGTGGATGTGACGCTGCCGAGTGTTTGTGGGGAGGCTGTATGCAGTGGATAGCATTGTAGCGTGAATAATATGCAGTATGGAGTCTCCTGCATTAAATGTGGATGTGATTCCTTGGATACTTGGCAATTCTAGCCAGAAGCTGCCGGTTACCATCATTACCACACACAGCGTGTGCTGTCTACTCTGGGTGGTAATGCCTTGATGCCTTGTATAACACACACACACACACACACACAAGATCCAATTCACTACAATAATTCATGTCACCTTGCCCTCAGCATCATGAATGAGCATTGCTGGGCAGTTTTTAACCTCCACATTTCCAAAAGCAGTGTGTAAGACTGGTGGAGGAGAACATGATGCCAAGATGCATGAAAACTGCTGATTTCTGAACTTGCATCTTTTTTGTTATTTCAGCCATTTCTCATTTTCTTCAAATAAATGCTCTAAATGACAAAAACATTATTTGTCATTTTATTTTACGCGTCATACAAATTTTATTTGTCCAGTTTCCAGTCTAATATCCAGGAAAAAGGGCTTTTTTATTAGATTCTAGACCATTGCTGTGAGAATTTGAATGAATCCATCCCTAGTTTGTTAACTCATCTCAACCTAAAGTAATATATAGTGTCGTTTCCCATCACTTTTCCCATATAACAGAGTTCCACTGCTCCACAGTTTAATACTGGGGGCATTATACTTCTGTACAGTAACCCATAAGTCCATGTTTATCTCTACTAAATGACTAAATGAGCTGTTTGTGTGCATATTTGTGCATTTGCACATCTGGGTCAGCAATGGGTGCAGCAACGTACAGTGAAGCGGCTGGTTGCAATCATTAATTCATTCATTTATTAGGTGTGATTAAATATGTGGAGATATCATTTGTATAGATTTTTTAGCTTGTGTGATTTTTATGTTTATTTATTTATTTATTTATTTTTACAATAATTGATAATCTCGTGGGCGTTCCCGTGTTTTTTTTTTTTTTTTTTCATGGAGCATCCACATATCTGTCTGCGTGTCTGCGAGTTCATCGGAGCGTGTGCGGGGGTGTGTTAGGAGTAGTAGCTGTGTGTTTGAGAGGACATGATCGATAACTCTCATTGCTGCTAGTGCAGAACTGCGCATTAAAAATTAATGCGTGTAGTGTGTGTGTGTGTGTGTGTGTGTGTCTAGTGTGTGTATGTGTGTGTGTAGTGTATGGGGTGCCGGTCTATTCTAGAGGTGCCAGCTGTTTATCACTCCCTCCAGAAGAGTGTGTGGGAGGGGTCAGAGGCTAGGCATGTTGCTATGGTAACCACGGCTGGGATTGTGTCTGGTTTTTGGAGCTGGTTTCCAGTAGGTCCACATGCACATCTGGATGCATCGCTATTGGACAGAGGGTTCTTTTGGTAACAATAGCACTTTAGCGTAAGGTACAGTACAGTAATTAATTAATACAGTACTTAATACAAGATTAATTGACACTAGACACTAGAAGACATTAATAATCACTTTTTTTAAACTGATGTCTTAATGTATTATTATTATTATTATTTTTTAAACATTGTTATTCATTTCAACAACATTTAAAGACATAACTTAATCATTTAGCAATGTAATTACAATGTTATTACAACATAATTACTTTATTTGCGACCCTTATTGTAAAATTGTAAATGTATGAAAACAAAAACATCTTTTTGTTATGCATTAAAATGCTGCAACTCCTCGTTCCTCATTCCTCAAACCATCACTTGATCTTTTTTCGTCTATTTGTCTGCATGTATAGCTCTTACATTTATTCATATGTTGCCAAAAAAAAAAAAAAAACCTTCTTTCGTGCTCTCTCATTTTCTCTCTCTCTCTCTTTCTCTCTCTCTCTCTCTAATGGACCACCATTCCTCAGCTTAATGCCGGGGGCTTAGGTGCAGAGACTTAATGTGAACATTTATTCTGCTTGTCCAGCAGCAGCAGCTTCCAGGTTTTCTCGCTGTTTCCATCTTCAATCCATCTCCAGCTTTCTACTTCCAGCGCAGCTCATTCTCACAGCACTGCAGCACCTCATCACTCCATCTATACAAATTACGCATGATGTGATTGGATGGTTCTTGGGGGTTTGGAGATCAATGTTTTATTTTTGTTTGACAATTAGTGTTTGTTTTTGTGTCAAGATCAAGACCAGGAAATATTCAGTTTGATTTAAGATCAGAACATGTTGTGTTTAAGTCAAGGCCAAGACCTGGACATGTCAAGTCTAAGTCAAGATCAAGACCTGGACATGTCAAGTCTAAGTCAAGACCAAGACCAGGACATGTCAAGTCTAAGTCAAGACCAAGACAAGGACATGGCGAGTTTGAGTCAAGTCCAAGACCAAGTAATAGCAAATTTGAGTCAAGACCAAGACCAAAAAAAGGATATGGCGTGTTCAAGTCAAGTCCAAGAGTCCATGAGTTTGAGTCAAGACCAGAGCCTGTCATGTTTGCATCAAGACAAAAACCAGGGCATGTCTTGTTTGAGTAAAGACCAAGACCAGGAAATGTTGTGTTTAAGTCAAGACCAAGACCAAGAAATGTTGTGTTTGAGTCAAGACCAAGACTAGGAAATGTTGTGTTTGAGTCCAGATCAGGAAATGTCATGTTTGAGCCAAGACCAGGATATATTGAGTTTGACTCAAGACCAGAAAAACAACAGCAAAAAAAACAGGCCAAGACCAGGGTATGTCTTGTTTAAGTAAAGACCAAGACCAGGAAATGTTGTGTTTGAGTCAAAACCAACACTAGGAAATATTGAGTTTGAGTTAGGACCAGGGCATTTTGTGTTTTAATCAAGACCAAGCTCATGACCAGGACTTGTTAAGTTTGAGTCAAGACCAAGACCAGGACTTGTCGTGTTCAAGCCAAGACCAAGACCAGGACATGTCAAGTTCAAGTCCAGACCAAGACCAGAACATGTCGAGTTCAAGTTTGACCAAGACCAGGTCATGGCGAGTTCAATCAAGGTTGTGTCTGAGACCAAGCCAAGACAATTTGAGTTTGGGTCTAGACCAAGACCATGACCAGGTTGTGTCGAGTTTGATTCAAGACCAAGACCAGAACATGTCAAGTCTGAGTCAAGACCAAGACCAGGTCTGGTAAAAAATGTAGGGTAATAAAAATAGTTAATTCTGCTTTTGTTGGAGTCTAGTGAAGACTTTCTAGGTTTTGGAGAATGGTTTTGAGGATTTGATTGGAACAGTTTATCTACAAAGCTCAATAATTCCATTCTCAAATTCTGAGGGATTTATACACCTCTAGACCACAACTGGCTGGCCTTAGGCATGGTGCCATTGGTCCATCAAGTGCAGTGTGGGTCAGATTTCAACAATAAAAGTTCTGTTTGAGTAAGTTTCATAAAAATAATCATATTCACAGTCCTCCTCAGCCATTCGAGTGCTACTTTCTCTGTAATAAAATGTAATAAAATCACAGAGTCTCTTTTTACAAGCACAACCTGATGATCCGTGCTCCATTAGGTTAAAACAGATGTGCTGGAGGCTGAGCGCCAGCTTGTGTTTATTGCGGCAGAGGCATCCTTGATTGAAACGAAATAATCTATACAGAACAATTCGATAGCCGGCCTGTGCCAGGAGCTAATCTGCGTCTCTTAAGTGTCCACTTTTTTTTAGGGGCTTTTTTTCTTGGCTGGTTCTGACCTGAACGGAGGACGAGGGAACAAAGCCAGATAGAGATAAATAGATAAGAGTTGGGAAGCGCTTAGTGTGCTTAGAGGAAATGAAGTGATGGTGTTTCTTCCAGTCCTAGAATAGCAGGCAAGTCTTCAAACAGGCGCTTTGTTATTTCTCGGGTCTGACTCGTCCCGAATCTGCGGCCTCGGCCTGAAATTGGCGGCGGATTTCGCCACGGGAAGTCCTGAACGCACCACCGTTTTCGCAACGTGCCCCTGACATTAGGAGAATTTGTTCGACTCGTTGGCCTCGACAGATCCGCAACTTTTTTTTTTTTTTTCGCCGGGCTCCCGCCGGCTCTGCCTCTCCAAGGTTACATTTAGATTACATTAGAATTCATTACTGCTTTTCTTTCCCGCGCCTTTTGTTATGGAAATGCTCCAGTGCCAAGAGTGAAGACGGCGTCAGGAAGAGGTATTAACATAATGGCTCTGAAATTATAGATGCTGCTTGGAGAATCACACGTATTTATATATTGAGACGGTGCTCTGCTGTGCTGGGCTTGGCTCTGCTGTGCTGTGCTGGGTGAAATTATAATGTACTTGTTAAGAGCGTATATACACACATGCACAAAAAAAAATATATATATATATATATATTGTTGGCTTGCGTAAATGAGTCTGCACACATGTGTAGGCACGTATGTATGTATAGGCAAATGCATGCACACACACATATATTGTACACTCTGGTTACTCACAGTAGGAGAACAGGCTTCATTGTGTCGGCCTGCTGTGTGTTGATTGACTGCAGCGCGTCTGTGTGTGTGTGTGTGTGTGTGTGTGTGTGTTGGCGCTGGACAGCAGCTGCTCAAGACTAACCCAAACTCTACTAACCTTTCTGTTCTCCTTTAAGAAAATCCCTCCTCCTATTTAAAATAAGACTACCTTTATAAAGGGTTTATAAATGGTTTACGATTAGTTTATTAATGGTTACTAATTAGGTTGTAAATGCCTTAAAAATCATTAATAATCATACGTAGAAAGGGCAACAATGACCTGTTGTTTGCCAAATAGTGAACCCACAGCCATCTATATTGTTGCCCTTTCTACATACAGTATGTGTTATAACTGATTATTAACTATTTGTACACTATTTATAAGCCCTTTATAAAGGTAGTCTTATTTTAAAGTGGCTCCCCTTTTTCCTATATTGTAAAGAATACTGAAGTCATTCAGATTATGAAGGAACACATAAGGAATCATGTAGTAACTTAACAATGTTAAACAAACCAAAAAACATGAAGAATTTGTAGTTTTCGAGGTTGTTAACTCTGATGAATTTATCCTGTGTAACAGAGGTAACTCTTGCTCTTTCTTTCCTGGGGTGTTCCTGATGAGAGCCAGTTTCATCATGGCGTTTTTGACGGTCTTTGCGACTGCATTTGAGGATAGTTCTTGAAAAGTTTCAGATTGATTGACCTTCGTTCTTTGAAGATTTTTTTTTTCTTCATTTATTTAAGTAGCTCTTGCCATAATATGGATTAGCACGTTACTCAATTGTTTCATGGCCATGGAAACCCATTTCATGAATCTGAAGCTACATGAAGTGATGTAGTGGCTCTGCAAAAAAGTTGGAGACCTCTACAAACTATGGTTTTCAAACTATGTTTTTTCGTCGAGTAGCATCACAGTGCGTTTGATGGAAAGCGCAGCGATTCGGTTCTGATACATCAGCTCACAGATGCCTAGTGCTAATCGACATTACCCTAGGAGTGATGAAGGAAAAAGCACCATCTACTGTACCCACCCAGAGAGAGCAAGGCCAATTTTGCTCTCTCAGGGCTCTGTTAGCTGATAGCAAGATGCATGATCGGGATTCGAAATAGCGATATGGCCTTAAACCGCTGGACCACTCGGCACTCTGCACACTGTATATACTGTACATTGGGCTCACTGTGTTGGCAAGCTGCCTGGACACTTGTTTCTGTTCATACCTTTGATTTTAAGTGCATTTTGACGTTTGAATATGTGTTTCAAAATGTCATGCTTATCACTTTTACACTCTTAGACTCTTACACACACACACACACTCACACACACCTGCTGAAGCTTTATCACCCGGCCCCGCAGCTGTCCCTTCCCCATTACTTTTTTATCAGCTGCTAACATGTCCATTCATCTGCCTCAGTGAGAGTTTGCCTGCGCTAATATTAACCCCCCACAGGCACTCTGGGAGTTGTAGTCTGTTTTATCAGCGATGACCATTCCCTTCTCTTGCACGGCATCGTCCCAGAGACCGCTACAACGCGGAGCCGAGGGGCTCTTATCTGCCAGAGGGACAGTTAGTCCTGCTGTTGTCCATATTTATTTATTTTGAAATGTTCTGCAATGTAAATTAATACAACAGTCAACCAAACTATGCAGAAAAAAAACATATGAAATTATTTATTTAACAACAAAAAAAAAGTGTTAAATCAACCATAATATGTCAGCTTTATGAGGTAGAGTCACCTGGAATTCAGGCGTTCAGTTAACAGCTGTGCTGAACTCATCGAGAGTTAATTACTTGAATTTCTTGCCTCTTAATAAAGTGTTTGAGAGCATCAGTTAAAGTAAAGTAGTGAAGAGGTAGAGTTACAGGTATACAGTGAATAGTGAATATTTATAGAGTTATGTTCGAATCCAGATTATGAGAAGCAAGAACTGCTGAACTAAGTAAAGAAATTAGAAGTAGAACTATCATTAGGAACGCTCCAGGGAAGGTAGAGCAAGAGTTTCCTCTGTTGCACAGGTTACGGTAATCAGAGTTACCAGCCTCAGAAACCATTAGTTAACCTGTACTGTATATACAGATCTGGAAAAAAAAAAAAAAAGATACTACTTGAAAATGATGGTTGAAAACCTTTGGAATATTATTAAATACAAAAGCAGCGTGTAAGACTGGTGGAAGAGTGATGCAAGGATGCGTGAAAACCACCAAATATTGATTTCTGAACCTTTAAAACTTAATGAATATGAACTTGTTTTCTTTGCACTATTTGAGGTCTGAAAGCTCTGCGTTTTTTTTTTGTTTGTTTGTTATTTCAGACATTTCTCATTTTCTGCAAATAAATGCTGTAAATGACAATATTTTTATTCGAAATTTGGAAGAAATGTTGTCTGTAGTTTGTAGAATAAAAGAACGATGTTCACTTTACTATATATTTATTCACTTTAGAGTTAAATAATTTACAATACAGGTGTTTAATCATTTGATGACTTATGGCTATTCATAAATTGCTTTAAAAATAATAAAAAAAAAATGATTGCATGTACAGATAGTAAACTATAATTGATATGACGGGTCATTGGAACAGCAGTGCAGTGTATCTGTGTCTGGTCTGTTTTGTGTGTCTGGTTTCTGGCGGGTTTGTTTGATAGCAGGCTGGACTACAGCGCCGCTGTGCTGGACTCATTACTTTAGACCACCTGTTTATCCTGGGGCACAGAGAGGGAGGGGGGGGGGGGGCGTGGGGGGGACGGGGGCTCCCCTGCAGTCAACTTTCATCTGCGGTGTTGAGTGACACTGTACTCGAGTGTAAACACTGCATGTGTGTGTGTGTGTGTGTATAAGTGTGTGTGTGTGTCTGTGCTTGTTTTCAAACATTTCCAGTACATACGTCCTGACTAACCTACAATCTCAGGTCCCTTAAAGTTGGCATTGTAAAGATATTGTCCTCAATATTTAGTTTTCGGTTAAGATTGCATTAAGTTGTTTTAACTTCCTAAGACCATTTTTAATTTCTTCATTTTTAATATCCAGCTATTTAGAATTAGTAGGATCGATAAACATATCGTCGCTGTCCAATCAAAAACAAGTATCTCCATATTTTTTATTTTTATTATTTTTTTTATACATAATTTGAACAGACAAACTATCTCTTATACTGTGCTAAATTGTCTTGATGAACGGACCAATAAAAATGATCCAAAATTACCTAAAAAAAAAACTCTTTTTACATTGACGTCCATTGAAAGTTTATTTATTTTATTATTTATTTATTTTTTCTCTTTCCTGTAAAGTTGCTGTTTTGGAGATACATGTTTTTTTTTTTTTATTGGACAACGACAACATACAAAACTAAGCTTTGTCTTTGTACACAAAGTCATTTTTGCAAAAACAAGTCCTGATATAGGGATAGCAACTTATTTTAACATTTAAAAATAATCATTCCCATTTGAGATTAGAAGGAAAACTAAATTTTAGGTTTCTACATTAAGAAAATGAACTAATTTTAAACATAATTTTACCTATCCAATTTTTTTCAGTTTAAACTGGCTGTAGAAACACTTGACTGGGATTCACACCATCATGTTTGCAATCAATTGAGTGTAATGTTCTCATGTGACCACTAGATGGTATGGGCAGTGTCTCTATATGAGGTCAAAGGGTCAACGTTTTAAAACATTAAGTATTAAGTTTAAAGTCCCCACAGAAGGATGCAGGGTCTCAAGGTATCAAGAGGTTAATGTACAAGTAATTGTTTTAAAGGTTTTGAAACCTATAGTCAAAATGCATGTTTTGTGTTTTATGTTTTCATAGTCTTAAATTCTGAAACAAAATGCAGCATTTTTGCAGCATTTTTATTTAAGATTATTTTTGGTAAGAATTCTGTCCCTAAAATGTACTGCTAAAATTTGTATTCTAACATTATCAAAACGTAACATTTTACCAAAGGTGTCCAAACATTTGCATGTAAATATACATGTTTATATATACATATATAATTAAAGAGAGAGTATAACCTACAATTGGGGTATATGTAGCATGTATAACACCACATCAGGACAAAGTATAAAAAACAATAGTGTGTCTGTGTGTGTGTGTGTGTGTGTTTGTTTGTTTGTCTTTGAGCATTTCTAGGACATAATTGGTGATCTAACCTACAGTGTCAGGACCTTAAAAAATTTGCCTTGTGAAAGTTCCACAATCATTTAGGTTAAGATTGGGTTTAGTTGTATTTTGTGTTTATATATACAAGCAAGTCAAAAGTTTGGACACTCATAGTCAAAATATACTGTAGGTTTTGTATGTACAAAATGACTTATTTTTTATGATCAAAAGAAAATATATACTATATATATATATATATACTACTATTGATGTATAGATAAATCTACGTCCTGACAATGTATCAAAACATCTCTAAGAGTGTGTGTATATGTGTGTGTAATTCGTAATTCATTGTACATTGGTGGCCAGTAGGACAGCAGCAGGGATGTTGGTCAGCAGCGGCTGAATGCCCACCTTTGTTCGTGGGGGACAGGTGGAGCCCCCCCCCTCCCCCTCTGTCTCAAATGAACTAATGACATTTCGCATGGCTATACATCACACACACGAGACACACACACACACACACGAGACACACACAAACGAAAGCACACACAGCGGGACCTTAAGTATTATTCCACCCCTCTCATTACTCAGAGCCGGCTCGGCTGATCCATCTTAAATCTGTCTCTCACTTCATTCTCTGCTGGATAAATGTTGGAGAAACTCGACAGAAGGACCCCGGCTCCGGTGAGAAGCAGCTACTAAACGCCGGCTGCTGGATGTGGCCAAAGTGGCCAAAACTGAGCTTAAAAAGAGCTTTTAGAATTTAAAGACTTGGAAAAAGGAATATATATATATATAAATATTTGGTTAAAAGCTACCATTAATTATTAATATATGGAAACTGTAAAAACTTTAAAAGCCTGTTTAAAAATAACTTGTTTCTATAGCTGTAGTTTTTATACCCAAAATCTATTAAAGAACTACACAGCGTCCTATATGCTCAGTGGAGCTGATAAAACGGACGATGCTACATTACCTTATACATAGAGCATAATTAGTCTTAGTTTAATACTAGTTTAATACTAACTAAGGGTCAGTATTTTAGTCGCAATTTCTAAGAATCTGCAGTTATTGATGCATTTTGTCTTAAATGATGAGTAAATATGGTCAACATGTCTTTAAATTAACAATATATATATATTTTTTAACATATGCCCATATGTGTTTTGCAGGGTGTTCTCTGATGAAACGGGCACTAATTTGTTAGTTACAGTAGATAGCTCAGGTATTTCTTTGGATTTGTGTTGCCTTGTCAGTAGGCTTTGATTGTATGATGCACCTGAGAAAAACACACACAAAAAACACAATTTAAACATTAAAAAATGTAAGTAGCAATATATTGAGAAGTAGAATTCAAGAGAACACCCTGGCTAAAATAAGCTAAGCCACTCTAAACTAAGCTAATGTGGCTGAGATGTGGTTAGTTTTACATGTGAATTTTGTGCTTTTTTGACTAGTTACAGTGGAATAACCATTTAAACTCATCTACAAAGATTAAATATATCTATGAAAACCTATTTTATCAACTTTTTCTAAAGCAAAAAGGCTAATTTTAGTCATCTTTTAAATTGTGACCATTGGTAGAGCCAGACGTCTGGTCTAAAACAACAAAACACAAAAGAAACTCTACAGAATCAAGTCTTGGCCATTACTGACTAAAAACCCTTAAAATATATATATTTTAACGACCTCTAAATCCAAACATGTCTTGGGTGATTGACTGCTTTTGGGTTGAGAGACGAACTGTTTGGGTTAGATCTACATCTTAACCTAAAGCAGAGCTCCAGGTGCTTCAGATCAACAGATGATACCATACCAGTCTAGAGAAATGGTTACATGAATACACGAAACAGGGGGTGAGGGAAAACATACGTCTCGTGTCTTGAGAGGCCCCGTGAGTCCCGTGACCCCTTGCACGGTTTGTCATAACTTTTTCCTGTGTGTGAGTTTCGAGTTTTAAGGGTTCCAGGTGCGTTTTACGAGCTTTTTGGGTCAAAAGAAGAGAAAAGAGCCCTAAAATCCAATGGGAATAACATAATCAGACAAGAAAATTTATAAAAAAAAATATATTTACTGCCGTAAAATTCAATTAAACTGATAGAAAGAGGGGATAAAACATGAAGTAATAGATCTGGGGCATGGCACGGCCTGGTTGTAGCTGCAGCACTGGTCCAGGATGCCGGGCGGCCAGCGGGAGGATGCATGTGCAGAGTGGTGAGGGGCATTGTGGGTCAGCGGACAAAACGAGCAGCGTCTCTCTGGAGCCCGCTCTCCGTCTGCTGCTCGCACTCCTGTGTGCTGTGTTTGTGCGAGAGTGTCAGAGAGTATGTGTGTGTGTGTGTCTGTGTGTGTGTGTGTGTGTGTGTGTGTGTGTGTGTGCGCATTAACGAGACATCAAACGTCTTCAGAGAGGAGGAGGAACAGTGTGTACTGAACAGAACATACACCTATAAATGTGCAAATCGCTTTATCAAAATAACTAAAACACAATTGCCAATTAATGTTAATTTAGCTTCTGTTGTTTGTTTCATTGGCTCTTATGCACAGTGTTTAAAGCGTATACAGTGGCTTGCAAAAGTATTCATACCACATTGAACTTTTTTCCACTTTTTTTTTTTGTCA
The DNA here is from genome assembly GCF_023375975.1 of Astyanax mexicanus. Taxonomy (NCBI): domain Eukaryota; kingdom Metazoa; phylum Chordata; class Actinopteri; order Characiformes; family Acestrorhamphidae; genus Astyanax; species Astyanax mexicanus. The sequence goes on along the minus strand of NC_064420.1, from coordinate 5,067,954 downwards.
CCTTACAACTTGTTTGCGTAAAACATTATAAAGTATTTTATTGAGATTTTAAGTGATGGACAAACACAAACCCCTAAATAAGATCCAGTGCAAACAGCTGCCTTCAGAATCAGTCACTTAATTAGTCAATTGAATTGAGTCCTGCAGGTGTGTGTGTGTGTGTGATTTAGTCTCAGTACAAATAAACTTGTTCTGAGAACACTAGTGAACAAACAGCATCACGAGGACCAAGGAACGAACCAGACAGGTCAGAGATAAAGGTGTGGAAAAGTTTAAAGCAGGGTTAGGTTATATATATATATATATATATATATATATATATATATATATATATATATATATATATATATATATATACAAAAAACATGTCCCAAGCTTTGAGCATCTCAATAAGCACTGTCTAACAATTAATCATCCAAAAATAGGAAAAAAAATACAAATTCTAAAACTGCAAACCGACCAAGACATGTCCATGATCCACCCAAACTGATAGATTGAGCAAGGAGTGCACTGGTCAGAGAAGCAGCAGCCAAGAGGCCCATGGTCACTCTGGAGGAGCTGCAGAGATCCACAGTTCAGATGGGAGAATCTGTCGACAGGACAACTATCATAAGTCATGTGCTTATGATAGTTATGGCCTTTATGGAAGAGTGTCAAGAAGACATTATTTGGTATTATATGTCTGTGTCTGTGTCTGTGTGTGTGTGTGTGTGTGTGTGTGTGTGTGTGTGTGTGTGTATCATACAATATGTCATTGTTCATTGCTGAGGTTCTCTTGTATCTGTCTCACAGCTGCACTGACTGGGGTTATACTCTGTGCTAAGCTTCAAAACACACACACACACACACACACACACACACACACACAGATAGTCCACTGCACCATTTGGTCCTGCTGCACAAACTCCTGACCTGTCATCTGTCATCTACCCCAACCAAATGTAACACACACACACACACACACACACACACACACACACACACATACACACAATCTAAAATACCAAAGTGTCCATGTACATAGTGTATAACTGCCAGCATGTATAATTAACATTATAAATAACTTCATCTAACCTTGTCTAATCTCATTAATAATAAAACAAAAATATATATTTTTATTTCTTTTAATAATAATAAACCAAATATGTAGCTTTATAATATAAAATAAAATATGTGGAGGGAAATAAACTCATTTTTTTCTGCATCGTTACATCCTTCACTCATTTTTAAGACTATAACATAAGTATTAGATTAATAGAAATGCTCCATTATGGGGCTCCATACGATCAGGAGATTGCCAGTTCGAATCCTGTTCATGCAGCTCGCCATCAGCTGCTGGAGCCCTGAGATAGCACATAATTGGCTTTGCTCTCTCTCTCTCTCTGAGCGGGTAGATGGCGCTCTCTCTCCCCACATCACTCTAAAGGGTGATGTCGATCAGCAAGAGGCATCTGTGAGCTGATGTATTGGAACCGAGTCGCTACACTTTCTTCCGAGTGCGCTGTGATGCTAATCGACAATGCTGCATCATCAGCAGCAGTTAGAAAAGAGGCGGAGTCTGACTTCATATGTATCGGAGGAGGCATGTGTACGTATTCACCCTCCTGGTGTGTTGGGGCATCACTGTTGATAGGGGGAGTCCTAATGAGTGGGTTGGGTAACTGGCTGAGTAAACGGGCGAAAAAAAAAATAGAAATATATATATATATTTTTTAATTCTCTATTTGTTTTAGTATTTTCACTGGTCAACTTTCACACCTCACATCACAATCCTCGTACCTGTCCATCTCAGCGATACCTATTCCGATTAAAAGACGGCGTGTGGTGGCGGTGTCTCCAGCTGTCCCTGTCCTCTGGAGATGACAGGAATCAATATTACTCCTATCTGACCCTTATCTGCCTTTCACTGCAGCCAATTAACAGCCTACTTTCAACGCCCCGCTGTTGCGTCAGACCAGAGAAAGAAAGAGAGAGAGATAGAAAGGAAAAGGAAAGAAAGAAAGAAAAAGAAGCCATGATTCGACTGTATGAGAATGAGTCAAGGAACGCTCATATTTTGAGCTTCAATTGGACTTTTTTTCAGTGAATTTGGGTTGGAAAATCAGATCTGATTGGTCTGTCTGATCTCTGCAGGTGACCCAGGTGCCCATCGAGTCATGTGAGCAGTACGGAACGTGCCGGGAGTGCCTGAGCTCTGGAGACCCGCACTGCGGATGGTGTGTCCTGCACAACATGTAAGTCCCTTTATTCTTAAACCTACAATTACTCTAAACTTTAAAAACTCTGGTAAATAAATCTTTTTTTTTTTACGTAAAAATGCATATTTCCAAACACTAGGTGAGATCTTTAACTTAACCCTCTATTATGTTCGTTTGTCAGGAACAGCAAGGGTCATGTTTAATTATCCAAAAAATGTCTGAAACCCCAAAAAATCGTTTTTATTTTACTAACACCGTTACTTATTAATTACTTTATCAATATTGAGTGCAATGGCGTTCCTTACAACCTCTAACAGGTAATGGTTCATTTAGTATAATTCACTCGTTTTTCTTCTTCTTCAAAAAAAAAAAATACATGTTCAAATTTTTTTAATGATCCACTACTTTATTACTTTTAACTTTGAAACATAACATTGCAGTTTAGTTTTAGTTTTAGTTTTAGTTTTTGTCTCAGAAATTTAGAATATTATAAAAGGCCAAATGGTACTTTTTTGGCAGTACTGTGGCCAGTGTGCCAAGTCCTGCTGGAAAATGAAATCCGCATCTCCATAAAAGGCTTTAGACTTGATAATAGAACACACAGTGGATCAACACCAGCAGATGACATGTCTCGCCAAACAAACCATCACTGATCATCAGTAAATTTTACATTTCATTTGTAAATCAAGGGAGCAGAGTCTGGAGGAAGAGTGGAGAGACACACAGTCGAAACTGCTCGAGGTCTAGTGTGATTGTAGTTTCCACAATCAGTGATGGTTTAGAGAGACACGTCCATCATCTGCTGGTGTTGGTTGCTTTCATTTTCCAGCAGGATTTGGCACACTGCCCACATTGGCAAAAGCACCAATTGGTCTTGTATAAAATTCTAAATAAACACTTAAAATAGATCACTCTGAGTGTAATAGATCTATATAATTATATGAGTTTCACATTTTGAACAGAATTATTGAAATAAAGTAACTTTTTAATCATATTCTAAATATGTTTTATTCATCATCAAGTAGTATTATCGTGCAAAGCAACTGAATCTGAACAAGAATCTGTAGGTTTAGGCTGCCCATAAAACACAGGACTGAAAGGCCTCTAACTAACCCCCAGTGGAGAGTAGGGTGCATGACTGCCACCTGGTGGTTAATGCTGATGGTAGCCACAGCCGTATGAGCCTGGCTTCAGTGTGTGGCTGTATTTACTTACCCTTGAAATGAACAGTACTTGTGTGGCGCAGCTCAGTTCAGGTCAATTCTGCTTTATTGGCGTAGAAAAAGAGAGAGAGAGAGAGATCTTTACAGTAGGCTGACAAAGAAGGGACAAAAAAGATAGTAGAGCTCATCTTCCACCAGAGGAAGAGATAAAGTGATGATAAAGCCAGAGATAAGAGGTATAGAGTACTTTAGGTGAGATAAAACAGAGGATAAATAAGATAATATGGTCCTCAATATGGGGTCTTAAGGTGGTACACCACAAGACCTCAGAAAATGCACTTTTATTATATTATAGTACTATATTTATTAACATCAATCTCATAGGTCCTACAATAGAACCCTGTGGGACTCCACAATTCAAACTCCCATATAGCCAATATATAATGGGGACACAGCTGAATAATTAACATATGGCTCAATGTCACAATATACGATTTTTAAAATAGTATTTTTGTAGATCATCGACCAAAAAGACCCAAAACCATCTTCTCATAAGCAAACCAAAAGGTTTGATCTAGCAGGTTTAATATCTAGACCAGTTGGCGACTGTGAGTCAAGAGCATCTACTACCCACAGCCCTATTTTATATATACAGGGGTTGGACAATGAAACTGAAACACCTGTCATTTTAGTGTGGGATTTTAGGTTTCATGGCTAAATTGGAGCAGCCTGGTGGCCAATCTTCATTAATTGCACATTATTGCACCAGTAAGAGCTGTACAAATGTGAAGGTTCAATTAGCAGGGTAAGAGCACAGTTTTACTGCTCAAAATATTGCAATGCACACTATAACATTATGAGAGACATACCAGAGTTCGAAAGAGGACAAATTGTTGGTGCACGTCTTGCTGGAGCATCTGTGACCAAGACAGCAAGCGTTTGTGATGCATCAAGAGCCACGGTATCCAGGGTAATGTCAGTCATACCACCAAGAAGGATGAATGACATCCAACAGGATTAACTGTGGACGCTGTAAGAGGAAGCTGTCTGAAAGAGAGGGATGTTCGGGTGCTAGCCCGAATTGTATCCAATAAAAAATATAAAACCACGGCTGCCCAAATCACGGCAGAATTCAATGTGCACCTCAACTCTCCTGTTTCCACCAGAAGTGTCCATCAGGAGAATAAATTATTGTGATCTAAAACCAGGTGTTTTTGAGTTTCATTGTCCAACCCCTGCAGTGTTAACTAGTCATTCGATGCCTCAGTAATCATCATCTATTATTTCTGATCCGTTAGTCATTGGTACTTTGGTGGGAAGTTTAACTTTGTTCACAGTTGTTGCACAGTTTGAAAAAAGCATCCAGAACCACTGCTTTAGACTATATTAGTCTGTATTAAATTAATTAGACAGTCTGCATCACCTTTCCCATTTAAAGGTCCTGTTTTTGCGTGTTTATTGCTTCGCTAGATCCCCTCTCCTCTTGTTTACTACACAAAGAAAACACCTTTATCCTAATAGGCCTGTCAGCTCGATCTGCTAGCATTTTGCTAATGACAGCAGTGCGGTGAAAAAGTGCACTTAAAGTAATTTACATGGCCCCTGCAGCGGGACGGGGACAAATAATAGCCCGAGTGCAAGGTAATTCAGTCTCCCTCTATCTCTCTCTATTCAGCACTGCTCTCGAGGCGGCCCGGACCCCCTCCGTCCCTAACAGGGAGCGTGCCAGAACAGTAGCATTAAGTGCTATTAGCCTCTGCGTCTGTGTTTTATATATATATATATATTTTTATCTTAATTTATCTTATCTTCATCACGCTCATCAGATTGTGAAATGTATTGTTTTATAATTTCTTGTTTGTTGAGAAAACTAAGGGTAAAAGTTCAGGGTAGCCTGCCATTCATTATAGGATGGGCAATTAATAGTGTGATCATAGTGATAAAACCAGGCACTACTAATTCAGTATGTTGTATTATTGCGATTATAACACAGTTATACCACTATTATTACTGTTTATTAAAATATTTGAGTTAAAAAGAAGGAGAAAATATGATATCTTTGGTTATAAACACTCTGCGACTTAAAATAGTTCCATTGCTGCTCTGTTTGTAGTTGCACTGTTTGGTTTGTATTTGGTTTGTAAGCGCTGCATCGTTGCTAGGTTACCTATATGTGGTGGAGTAATACTGTACATGGAGAGCTTCAGTGCATTAGGTTACATTTAGGTTGCATTACCGGCTGATAATGGTACTCATAGAACAGCTCTCAGCCAATCACGTTGCAGAGTCGGAATGAACTGTGGTATATAATATACAGTATACTCTAGCACAGACATTATTATTTTATTTGCTTCGATTCCATAGCAATCCAACCAAATTAAAAAATAATAATAAAAATTGGAAGCCATGTTGACTTTTTTGCAACCAAACAAATACAGACAAAAGGGTGGAGCCAGACTCATCTTCTCATTAGATAGACACACCCCCTTCCTTCAGACATCCAAGCATCCCAGACTGCCTTCATTGAGTTTACATGTATTTTATACGTATTTTATTACCAAATGTTTAACATTAAATTTTCCATCAGATAACAGAATCAAAGCTCAGCCCCGCCTTCTTACAATATATCTGAATAAAGGTATAAATATAAGTATAAATATAAATACATTGTGGCCATATTAGCAAAGGAGAAACTAACTGCAGGAATTGTTGAGAGACAGTCAGAGATAAGAAAGACTGTTTTGTCTGTTTTGAGACATATGGGGATGGGCGGAACACACACACACACACACACACACACACACACACACACCCACACACACATATACAGTACAACACACACTTTCACCTGTCACAGGGTCTGTAGAGTGTATGGAAAGCTGTCAAGTGCAGCCATATAGATTTACACACATACACATGTGTGCACACATACACACACACACACACACACACACACACACACCTGTCACAGTGTGTGTGTGTGTGTGTGTGTGTGTGTGTAAGGCTGTATAGAATCATTTACCATCACAGCTGTATAGAATTACACACACACACACCCTCACTGTGTTTTCCCTGTCCTTCCCTCTCTCTATCTCCCTCTCTTTCTTCTTCTTTCTCTCTCTCTCTCTCTCTCTCTCCCTCTCTTTCTTCTTCTTTCTCTCTCTCTCTCTCTCTCTCTCTGGGCACAGCTGTGGCCGCAGTGGGCACATTTTCCACAATCAGTGTTGACTTGATGAAATTAAGCTTACCACCACCCCCCACAAGCCCACCACTATCTCTCTCTCTCTCTCTCTCTCTCTCTCTCTCTCTCTTTCTCTCTCTCTCTTTCTCTCGCTCCCTCTGTGTCTTTTCTTGCTCGTGTTTGCTCATTTCTCACTCTTATACCCCCCAGGAGCTTCTCCCTCCAGATATGAGTGAGAGAGATAGATAGATAGACAGAGAGAGATAGATAGAGAGAGAGAGAGTGAGAGAGAGATTGCTATTCATGAATAATATCCAATGCCTTTGATCAGGCCTTTGCTGATGCTGTTGTAAACCTCTTTCTCTCTCTCTCTCCCTCTGTCTCTTCTTCTCTCTCTTCCTCTCTTTCTCTCACTCCCTTTCTCCTCTTCTCTTCCCTCTCTCTCTCACACGTCCCTTTCATTGTTTCCTTTCCCCTTCACTTTCTCTTTTCCTTTCTTCTTTTCCCATTATTTCTCTGTTTCCTCTTCTTTATCTCTCTTCCTGTCTTTTGTTTCTTTTCCATCTCAATTTTTTCCCCTCTCTCCCTCTTTTCTTTTCCCATTCTTTCTCTCTCTCCCTATCTCTTTTTCCATTCTCTCTCATCTCTCTTTCTTTCCCTTTTTCTCTCACTCCCTCTTTTCTTCCCTCTCTCCTGTTCCTTTCCATCTTTCACTTTCCCCCCTCTCCCCTTCTCCCTTTCCCTCTCTCCACTTCTCTTTCCTCCCTTTCTCTCTATTTCTCTCTCTCTTTCTCTCTCTCATTTCCCTTTCAATTTTTCCCTTTCCCCATCCCTCTCTCCTCTTTCTATTCTTCCTCTTTCTCCCTCTCTCATCTTCCCATTTTCTCTGTCTACTCTCTTTCTCTGTTTCTCTCTATCCCATCTCCCCTCTTTCCTCCCTCTGCTCTACCCTCTCTCTATCTCTCTCTCTCTTTTTCTCTTTCTCTCACTTCCCTTTCAAAATTTCCCTTTCCCCATCCTTCTCTTCCTCTCTCCTTTTCCTATTCTTCCTATACTCTCTCTATATCTCTTACCTTTCCATTCTCTCTGTCTCTTTCTTTCTTTCAGTTTCACATTTTCTCTGTCTACTATCTCTCTCTCCCTCTCTCATCTTCATGTAGTCTCTCTCTCTCTCTCTCTCTCTCTCTCAGTATCCGCTCCTCGATAGCGGCGAGGCTGAGCTGTGAGGCAGTGTAATTAGGAACATGGCAGCACATTAGCATGATCCAGCTCCAGCGCCAAGCTGAAGGAGGTGGTCAGGACCCTCTCTCTCTCTCTTTCTCTCACTCCATCGCTCTCTCTCTCTTTCTCACTCTCTGTCTATTTTCTCTCTCTCACCTCCCCTCCGCCTCGGAGTGGCAGGATCCGCAGACGGCCCCTCTAATTACCGGCAGCTGCTACTTGCCGAGTGAAAGGAAAGCGAGGAAAGGAAGGAGAGAGAGAGAAAGAGAGAGAGTGAGCAGAGAGAGAGAGAGAGAGAGAGAGAGAGAGACAGGCGGAGAAGCGGGTCTGATTCGGCCCCGGCGGGGACCACACAAAAGCAGCCGGCGTTTAGATCGCAGGACGCGAAAACAACCTCTCTGTCTGAAGCCGGTTCCGAGCGGGTGGGTGTGGATGAGAGCTCTAAGTGCGTGCTTCGGCTGCGGCCCGTATTATCTACACTTTAGCTGCTTCCCAGAGTCTGAGCTGGAGGCTGCTTTCAGACTGCAGGCTTGAAGTGGAGCCATTGTTGCAGTTTATTTATCTGTTTTTCATAAACATGATCTGGCTGTCTACAGTCTCTTGTTAATGTGATCCGTGTCTGACATTAGTCTGAAGAGCCTGAGCTGTGTAACTGATGTGCATGCACAAAACAGCAATGCTTCACTTGAAGTTTCGGTTTCATTTCTGACCGAATCACAGGATATATATATATATATATATATATATATATATATATATATATATATATATATATATATATATATATATATATATATATTATATATTATATATAATTATATATTATAATTTGATATTAAACAATCAAGAATGTGACCATTGCACACCATTGCAAACCTGCCAAGAGGTATTTAAATTCATATTCAATCAATAGGTCATAAGGCACTATGGCAACTCAACTCAATTCCACTCTACTCAATTCTGCTCTACTCTACTCTACTTGACTTTACTCTACTCAATCCTGCTCTACTCTACTCAATCCTGCTCTACTCAAATTCCCTTTACTCTACTCAATCCAGCTGTACTCTACTTCCCTTTACTATACTCTACTCAATCCAGCTCTATTCTACTCAATTCTGCTCTCCTCTACTCTGCTTCACTTTACTCTGCTAAATTCTGCTCTACTCTGCTTGACTTTACTCTACTCAATTCTGCTCTACTCTACTTGACTTTGCTCTACTTAACCCTGCTCTACTTTACTTTACTGCTGTACTCAATGAATCCTGCTTTACTCTACTCTACTTTACTCTACTCTACTTCTTTACTCAATCCTGCTCTATTCTTCTTACTCATACTCTACTCTATATCACTTTACTCTACTCTACTCAATCCTGCTCTAGTCTGCTCAATCCTGCTCTACTCTATTCTACTTCACTTTACTCTACTCTACTCAATTCAGCTCTACTCTACTCTACTCAGTCATGCTCTACTGTACTCAATCCTGCTCTACTCTACTTCAATATACTCTGCTCAAGCCTGCTCTACTCTACTCTACTTCACTTTACTCTACTCTACTCAAATCTGCTCTACTATATTACTCCCACTCTACTCTACTTTTCTCTACTCTACTCTACTCTACTCAATCCTGCTCTACTGTACTCAATCCTGCTCTACTCTACTTCATTTTACTCTACTCTACTCAATCCCGCTCTACTCTACTTAATTTTACTCTACTCTACTCAATGCCGCTCTACTCTACTTCACTTTGCTCTACTCAACCCTACTCTACTCTACTCTACTTCACTTTACTTTACTCAGTCCAACTCTACTCTAATCAATCCTGCTCTACTTTACTCTTCTTAACTTTACTCTACTCTATCCTCTACTCAAATCCGCTCAATTCTTCTACTTTACCCAACTCAATCCTGCTCTCTAGTCAACCTTCTCTTCAAATCCATCCTCCTCCTAAGCTTTCTCATTCCTACAAATTGCTGTTAGACCTGGACTGATAAAGTGAGAAGTAAAGAGAGAGGCATCATGAGGAAGAGAGGAAACGATAGAGAGAGGGAAGAAGTTTGCTGTCAGATTATCTGGATTAATCGGCAGTGCCGGATGCTATAATCCTGACGACAATCTGATTGGCCGAGCTCCAGCGAGATCGAAGGTCACTGGGATGGGTTGGGTGTGTATTGTAATGCTCTGGCTGTGGGTCATCACTGTCTGGTTGATGCTCTAGAAGACTTAGGGACAGAGAGGAAGGACTGGAGAGGCTGTTCTGTAACTTTGGAGTTGTGTTTAAGAGCTGACAATGGGTTATAAGAGATTATGCAATGTGTGTGTGTGTGTGTGTGTGTGTGTGTCCAGTCCTGAGCTGGCGTCTTGTTTGCATGGCCACTGCAGGCGATCCAGAGATGAGACGATTCTCACAGCAGGAACCAGCCTTTGATCTCTGTTGTGGGGGGGAGACACACACACACACACACACACACATTCATCTCTCTCATTTCCTCACTCTCTGTGTTTTTGTTTTCTAGATAGTAGTTCCATTTCTTTCTCTCTTCAGTCTGGCTCTGACTTTCTCTCTAGTATAGGGTAGTATATTGTAGTATAGGGTATTATACTCTAGTATAGGGCAGTATATTGTAGTATAGGATATTGTACTCTAGTAAAGGGTAGTAAATGTAGTATAGGATATTGTAATCTAGTATAGGGTAGTATATGGTAGTATAGGGTAACATACTCTATTATAGGGTAGTATATGGTAGTATTGGGTATTACACTCTAATATAGGATAGAATATGATTGTATAGAGTTTTATACTTTAGTATAGGGTAGTAAATGGTAGTATAGGGTATTATACTCTAGTATAGGGTAATATATGGTAGTATTGGGTATTACACTCTAATATAGGATAGAATATGATTGTATAGAGTTTTATACTCTAGTATAGGGTAGTATTATGGTAGTATAAGGCATTATACTCTAATATAGGGAAGTATATGGTAGTATAGGGTAGTATATGGTAGTATAGGCAATTATACTCTAACATAAGGCAGTATATGGTAGTATAGGATATTATAGTATAGGGTAGTATATTGTAGTATAGGATATTATACTCTAGTATAGGGTAGTATATGGTAGTATAGGGTGTTGTACTCTAGTATAGGGTAGTAAATGGTAGTATAGGGTATTGTACTCTAGTATAGGGTAGTAAATGGTAGTATAGGGTATTATACTTTAGTATAGGGTAGTATATTGTAGTATAGGGTATTATACTCTAGTATAGGGTAGTATATGGTAGTATAGGATATTATAGTATAGGGTAGTATATTGTAGTATAGGATATTATACTCTAGTATAGGGTAGTATATGGTAGTATAGGGTAACATACTCTATTATAGGGTAGTATATGGTAGTATAGGGTATTATACTTTAGTATAGGGTAGTAAATGGTAGTATAGGGTATTATACTCTAGTATAGGGTAATATATGGTAGTATTGGGTATTACACTCTAATATAGGATAGAATATGATTGTATAGAGTTTTATATTCTAGAATAGGGTAGTATTATGGTAGTATAAGGCATTATACTCTAATATAGGGAAGTATATAGTAGTATAGGGTAGTATATGGTAGTATAGGCAATTATACTCTAACATAAGGCAGTATATGGTAGTATAGGATATTATAGTATAGGGTAGTATATGGTAGTATAGGATATTATACTCTAGTAAAGGGTAGTATATGGTAGTATAGGGTGTTGTACTCTAGTATAGGGTAGTAAATGGTAGTATAGGGTATTGTACTCTAGTATAGGGTAGTAAATGGTAGTATAGGGTATTATACTTTAGTATAGGGTAGTATATTGTAGTATAGGGTATTATACTCTAGTATAGGGTAGTATATGGTAGTATAGGGTAATATACACTATTATAGGGTAGTATATGGTAGTACAGGGTATTATACTCTAGTAAAGGGTAGTAAATGTAGTATAGGGTATTATACTCTAGTATAGGGTAGTATATTGTAGTATAGGATATTGTAATCTAGTATAGGGTAGTATATGGTAGTATAGGGTAACATACTCTATTATAGGGTAGTATATGGTAGTATAGGGTATTATACTTTAGTATAGGGTAGTAAATGGTAGTATAGGGTATTATACTCTAGTATAGGGTAATATATGGTAGTATAGGGTATCACACTCTAATATAGGATAGAATATGATAGTATAGAGTTTTATACTCTAGGGTAGTATTATGGTAGTATAAGGCATTATACTCTAATATAGGGAAGTATATGGTAGTATAGGCTATTATACTCAAACATAGGGCAGTATATGGTAATATAGGACATTATAGTATAGGGTAGTATAGGGTAGTATATGTTAGAAAAAGGTATTATACTCTAATATAGGGTAGTATAGGTTAATATATGGTAGTATAGGGTATTACACGAATATAGGATAGTATATGATAGTATAGAGTATTACACTCGAGTATAGCGTATAGTATTATGGTAGTATAAGGCATTATACTCTAATATAGGGTAGTATATGTTAGTATAGGGTAGTATATGGTAGTGTATGGTATTGTACTCTAGTATAGGGTAGTATTATGGCAGTATAAGGTATTATACTCTAATATAATTACCCTAATTATAGGATAGTATAAGAGTATAGGGTAGTATACATTAGTAAAGGATAGTATAGGGGGGTTATAGGTTATTTTACTAGTACAGGGTAGTATACTTAGGTTTAGGTAATAATGGCTGATATAGGGTAAGTGGTAGTTTAGGGAAGCTAGTATAGGGAGTATAGCATATTATAGGGCAGTATAGAGGTATATGTAGTGTAGGTGGGTATATGATGGTATATGTAGTACATATACAAACTATTCTAAAGTATTATAGGCTATTATAGGGTATAGGGTATAAAGAGTATAGGCTCGTCATTGTATATACGTTATATCAAGCTATAAGAATAAAATGAACAAAACATATATATCGAATGTCGCATTACTGAATGCTTACGGCTTGTTATGTCATTACTTATTTATTTAAGAAAAAATCTGTTTAAATCACGCATAGATTTTCACATCATCTCATAGATGGAAAAAAGCTTCTCTCTCTCTCTCTCTCTCTCATTCCTCTTTCGCTCTCCACTCTTTGTCTCCTCCTTCCCATTGATCTAAAGTTTCCCCTCAAAGAAATGAAAGAAATGTTCCCTTTAGCCCAAAAATCAGCACGGTGCCTGCACCGATGATCTAGTACTTTATGATAGAACTCTATTGATCGGCCGCTGCTGCTGCTGCTGCTGCTGGTGCTGCTGGTGCAGCGAGTGTGATTGAAGTTCTTTTGTTTTATGAGCCCAAGAGCGCCGAGCGCAAAATCGAACATGAAAGTCCGTCGCAACACTGCTCATAACGTCCTGACAGTATTTACATGAGCGCTTAAGCTGCCATCAATACGCAGCTGATCAGAAGAGATCGAATTCAACGGCTCTCTAATCGCAATCCAGCGTCCGTATCTATCTAAGTAGTACAGATCACTGTAATAACAGTACACACGGAACCGGGGCCATTACACACTTACACACTTACACACTGCACTCTGCAGCTCGTCCATATTGACCACTGATCACGCGGCTCTGCGTTAGCACTGCCCGACCGCAGGCTGCATCTATTAGTTTGCCAAATGGGCTTCTAATTACATATCGATCTCCAGCGTGGACGGCGCATCGTGTTGGCGCGTACTGCCGTGCGGCCCTCGCTCCTGCCAACAGGATTGATATTAATGAAGGAGTATTTACAGCTGAGACTTTTCGAGACAGAGAGAGAGAGGAGACAGATGAAAGAGAGACAGAGAGAAAAAGAGAGAAAGAGGAAGAGCAGTTGTCCTGTGCTGCTTCTCCCTGCAGTCTGCTTTCGATTGTTTTAATGAGAAAGGTGACAGAAATGATTGGCACAAGTAAGTAGTTTAATGATGAAGGAGCTCTGACTTACCTCCTCTCTACTCTACTCAGCCCTGCTCATCACTACCATTATCTATTCATTCACATCTACTGTTCTCAATCCTGCTTTCCTTTATTCAACTCAACTTAATCCTATTCTTCTTTTATCTACTAAACTCCTCAATTCCTGTTTTTTTATATTCAACTGAATGCTGCCCTCTTATATTCTATTAAGTCCTGCTCTCTTCTGCTTTACTCAACTCAGACGTGTCCTACTCTACTCACATTTACTTTACTCTCAACTCAATCCTCTTGTTCTCTTCTTGATTCTACTCAATTCTGCCCTTTTCTACTCAATTCTACAAAATTCTCTCTATTCAATCCTGCTATACTCTTCTCCCCTTTACTCTGCTCTACTCTACTCAATCATCTTGTCCTCTACTCATTTCTTAATCTTGTGCTACTTTCCTCTACTCTTCTCCTTTTTACTCTACTCAACTCAATTCTGCTCTTCTCTACTCTACTTTATTCTATGCTACTCAATCCTGCTCTACTCTACTCTTCTCTACTTTATTCTATACTACTCTACTCAATTCTGCTCTACTCTATTCCACTTTACTTTACACTCGCCAATCCTCTTTTCCTCTACTCAGTTCTCGATCCTGTGCTACTCTACTCTACTTTACTCCAATTTACTCAACAATCTTGTCCTCTACTTGATTTTACCTAATTCTGCACTCTTTTCAATCCTAATATACTCTGCTCCCCTTTACTCTACCTTACTCAACCCTGCTCTACTCTTCTCTAGTCCACTCAGTCCCCTTGTCCTCTACTCAGTTCTCAATCTTGCACTACTTTACTCTACTCTACTCTACTCAATCCTGCTCTACTCTACTTCCATTCACTCTACTCAATCCTCCTCTACTCTACTTCTCCCTACTCCACTCAATCCTCTTGTCATCTACTTGATTCTACTTAGTTCTGCCCTCTTCTACCCAATTCTAGACAATTTTTCCTTCCTCAACTCTACCCAACTCAATACTGCTCTCTACTCAAAGCTCCATCATTTCTCCATTCTCTTCTCTCTCTTCTCTCCTCCTCCTAAGCTGTCTCGTTCCTGCCTCAACAAAGCCTGAGGAATCTTGTCTGTGTGTGTAATTGTTCCCCTCCTTCTCACTGTGTGTACAACGTCAACCAAACCTACCCGTGCGACACACACTCACACACACACACACCTGAGGCTGCCTGCAGTCAATCAGGCTGCCTCACCACACGCCTTTCAGCACTGCAGGGACCGGGGATGGGAAAAGGGGGAAGACAGTAGCAGGGAAAGGATTTTTTTTTCCATGTTGTCTATCTCATCTTGTCAGTTTGGTGTGCGTGTGTGTGTGTGTGTGTGTGTATGTGTGTGTGTGTGTGTGTGCTTGCAGGGGGTTGTGTGTGAAAAGACAATGTAATTGCCTGTCTAAAACACAGGGCTAAAAGCAGGCAGTGGAGGAGAGCCCAAAGGTTAGCCCGCCACCTCCATTACCTTCCTGTGTCAGTGGAACACCCAGACGCCTAAAGACAGCAGGATGAGGAAAAGCACATATATGTGACACATGCTTTTACTCTGGTCCCAGAGGGCTGACGAATGCTTCAGTTCGGCGAATCCTTGCTCAAAGACACCTTACTGAACTCATCCATTAATTACCAGGTTTTTACTGGATGTGAGGACCACAAATTTTAGTTAACACACAGTCAATTGTATGTCTCAGACAGGTACACTACTGCTCAAAAGTTTGAGTTTCATTTCGTGCATCTGTCAGTTAACATTATCTGAGGCATCTTTCTCTCAAACTGCAGACTCTAAGATATTTATCTTCTTGCACAGTTGTGCATCAGGGCCTCCCACTCCTTTTTTGTCCTTTTTATGTCCCTTTTCAAAGGGGGTAGTAAACAGCATGGTAAGATATTTTCATTTTTTTGGCAATATCTCGCATTGAGTAGCCTTCCTTACACATAAACACAACAATGGACTGACGGGTCTCTGAAGAAAGTTGTTTCTTTCTGGCCATATTTTAAGCCTGTAAGCAAGCCAACAACTGCTGATGCTTCAGATACTAAACTAACCTAGAATGCTCCCCTTTTATGCTCACTAATTAGTATAACATTTTTCAGCTGTGCATCCCAATTGAGCAAGGGTGTCCTAACCACCAATTAGCCCAATATCATTGTTAACTTGGATTGGCAGCCATACCAAAAGATTTAGGCAGAGGACTGAGAATTGCTGATAATAGAACTATATGCAAAATAAGTCTTTATACAAAAATAGGCTTTAATACAAACAATTTTACTCTTTAAAAATCATCTGATACACTTAAATTAATTGCATGTTGAAATTAAAATGGACAAGATTGTTTGTGAATTGCATGCAAATGTTTTTTTCTTTCAAAAAGAAGGAAATTTGAAAGTAGTACTGAACTTTTGAGCGGTAGTGTACATACATGATTACACCTGTGATACATGATTGCAGAGGGTGTACAAGTTCCTCCTTCCCCCACTCCACTGCCCTGTAAAAAGATTATCTGATGCCATGTAGTTGTGGTAGTGTACCTCTTGGTAAGAGACCACTGAATGCTAGTCATACAATACCCTTACATTGCACTTATTTTAAGCAAAATGCTCATGTTGCCTGGTTGACAGACTTTGCAAGAGATAACGGTTGATAAATATAAACCTTCTTAGTAACTCCATTGGGTCCTGGCACCAGCTATTTTACAGTATAGGCTGTATCTTCGTGTCAGTGACACTCACCATCAGTGTGTAGTCATTTTTCTTTTTTATTATGTAATGGTTTACTGTCTGGTTTCAATGTTGGATGGCTGCTGCTTAGAATGGTTTTATGTTGACTGAATGCTACAGATGCCACTCATAAAGTGGTTAAATGGACATAGATTTGTGCTTTAAATGGTGCTTTTCACATTTTATTGACATGGCATCAATAATTATTGATTAATCGACTAATTAAAAAAAATAACATGACAGACTAGTCGACTACCAAAATCACAGCCCTAGTTTGTATATTTTTTTTACATGGCAAACAAGCTATTCACAGCTATAGAGTTCTGAATATAGAAGTCCTGAGCTATTCTAGTCACAAATACACAAACACACACTCACACACTGTCTCTGTGGATGTGGATAAGGTCTTTATCTGCACTCTGTTCCCTTTCTCTAGCTTTTTGTGTGTGTGTGCGTAGGTGTGTATTCATTATAAATGGTGTGAGAGTGAGAGTGCAGTCTGTACCTGTAAAAGCAGCAATCCCCACAGCCTGATAGACAGAGCCGGGCCGCCACGAGAGACAGACAGCCCCAGACAGAAAGACAGACAGACAGACATTCAGGGCCAGATAGACTGACACTGAGAGACAGGTGGGGTGGGCACACTCTTCAATTAATGAGAAAAAGGAGAGGAGGATCTCCACACACACTACACACACACACACTTGTGTGCACACACACACTTGTGCGCACACATACACACACACACACACATATAATGACCATCTATCAGCACCATGGCAACCGCAGCATCCCCATACCCTCTCCACCCGCAAAATAAAAATCAATGCTTTGGCAGCTTAGTTGCAATGCTCGCACACACACACACTCACACACACACACACACACACACGTTTTCAGACGGTAAAGTATTCACAAGCCATCCTAGACATCTGAAAGCGCATTAAGTGTCATTTTCCCCGGAGCATTAGGGATGTAAAAGAGATGCGGCAAATTGCAAGCCGACATGCTCCCTGTCAGAAAGGCCAGGCGAGAGAGAGAGAGAGAGACAGAGAGAGAGAGAGAGAGAGAGAGAGAGAGAAAGAGAGAGAGACAGAGAGACAGAGAAAGATAGAGAGATTGAAGAAACGAAAGGGAGGCAAAAAGAGAGAGAAAAGGAAATAGAGACATTGGGGAAACAAAAGGAAAGTAGAGAAAGAAAGACACAAAGAAAGAAAAAAGGGAATAAGAGAGAACTTGACAGAGATAGAAACACAAAGAAAGAGACAGAGAGACATAGATGGATTGAGAAAATGAAGGAGAAACAGAAAGAGAAAGGGAAGTGGAGAGAGTGACACAGAGAGAGAGGGAGAGACAGAGAGAGACAGAGAGAAATAGAAGGATTGAGGAAACGAAAGGGATTAAGGCAGAGAGAGTAAGGAAAGTAGAGAAAGAATGGCAGAAAGAGAGGAAGAGAATGGGAAGAGGAGCGAAAGAGAGCAAGAGAGAGAGAGAGACAGAGAAAAAGAGAGAGACAGAAAGAAATAGAGGGAGTGAGGAAACAAATGAAAGTCTAAACAAAGAGATGCAAAAAGAATCATAAGAATACAAGCACATCGTAAAATACCCTTAAAACATCCTTTCAAATACCATTTAAATGTTATTATTATTTTAATATTACTATTATAAGAAGTAGAAGTAATAGTATTTTAGCTGACTAACCTGCACTGTAGTATCTTTGGTACTGTATTTTAATTAAAAATAGTTTGGTAATTAAATACAGTACATGTATTGCATATATGCAGTTGAAACATTGACGCTACACTTAGCTTAGCTGACAAACTGGTGCTGTGGAGTAGATTTGGCTTTAAACTCAATGAAGGCAGTCTGGGACGCTTGCTCTGGTTGTAAATTTGACAATATTGCGGACAACTTTGACTTAATTTCTATAGAACGAAAGGGGAATGGAAACACAGTAATATATATATATATATATATATATATATATATATATATATAACTATAACAAATCAAAACCTGTTGACTCAAAATACTCTTACAGCACATTAGAAAGCAATGGGCCGTCCCCTTTTGGCTCATTTTATTGATTTTACCTGATCTATCTACAGATATAACAGTGTAGCCATTAGCCTGTTCGGTTATCAGACATTGGCGCTCCTTGTAGTCGCTGCTTCTGTGGCTCGCTTTGGTTCCCCCCCTCCAGCAGGTACTCAAATTACCTTTAATGCGTTTTTCTGCCGCGGCGAGCTCCCAGTTGAACCAGTCGCTGTGAGGAGTACTCCAGAGACCGAGGATCATTTGAACCCTGAAAGAGTTCTAGTTTCCAGTTCCTTTACGTTCCTGCTCTCACATGCAGAGCTGAAAGCACTGTAGACACATTAACTACTGATCTGAATTCTATTTCTTCAGACTCCGCCGACAT
Organism: Astyanax mexicanus; assembly: GCF_023375975.1. Classification (NCBI taxonomy): domain Eukaryota; kingdom Metazoa; phylum Chordata; class Actinopteri; order Characiformes; family Acestrorhamphidae; genus Astyanax; species Astyanax mexicanus. The sequence goes on along the minus strand of NC_064420.1, from coordinate 5,049,055 downwards.
CGTATCATCTCCCAGGAGTGTTCTTAACCTTATCTTATCTTATTTCATCTATCTGACGTACATTCACTTACTAAAATCAGCCTTAGAGTGGTTGAGACATATAAACATTCATGCATATGTCTGGTAGTATATCCAGTAATATGGATTAGAATGTGAAATCACTGCATAAGAACGTACTAATTTTTAGTCCTAAGACTTTTGCCATGCCCTACAGAAGCTATAGAACACTATAATAATCTTTGGGATTTACGTTGCTTCAAACATCTGTTCATATGGACAATTCTAGCCAGATGTCATGTAAGGTGTGCTCTGGGTAAAGTAGTCTAGGGGTTATCGAGTCAGTAGTAAGGTAAACTATAAAGTAGACACCTTAAAAGGTTAATCAGCCGGGTTAATCAGTACTGTGTTGAGAGTGAATACGAGGAAAGATATTATCAAAGTTGCCCCTATATCTCTCCAAAAAGTGTGTTCAGGACCAAGGACAGCTGCAGTAAGTGTATCTGTTTACACGGCAGGCAAAACCAGATTTTTTGCTCAGATCTGTGGAAAGGCGTTGTGATCAGATTGGATTTGCGTGTGCGAAAGATGCTTTGAAATTAGATTTGTCCACATTTTAAAATTCTGTGCAAATTTAAAGTAGTTTACAAGTAATTTAGAAGTAGTTTGGAAGGGCCACCAAGTGGTCCAGTGTACTAAGTGCTGTCACTTTGGTTGGGAGATTGCTGGTTCAAATCCCAGTCATGCAGCTTGCCATCAGCTGCCGGAGCCCTGAGAGAGCACAATTGGCCTTGCTCTCTCTGGGTGGGTAGATGGTGCTCTTTCCCGCTATCACTCCTAGGGTGATGTCGACCGAGACAAGGTGTCTGAGCTGGTCTAGCTGACTATTGCGTCCAAATGGAAATGAAAATAGTTTGGTAACTAAATACATGTACTGCTTTTTTTAGAGTTTAAACATCACTGTTACGCTTACAGGACAAACTGAGTATCTTGTGAAAAAGTCAACACTGTAAACTCAATGAAGGCAGTCTGGGACAATTGGCCTGGGAAGCTTAGTTTGATTAGACAAGTCTGGTTACACCTATCAACTCTACTCTGTGGACTTTGGTTGAATTTTTGCTAATATTGCAAACAATTTTGGCATCATATCTATGGAACCAAAGGGTATTGAACCATAATTTATCTATAGAAATTCTAAACCTGTTGACTCAAAATACACAATACATTTTACATAAGCAATAAGCAAAAGGCCATTCTTTTGGATTATTTTAATGATTTTACCATATAGTCTACATATATAACAATGTCTTGCAATGTAATGTAATGCCATTAGGCTTTTGTGCTGTTAATTGTCTGATAGTCTTCGTTAAAGCTTCAAATATTTTAGCATTTTTTGTAATCATATATTGCTATTTCAGATTCCACAGCCTCTGCTGTGTGCTGTGAATGAATGACAATAAGGTCTCATCATAAGAGGACAGAGGCTTCAGTGCTGATGTTGTTTTGTGTCTGTCATGTGAAGTGAAGGATGTACCTGATGATGAGTTCTTTTCTCTCTCTCTCTCTCTCTCTCTCTCTCTCTCTCTCTCTCTCTCTCTCTCGGCAGGTGTTCCCAGAGAGATAGCTGTGAACGAGCCAATGAACCTTACCGTTTCGCAGCCACGCTGAACCAGTGCATGAAGGCCACTGTGTACCCTGACAGCATTGCGGTTTCCGAACCCAGTGTACCGGTGAGATTCACACACCCAGGCACTCACATTTGGTGGCATTTTCTGACACCTTAGCTTGAGCAGTTCAGGTTAAATGAATCTTAACCCTTTCAGGCCCTTTGCTGATTTTTTTTTTCTTTTAACAGTGTCAGATTTATTGATATTGACAAATTAGCACCCATTATTATTGGGGATTATTGAGGATCTGGGTGCTGCTACCATTATTCGAGAATCGCTGGTCGTAGTTCTGATTTATGATGCTTCTGCATCAGCAGCCGAAGTCCGAGAGAGCACAGTGCTACTAATGTGTGATGCTACCCAGTGATGCTGCATCAGCGACAGTTTGAAAATGGGCGGAGTCTGGATTCACAAGTAGTGATAGAGACCTGAGAAGACTGAGCAGTGGGTAGGGTAACTGGCCTTCCAAATTGGGTAGAAAATAAATACAATAAGATTCAATACAATTAAATTAGTGAATTACAAACTATTAAACTTGTTTTTGCCATAATCTGACACCTCTTTCAATGCGCAAGTTGCATTCCAAATATTCAAGAATGTATCTACCAGGAACAGTGGTGGTGCAATGGTGACTCACCAAGAAACAACGAGCAGAAATACTCATTCTTATTGTGAATTCAATCCAGGTGCAATGGCATAAGTCCTCCTGAAATCAGTGGTCTGGGGTTCGCTTTAAACGTGGAAGCTATCCGCTCCCAGTGCCATGTGTAGGGTTATGTGATTGCTTCCTTTTGTAATATGACATTCATAATAACAATTTGTTGTGGGCAATATATATCATCACAGAAAGTATTGTGATAAACAGTATTATTGTCATTTTAAGATCATATAAATACAGCTGACATAATAAATAATAAAAGAAAAGCAAAACAAAACAATTATACCCTTTTAAAAACAACAACATTTACAATTATTCATATTTTAGGAAATATATACTATTTTCTTCACCTACTGCAGACCACAATGTGCTTATGGAGCCCATTTATCGCGTAACTTCCATTTCCTTCAGTAAAATAATGTCAAATGCCTAATAAAAAGCACACTGTGATTGGACTTTGATTGGTTTGAACTATATTGAATAACCTTCCACTGCCCAAGTTGCTCTCTAAATACTCAAGAATATACCTAAAAAAAAGAGCAGTTAAAACTACTAGATGTGTTCTAAATGCAATGGTTGGTGACTCACCAAGAAAAACAAGCAGAAATACGTCATAGTATTTAATTGTGGAAGCTATCCACTCCCAGTGCCATGTGTAGGGTTATGTGATTGCTTCCTTTTTATAAGATAAGTTGATATTTTAAGTATCGTGAGAGTTTTTTTTTTTTATAACTTGGCGCTTACACTAATCGGGTAACTTCCCTTTCTATCAGTATAATAATACCAAATGCCTAATAAAGCACACTGTGATTGGACTTCTGGGGTTCTTTTCAAGTAGACACTTGTGCATTTGCTACAAGTGTGAAAGCTATCCGCTCCCAGTGCCATGTGTAGGGATAGGTGATTGCTTCATTGTACGATAAGTTAATAATTTAATTATCGTGACAGGCCTATTTTGTAATGTGTTGCTTTCACTTATCGCATAACTTCCTTTCCCATCAGCATCTCTTTGCATTCCAAATATGCAAGAATGTACCTACCAAGAACCGTTAAAGCTCCTAGACATGTTCTAAAGGCGATGGTTGGTAGATTGGATGGTTGGTTGGTTGTTTGGTTAGTTGGTTGGTTGGTTGGCTAGTTAGTTGGCTGGTGGGTTGGTTGATATGTTGGCTAGTTAGCTGGTTGAATGGATGGTTGGTGTATTTGTTGATTGGATGGTTTGTTGATTGCCCATTTAATTGGTTGATTTGTAGAAACTTGTGCAGTTGCTGCAGGTGTGACAGCTATCTGCTCCCAGTGCCATGTGTAGGGTTAGGTGATTGCTTCATTGTACGATAAGTTAATAATTTAATTAGCATGACAGGCCTATTTTGTAATGTGGTGCTTCCACTTATCGCATAACTTCCTTTCCCATCAGCATCTCTTTGCATTCCAAATATGCAAGAATGTACCTACCAATAACCGTTAAAGCTCCTAGATGTGTTCTAAAGGTGATGGTTGGTAGATTGGATGGTTGGTTGGTTGTTTGGTTAGTTGGTTGGTTGGTTGGCTAGTTAGCTGGTTGAATGGATGGTTGGTGTATTTGTTGATTGGATGGTTTGTTGATTGCCCATTTAATTGGTTGATTTGTAGAAACTTGTGCAGTTGCTGCAGGTGTGAAAGCTATCTGCTCCCAGTGCCATGTGTAGGGTTAGGTGATTGCTTCATTGTATGATAAGTTAATAATTTAATTAGCGTGACAGGCCTATTTTGTAATGTGGTGCTTCCACTTATCGCATAACTTCCTTTCCCATCAGCATCTCTTTGCATTCCAAATATGCAAGAATGTACCTACCAATAACCGTTAAAGCTCCTAGATGTGTTCTAAAGGTGATGGTTGGTAGATTGGATGGTTGGTTGGTTGTTTGGTTAGTTGGTTGGTTGGTTGGCTAGTTAGCTGGTTGAATGGATGGTTGGTGTATTTGTTGATTGGATGGTTTGTCGATTGCACATTTAATTGGTTGATTTGTAGAAACTTGTGCAGTTGCTGCAGGTGTGAAAGCTATCCGCTCCTAGTGCCATGTGTAGGGTTAGGTGATTGCTTCATTGTACGATAAGTTAATAATTTAATTATATCGTGACAGGCCTTTTTTGTAATGTGGTGCTTCCACTTATCGCATAACTTCCTTTCCCATCAGCATCTCTTTGCATTCCAAATATGCAAGAATGTACCTACCAAGAACCGTTAAAGCTCCTAGACGTGTTCTGAAGGCAATGGTTGGTGACTCACCAAGAAAAACAAGCAGGAATACTCATTCTTCATTGTGAATTCAGTCCAGATGCAATGGCATAAGATGCTGTTCACATTTAACCTACAGGTGTGGAAGCTATCCGCTCCCAGTGCTATGTGTAGGGTTACGTGATTGCTTCAAAGTGGTAAGGAGGATTTGAACTATATTAAAGAATCTCTTTCTGTCTTTCAATCTCGTTCTCCAGCTTTCAAATGCATGAAACCCCAGCTCTGGAGTCTGCCGCTCTCTCTGGTGACTGTACACACAAATTGCCTAAATTCGTTCTGTATGTAGATGTGTTGATGTGCTGTTTATCTCGCCCGCTTTTCGGCTGAGCGGTAATGCTCAGTGTGGGTGGATGGGAGACTGAGTGAGTAGAGGCAAGGTGCATGTGTGGGTGAGATGCCAAAATGCGTGTGTGTAGGCAGATGTGGGAGTTTTGTTTGAGGAGAGACTGGCGTTCTGCGTTCTGTGTCGGGTTAAGGGCGACCAGAGAGAGAGAGAAGGAGAGAGAGAGAGAGAGAAAGAGAGAGAGATTTTTCTTTTTTATTCCTTTCCATTTTTAAGCATTTATTTTATAAATCACAGTCAAATGCTCATTTTCAAACGCTTCTTATTACTAAACTTAACTACACTGACATGATTTAAATAGTTCGTACAGTCGTACCACAGGGGGCAGGTTGGGAATGGCCACTCCTGTTTAAGTTGTGAGGTAGTATCTTGTGAGTGAGGTTAAATAGTGGAAACCTTGATCATGGCAAATTGATGTTATTCATGCGAGTTGAAGTGGAGACCGAAGTTGTGTGGGCATTTAACATTCCTTCACATTGGATGATTGATTGGTAGATTGGATGGTTAGTTGGTTGGTTGGTTGGGTGGTTGGCTAGTTAGTTGGCTGGTGGGTTGGTTGATATGTTGCCTAGTTAGCTGGTTGAATGGATGGTTGATGGATTTGTTGATTGGATGGTTTGTCGATTGACCATTTTGATTGATTTGTTGGTTGGTTGGTTAGTAAGTTGGCTGATATTGTTGGCTGCTTGGATGGTTGGTGGTGGATTTGTTCATTTGATTGTTTGTCAGTTGGTTGTTAAGTTGCTTGACTTGTTGGTTGGTTGGTTGATTGATAAGTTAGTTGGCTGGTAGGTTGGTTGAGTTGTTGGCTAGTTAGTTAATTGAATGTATGGTTGGTGGATTTGTTGATTGGATGGTTCCTCGTTTGGTTGGTTAATTAGTTAGTTGGATGGTGGGTTGGTTGATTTGTTGGTTAGTTCATTAGTTAAATGAATGGTTGGTGGATTTGTTGATTGGATGGTTTGTCGGTTGGTGGTTAAGTTGGTTTAATTGTTGGTTGGTTGGTTAGTTAGTTGGCCGGTGGGTTGGTTGATTTGATTGTTGGTTGGTTGGTGGATTTATCAGTTGAAGTCAGAATCATTGACCATGGCAGGTTGATGTTATTTATGGGAGTTGGAGTGGAGACTGAAGTTGTGTGGACATTTAACATTCCTTCACATTGGTTGATTAGTTGGTTGGTTGTGTAGTTAGTTGGCTGGGAGGTTGGTTGGCTAATTGGTTGGTGGATTTGTTGATTGGATGGTTTGTCGGTTGGTTGTTTAGTTGCTTGATTTGTTTGTTGGTTGAAGTCAGACTGCATTATTTTAGTGTCCAAATAAAACCAGGTTTGTAAGAAGCTGAGAGCTTATGCAGTGATGGAGCTAAACAAGCTGCTCTGTTTTACACCACCAGGCGACAGCAGCAGGGTCAGCGGCGGGAAACGATCGTCATGACAACAAAGCCCATCCACAGAGGAGCATGAAAAAGCAGCAAAAAGAATTAAATTACCTTTATTAAAAATGCTGCTAGCAATTAGACACCTCTACCCACACACAAGCCGAAACGGCCAGAGAGCTAACAAATGCCGGAAAAAGCGCAAAAAACAAACTATTAGTACATCCAGGACCTTTAGTTAGGCTTCTGATTTACTCAGATACTGCAGAAGCCCAAAGCTCAGCCTCCCCAGGAGGAATTCAGGCATGTTTCTGAACCATAACAACAACGGCTGTGTCCAAATAGTTGAATGTAACTTTCTGACTTCCTGTCCTCTCTGCTTTCCTTCATTATGCTTCATCTGATCTAACTGGCATGTGGATCCACATGACTGGCAAAATCAGCTCAGGACAGTTTAAAGGAAACAGACAGGCAAGGACGTTTCAAGGTCAAGCTAAGATTTTGGGCTAAACTCGTTCTTTGGTTGGATTCCTCAGTACTGTGGAAAGTGAAAAACTGGCTTAATGAGGGCATTTTTACATCTAAACCAAAAGTCTGAACCAAGTCTGAACCAAATATCATGTACATCTCTGTACTTGACTCTGATTGGTTTTTAATTTTGGGCGTGCCTCATACTATTTTGTGCAAATAAAAAAAAGTTAATTTCACCTAATAATTCTCACATTGTTTTTTTTGTTTTTTGTTTTTTTGGTAAAAATAAGCTTAATATATCCACCCTGTCATGGTAAAATATCAGGACAATTAAAATAATTTTAAATTTTTAGAACAGATTGGATCGGTTGGTTGGTTGGTTCAATGGTAGGTTGGTTGGTAGGTTGATTAATTGATTGATTGTTCAGTATATTGGTTGATTGGTTGATTGGTTAAATGGTATGTTGGTTGGTTGGTTGTTGGGTGATCATTTGTTTGGTTGGTCAGTTTATTGATTGATTGGTTGGTTGGTTAGTCAATTGGTGGATTGGTTGCTTGATTAAATAATAGGTTGGTTGGTTTAATTGTAGGTTGGATGATTGGTTGAATGAATGATTTGTCAGTTTATTGGTTAATTGGTTGCTTGGGTAAATCGTAGGTTGGTTGGTTGTTGGGTGATTGATTGGTTGGTTGGTCAGTTTTTTGATTGATTGGTTGGTTTGTTAGTTAGTCAATTGGTGGATTGGATGCTTGATTAAATAGTAGGTTGGTTGGTTAAATTGTAGGTCGGATGGCTGGTTGAATGAATGATTGGTCAGTATATTGGTTGATTGGATGCTTGGGTAAATTGTATGTTGATTGGTTGGTTGTTGGGTGATTGATTGGTTGGTTGGTCAGTTTATTGGTTGATTGGTTGGTTAGTCAATTGGTGGATTGGTTGCTTGATTAAATAGTAGGTTGGTTGGTTAAATTGTAGGTCGGATGGTTGCTTGTATGAATGATTGGTCAGTTTATTGGTTGATTGGTTGCTTAGGTAAATTGTATGTTGGGTAATTGATTGGTTGGTCAGTTTATTGATTGATTGAATGGTTGGTTGGTCAATTGGTGGATTGGTTGGTTGGTTAGTCAATTGGTGGATTGGTTGCTTGATTAAATAGTAGGTTGGTTGGTTTAATTGCAGGTTGGATGGTTGGTTGAATGAATGATTGGTGAGTTTATTGGTTGATTGGTTGCTTGGTTAAATTGTATGTTGATTGGTTGGTTGTTGGGTGATTATTTGATTGGTTGGTCAGTTTATTGGTTGGTTAGTCTATAAGTGGAGTGGGTTGTTTAGTTGGTTATTGAATTGCTTGATTTGTTACTTGGTTAAATGGTAGTTAGGTTGGTTGATTGAATTATTGATTGATTGTTCAGTTTATTGGTTGATTTGTTGGTTAAGTGGTAGGTTGGTAGGTTGGTTGGTAAGTTTATTGATTGTTTGATTTCTTCGTTAAATGGTAGGTAGGTTGGTTGGTTGGTTGCTTGATTGATTAGATACAAAACTCCCAGTAAAAATCTGCAGTATTTTGTTATTTCAGGGTCATATCAGAGCCACTAACACACTAACTGATATTTCTTTGATGATAGATTTGCTATGAGCACTTGTTTGCTGTTGGCCTCTCTTATTGCGAAGTTCATAATTCGGAAAGCCTGAATCAGACTTGTGCTGTAAGAGGCTTTGCGTTGGAAAATCTCCATCATTCTGAGATCTCTCAAGATTAGCAATTAGCTATGCTCCACAGCCATGGCTCCCCACTGCCTTTCCCGCTCATTGTGCGAGTCTAGTGGTGCGTGTGCTCTCGCTCGCTCACTCGCTAGCTCGCGCTGTGGCTCTCTCGCGTGCCTGGCACACATAACAACTTGTGTAATCAGCGCGTAGACGACTCGGCTCTCGTGCTTCGTAATTAGTGGACGTGCTTGTGCACGAGAGGACTGGATGAAAAGGGCACGGGAAGCCTGCGCGACAGCTAGCGCTGCTGTCAGCCCTCATTGGTGAGCTGCTTTAGCTGTGCACTGTAACACAGTGATGTAAATATATAGTGATATAGCCTGTATAGCCAGATACAGAACATTGCTGTAAATGCAGCGCTCTCATGTGAGAGTTTCCGGTAACACTTTCTATGAATGTCATCTTTATTAGACGCTATAACCACATTCATAACATATTATAATGCATTCATAAGGCATTATAAACATGGCTATACATGTTTATAAAAATGCATAACCCATAATAGCCATGTTTGTTAAGCATTATGACCTGTGATCATAATACATTATAAGTTGTGCTTATAATATACATGTTAAAATAGTATATCTCTATCATTAATAATCTAGTCCTACAATGAAAGTCTGGCACTTTACTTAGAGCGCACAAAGACCTGTTATAATACATTATAATTGACTATAATTAATATTATATTCAATACAAGAATAATTTATGAGTGGTAAAAATATATTTATAGGATTACTGAGGGTGTTTTTATAAGTTGGAAGCTTTTTTTAGTCATGATAAAGTCTGTAAACAGGGACTGAGTTTCATCAAGTTCATGATGCATAATAAACATGGCTATAATGAATTATACATTTTTATAAATATGTATAGCCATGTTTATAATGCCTTATGAATGCTTTATAATGTGTTATGAGTATGTTTATAGAGTCTTATAGAGATGACATTCAAAGAAAGTGTTACAGAGTTTCCTAATTACTGCAAATAACACGTTTTGCATCTTTTCATTTGAAATATACTCAATAATGAGTTTCTGAAGTTATGTTGGATATAGTGCAACATTTTAGGTAATGCATTAACCATGCTTAGGTTAATTAAACATAGAACTACAGCATTAATTAATGTTAATTTCACATTAACTAACATTAGAAGTAAAGCATTTGATAAGACGGACAATAAATCATAATACACTTCATTAATAATGTTAACGAATGCTCATTAAACAAGTAATAACTGCTCTTCTCATCATTTTCTTATATGCTGCAGCTATGCATACAGTAATTGTTAAATATGTATGAATTAAATGTTAGTTATACATATATTTGGCTGTTGTAACACTTATGCAGTATAATATATATATATATAACAGATGTTAATAATGCTTAACAAAGGCATTATTGGTTAATCATGGTTCATATTTATAATTTGTACATGTAAGTTAAATTCCAATAAACACTCACATATACTTACACATATATATGATTAAATGAAGCAGAAGCACCATCCATACTAATATTTACCAAAAAAAAAAAAAAATTAACTAATGCAAAATTGTTACTTGTATACGATAATAAAGTATATGATGTATTGTTCATCTTAACAAATGATTTACTTATAATGTGAAAGTATTGTTAATTAATGCAGTTGTTCCGTGTTTAATTAACATTACCTAAGCATTGTTAATGTATTACCTCATTATTTATTTATTATCTATGGTAACTAATGCATTAATTCATTGTAGTAAGTCAACACTTAATGTAAAGTGTTACGAACATTTCTTAGTACTTAATACACAAGATGTCCATCTTTCCTATTGGCTCCTGGCATCATTCATTTGCATATACAATGGTGTGTGTCTTCAAGACTTCACTCACCATCAGTTTGTAATCCCATGCTCCCCAGGGTTACCTTCCTGTTATTTATTATGTTATTATTTGACAGTATATAATGGTTGACTGCCTGGTCACAGTGTTGTAGGCTACAAGAACAAGTTACCAATTTATATGTACTGTTGCTTTGGATAGATTTTAATAGCATGGGCTAGCAGTTCTAAAAAATGCTATGTACAGTATATTGTGCCGTTGATGTACTGTAAAATAATACTGAAATCATAACACTGGTAAAAATGCTGCTAAAACCCGAGTCGAGAGTGACTATTCGTGTAAAAAAAAAAACCTTCAGAAAGGCAGGTAAAACAGAAAGCCTTTACCAATGGCAGCCCAGTCATTACCCACACTCCTCCACAGAGTGTCCGGCTCAGCGAGGAGCTGGAAAATATTTATTTATAGAGAGCTCCGGCATCTGTGTGGGACCGGTCCCTAGAGCAAGGCTTCAAAAGGCAGCGTGTCTCTGTGTGGGCGCGGGCGTGTGCGCTATCGAGAACCGAGCGAAACAGGTTCAAAAGTTGATTGAATGTGTCAGATGTCCATTTTCATCTCTTTTTCGGGGAAGAAAGAAAAAGAAAAAAAGAAAAAACGCAGCCTTTCTGCTCTGTTTATAATGCAATGTCACTAGTGTCCGAGGCTGACGGTTCACACCGCTGCCTTATGCCGGGACCATCTGCCGCGCACTCGCTGTATCAAGCTCGATTCACAGATGCATCGGCTGCAGTGCTAATAAAAAAAAATAGGTACCACTTTAAGATAAGACTACTAGGTTGTAAATGCCGTAAAAATCATTAATAACCAGTTATAACACATACGTAGAAAGGGCAACGATGTAGATGTCTGTGGGTTCACTATTTGACAAACAACAGGTCATTGTTGCCCTTTCTACGCATGTGTTATAACTGATTATTAATGATATTTAAGGCTTTTACAACCTAATTAGTAACCATTAATAAACTAACTGTAAACCATTTATAAACCCTTTATAAAGGTAGTCTTATTTTGAAGTGGTACCTAAAAAAAGACCCTTTTAACCTTTTCCTCTTCTTCTCTCGCTCTGGTTCCAGCTGCTGGTGAAGGTGACTGACGTTCCGGATCTCTCCGCTGGAATCACTTGCTCCTTCGGGAACCTCACCGAGGTGGAGGGGACGGTGGACGGCAATCAGATCCTTTGCATCTCCCCGGCTGCTAAAGACGTCCCCATTATTCCTACTGACCAAGGTACTACTGCTTTAAACTTCAAATCATTCAAAGGTCTCATTCCGCTAAAATCCATTTAATCTAAGATGGAGCAGATAACTAGCTGTTTACAGAGCTAGTAAACGTTAGCTATCTTGTGTAAGTAACTAGAGGTTTAAATCGGATCTCCGGTTGATTCTGCGTTTTACCGAGACCTAGGGAGTATACACTAGGGTAGCACTATTTGACAAGGCAGCTCAACTCGACAGAACACCGATCAAAGCGTGCGCTGTTTGCATCATTTTGACGCAAGGAAACTGCCCAAGCACCGAATCACCAAGTCTTGAGGTAAGAGTTTCATAGTCTTAGTTAGTGGCGATGGGAATTGCCCTGCCGCGGGGAGGGGGTTATTTGCGTTGACATGGGGATAGGGGCGGCCACTCGAGTCTGACGTTAGGCAAGTGTAGATTTAAGGGTTAACTTTACCTAGCACTCAGTGCTGTATCTTTATAACTAAGGCTGTATCTCTGTAAACATTTTGTCCTCTGAGTTTTAGAGCTGTAAAATTGACCGTGGGGGGGAAGGCCGGTAAGAATTCTCTCCTGCAGTGCTGTTAGCCAATCAGAGGTGACATATTTGCATGTATGAATATTAATGAGCATGAGCATAGAATGATTTAGGTCAATGTGTACTTGCTATCGTAATGAGGTGAAAAGTACACCTTGCAACGCTTAAAACATGTATAAGCCATGTTGTAGTTCTCTTACTTAATGGCGGGTCTGTTTTGGGCATAACTTGAAATAAACCAATCGGTGTGTCCCTTGCCACTTTCGTTTTAGAACCAGGTGTGCTCTGACTTTGGCGGATTGCTATTTTAGGAGCACAGCTTCCTGTCGACACATGTTCAACACTTTCTCAACAGAGGAAACTGACTTGCTTGCTCATGCTTGATCTTTCTGTTTACTGTTACAGTGTAAAAGTTTGCGTAGCTGCTAAGAGGCATGCTCTATAGGTTTGACAATTCATTGCAGAGATAGCAATGAACGTCTGATGGTCGACACCTGTCTTAGTTTACAGTATTCAGTGTATTCAGTCAGTTGACCACCTCATTTTGAGGGCACCATGCACATCAGTGTAGCTAAATTTTAATTATTTGTTAGCTACAGTAGCATCTTAGCTCCAAACATCCATGCCCACCACAAATCCCACCCACTCTTGTCCCCCAACACACACACACACACACAGACACATGGCCTTGTTTATTTATCCTCTCCATCCACATGCATATTTCATCCATCCGTTTCCTCACTCTTTTTCTGCTTCCTCTGATTCCTCTTTCCTCTCTCGAGCTGCCTCCTCCCTGGGGGTGTGGTTTTCTGGTTTTCTCTCTCTTATAGATGTCCTATTAATAGAGCTCCTCAGACACGTGCTCTGCTGTCTCCTAATGAGCGCTTCGCTCAGCTCAGGCCGAGCCGTCGCTCTAATGAGCTCACGCTGACCCCGGGTCAACCCGGGGGCCAAAGCCGTGCTCCCGTCCACGCTTACACCTACTACAGGTGATGGGCCCGGTGCCCTTTCCCGTGTGCAGTCTGCTTCGGGGAAAGCCGGCTGCTCTGGGAGCCGGGGTTCGATTCTTAGTCTGAGTTTGAGTCTCAGTTATAACTAGCGCCGTAAATGCGATGTCAAAACCACGGCTCGCGAAAAAAAAACCTTTTAATTCCACTTTCTTAAAAAAAACCCCAAAAAAAAACACTCCATTAGATAACTACGAGTGCCCTTTAAAATTGTCGTTTTATGATAAATGGGCCAACAAAAGTGGTCCATAACCTTTTAACAGCAGCATTAACGGATGATAAGATCGCAGATAAAGAGAAAAGGGTTTACTACAGTGGAAGACGTACAGTACTGTGTATCTACAGAGGGTTTAAGCACTAAAGCACACTATTATAAATCAGTTCACTCAGTAATAAGAAAGTTTATGCTTTAAAAAAAACTTAAAAAAGGAGCAAGGATGCAGTACATGTGTTCAGTTCCATCAACAGCAACTCACCTGATTTAATGGTGCCATCATTGAACTGTTATCATTTAGCTAAACAGGTGTTTGTTGATATGATTAGAACTGTTAGGTGAACATTTGTGGGCAAATATACATTTAAACATATTTTCCATTGGTTTCCTCAATTTCTGGCACTCAACATCAGTGTGTAGTGATTCCCCCCCCAGGCTTCCTTAGGTAAACTTAGGTAAACTTGTAGCTTGTATATTATGGTAAACTGTCTGGTCTCTGTGTTGTAGGCTGTAAGAACAAGCATCATTTTCTGAGCTGCTAACTCTATGTTGGCTGTGTGCAATGCTGTTCATGAATTTTCTATATCTATTTTATATATGTTTTTGTTTACTTAAATGTAATTTGAAATAAGACTAAAAACAAACCTATTCTATTTATTTGAACATAAAATTCAAAGTAGAATTATTGTGCAAAAACAACTTAGAAAACAAACAAAAAATCATATAAATTATATATAAATTAAATGATCTAACAAGTTAGACATAATAATTTAAATTATTAAGTCTTAAATCAAGTTATCCAGGCTTAAAGTGTACTAAATTCCACTAGAATAATAGCATGGGGAATTATTTAATGAGCACAGTGATATAAAACCAACACTTATTGTATTAATCATAATGCGTGCTTGATTTTAATATTAAACTATAGTGTTTTACTAAGTTTTCAGGGAGCAAAACTTAACTTGAACTTGCACAGTATTTAATAAATGAGTGAATGAAGGAATTAATTAATGAATTAATATAGGTTAAGGCTAATTTCTAGCCTTAATGGGTTTTACCCACTACTTTGCTAGCTGTAAATTTCATTGTGGAGCACTGTTAATATATATACCCTGGATGGCAAAAGTCATGGGACAGCAGCATGCAATATGGTCGTGCATGTTGTGAGTCGTGAGGTGTTATCTGGTGAGTCAGGTTGACAGAACACTATGACAGAAATCGCATCCACACTCAAAGCAGGAGACCCCGCCCACATATCCCTCAGGCCAGTGCAGCGCTCTTTAGCTTTGGCTTCCAACATCGGTCATGCCAAAAGTCATGGGACACAATACTAGTTCCTGTCCCATGACTATTGGCACACCAGTGTAGCTGGACTCAAGTTAATCAACTCACCGTACATTAACCTCTGATTAAAAAAATAATAATAAATAAATAAATAAATAAAAGCAGAAGGTTATCTCCGACGCTCTCCGACCTTCGGTGATCCACTACCTTCTCCGGGTAAATGACACCCCTGTGTACCCACTAGCCTCCTCTCCTCACAGGGCACTTGGCCCAATCAACCGGCCCCCTCAGGTAAATGTCATCCACACCTCATATTTCCCCTCCATCTCTCTCAGCTGCATCAGCTGCGGTCTACATTATTAAGCACAGGACCTGGAACATCAATCATACGTGGAGTTATTAGCCATGCAAGGCCACACTCTGAAGGGGGGGAGGGGAAGTGAACGAGTGTGTACCCCATATTGAAGGATATGACCATATAACCAGTGGAAACCAATGGAACCAATGGAAACACAATTTTGTGGTATGTGTAACTCAGTCAATATTGGCTATATTGGCTATAAATTCCAAATAAAATATTATTATTTTTAATGCATTTATTTGCAAAACAGGATAAATGGTAAAAACCAAAAAGATTCAGAGCTTTCAGGCCTCAAATAATGCAAAGAAATCAAGTTTATATTTATTAAAAAACAACAATACTCAATATTAAGTGGAACAACCCTGATTTCTAATGCATATTGGCATGCTCTCCACCAGTCTTGCACACTGCTTTTGGGTGACCACATGCTTTTTACTCCTGGTGCAACAATTCAAGCAGTTCAGCTTTGTTTGTTTGATGGCTTGTGATCATCCATGTTCCTCTTCCTGTTGATTACATTCCAGAGATTTTTAATAGGGTTCAAATCTGGAGATTGGGCTGGTAATGGCAGGGTCTTGATCTGGTGGTCCTTCATCCACACCTTAATTGACCTACGTATCTGTGTGGAATGGAGGTTAGTCGTCAGAGTTGGGGAACATCGCCAGAGCAGAGGGAAGCAAGTTTTTTTTTTTTTTTTTCCCAGGATAACCTTGTATATGGTTCAATTCTACGTTTTTCACCAAAAAATACAAATTAAATAAAATGTCTGCCCAATTCCAGCCTTACTGAAGCATCTGCAGATCATAAAACTGTTATTTTTATGCACTTCACCCTAGTTGCTATTTGCCATTCTTCTTGTAGGTCACTTAACAATGGTCACAAGCCATCAAACAAAGCTGAACTGCTTGAATGTTTGCACCAATGTTAATTTTACTTAAGCATATAAATATAAATAGTAAAATCTGAGAAATTGATCATTTTGAAGTGGTATATATTAGTGGTATATATTAGTGCTGACAATGCTAATGCATTAACACATGCGATTAATCTAGAAACTGTAACACGTAGCATTAGCATGTATGCTAACATGGACCAATTAGCATGTGTGCTAACATGCAATAAACATGGATCCTCTGTTCATGGTGGCTGTTTTTATACACTTGTCTGTGGAAATCGCAGTCATTGTAAGTCACGCATGTCTGTGTGTGTGTGTGTGTGTGTGTGTGTGCATGCATGTGTGTGTGTGTGTGCGTGTGTGTGTGTGTGTGCATGCATGAGTGTGTGTATATACGAAAGAGTGCTATGCTTCTGCAGCAGATTAAAATAACTGCACGCCGCTATGTGTTGGTTTTATTTTGTAAAGCAGAAGAAAGCAGAGAGCAGGTGTGAGGGAGAGCCGGGCGCTCGGGGTCACGCCACACTCCCACGCGTGGTATTCTCGCTGAGCGGCTGCCCGCTCGCTCGAGTGTGAGGAACTGGCTGCTTATCCAGCGTTTTCTTC